>NC_071398.1:15284969-15927675 GCF_022682495.2 Desmodus rotundus | reverse complement strand
GTGGTTTCATTGCACCTCATCATACAGACCACACAAGCAGGCATGATTTAAACATAAATTGTATGTAGACAGACTGACAGGTATGGATGTAACCATGGGAAGATCTCTGTGGGACAAGTTATTAAACAAAAACTAACTTGTTAATGGGACTACTGTTAGTGCAAGTGACCTGCCAGGTATGTTTTAAAGAGCCAGAGAGACCTTCTTGCCTCCAAATATTTCTTCTATTAGCAAACTGTATTGCTTTAGAGTCTATTTAATCATTAGAATTCTTTGGGCTAAATAGCCTCCAATTAAAAATGCAAAATCAGTCCTGGCTGGTGTGGCTCAGTGGATTGAGCACTGGCCTGCAAACCAAAGGGTCGCCGGTTCAATTCCCAGTCGGGGCACATGCCTGGGTTGCAGGCCAGGTCCACAGTGAGGGGAGCACGAGAGGCAACCACACTTTAATGTTTCTTTCCATTTCTTTCTCCCTCCCTTCCCCTCTGTCTGAAAATAAATAAATAAATAAAATCTGTAAAAAAATGCAAAATCATCCCAAGAAGGACAGCACAATAGGAGGCTGCCACCAATCCCTTTATAAATATTAATATAACTGCTATCTCCTTTTTATGAGCTGAGAAGGAATGAGAAAGATACGAGGGTGAGATGATTTCTAAAATTTGATTACTTTCTAGTGATGGTCAAGCCTGGGTGAGGACCTGTAGAGGGAAATTTTAAAGGGGGGGGGAGAAGGAAAAAGAGGTAAAGCGAGGGGCGCTGAAAGGAGAAGTAGAGTCCCTATTTTACACTTCAACTTGCAAAGTTTTTTTTCCCATGTCTTCAAATAACAGAATGATGTGCAAATAAGAACTATAGATAAAAATCTTTAGAAAAGTAAGAACATATAGGAAATGCTTTGTACCAATATGGATTTTTGGCAACTCCACGAACTAAAGAAACAAAAACAGTCTGAAAACAGGAGATGCCGAGACTTCTGCAGTTATGCATTAACTGGGTTACTCATTCCATCGCAACTCACTCCAGTTCGCTGAACTCCAAGATAGGTTTAATCAACGTATAAATGTTCCAGTTCACACAAAGTTACCTTACAATGAAAATCTGTAATAACTGACTCTACCCCAATGTGTTACTGACAAGACAGATTGGTTCTCCTGAAAAGGATGCTTGAGACAGTAACAGACTTCAGAAACACGATGGAATTTTCTTGAAGGGTAGAATTAACAAAGTAAAACCCGGAAATGTGATCACAAGGAAGGAAAAGTTCCAGGTTTATGGCAAGTTACTTTAAAAGATGAAAGGAAAGAGAACACTAGATATTTTAAATGAAGGAGACTCTTTATAATTTTGTAATGATGAAAGTATTAAAACCATTCCAGTGACTTAATTAATTTAATTTGCCACATAAATGTTCAAACTCGTTAAAACATGCTCAAGAATTAGTTGGTCTCATAATATTGAAAAGCAAATCAAGAGGCTTGTGGCCTGAGAATATAATTTCATGTTTAAACCATTGACACAATATCCCTCAACTGCTATGAAATCAATCTCTACTCTTGTACACCAGGTCCAGCAAAAGGAAAAGTAAGTTACAATTTCTTTCTAAGGAATTATATTTCAGTTAAGTTGTTGGTCTACTCTCTTCCAAGTCCATAAGTAAAAATAAATGCAAGTTCTATTTCAAAACTTGAAAAAGAAAAGAAAATCAGATGCTTCACAGCCCTGTGTCCTTTCACACACACGCGGAAGTGCTCTCACTAACGCTTTCATTTCCTCCAAACTGGAACAGGGGAGTGAAATGAGAAAACTAAAGTATGAAAACAAAAATAACAGCAAAATAAAATGCCAAAACACGCAAGTATAATTAAGTTGTTATCTTTAAAGAAAGGACCCTTTGCCAATGTCATCCTGTATCTCCTGAGTTAATGATTCCTGCAGCTGGTGATTTTCAGAAAAGAAATGCAATATCTACTCCAATCTACTCAAAAAAGACCTAATATTTATAAAAGACAAGATTTCGGCTATTTACAGAAGGATGCAATGCTTGATTTGGGGGAAAGAGGACTTAAGGATGATTGAGGAAGGTGAGTAACTTCCAAAGAAGTTAAAAAGCAAGCACTGAGGTGCTGATAACAAAACATAAATAAATATTTGGGTCATGGTTACCTTAGAACAGGTGTCAGCAGACTTTTTCTGTAAAGAACCAAGCAGTAAAGCCTTTTGGCTTTGAGGGCCATGCAATTACTGTTGTAACTAGTCAACTTTGCTGTTGTAGTACAAAAGTAGTCAGAGACAATATGTTAACAAATAAGTGTGACTGTTTCAATAGAACTTCATTTATAGACACTGAAATTTGCATTTTGTATAATTTTCACACATCACAAAGATTTTTCTTCTTCACTGACATCAATTATTTAAAAATGTGAAAACAACGAAAACAAAAAACGAAAATCTTTTTTTGCTCACAGGCTGTCCAAGAACAGGAAAGAGCCTGGGTTGTATTTGTCGACCCCCTGCCGTTTCCCAATGTAAAAGCTCCGTGATTGGTTTGTTACAGAAATTTCCCGCGGCCACTGCAGTCACCAATGTACGTTCTGCCACTGAGAGTTCTGTAACTGGTTTTTACAGTCTCCAGTCAACTAAAGGATAAGTTCAGTTAAAGCAAACATTTATTTATTACAGTTGTGACTAAGGGCGTGACCTTTGCAATCAGAAAGATCTGGCTTAAGGGTCAGGGGAGGTAGATGGAGGTGGGGGGGATAAATGGTGATGGAAGGAGATGTGACTTGGGGTGTGACAATATACAGATGATGCATTATAGAATTGCACACCTGAAACCTATATAATTTTATTAATCAATGTCACCCCAATAAATTCAATAAAAAAGAAAAAAGAGGAAAAGAGATCTGGCTCTCAGTCCCTGATCCAGCACAGAGCAGTAAAGTGACCCTGGGGACTCACTCACTTCTCTGAACCTGTCTCCTTTCCTATAAAATGTGGTAATGATAATAGGAATCAGCTTGTAGGGCCATTTCCAGGACTAGGTGGACCTGCATATAAAGTGACTAACAGAGAGTGGTCAACTATGATCTGTATCCTGGATCAGGACAGGTGATCACGCACTGTACTCATCTGAAGGGCTACTTCGGGCTGGCTTTTGCCTTGGAAAAATAAAGGAAGATGTGCTCACTTGAAAATAACAGGAAAATAATAGCAACCAATACTTATTCACCCCTTACCATGACAGCTGCTGGTTCTGAACACTTTACATATATTATCTTTTAAATTTCATAACCCAGTCGGGTGGTCATTATAATGATCCCCATTTTACAGACAAAGAACAGAGAGATTATGTGACTTGTCTACAGCTATTAAATGTGAGGCAAGCTCAAGACTTAGGGGTTCGCAGTACATACCTCTATCTGATAGAGAAAGGTAAAATGTAGTCCGAGATTAAAGCTGTATGTCAAATTCTTATTTACCTGACCAATGGCTGCCACACTAGATAATCCCACACCTCTACTTTGGTATCTGGCAACCCTACTACAAGAGTTAATATAATGGTGAATATATACCTATAAGGACACTCAAATATTTGTGATTTAATATATATTATTTCATTTCAGCTTCTCAACAACTCTATGAGAGTCACGGTTCCTAGGTGGATTATAACTCTATCTCCATTTCTAAATGTACAAACAAGATGACAGGATGACAGCCTCCCTTTTTCCTCTGAACTGTCTATGATACCTACTTTTCTTCTCAACAGCCTCACAGACATCCCTCCAATCAGAGCCCTCCTTTCTTGGTGCCATCTCCTGGGCTCAGGCTCTCCTTCTTCATCCATCTTTCATGCCCCTGCCGATCACTCCTAGACACCTCTCACCACACTGCTTCCGCTGTCAAGAATCTATAGATTCGCAAATGCCCATCACATCAGGTCCAAACTCCTCTGTCCAGCCTTCAAGGCTCTCCGCACCACGCCCTACCCTCTCTACCTCGCCTTACTTCCCCAAGGCACCCAACATGACTTGGTCCAGGGAGACAGCTCAAGTCTCAATTCTCCACTCATGCCACAATCGGCCCACTTTTGTTCTGTTCTTATGCTTCCTTTCCTATCTGGAGACATCTTTTTCCTTCATTCTCACGTGTAAACCCTCATCCAATATCCATCACCCCCTGTCTAGGTCCAGATTGCCTCAGCTACATCCCAACAGGTCTTCCTACACCTAGCCTTGTCCCACTCTCATCCTTCACAAAGCAACCAAAGTCGTCTTGCTAAGATGTAATTATGATTGATTCTTCCCTCCTTAAAATCTTTCAATGGCTCCACATAAAGTCAACATAAATCCAGATCCCTTCACACAGCACACGTGGCTCTTTATGATCTTGGCTTCTTGAGCTAAGCCAGGCCACAGAACCCAGACTGAGTTTGAAGATGGATGAAAATCATAACTTATTTTCTTTTAATTTTCTTTACTCCCAAAGCAGCGAACAAGCAGGACAAAAGTTATGAAGATGATAAGGACTCAAGTAGGTAAGGATAGTCCCCCACTGCCTCTCCCAGACCTCAGGGAAATGCGCTGAAATTCAGCATGTGGGGACCAGACTCAAAGCAGCTAGCAGCTAAGGCGAAAAGAACTGACCTGGGATCTAAGCTCCGCCCACTGCAGGCAAGACAAAGGCTGCAGCTAATTGCCTGGTAAAATGAAAATTCAACAGCTGGGTAAAAATGGTGAAGGGATTAGCAAAACAAACAAACCCAAAAATCAAACAGAAAACCCCTCCTATATAACAATTCCACAGTGTTTGGAGGACTGTAACAGAACCCACAGTCCTCCAACATGGTATTCATAACGCCCAGGGCATAATCCAAAATCACTTATTAAAAAAAACCCCGACCATCCTCAAGGAGAAGGATAATCAGCAGAGACCAAGGCTGAAATGACAAAGACATTTTAATTATTAGACATGGATTTTAAGGCAGCTATTATAAATATGTTCAATGAGGTAAAGGAAAATATGCTTTTTTCAATTACAGTTCATATCCGACATAATTTTGTATTAGTTGCAGGTGCACAGCATGACAGTTAGACAGTCACATACTTTACCAAGTGTTTCCCCTGATATTTCAAGTACCCGCCCGGCACCACATGTGGGTATTACAGTATTACTGACTGTATTCCCTATGCTGCACTTTACATCCCCGTGACTATTTTGTAACTGCCAATTAGTTACTCTTAATCCCTTCACCTTTCTCACTCAGCCCCCAAGCCCCCTCTCCTCTGGCAACCATCAGTCTGTTCTCTGTATCCTAAGTCTGTTTCTAGCTTGTTTGTTCACGTATTTTGTTCTTTAGATTCCACATATAAGGAAATCACATGGTATAACGAAAATATACTTTTAATGAATAAAAAACTAGGAAATCTCAACAAAGAAGCAGAAAACACAAAAATAACCAAATGGGGGGAAAATAACCAAATTTGAAATTCTAGAAATGAAAAATACAGTATGTAAAATAAAAACTTCACTGGATGAACCAAAGAGCACAACTGAAGATGACAGAGAAGAAAGTCTGTGAACCTGAAGACAGAGCAACTGAACCTATTCAATCTGGAGAGAGAGAAAAAAAGACTGAAAAAAGAAAAGAAAAAAGAACAAAGCCTAAGGACAATAAGAAGAATTCTAACATACATATAGATAACTGAAGTCCTAGAATGAAGACTAGGGAATTAAATGAAGAGGTATAGTTTATAAGCCAAGAGTGGAGATTAAAAATCATAAAATATACTTGATCAATACAAAAGACGGAAGGAAAAGAGGGAAAGGGGAACAAAGAACAGATGAGACAAACAGCAAGATGGTAGATTTAAACTCAACAATATTAAAATTATATTAAATGCAGATGATCTAAACTATTTAAAAGACTAGGGTTAAAAGACAGAAAGTGCATTTAGGACAGACTGGATTTAAAAAAAGCAAGAACAACAATATGGTGTCTACAAAAATCTGCTTCAAATACAAAGACATAAACGCATTAAGAGATAAAGAATAGAACTCAATATACCATGAAAACACTAATTTTAAGAAAGCTGGCATGGCTATATTAACATCCCCAAAATTAGACTTTGGAAAAAAGAATAAAAAACAAGGATACAAGGGGTCAGTTCATCAAGCAGACAAACACTGTGACCGTGCGTGCACACGGGAAGTGTCCAAAAACACAGACCAAGTTGAGTTCATTGATATTTACAGGCCACACTTCCACGTGCACATGGAACATTCATCCAAAGAAACTGTATCCTGGGCCATAAAATATGTCTCAATACATTTAAAATAATTGAAATAACATACATTATGCTCCCTGACTGTGAAGAAATTAGAAAGCCATCATGGAAAGTTACCTGGAAAATCTACAAATATTTGAAACTTAAACAATAAACATCACATTTCTAAGTAATCCATGGTAGGAAAAAGATCATAAGCAAGATTAGAAAACATTTTGAAATGAATGAAAATGAAAATACATCAAAATTTGGGGAATACAGCTAAAATAGTTCTTTTAGACTAATTTAGGTTTTAATGTTTGCGTTAGAAAAGAAGAAAGGTCCAAGGTCAGTGAACTAAGTTTCCACCTTAAGCAACTAGAAAAGTAGGCAGATTAAACCAAAAGTTACCAGAAAGCAGGTATTGTAGGAAGCCTCTAAAATGGTACCCTGCGACCCCCAACTCCTGGTATTCATGCCTTGTATAATTCCCTTCTCCTGAATTGGGACTGAATCTAGTAACTTGCTTGTAACAAAGAGAAGAGGATAAAAGTGGTTGTCAATTCAGAAATTAGGTTACAGAAGACCCAAGATTCCACCTTGCTCACCCTCTCTTGCTCTCTTGCTTGCTCGCTCTGGCGGAATCCAGGTGCCATGTTGTGCCCCATGGAGAGGCCCACATGGCAAAGAACTGAGAGAGGCTGCTGGTCAACTATCAGCAAAGAGCTGAGGCCTTATGTCCGACAGCCCACAAACCACTGAGTCTTGCCAACTATGTGAGTGAGCCTGGAATGGCCCTGTATTCAGCTGATTCTTCAGATGAGACCACAGGCCAGCAATGCCTTAACTGCAGCCTTCTGAGAGGCCTCGGGGCAGTGGCACCCAGTTAAGCCAGGCGGACCCCTGACTTAAAGAAACTGTGAGATAAATGCTTGTTGTTTTAATTTGGTAAGTTTTGAGGTAATTTGTTTTGTAGTAATAGATAATATAGAAAACAATATTAAATATAGGAGGAAAAATCAATGAAATAGAAAACCAAAAGACAATTAATTAAACTAAAGGCTGGTTCTTTGCAAAATATGTTAATGCAACCGGTAAACCTCTAGCCAGAGGGACCGGGACATGAGTAGCACTGTGTGTATGGAAAAGAGAAGAGGACCAAGGCCGGAGCCTCAGCGGACTCCAATGTTTGGAGGTCTGGCAGCGCGGGAGGAGCAGCAAAAAGGACTACAGAAGAACAGCCACGAGGAAAGAAGAGAACCAGGGAAGTCTATAGTCAGGGAAGCCCAGAGAGGAAGGCGTTTCAAAGGGAGGCAGTGGTCAAACATCCAGCGCTACTAGGGGGTTAGGTTATATGAGGACACAGGATTGATCACCGGGTTTTTCAATATTTTTGCTGATCAGGGAATGTTAGGGATGAAAGTCCCATTGGGGTGACACGGGAAGAAAATGAGAAGGAAGTGCAGCCTGCAAGTCCAGACAACTTTTTCAAAGAGTTTTACTCTGGAGGAAACCAGAGAAATAGGGCTATATTTGGAAGGGGGAATGGGGATAAGAGAGATGTTTTGTTTATTTGTTAAAAAATATATATTAAGTAATGTTTATATGAAGATGGGAACAATTCAGTAGAAAGAAGAAACCGATGTTGCAGGTGACCCAATTCAGAAGCAGTTTTACTTCAGGGGCTTTCGTCCTTGGGAAATTACTAGAAATTAGTCCTAGTCACCAGTGAGCAGCAGCTGGTGGTGGGTGTGTCTTCATCTGTCTTCCAAGACAGAAGCTTGTCCCCGGTGGTAACTGTAGCTTTCATTCTTGTGTGTGAGGGGTAGTATGAACCTAGTCCCTGGCCTTAAGCAAGAGGCCTGGTTTGGATTTAATTCCTGTTTTCCCGAGGTAGTTGAAATTCTACCCTTAACTGACTAGTATCCCTATTGGCCTGAGGCTTCAGTGACTGCAGAGTTACTACATAGAGCTTGAGGTAATAAAAGGTAATATTACTATTACATACCTGCTTATTATAAACCTGGCACTTTACATTTAATAACTCCTGCAAGCCTCACAAGAGCTCTATAAAGCAGGTATTATTACTAAGATCATTTTATAGAGGCAGAAACCGAGGCACGGAGATGTTAAGGTGTATTGGAATGTTCACAGCAGCTATGTTCACATTAACAGCTCAGAACTGGAAACAACCCGAGTGTTCATCAACTGGTAAATGTATGAAAAAATCGCGGTCTATTCATATAAAATACTACTACTTAAGCAATAAAAAGTAGTGAAAAGCTGATATACACAACAATGTGGATGAATCTCAAAAACACTATGCTGAGCAAAAGAAGTCAAACACGAAGGGGCATATGTACACTGTATGATTCCATTTGCATAAAACCCTAGAAAAGACAAATCGATCTCCAGTCACGGGAAGTGCATCTGTGGTGGCCTGGGGTGGGATGTGAATGGGAGGTTGTCTGGGTCCAAAGGAACTTTTGGAGGTGATGAAATTGTTCTGTATTTTTATTGTAGTGATGGTTACATGGATTTATATCAAATCTCACTGAAATGTGACTTAAAATGGGAGCAGTTTATTTAATGCAAATTATACCTTGGCAAACATGATTTCAAAGAAAGCACATAATGGTATGTAATAATAGTAAGAGTAATAGTAATAGCATATTAAGATTCTGGGGTTTTCTGGTTTTTGTTTTTTAGCCCTGACTGGTGTAGCTCAGAGGACTGAGCGCTGGCCTGTGAACCGAAAGGTTGCAGGTTCATTTCCTGGTCAGGGCACGTGCCTGAGTTGCCAGCCGGGTCCCCAGTTGGGGGTGTGTAAGAGGCAACCAATTGATGTATCTCTTACACAGTGATGTTTCTCTCCCTCTCTTTCTCCCTCCCTTCCCCTCTCTCTAAAAGTAAATAAATAAAAACTTTAATTTTAAAAATATTCTATTTTGTAAAAGAGGGGGAAAAAAGCCCATGCAAGAAGCTCATATATTTTTACATATATCCATATGAGGTTCCTTTTCCACAGGGAAAGGTGTAAAGGAACAATGCAAAACTATTATCACTATTTACCTCGGGAGGCGACAATAGTAAATGTAACTAATATTTGGCAGAAACCCAATTTCTCTTTACATTCCTCTGTATTGCTAGGCTTGTGGTGAGCATGCACTACTTTTGGTAATGTGGTAATTAGTATGCAGATATGGCTGCCAACACACCATCCCTGCATATAATGCTATTTCTCTCTCCGAGAATTAGTGGCTACTTCCCTTTCCCTTGAATCTGTGCTGTTTTTATGACTTACTTTGACAGCAGAATATGGCAGAAGCCATAGTAAGCCAGTTCCAGGTTTAGCTCTTAACAGGCCTGGCAGCTTCTGCTTTTGTTTTCTGAGAAACCATTCACCATGCTGAAAAGAAGTTTGATCCAAGAACCAAATGATGAGTGTCCGTATGCAGGGACAGAAAGAAGCCATGTGGAGGAGCAATGGGGCACTCCAGTCAAGACCCCAGGTGAATGCAGCCTCCTGGGTGAGCCCAGCCTACACCGCACACAGCAGAAGCACCAGCACCTGAGCCTAGACAACGTGACGTGGAGCAAAGAGGAGCTGTCCCTGCCAAGCCTTACCCACATTACAGAATTCTGAACAGACAGATATGGTTTTAAGCCATTAAGTTCTGGGGTTGTTTATTACACAAAAGAGAACCAAAAGACATATTATGAAAGAAAAAGCCCATAAAGTAAAACTTTTTTTAAAAAAAGATTTTATTTTTATTTATTTTTAGAGAGAGGGGAAGGGAAGTAGAAAGAAAGGGAGACAAACATCAATATGTGGTTGCCTCTTGTGCACCCCCCACTGGGGACCTGGCCTGCAACCCAGGCTTGTGCCCTGACTAGGAATCGAACCAGCGACCCTTTGGTTCGTAGGCCAGTGCTCAATCCACTGAGCCACACCAGGAGGGCCCATAAAGTAAAACTTTTAAATTAGTAAATTAAAAGTTAAAATAGTTCTGGAAATTACTTAATTAGAAGGCCTTGAGGTAATTGGTTATTACGCTGCACCTTTAAACAAATTTTAAGATACTTCTAAAGGTGATTTATTTTGTCATTCCTTGACTGCTCTTATAAAGTACTCGATAGCAAAATGTATTAATATTGTATTTCTTAAATCAAGATGTTTTCCCCCATTGCAATCAAGACAAACAACAAAAAAGGGGACTTTCTTAGTCTATTCACTTTGAAGAACATAATTTTCAAAAGATACTTTTCTCTATTTGGCAACAGACATAGCAGGGATTCAAAAAGCACAATCTCACCCATGATTTTAGAAAGTAATCTGTCATCATATAAGCCATTTAAAATGTAAACATCCTTTGACCCAGTGATTCCACTTTGGCAAATATCAAATTTGTATTCGTACATATGTATAAAATATGCATGTATATAATATATTCTATTAGCACACATATATGAGAATTTATATTACAATACTGCATGTCACAGGGAAAAAATAGAGGTTCATTCACAGAGGAATGGCTGAATAAATTGTGTACGTTGTGGTATAGCCATACTATAAAATATTATGTAACTGTATTTTTTTTTATTTTTATTTATTGATTTTAGAGAGAGAGAAAAACGAAAGACATCCACTTGTCGTTCCATTTATTCATGCATTCATTGGTTGATTCCTACATGTGCCCTGACCAGTGATCAAACCCACAACTTGGCATATCGGAACAATGCTTTAACCAAAGGAGCTACCCAACCAGGGCTATGTAGCTGTTTTAAAGCTCCTCTTTCATTTAAAAAAAAAACCCAAAAAATTAATTAATTTATTTACAGGGTGGGAGGGAGAGAAACATAGATGTGAGGCAGAAACATCCACTAGTTGCCTATTACAAGTGCCCCAAACAGGGACCGAACCTGCAACCTAGGCATGCGCCCTGAGCAGGAATTGAACTGGTGACCTATTGCTTTTCAGGAAAACACCCAACCAACTGAGCCACACCAGTCAAGGCTCTTTCTCTCATCTTAATTCCCACATCAAGCCAACTGGTACTCACAGTAGCCTGCTAGACAAATCCAATGTTTTCTACAACTGGCTAGAAAAAGGTGGCTGTCAGCAGGTGATATAGAGAAGAGTTGACAAAGCACATTAAGTAAGGGTGTTTTGCAGGTTTTAAGAGTTTGAAATATACCCTAAACCCAGGACCCACTCTTTTCCTGGAATATAGAGTAATTTGAGAAAAGGTACCTGCTAACCTAATAGAAGTATAAGTCGCTTTGCCCCAGCATCCTGGGTATCATTCTACTTACCCTGGCACACTCCTGCAGACACCTGCGATTTAGTTCCCTCCCTTCATTCTTCATTCCAAAAATTAATTCCTGATCTTTCCTATAGATTTCACTGAAGGCAAACTCTTTAGATGAATATCTTCAACATGAATAAGGCTTTCTATTTTTGCTCTTATTTTTAGAAACTTCTGATCTAGAATAAACTGGAACTTGTTTGAGCTTGCTGATTAGAAGACTGCATTCTGCCTTTAAAAATAATTCGGTGCTATTCTTTGTGTGTTGTGATGACACTAGCAGATCCTAGTTGCTCTCCCAGAGCAACAGCGAGTGCACTGAGTCATGCCTCCGCCCTTCCACCCATCAGTCCTTCCCTTCACCCCCACTCCTTCCTTCCCTCGGCCCACCCACCCGCCACATTCTCTGACAGGTTCGGCCATTCATTCTGGCAGCAAAGGTACACATTTGAGAGATGGATGATCAGGGTTAGAAATCAGGTCTGAAGCCATGGAATAATTTTTCTTTATGAAACATTCGCAGTCTCATTCACTGCTGACAAGAGTGCATATTTCTGGAGGGCAACTTAGCACTAAATATTAAGAGCCTTAAAAGCGTGCATATACTTTGACCTGGTAATCTCCCTAGCAGGAACCAATCCTAAAGAAAGAAGCAAAGATTCACTAAAAGGATTTGTGTTTAAGAATAAACAATAGGATCTTGGATGTGACTTCCAGCCAAGTTGGATGCTAGGCAGACACTGTGCCTCCTCATGCAACCAAAAGGAGGACAACAACAAATTTAAAAACAAAGAACAACCAGAACTGATAGAAAATCGAACTGCATAGAAGTCTGACAACCAAGGAGTTTCGGGAGCAAGACAGACCATGCAAACCAGGGTTCCAGGGCAGGGAATTGAAGCCTCAACATCTGACTGAAAATACCTGTGGGGGTTGAGGTGGCAGCAGGAGAAACTCCCAGCCTCACAGGAGAGTTCATTGGAGAAACCCACAGGGTCCTAGAATGAACACACACCCACCCACCCAGGAATCAGCACCAAAAGGGCCCAATTTCATTGTGGGTAGTGGGGGATGTGATTGAAAACCAGCAGAGAGCAGAACCAGCACCACTGTTCCCTGTCAGACCCCTTCCCCCACATACAGTTTCACAAGGCAGCAACGTGGGTTGTCCCACCCTGGTGAACACCTGAGGCTCTGTCCCTTACTACCTAACAGGTGCACCGAGAAAGAAAAAAAAATGGCCCAAATGAAAGAACAGATCAAAGCTCCAGAAAAAATACAACAAAGCAATGAAGAGATAGCCAACCTATCAGATGCACAGTTCAAAACACTGGTAATCAAGATGCGCACAGAATTGGTTGAATATGGTCACAAATTAGATCAAAAAATGAAGGCTATGCTAAGTTAAATAAAGGAAAATGTACAGGGAACCAACAGTGATGGAAAGGAAACCGGGACTCAAATAAACAGTGTGGACCAGAAGGAAGAAAGAAACATTCGACCAGAACAGAATAAAGAAACAAGAATTCAAAAAAATGAGGAGAGGCTTAGGAACCTCAGGGACAAACTTAAATGTTCCAATATCCGAATCATAGGGGAACCAGAAAGAGAACAGGAAGAGCAAGAAACTGAAAACTTATTTGAACAAATAATGAAGGAGAACTCCCCCAATCTGGTAAAGGAAATAGACTTCCAGGAAGTCCAGGAAGCTCAGAGAGTCCCAAATAAGTGGGACCCAAGGAGGAACACACCAAGGTACATCATAATTACATTACCCAAGATTAAACAGAAGGAGAGAATCTTAAAAGCAGCAAGAGAAAAGAAGACAGTTACCAACAAAGGAGTTCCCATAAGACTGTCAGCTGATTTCTCAAAAGAAACCTTGTAGGCAAGAAGGAGCTGGAAAGAGATATTCCAAGTTATGAAAGGTAAGGACCTATATCCAAGATTGCTCTATCCAGCAGAGCTATCATTTAGAATGGAAGGGCGGATAAAGTGCTTCCCAGATAAGTTAAAGGAGTTCATCATCCCAAGCCCTTATTATATGAAATGTTAAAGGGGCTTATCTAAGAAAAAGAAGATAAAAAATATGAACAGTAAAATGACAACAAACTCACAGTTATTAATAATTGAACCTAAAACAAAAACAAACTAAGCAAACAACTAGAACAGGAACAGAATCACAGAAATGGAGATCACATGGAGGGTTATCAGCAGAGGAGTGGGAGAGGGAGAGAGGAGGGAAAAGGTACAGAGAATAAGTAGCATAAATGGTAGGTAGAAAATAGACAGGGGGAGGTTAAGAATAGTATAGGAAATGTAGGAGCCAAAGAACTTATATGTACGACCCATGGACGTGAACTAAAGGGGGGGAATGTGGGAGGGAGGGGGTGTGCAGGGTAGAGGGGAATTAAGGGGGGGAAATGGGGCAACTGTAATAGCATAATCAATAAAATACATTTTAAAAAATTTAAAAAAAATTTCAGTAATAGGCCCTGGCTGGTGTGGCTCAGTGGATTGAGTGCCGGCCTGTGAACCAAAGGGTCACCAGTTCAATTCCCAGTCAGGGCACATGCCTGGGTTGCAGGCCAGGTCCCTGGAGGGGTGCGTAAGAGGCAACCACACACTGATGTTTCTCTCCCTCTCTTTCTCCCTTCCTTCTCCTCTCTAAAAATAAATAAATAAAATATTTTTAAAAAAGAATAAACAATAGTGCACTTCTCATAATCCCAAAAAGTTCCTCATAGAGAAAGGAACTGGAAACAATCTAATTAAACAATAATAGCTTTCTACAAGGTAATTAAATATTATTATAATAAATTCAAATTAAACCAGTAAATCTTATTTTTCAAGAAATGTTTAATGATGTGGAAAAGTGCTTGTAAATATTATTAAATTAAAATATGCAGTATATATACAGTATAATTACAATTCTCAGGAAAAAGGAAACTAGAGGAAAATATCAAATTATAAACAGAGTGGTTACTTCTGAATGGTGAGACTATGTAATTACTGTTTTACTTTATAATATTTTCCAAATTATCCAAAATTACCATGTATTACTGATACAATTGGGGGAGCAAGGTCTATAAAACAGATTTTAAACTTACATCTCTGAAAAAAACTGACATAAGGAAGGAAAAAAAAAAGAGGAAGAGAAAGAAATAGTTATTCAGTCTGGCCTTCAACCTTTAATTCTGACCAGGTTAGTATTTCCAACTTATGTTAATTTAAATATTTATTGAATTGAACTATCCCAATGCTAAGCTAGGCAGACTTGGCAAGAAGCATTTCATTTGATCCTCTGAATTTTGCTGAAAAATTCTCCGTTTAAAATATGTGAACTCTGCTCTGGCTGGGTGGCTCAGTTGGTTGGAGTAGCGTCACACGCACCAAAAGGTAGTAGGTTGGACCCTTGGTCAGGGCATATACCTAGGCTGCGGATTCTATCCCTGGCCAGAGCATGTACAGGAGGCAATTGATTGATGTTTCTCTCTCACATCGGTATCTCTCTCTCTCTCTTTCTCCCCCACTTTACTCTCTCTCTAAAATCAATAAACATATTTTCAGGTGACAATTAAAAAAAACTATATATATATGAACTCTAATCCCTGACTGTTGTTTATTGCTGCTGACATCTGTGAATGCCCAACTCCTGTGCTGGTGCCCAATTATTCACACGTGCAACCTACCCTTTTACCTTAATTAGGCCTGTGCATGAGATGAGAATCTCTGAAAACTATCACACAAAAGCTATTTTTTGGAAATTGCCCGGCTGTGCTGTGATAGTGATGAGGGACTGATGTAGCCCCGCAGCACACTGCCATGTTCAACTACAGGGTCTTGAGAAGAAAAAGGACAGACGAGACCGCTTCCTCTGTGTTCCTGTAATACCTTCCACAGGCCTGTCAACTTCTGAGATGCCTTGAGTATGAGTTGACTCCTACCACACTGCAATGTCCCTACAGGAAGAGACTGTGGCTTTTCTCAGGCTCCTATTGCCCTGGCACATACACTAACTATACAAGAAATGTTTTTGAGCTGAACTACATTGATGTCACTACCCCCAAGATTTAAAAATTTAGAAAAGTATATTCAAGATTTTAAAAACTTTGAGCATTAGGGAAGAGCTAACAAATTACCCAGGAATTTATATGATCTGGAGCCTGACAAAAGCAGGAAATTGAATTAGCATTCAGAGAATGTTTGGGTATTACAATGGGCAGAGGTGGAAAATGTTTTTTCCATCAAGGATTTCTGGCCCAAGTTCAGGATTCAAATGACAGCCGCATACAAATTTAAAAAGCCATTTCATTTATTTTTCTCTCTTTTTCCTTAGAATGAGAAATAAATATTAGCAAAAAGGATATAAAATATCCCCTAAACATAAGGGATAATTTAAGACATACTTTAGTTTAGGTTATGGTACAACAGATGTAAAAGGAAGGCCAAAAAAGGGTAGCAGGCACACAGTCACTTCAAAGGTGGCCACAGGCTCTCCCCCTCCCACATGTAGCAGAAATCAGACACGACCAGCCACTAAAAAATTATGCTCATAAGACTGGCATAAAACAGACAGTGTTAGCCACATGCAGAAGCTTCCACAGCCGAAAGCACCTGCAAATCTATTACAGAAAGGGATGAGTAACTTTTCCAACTCTGTCCAGTGAGAGGGCAGTCTACAGTGTAAGTGGTCGTATGTACAACTCCAGGGCATGCCGTTCAATACAGTGATGCCTCCTGGAGTTTTTACAGCTGTGAGCAACCTGAGTAACTGTACGCAGCAGTCCTGGATTTAACTGTAACAGTCCTGTAACACATCTGAGTGATGTTACAGCAGAAACGGAATGGCCCCCGTGAGCTCTAGAACAGGAGATTTCCAGAGGAGCCGTGGTGACATTTTGGGCCAGATCTCTCTTTGCTGTAGGGAGCTGTCCCGTGCATTGCGAAATGCTTAAGAGCATCCCTGCCCTCACCAGGGCCGCGCACCTAGCCGCCAGGGGTAGAGACTCTGGTTCCGAAGCCACACTGCTCCACCACCCTGCTCCAGATGGACGGAACGAGAAAACTCACCTAATGCTCTGACAACCCGCATCAGGACTTCCCCCACTTTCATTCTGGTCTCCGGCGTGTGCTTGTCCTTACTGCTGTCATACTGAGCCAACAGGCCAAGCAAGATTTTCTCAGGGTATGCATCTGCGAGCAGGGCAACCCCTGGGTGGAAAATAAGAAGAGAATTCATTACTGTTTAGGACAGAAAGGCAAACAAACCCAGACAGCCTGTGAGGGGATGACCTCAGAGACATTTAAACCCACCTCTGTTATTCTCAGCAAGGGCTGCCCTTCATCTGAAGTGACAGCATAGTGAGTGGAAAGAACATGGGTCTGGGAGTCCAGACCCTGACTCTTCTAGTCCCAGGCCTCTGTGATCTCCAAGACCACTCCCAGCACTGACATTCTATGATCTATGAATTACAGACTCTTGAAGCAGAGGCTAGATGATTACAACCATGGCAGGGATTCACACAGCAGCAGCAGACTGGGTTAAATGCCTTCTAGGAATCTTGATTCTGAGGCTTTAGGGTTCTGTAACTACTGCTGTCCCTGCCAACACATCAGCTGGGACACAGCAGTGATTCCTGTCTCTGCCGCAGTTCTCCATTCCATTATGAGTTCTCTCTGTACAACTGTCAACAATAAGAGCAATTTCCACAAGGAAATACCTTCAGGGCATCTGGGCGTGATCAGTAGCAGATAGAGGCTTATGGCCGAGTTCCCTGATCAGAAATAGGGGAGATCCTGCTCGTGAGTCCCCCTTCCTAGGGCTTGCTGACCCCTTCTCCCATCATGCCAGCATCTCCCAGATGTGTCATCGGCAACAGTGTTACCATTATCTGTGCCCAGCTCCATAGCAAGCAAACTTTAGAGGGGTGGAGGAAGGAGAGAATGACCTAAAACAGTACCAGATATAAAGCCCCTGGTCTCAAAGCATATAAATACAATTCCATCACTGGGGTTGGGTATGTGGGCAAAGTTATATACTTCTTAAGAATGGTGAGGATAGGAGAACCAAGATGGCGGCGTAGGTAGACACACTGCGCTTCCTCGCACAACCAGAACTGACAGAGAATCGAACAGCAAGGGGGACCAACACCAAGGAAACAGAAAATAATCATTCATCCAGACTGGTAGGAGGGGCGGAGACGGCACTGGGGTGGAGAGGACTCGCGTGGCTGTGGCGGGACTGAGACTGGCGGAGTGTGGGACAAATGGCGCAGGCAGTCCGAGCACTAGCAGACCCTGAGGTCCCACATTTGCACAGATAAACCCAGAGGGCCGGACTCAGAGTGACGGAGAGTGGGGCAGGCAGAGTGGCGGATAGCACATTGCGGCACCACATTCGTCCACAGATAAACCGGACAAACGGCGGGCAGAGAAGCAGACCTCTGCGCAACCCAGGGCTCCAGCTCGGGGAAATAAAGCCTCAAACCTCTGATTGAAAGCGCCCCTGGGGGTTGGGGCGGCAGGAGAGACTCCCAGCCTCACAGGAGAGGTTGTTGGAGAGACCCACAGGGGCCTAGAGTGTGCACAGGCCCACTTACTCGGGAACCAGCACCAGAGGGGCCCAGTTTGATTGTGGGTAGCGGAGTGAAAGACTGAAATCCGGAGGAGAGTGAAGCGGGCGCCATTGCTCCCTCTCGGCCCCGCCCCCACGTACAGCATCACAGCCCAGTGACCAGCGTTACCCCGCCCTGGTGAACACCTAAGGCTCCGCCCCTTAAAGTAACAGACGCGCCAAGACAAACAAAAAAAAAATGGCCCAAATGACAGAACACTTCAAAGCTCCAGAAAAAATACAACTAAGCGACGAAGAGATAGCCAACCTATCGGATGCACAGTTCAAAGCACTGGTTATCAATATGCTCACAGACTTGGTTGAATCTATTCGAAAAACAGATGAAAAAATGAAGCCTATGCTAAGAGAAACAAAGGAAAATGTACAGGGAACCAATAGTGATGAGAAGGAAACTGGGACTCAAATCAATGGTATGGACCAGAAGGAAGAAACAAACATCCAACCAGGAAAGAATGAAGAAACAAGAACTTGGAAAAGTGAGGAGAGGCTTAGGAACCTCCAGGACACCTTGAAACGTTCCAACATCCGAATTATAGGGGTGCCAGAAGGAGAAGAGGAAGAACAAAAAATTGAAAACTTATTTGAACAAATAATGGAGAACTTCCCCGATCTGGCAAAGGAAATAGACTTCCGGGAAGTCCAGGAAGCTCAGAGAGTCCCAAAGAAGCTGGACCCAAGGAGGAACACAACAAGACACATCATAATTACATTACCCAAGATTAAACGCAAGGACCTACATCCAAGATTACTGTATCCAGCAAAGCTATCATTTAGAATGGAAGGGAGGATAAAGTGCTTCTCAGATAAGGTCAAGTTGAAGAGGCTCATCATCACCAAGCCCTTATTATATGAAATGTTAAAGGGAGTTACCTAAGAAAAAGATCAAAAATAGGAACAGTAAAAATGACAACAAACTCACAGTTATTAACGACCACACATAAAACAAAAACGAGAGCAAACTAGGCAAACAACTAGAACATGAGGGTTGTCAATAAGGGAGTGGGAGCGGGAGAGGGGGGTAAAGGTACAGAGAATAAGTAGCATAGATGATAGGTGGAAAATAGACAGGGGGAGGGTAAAAATAGTGTAGGAAATGTAGAAGCCAAAGAACTTATAAGTATGACCCATGGACATGAACTATGGGGGGGGGAATGTGGGAGGGAGGGGGTTGGGCAGGATGGAGTGGAGTGGGGGGGGGAAATGGGACAACTGTAATAGCATAATCAATAAATATATTAAAAAAAAAAAAAAGAATGGTGAGGATAAAAAAGAAAAGAAAAAGCAAACGAAGGAAATATGAATTTCAAAATATATCCAAGATGAGAATGCTTCTCACCACCTCCACCTCAAAAGCCGGTTCATCATCTCTGGTCTGGTTTTTTCAGTGATCTCCTAATCGGTCTCTCTGCTTCTACCCTATTCCCAAACTGCAGCTGGAACTTTCTGGTTAAAACACAAATCAGGCCCCATCATTTTTCTGTCCAAATCCTTCAATGGTTTCCCTTCTGCCCTGCATATGAGCAGCCCCCATTCCCCACCTGCCTTTGCTTTCTCTCTGACCTCATCTTTCAGCACACTCTCCCTTGCTCCCTGTAGTCCAGCAACTCTGGCCTCCTCACTGTTCTTAGAATAGACTGACTGCCTTACTTTCCCCTCTGCCCAGGCTGCTCCTCATCCAGGGAGCCTCACTGCTTGCTCGCCAAACCCCATCCCGTCTCTGTGTTCAAATGCCACGTGCCATACCTAAAATGGCAGCCTCCTCCTCTCACCGCTCTCTATCCCATTCACCCGCTTTATTTTTCTTCTCAGCACTTAGCATTACCTGACACGTTATATGTTTGCTTATCTATCGACTGCTCTCCTCCTTAGGATGTAAGCTCTGCAAAGTGAGGATTTGGTTTCATTCCCTGCTATAGCTTCACTGCCTAGAGTGCCAGCACACAGCAGGTGCTCGATCACTATTTGTTAAATGAATGAATGAACAAAAAAAGAGTTCAAAGATACAGTCTTGATATGAAATTTCAGGAATTAAAAAAGAGAAGATGGGGAATGGGTAATATAAGTGTTTGAGAAATCTGTAATTATTTTTTCTTACCTGAGTTTAGCATTCTCCTATTTCAACTTGACAATCTTGCAGGCAAAGTCTACATACGATTTTCTGTGTTACAGGTTGTGATTCCATTCTCTTATAAATTAGATATACAAAAGGCGGAGCGCCTGCCGAGGGCTGTGCTTGTCTGCCCATCCTCTCTTCTGCTCTCCCCACCTCTACCTTTTCATTGCTTCAGGAAAAGCCTGGGAAGTCTCTGCAGGTGGTCCTAAGTCACAGCTCTCTTTATGCAGCCTCCAATTTTATACAAACAGAAGCTCTGCTCTTAAGGGAGTTTCAGGCTGTGGCAGAACCTGAATTAGATAGCTTCCCTGTTGGCAAAATGTGACCCTGCATTTGTAGTGAGCTCTATTATGTAAAACAATGGGCAACTTCTTGGAGGTCCAAGGTGGAATTATCCTAGCACAGGAAAAAGGTCTGTGGCTTAAGAAAAGGATACATGTCTTGTTCACTAAGGGAGAGAAAGGAAACAGCTTCCAAGTGCTGAAAGGGCCCCAAAAGAAAAATGAATGGTGCTTGGTAACTGCCCCTCTGGTAGATGTTGGATAGATGGTATGTTACAAGGCCTCATGCATATTACAGATCTGTTGCTACCATAACTACTTCCCATTAGAAGTTCCCAGGTAAAAAAAACCTGATAGATCTGCTTCCTTTTGGGACTAAAGGTTATGACTTTATCATGGAAATCAATGGGAAAATGGGATTGGCTTTATAAAACTTTGATCTATATCTAGCTTTTCTAAAGCACATCTATTATTAAAATCCCTCCCACTGTCATTTATGCCTATTTTCTCTCATTAATCTTTGGCAGAGAACAGTATGAGCACATTATTCTTCTATATATGCTTCTACACGCTTCAAAATGAGCTCTTGACTTCCTCCCTGTATCAGGCACTTTCGGTAGCACACACCACCTTCTCTCTCCCAGTAGTGGCACCAGGTGTTCCTTTGGTAGGTATCCCTTCTCCTCTGCTTTCAGCCTTTGTGAGTGGAGCTAACATCCTACTTTCCCTCCATGTGCGAACTCATATCACAGGCTGGCCGGCCAGGACGTTCCCCACCACAATGACTGGTTCAGGAACGGGCACTGCCGTTCAATCCTGAAGCCCCCATGGGAACTACTGGGAAAGATGAGTTCTTCTCACTTTTCTTTCCTATTGAAGTGATTAACCTGAAGCTGCCAGTGGCCACTGTGTGGAGAAAGCCCACCCAAAACAGTGCCAACACAGAGTGGGGGGAGCCGAGAGAGGGAAGGAGAAGAGCAGAGACCTGATGGAATGCTGTGAGCCCCTGGGTCCGGCCCGTTAGACTCTCTGCATCTACAAGCCAATAAATATCCTTTATGTGTCCACCAGTTTGATTATTTTCCGTCAAACACAGCCTTCTTCAGGTACATTTCTTTTTAATTTCAGATTTTTTATTTTTACTTTTCCTATAATGCCAAACTTTTAATTCCACTAGGGAGCTTTAAATTCTCCCAATCTTGCATTGAGACATTGCCAACAGCAAAGTAGTTTCCTTGCTTCCCACAGTCCCATTAGCAATTGTTTGTTTATCTTCCTGCTGGGCTGCTCCACAGGCTGCTGCCAAATGGCCCTCTGACTGTCTGAGTGTTACCTTCTAGGACACAGTTGCCACCTATGAACCTATAAATCCACAGAGGACAAGGGCAGTGAAGAGAATCATATATGGTGGTTATGACTGTTTAGCAATGTAAGGGGATGAGATGTTGTGTGACTGTTTCTGTTTCCTATTTGAAAAGCTTTCCGAACTGTGACAACTGAGGAAACGTGGCCATAACCTTCGCGTGAACCTTGGCCCCTCACACTAGTTAACTCCTTTGTAATTGGAAAATGAGGTAATTTCTGGATCAGCACAGGCTTCAAGGAAACATGACACATCAATCTCTTGGGCAACAAGAAGCAAATGATCGTCTGAGAGAGATAGCCGCTCCTGCTCTGATCCCAGGAAAATGACTGTGCATTTCACGATGTGGTAAGAGATAAGACACATGGTAGGTAAGGGTGAAACAAACAAACTGGCAAGAGTTCAGGAAAGCAATCTGACCTGCGTTTGGGGGAAAAGCATAGGATACGGGCAAATCACCTTTAAAAATATTATTAAAAGTACTTTATGCAACAAAATAGAGACAATCAACTTTGTAAAATGACTTTTTCTCTCCCAATGACTTTCATGATATAGCCAGAAACGTATTCGGTTCAAAGTGATTTTGACTTCAAGATGGTCCCTCAGCGTTCTGCTCAGTGACTCTGTGGACCTTCGGCAGCGACAGTGGTGCAGGTGGAGTCTCACCTTCCTGGTGCGCTTACAGGGTAGGGAAGACAGCTCAGCTCCAGAGGTCTTTGCTGACTGGCTCTGTCCCAAAGCCTGCCGAGCCACCCCCACTTCAAGACTAACCTGCCTCATTCCCCTAGGCAGATAACCGCCTACCTCCCCAAATCCCACGTCAGCCCGGAAAACCACCTACTCGTACCTCTCAGGTATTTCTGCCAAAAAACTGTAAGAAATGCAAAACCCCAATTCCTGTGTGACTCCATTTAGATGAAATATCCAAAGTAGGCAAATTTATGGACAGAAAGTAGATTCAGGCTGTAGGAGTTGGCGGGAAATAGGGAGTGAATGCTAGTGGGTATGGAGTTTCTTTCTGGAATGATAAAAACTTTCCAAAATTGGTTGTGGCGATAGTCACACATTCTGTGAATGTATTCACTAAACCCCACTGGATTGTATACTCTAAGTGGGTGAATTGTGTAGTATTTCAATTATATCTCAAAAAGTTGTTATAAAAACTATAAGAACATATTTCTTCATACCTACCCTTTTACATTTTTAGAATAGAGGGAAAAGGGAGGAAATACTGTACATCTTGAATGTAAAGAGGAGCCTACTGCCAAGAGCAAAGCGCCAGCTTCTTTTTCTGTCTAAATCTGCTGTGGCTGCCCCTGCGGGGGGGGGGGGGGGGGGGGTGGGGGGTGGGGGGGGGAGGGGGCGGAAAGAGGGAGACAGTGATTTGTTACTTGAATGGGAAAACAAATCAAACACTTCACATTTCAAAGAGTCTGTCTTGCATTTGTAAGAATAATGTTTAAACACCTAAATTCTGTGGTAAGGCAGCAATTCAACTCCAGGAATTTATCCTAATTAATACCGTATCATAAGTATAAAATTAACTATTACAAAATCATCACTGTGGCACTCTTTAGAAAGATTGAAAACAAGTGTTCATTAATAAGGATTGATTAAGTTGTGGTCATTGATACAATGGAATACAATGCATCCATAAAAAATAAGCAAGCCTTTTAGGAACTAATATGAAATAAATTCTAAGATTTAAGTTAAGTGAAGTGAAAAGCAAGGTATAAAACAATGTGTACAGAATCCAACAATTTGTGTACGTAGAGAAAATACACTCATAAAATAGTTCTGAAGATATACACAAGAAACTAATGATATTGGTTGTTTGGGCGGAGGGAGAAAATGAGGAGTTCAGGGGAAAGATATGAGAGAAAATACTTTATTCTGTATCTTTCTGTACCATGTGTGAATTTTGAACCATGTATTTACCTATCAAATATAAGTAAATGGAAGTGTTTTAAAACCTGGCCTGGCTGGTGTGGCTCAGTGGATTGAGCACCAGCACATGAACCAAAAGTCGCTGGTTCGATTCCCAGTCAGGGCACATGCCTGGGTTGTGGGCCAGGTCCCCAGCAGGGGGTATGTGTGAGAGGCAACCATGTATCTCTCACACACTGATGTTTCTCTCCCTCTCTTTCTCTCTCCCTTCCCCTCTGTCTAGAATAAATAGAATCCTTTAAAAAAAAAATCTGTGATAAGGGGCATGGTCTTTTAAAATAGAACAGCCTCTTTCAGAGGTGACAATATAAAAAGAATCTGCACTCAAACATGGCAGAATGACCACAAACATTCGTATTCTCTTCCTCCTGAAAGCCCACACAAGTGACGACTGAGGAGCAAAAAAGGTATAAACACACAAAGATAAAAAGAACAAGATATGTGTCCAAGGCTGAAGTCTGGGTAAAGAGAACAAAGGTGGGGGAAAAAATGATACGTATTTGATAGAGCTGTTGGATCATTTGAGAAAAATTAGCAATAATTACATAGAAAACTAAGCAAATATATAAGAAAAAAGATCAAACTGGGCTCGGCAATGAATCACACCCATGTAGTCAGCAGCAAGTGCTGCCCAGTGATGTAGCCAAGACTGTGCTGGGGAAAGGCAAGAGGAAAAGGGGTGTGGGTGGGGCATGCAGGTGTGAGTGTGCACGTGTGTGCACGTGCGCTAAATCCTCACCCAACACACAGAAAATAACTAACGTCCGAGACATCTGCATCGGCATTTTCTTTATACATGAGGAGGTAATTACTAGGGGAAAAAAAAACAACACTAAAAAGGGGCGGGCATGGGGAATGGTCATCTCTGGAGAGAAAAACTCTGAGGGGGTAAGAGGTAGGGCAGGGGATAAATTTTTTGACTCTTTACAAATTATCTTCAAAGTAAATTTATAAAAATAAGTTCTTTTGAAAAACTAAAAAGAAGATAAAATGTGTATTAACCTGTGGAGGAAGCTCTAGTTTAAAAGAATTAAAAGAACAATGATGGTTAAGAGAAGAGATTGGCAGAAGGTGATTTTCCTTCTGATCGCAAAATGGTAAGAACCAGTCTGTGGCTGTCCTCTCTTGCAGCTCTACTACACAAAGATAATAAAGGTAGAACCTGAAGAGAAAGAAAACAATACCCTTTAGTAGGTTACTTCAGGTGCTTCATTTGAGACCTCTCACTATGATGAAAAGTAGCAATAACTTCAGCTCTACAAATCCAGGAAGTTGCGCAAAGTGGGGAAGTTGGTTATTAAATCAAGGAAGTATGGGAAATTCAATTGAATAGCTGGGCTGTCTTTGTAATTGGAGTAAATGATAATATCTAGCATGTCAATTAGATGTTAAGTTTCTCTGAAGCTCCGAAGTTGTGTTAAGTGTAGATAAGACTCAACAAATTTTTAAAGATTGGATATGAGTGAGTATTCCTCAGGCCTGAGGAAAAAAACAGGCCAATGAGCTATGAAGAATAAATAACAGCTAAAAATTTGCAAGAACTGTACCCAGTGTCTATCTCTTTAAATATTATTTCCTAAATATTCCATTACAATATAACATCAGTTCATGAAATTCACAAGTGGCTCTAACTTGAGGTGTTGCTGCCATTCGCGATGACAGAGGAGCTATACAAGAGGAAACCCAAAGCTTGGATTTTAATGAGTTCCAATTTTTAACCAGTGATTCTGAAGCACTTCCACTCCACAACATCTTTGGGCTACTTGTAGGGCCCCTAAATTTTTAAATTCTACTACCCTCTTCAAATGAATAAAATAAAACCCAAAACAGCACCATAAAGCCTAGAGCCCACTTTGGCAGGGCCACTCTGTCAAATAACCCTGGGCAATAGAGAGGAAGGAGTAAGAGAACAGGGCTGAGAAAAACCGAGCCTCAAGAACGCCACGTGATCAAGGGTGCTGTTTTACAGACAGAAATACAAACAAAGCTGCTTTAATACTAACTGAAGGTGTAAGGAATCAAGAAAAAAGAACACCAATTACCACCGCTTTGAGAGTAATCACTGCCCCACATGTTCCGAGAAACTTACATGTCAGCTGACCATGGCTGACAAATAAACAGTGTCATTCATTTATTTCTCTTTATGTAGCTTTCAAAGAGTAGAAAGGCACCTTAACCTTCTCTTTATGCTACCAAAAGAAACATATACTGGTAAAAAGAAAGTGGGAGCTTCTGATTTCCCAGAAAACAGTAAGTGGTTCTCTTTTAAACTATCCAGGTTAAGAGAATAAAATACTTTGTAACACCCAACGATCCCAAGATGGGTGGTCCCGGTGGCAGGACCACCCCCTGAACTCCGGATTCATTTTTTTCTAAGTTCCTGCTGGCATTTCACCTCAAGCCTGTGCAAAGAGCAACTGCAGAATCAGCAGAGATGACTGATGGGTCGCGTCAGGTCCTCACTAGTTTAGAGACAGCCAGAGCCTCCCAGGGTTGTCACCTTGCCTGAAGCTCTGACAAGACAGGGCTGATCGTTCACATGCTCTGATGTCTCAGAACCTGGAGATTTACTCTGTGCTCTGGGCACCAAGCAGAGGTATAGTCAAGACCTAAACATTTCTGAAATTCTCTTCTTCCTCTGTCAAGCCTGGCTGACTGTCCCGATGAGAGGATGAGGCGAGCATTGCTGACGGCACGGGGACTGGCTTAGAAGCTGTGTTGTTGGGGAATCAGCAACCATGCCTTGTAGCACTTCCACTGTAGTTTCACAGAGAAACCGGGCAGAGAGACACTACAAATTTCCTCCAGGAGTCCCTCCTCCCCAATAAATGCACATACATGCTGAACACTTCGCTACAACTTCTGGGAGTGACCAGAGCTAGTCACGGAAGAACAGCTGTTCTTACCTGAGCTATCCTATCATGACTGGAAATAAGAGACAGAAATGTACATCTTCTAACTTTTGTCTAGTCGGAATTTAAGACGTTTCAATTCACCTGACAAATGTGGTGCATGTTGAGATTTCTCTGTGTTGGCAACAGTCAGCATATCATATTTCCCATTTATAAATTGTCATTCCAAGCAAGCATCTTCACTCCCAACCTTTCCTTTACTGCTGTGCCGCCGAGCTTACCTTCAAGTTCCTTTTACATCTTCACATACAGTTTTTGACCCACTGACCTAACGGATCCTCTCGGCAGCCGAACAAGTGTTCCCTGTCACAGCTCCTAACACATACCGGTGAAAGAGCGAACGCTGTGCCACTAGACAATCGCAGGTAACAGCGGAGCAGGGTGGCTCTGTGAGTTGTCATTTTCCTTGTATGTCCTGATTATGAATACCACCTATATAGACACATCTGGGTGAAATTTTGCTGCTAATTTAACCTGATGGCTGCTGGATTGCAAGACAAGAAATAATAGATATGTTTAATTTTATCTAATTGGTATTCTCAGACTTAATAATTTCATAAATGGAATCACTTTACAAATTAAATATAGAAAAGTTATTAGGACGGTCTGGTTTCTAAGCAACCATTTCATTAAGAAAAGCTCTACTTGGGAAAAACATCTGTTTGTCAGTAAGGTTTCTGCTGTCATCACATAAATTCGTGGGGAAAAAGCCACGGGCCGCCCTGTGATTTGGTGGTGCCTGGTTGTGAAAAGGTCAGCGGGGGGTGCCACAGCGGAGGGAGCCATCTGTTTCAGTCTGCGCTAGTCCCGGGAACTTGGTACCATGAAATGATTCCGTTTTCCTACACAGCCACATAATTTAAAAAAACATTATCTTCTGATTATAAAAGTAATACATGTTTATACTAGAAAATGTGAAAAATATAAGAAAAAGGCACAAACAAGATAATAAAGAGCACTTTGAGTTTTTGACACTTTCATGTTAGATCTCATTTGAAAAATGAATCCCACAGCAAAAAAAAAAAAAAAATTGAAAATCACTGGCCTAAAATAATTCCATATTGTTTTACCTTTTTCATCTGCAGTTAGGATGTCTTTTGCAAGGGCTCAGGGTTGTGTGTTGGACAACTGAATTCAGAGATTTGCAGACACAGCCAAACACATACACACTGCATTTCGTGCAAACAGGCTCAAAAAGAGACCACATTCTCTACCAGGGGGGAGGATAACAGGGGTGAGGAGCAGGTGATGAAATAATAATTGTGTGGCATGACACATCACATATGATGTGTTATAAAACTTCCTCGCTAGGTCAGATAGATGGCCTAAGACCGCGGTTTTTTTCAAATCCTTTTTTTTTTATAAGCAGCAGAAGTTTGTCTCATATATAATCTTTAGAGAAGGCGCAGCTGAAGAGAGAAAAGCAGAGCCCTCTGGTTAGAGGAGAGTTGCCTGGTGCTCCGAGCCCACCCAGCCTGCCCCTCCTTCACTGATCCCAAGGGCCCTGTAGAGCACAGGCATTCGCACAGGCATTCGCACAGGCCTTCCGGCCCACGGCCCCGCCCTGCCACAGCACTGCAGCTTTGCTGTTCCCTCTGTCCTGAACATTCTTCCTTCCCCTGTGTACTAGATTAATTCCTAATCATCCACCAGATCTCAGCTTATTGGCCACTTCCTCCTTTCCCTCCCTGTCAAATAAAATGACCCTAAGACAGCTTCTCTTATCTCAGTGTACCTTTTCTTCTCAGTATATTTCCCATTGTTTTCTGAGATTATTTGATATTTACCTCTTCCTGTCCTCCCCCATTCTTGACTGTAAATCCCACGAGGGCAGTGCATGACTCACAGTGCCCTCCCACCTAGTAAGTGCTCAAAACATATTTGTTGAATGACTGAACAAACATTTTAAACCATCGAGAAAAAGAAATCAATGGCCAAAAAAATTTAACAATTCTTTCTGTCCCTATCTAAAGTCAGATTACCAATTACAAAAAACAAAAGTTGGATGTAAAGTGCTAGAGTGCTTCTAAAAACAACCTTCTCCTGAGAAAGAAAACTTTCACGATCATGCCCTGGCAGGTGGAAGGGAGAGATGACCTCATTAGGTCTTTGGTAGCTCAATGTTTGTGATCCGTTCCCGGAGGCTCACTTCGTTCCCAACCTCCCAGCTTCTTCAGGGACAGCAGAGATGCCACGCAGTCAGGAAACAAAACCATGTTTAAAAGTCTAATATCAGAATCTAAAAATGAGCTGCCAAAACTGTACAGACGCCATGTAACTGCACTTTTCCACCACCGCCTCAGAGCTCTACGTGACCAAAGAAGAGGAAATTAACGCTTCAGTTAAAAATGTTAAACATTTGATTCAGCAACAAAAGAACTATGTCAGGGTTAATAAAAAAATATAATCGGGCTTATTAAGTGTGTGAACAGCTTCAAGGATCATCGTAGTCTCACATCTGGTGAGATCAGGAGTTTTAATCTGTATTTGAAGTGAAGGGTCATGTAGGCTGCTTGCTCTGTAGTTTGGGAGGGAAAGGTAAGAGCAGGCTGCCCTTGCAGCTGTTGCACCAAAGGAGTTCCAGTAAAGTGAACTGATTTCTTAGACAGTAAAGGAATATTGTACTTAACGATGAGTCTAATGAGGAACTTGAGAGTTTACTTATGAGCTCTCTCACTGTTTTATTTTCCTTAAGTTGCCTTCAAATTCCAACTTTACTAATGAAAGGGTGACTCCAGGGCAAAACTTAAATAGATGATCTTCAGGGAAGGTACCCACACCTTCTTAATGTTTTGTAGACATTTAAGCAACTGACGCTTACCCAAGGCACCTCACAATTGCCCCCTTAGTAGTGAATGGGTCTTTATGACAGCTGGCTGACATGAGTAGGGAGGTAAAGGGTTTGAAATGAGCTCAGGAAACCAAGAAATTAAGAAGTATTTAATTGTTTGGCTGAAAATATCAGGATCTGGTTCCATGGTTTACTTTTAATGTCTTCAAGAGCAGAGGCCATGACGATTTGAGAGGTAAGAAAATGGAATGGAGGGAGGAAGGAAGCACAGAGAGGGATAAGAGGGCTCCGGACGTGACTCCAGACTCCATCACTCACTGGTTGGCCTTTTACTGGTAACAACCTATGAGCCTGAATTTCTTTGAAAAATGGGGAGATATATCATCCCTCATAGGGTGTGGTAAGAAGTGAAATAATGTTAAGTTACATCTGATATGTGGTTGGTGCTCAGCAAATCATGAGTGAAAATAAGAAAAAGGACATATAAGTAACAATTACCAATAAGCATGGAATCCAAGAAGCTCATCACCGAGACATTACTGGTGAGCTGATAACAATGAGCCTTTAAAGGCGCCCGAGAGCCCACAGAAAAGCCCAGATACGGGCACTCTGACCGCTCCTGCACTGCAGCCCGGTCCCGCTCTTCCCCTTCACACCCACTTGGCTCCACTAACAACCCAAACTGCCTCCCTCCTTTATACCTGCTCTGCTCTTGAGCATCTTCCTATCTTCGCTTTTCTTTTAGCCTTAACCCCCTCTCCCCATCTGCCGGTGGCTATTCCTGCCCATCCATCCCTCAGAGTCCTAAAAGTTCCATGAAAAACTACTGCTCTGAATTTTTAAAATTTATTTTTTAAGATGCACCAATTTAGTGATTTCTGGTGTCATTTACAAGGTTACGCAATGACCTCTAACTAATTCTAAAACATTTTCATCAGTCAACAAAGTCAACATCACTCAAATCTATTATCAGTCACTCCCATCCCTCTCCCCTCCCATATGCTGGCAACCACTAATCTACTTTCTATTTCTATGGATTTGCCTATTCTGGATGTTTCATATGAATGGAATAACACAACATGTAGTCTTTTGTGTCTGACTTCTTTCCCTTATCATGTTTTCAGGGTTCATCCATTTTGTAGCACGAATCAGCACTTCATTCGTTTTTACTGCCAAATAATATTCCACTGCATAGGTATAGCACGTTGTATTTACCCATTTATCAGGTGACGGATATATAGGCTGTTCCTGTTTGTTGGCTATTATGAATAATACCATTACGAGAGTTCACACATCACTCTCATGTGGATATATGTTTTCTTCTCTTGGGCACACATCTAGGGATGGAACTGGCTCGCCGTATGGTAACTGTTTAACCTTTGGAAAACCGTCAGACTGTCTTCCAGAGCAGCTGTACCATTTCACATTCCCATCAGCAGTGTATAAGGGTTCTGACTTCTCTGTGGCCTCATAATTTGTATTAAAGTAAGTTATTAAATGTAATTTATTGGCATGAGAGGCGCAACAAATATCAAAGTCCTATACAGAGACCTACATGTTTACACAGCCCACAATCTCAGCCGACCGCACAAACCCCGGGGTGGATTTCCAAAGCCTCTGCCCTGTGCTCCGAAAGCGGTGCGGAGGCCCTCGGCGCTGAACCTGTAGAGACCGCCGGTGGGCAGCGGGGCAGGCAGTGTGAGGAAACGCGCTCTCATGCTCCACACACCAGAGCTGAGTTTCAAAGATACACACTGAGACTGCTTACAGCGTAATACTACACGTTGCCCAGCGAGCAAAACCACACACACACAAAATCAAGCAAATGTGAGGTCAGCATATTATTAAGTTATAGGAAGAGCTGATTTATAGTGAAACTATTCCCCATAGGCCAGCTGGCTCTCCTACACCAAGACCATCTGAAAGCTCAGCTTTCACACCTTGGGGGCAGGAACACACGGGCACTAGGATTATTTTTCCCCGTAGCGAAAGCATGGTCTTCGGAGCCAGAGAGAGTTAAGACTCAAATCTTGATTTTTTTCTTTGGAGTGGGACAATATAAGTCTTTATTTTTTTAAGTATTTGACTGACTATGCTATTAGAGTTGTCCCATATTTTTTCTCCCCTTCATTCCCCTCCATCAAATCTTCATGTTGACGCTTATGATCTGTGTCACTTTGAGCCAGTTTCTTAACCTTGTGGAGCCCCATCCCCTCACCTGACAGAGAGGAATAATTCCTGACTTTCAGGGTTGCCCTGACTGGCACACAACAGGCACTCAGTAAACGCTAACTTCCATAGTACTGCCGCTTCTCTTATACAGCAATTATCCAGGGAAAATAAGAAAGCTTAAAGTAGCCAGTTCATCATTTACTTACAGGTAAAAGTACTAAGCTGCTAAATACTCTTTAAAAAAAAAAAACATTTTACTTAATTATTTTTAGACAGAGGAGAAGGGAGGGAGAAAGAGAGGGAGAGAAACATCAATGTGTGGTTGCCTATTGCACACCCCCTATTGGGGACCTGGCCTGCAACCCAGGCATGTGCCCTGACTGGGAATCAAACCGGTGACCCTTTGGTTCGCAGGCTGGTACTCAATCCACTGAGCCACACCAGCCAGGGTCTAAACTGCTAAATATTCTGATGTAAATCTGAGTGTACCAATCTTCGACTGATAGTGGGAAACAATGGAGAGATATTCCCAAAGCAAAGCTAATGTAAAACTCACATGTTCTGGGCTTTGACAAGCAGTCTGACTTGAGGGGAAGGGCATCGTACATGTTGCCTGGGCTGTCACAAGATAAGGTGCTGTAAAGTGGGGATCCCTGAAAAATGGGTCTTGTGCCAGCTTCCACCACTCTCCCAGTTTTTGTGACTGCAGGCAAGTCAATTCTTCATTTATAAAAGGATTATATTTGCTGTTATTGTATTTCAGGACTGCTGACAGAATCAGATCTTTCTGGATGATTAAGCATTATTCAATTTTAATAAATATTATTGAGAATCACAATCATAATATTTGGTTTTTTTTTTAGAAGTACAACAATAGGGCAAATTTCTACCATTATTTTAAGTTCTAGAGCAGTAATATAGTGTTTTGAAAAGGAAAGAACAAGATTTGGAGGCCAAGAAAAAGGTTCAAATTACTTGCTACGTAATCTTGGACAAGGGATTTAACCTATCTAAATCTCAGAATCTTTAGCTGTAAAATGGGGATATCTCACATCATACCCCAAAATTAGCTCAAAATGGATCACAGACCTAAATGTAAGAGTTAAAACTATACAACTATTGGAAGACTACACAGAAGTAAATCTTTAATACCTTCTGTTAGACATTGATTTCTTAGAAATGACACCAAAGTACAAGAAATAAATGAGAATATTCATACGGTGGACTTCAACAAAAGTAAAAAGTTTTGTGCTTTAAATGACACCATTATCAAGAGAAGAGACAACCCACAGAATGGCAGAAAATGTTTGCAACTCATAAACTTGATTAAAAAACCTGTTTCTAGAACATATAAAAGATCCTTACAACTCAAATAATAAAAAACAAATAACCTAATTTTAAAAATGGGCAAAGAATCTAAAAAAAAGACATTTCTCCAAAGACAAAATACAAATGGACAAAAAGTTCATAAAAAAATGCTCAGTATCATCAGTCACTAGAGAAATGCAAATCAAAATCACAATGAGAAACCACTTCCCACCCACTAGGATGGGAGTCAAAAACAGACAAAAACAAGCATTGGCAAGGATGTAGAGAAACTGGAACCCTCACACACTGCTGATGGAAAAGTAAAACGGTGCAGCAACTTTGAAAAACAGTTTGGCAGTTCCTCAAAAATTAGGTATACAGTTACTATGTGACCCAGCAATTCCACTTGTGGGTGTATACCCAGGAGAAATGAAAACATATGTCCACATAGCAACTTGTACATAAATATTCATAGCAGCATTATTCATTATAGTCGAAAGTGAAAATAACCCAAATGAACATCAACTGATGAACAGACAAAAATCGTTAATCAATACAATGCGATGTTTTTCAGCTTTAAGAAGTAATGAAGTACCAACCCACGCTACAACATGAATGAACCTCAAAAACATTAAGTAAAAGGAGCTGGGCACAAACGATCACACATTGTATGATTCTATTCACATGAAGTGCCCAGAATAAGCAATCCCACAGAAACAAAAAGTAACTTAGTGATTGCCAAGGGCAGGGGGAGTAGGAAATGTAAAGTGACTGATAATAGTTACCACGTTTCTTTTTTTTTTTTTTTTAAGGTTTTTTTATTTATTTTTAGAGAGAGGGGAAGGGAAGGAGAAAGAGAGGGAGAGAAACTCCATGTGTGGTTGCCTCTTGCACACACCCTACTGGGGACATGCATAGCCCGCAACCCAGGCATGTGCCCTGACTGGGAATCAAACCAGCAACCCTTTGGTTTGCAGGCCCATACTCAATCCACTGAGCCACACTAGCCAGGGCTTCTTTTTTTTAATTATGAAAAAGTCCTAAAATTAGATAGTGGTAGTAGTTATGCCACTCTCTAAATATACTAAGAATCACTGAATTGCACATTTTAAATGGATGAATTTTAGGTATGTCAATTGTATCTCGAACAAGAAGTTTTAAAAGTGGTGATAGCGCCTGCTTCCCAAAACTACTTGGAGAATTGACTGAGATAGCATCTATGAGAGACGTTTGCTAAATGCCCATTTGTTAACTAGGCGGTACAGAAACCAGGTCAGGACATAAAAGAAATCTTCCCATTTCAAGGTTGTAAGTGGAGATGATAAACTTCACAGGGCTGCGTTCCAAATTTCAATGCCAGATCCAATTAGATGGTCCTTGAAGGGGTAGAATTATTTGCAGTTAATGGTTTCCCAACGTACTTCATTTGAGGTAGAACTCTGAGAATGAGATAGGGAGTTCAGTCTCCGACAAGTTAAGATTTGTAATGCTGCTCAGTTGAAACACTTGAAGTGCTGTAAAAACAATTTCACCGTGAGTCCACCTCCCCCCTGGCGGGCCCTTTGCCTTCTCTTTCCTTGGCTCTTTTGTGAGAAATGAAAGCTGAAAGGAAGAGTTAGTGCGATCTGCTCGGGCATGTCTACATGTCTAGATTCTCCTCACTGCACACACTGACTTACTTTTACCTCTCAGGCTTGGCTCAGAATCTAGGGTTTTTTGTTTTGTTTTGTTTCGTTTTGGAGTTTTTTTCCCCCTCTTTTCAATGAGCCTGGTAGTTTTATCCAAAGATCCTTTTGACACTGATAGGGAGCACTTGGATCCCTGAAATAATCTGTCTCTGGTGTTGCTTTCAGTACGTCCTTCAGTAACTGAAAGTGACTGAGAAGACACACGAGCAGGGCCACGGTATGATCCATAACCCGGCTACAACATCATATTTGAAGATCATCGCCATGTGTTCATCACATTCTTTACTAAACACCAATTTCAACAGTGAAGTTTGAAAATGCCCAAATTACTGAATATAAATTATGGGACTCTCGAGGACATATTTCTAACCCCAATTTTGGAAAAGAGAACTTCCACTTCTTATCTTATATAATACTTCCTCGTCACTTAAAATTGTTTTAAACAATGAAAAAAAAAAGAATATATAAGGAGTCTTAAAAAGGGGAGACGCTTAATGGTGGTGGTCCAAGAGTAAGTCGTCCATTTATAAACTCTGGACCGTAACTGGAACTCAGCAACATGGTTCGTAATTCTCTGCCTGCGCAGGCTGCTCTTGAGCCCGCGGGGGCAGCTGCTATGATAACGAAGTCAACTATCACTTTTTTACTAGGGCTACAAGGAGATGAAGGCAATCTTCCATAAAATTAAAATTTTACTCATAGGGAACTTAGTCCTCAGGTTGCTGTGAGGGACAGGCAATACATGCATTAAGAAATTCCTACACCAGGCACCAATAAATATCTATCTGTTGAATGAACGAGCTTATTTAATTCCCTTCTGCTCTATGCTGAGACCGCAAAGTTGGTAAGAAATGACAAAAGAAATCCAAAATATCAGTAAGTTAAGTAAAAGGTATACTGTAACTTTTACATGGAGCCATTTAGGCAGCCTAGTAAAGGAAAACATTAAACACACACTCTCACACACACAGCCCCCCCAACTAATGCTCCTGAAGTCACAGCTAAGCGCTCCTAACGCTGCGGGACATTTACAAGTGGGCCGGTCTCATCTGACTGGAAGTCCAGGACGGCTTAGCTCCTGGAGTGCTTTAGGTCTGGGCAAAGAACATTGGCAATGCAGGTGGGAAAATTTAGTTCTTTCTTTTCTTAATGGGAAATTCACCTAAGGCCTTGGTCTTTAAGTGTATGTTACAAACACCAAAAACATCAATTAATTCAAACTTGTCCATCGAGGGGAGCTGAGAACAGAAATTACACCTCTACCTCCCATGTTCTTCATCGCCAAATTAGCTACTAGCTGATTAGCACACCAATTAAAATCACTAAATACAAACACAAAACCAACAGTTGTGATTTTTATAGCAGACCCTAGGGGCTAATGAGCTCAATGGCTTAATCAGCTAGGAAGCTTGTTCCAAACAGTGATGTTGCCACATTAGAGGGACACACTGAGGCTTCCCAAACCCCCAGCCCTAAAAAAAAATCAATGAGAAACATCTCCGTCACATTATTACAGTTTCTCAGGAAAAGTACATGATGACTTGTTTTCTGAGACTTATTAATTATAGACATTTTAATTACAGGCACTTCACTGATTTATTTAATTCCCATAAGTACCATCATTGTCATGTGGCTTCCTGGGCCCTGCCAGGCCCCAGACTGATCTCAATTCCTAGACTCTTTGGCCCCTCGGCTGCAGGGAATTACTTTCTCTTTAAACCTTGACTCCTTCCACTTCTTTTCTCACCTAATTGTCCCTTAACCTCTTTGGGTGATCATTTTGTCTCCTTTGAAGGATTTCCTTTTTGCTTTTTAACCTAGTCACAACAACTCACTGTTAAATGTTTCGTATATAGTAGGCGCACAATAGATGTTTGCTGAATAAAGAATAAATCCCAAGGCTCAGGCCTTCCTTAATGTATATTTTCCCCTCTCTACTCTTTCTTAAGCTTCAACTACTAGACATGTACAGAGTCAATTAGACCCAAATTATACCAAGAGATAAGTAGTCAGTAAGGATCTGTACGTGCCTTTGTGCTCACAGAGCACCTTGTCTTTTGCAGACAGTCGGCATGAAGGACTGCATTACTGGCCTCAGCTCTTCAGGACTCCTTGCATCCACGCCCTTTTCTCTGTGATTTGGCAGTTTATCCCACTAAAGGGACAGAGTATATTTCTCCATCACTTGACTTGCTTTAGTAAACAGAATGAGGCAGAAGTGATAGGATTACAGCTCCAAACTTAGGCCTGAAGAGCCTCTTGAGTTTCCTCTTGCTCTCTTACACTGCTGCCATCACCATGGGAGCGTGCCCTGGCAGGCCATCGGTCCCGGGATGATGGGAACACGTTTAGCAGAGCCGCCGCAGCTGGCTGACAGGCCTCCAGGGAGAAGCAGAGCTGCTGGACCAAGCCCACCCTAGGCCAGCTGAGCCACATGGGTCTATAGATGTGCGAATGATGACAAACGATTGGTGTTTTAAGCTACTGAGTGTTGGGGTAGATTGCCACGTAGCAGTAACTAACCGATAGGATCAGCCTACTCAAGCTTAGACCCGAGAGGTCACAGAGATCACCCTGTCATTACCCAGCAATCCAACGGCAGCAGTACAGGGGTCCCCCCTCACCAGCAGGTTCGCTTTCCCTGGTTTCAGTTACTGTGATCAATCATGGTCCAAAAATATTAAAGGAGAGATTCCAGAAATAAACAAATCATAAGTTTTAAATTGCTCGCTGTTCCGAGCAGCATGATGAAATCTCACACCACACCGCTCCACCCCACCTTGGACGTGAGTCATCCCCTTGTCCAGCGTAGCCACAAAGTAGATACTATCTGTCCATTAGTCACTCCGTAGCCACCTCAGTTATCAGGTCTACCGGATCGGCGGTCACAGTACCACAGTGCTTGTGTTCAAGCCACCCTTATTTCACTTAAGAGTGGCCCCAAAGCCCAAGAAGAGTGATGCTGGCATTTGGACGCGCCAAAGGAAGGGGTAAAGTACTTCCTATAAGTGACAAGACCAAAGTTCTCAAATTAATGAGGGGAAAAAAATCATATGCTGAGGTAAAGACAAATCTTTCATCCATGAAATTGTGAAGAAGGAAAAAGAAAGTTGGGCTTGTTCTGCTGTTGCACCGCGAATTGCAAAAGTTGCCTGCATGGTATCTAATAAGTGCTTAGTCAAGATGGAACGGTATTAAATTTGTGGGTTGGAGGAATGAGAAGAAAATGTGTCTGACAGCAACATGTAGTGCCAGAAAGCACTGAGCCTACAGAAAGACCTGAGCAAGTGACTCTCCAAAATGAGGGACACGAAGGGCTTCACTACAAGGGAGAAATGGTTACACAGACGCAGGAATAGGTTTGGACTAAATAACACAGAAATTACTGAAAAGGCTGTGTCTGCCCATGGAGATGCTGCCATATTTCTGGCAGAGTTGAGGAAGTTGACTACAGTTCAGACATTCACTGGGAGTCTTGGAACATATCACCTGCGGATAAGAGGGACCACTGTTCCGTACAATTCACTGATGTACAGTTCAATGGCTCCCGGCGTATTCACAGAGCTGTGCAACCCTGTGCCCTTTAGCTATCACCTCCCAACCCTTTCTCCCCTCCCCGCAGCCCCAGACAACCACTAATCTACTTTCCGTCTCTATAAACTTGCCTATTCTAGACATTTCATATAAAGGAACCATAAAACATGTGGTTTTTTGTGACTGGCTTCTTTCACTTAACAATGTTTTCAAGGTTCATCCATGCTGTAGCAAGTTTCATTATTTTTTTAACGGCCAAATAACATTCCATTGTATGTACATACCATCTTCTGTTTATCCGTTCAGCAGCTGACAAACATTTGTGCTGTTCCCACCTTTGGGCTCTTTTGAACACCCATGTACAAGTTTTTGTGTGGATGGACGTTTTCACTTCTCTTCAGTATATTACTAGGAGTGTGACTGCTCACGTGGTAACTCTACATGTGTCTTTTCAAGGAACAGCCAGACTGTTTTCCAAAGTAGTGTATAATTTTGCATTCCTATTTAACTCCCTTTTACGGTAAGAAATTGAGGCCCAGAGGAGAGGGATCAAGTAATTTGCCAGAGTTCATCTAGCTGAGAAGCAGAGAATGGGAGTCGCATCCAGGTGCTTTGTCTCCAGAGCCCTGGCTCCTGATGACTGTATCCCACTGATGGAGCCAAGAGACACATGAGTTCATTCTGACTGTCTCGTCATGTCTGCCTTTTGCCCTTTTGGGTGACTAATTCTCTACCCCCCATTTCATGAGGTCCCTCTCTATATCTGGGACCCAAAAACTAATAGAGATATGGAGAACAACAAAGAATCACAAAAGAGAAATACAAGTACTGCAAAAAATGTTTTGAGAAGAAACATTAAATAACCTGAGATTATTTGAGTTTAAAGAGAGAGCAAAGGTACATATTGACAGTAGTCAAATACATAAAAGGTTAATGTAATAAGAGCTCGTATGTGAGCCATTCTTTATCTCTTTGAATTACAGGAAGTGGGATTTGGTCCATAGAATAAGTAAACATAAATAAAGGCCTCCTCATCATTGTGAGACACAGAAACGCTGTAAGGACCCTTTGGGAACCCTCCAGGAATTTGAAATCAAGTCATAGAGAGGCTACGGGAAGATCAGCAGTCTTGTGGCTCTGTGACTTTAGAGACTTGTGCAAACATACACGACAGACATAGGCTCAAAGTCCTTAAACCAGGACTAACTTACCCTGGATGGCAGACAGATACACAAAGGTGTCTTCATGCTCCAAGTTCTCCAAGAATACCTGGAACCAGAAATACAGCAGTGTTGTGGCTCGAAAGAGCAAGATTGAGACCCTTGGAGCAGCCTCAAAAGAATAAATGCTTTTCTACTTACCTGTCTTAGCTAGCTAGACGTTGGTCTGACTTTAAAGTCTTATGGAGAAAACAGCATATAAGTTTGAAGCCCTATTTTTCTAATAGTTAAAAAAGGTAGTATTAAGAGAAGTAGTCAAGTATACACCAGGAATAGGCATGGAAACCAAAATGTGGAGGAAAAGTCCACCATTACAGCCCATGGTGGACAACGCTCTCACGTGTGACGTGACAGACTATAGGCCACGACACAGAGAAGGCAGGTTTGGGGTTGTGCCCATTGGTGGCACATGTGCTGCAACCTTCTCTCTTGCACTCAGAAGGCATATGGAAATACAAGTGAGCGACAGAAACGTTATTATTGGGATACCTTTAAATCTGTTCTAATTCATTTTTAAAATCTTTTCCAAATTTGAGCACTTCAGCTGACATTAGTAACAAATTGCTCTCAGCACATCTCACAGTTTAGGAACACACCAGGGCATGTCACCCACCGTGGGTCCTGCTTATCTAGAAGATATGACAGTGACATGTTAGGATTAGGCCCTAACATGAGGGTGAGAGAAAGACAGTGGCCATGTGCCCGTCTCTCCTGCCTGGTGTCTAGGGGAGCGGGTGGCTGTTCCATATGTAGTGACGTGTCCTCTGCTGGCACAGCAATCCCCGACATCGACTGGAGGCTGCTGGTCTCCGCAGGTGCAGCATGTCGGGGGGGCCTACAACTCGTTCCCTGGGAAGACGGCCAGGCTGGAAGAGGTGGGGGTCATGTGTGAAGTAAAGGAAGCTTAATCCAGGGTAGCAGTATGGGAATAAAGAGGAAGAGATAGATTTGAAACGTTTCTTGGAAGAAAAAAAAATGACTGAAGGGACTTGGATGACCTATTATGTACAGCAGATGGAAATTAAATAAATTTAAAATTCCAAAGATGTTCATTCCATTCACCATCCAAACAGGAGTGTGAAGGGGTATTTTTAATGATTCCTCAAAAAAAGATAAATAATTTGAGGTTTTCAGCAACATTTTAATGACAACAAGTCCTTGACTCATTTCCTCACTTTTCTCTTCTACAAAGTGGGGGCGGGTGGAGCGGAAATGCCAATCCCGCAGCCTCCAAGACAAAGTCTGAAAGGTATAGGGCCTGGCTCGATAAATAGCAGTTGTTTTTATATTGTTGATCCTAATACTTCAGTGACTAAAAAGTCAATGTCTCCAATCAGACTTATACTTCTGAGTCTAATGGCTAAACTATATGGAAGAGATAACAACAACAGCAGCGGCCAACTGCTATTTGGTGCTCACTATGTGCCTATCACTGTAATTAGAGCTTTACATGGATGGTTTTGTTTTAAATCTTTCAATATAAAGTTTCTATACTTTACAAATGTAGAAATCGAGACTCAGAGAGTTTAAGTGACTTGTGCAAAACATGGATCTGGAACTCGGTCAGTAGTCTCTAGACCATTTGCTCTTAACCCACACTGAGGTCAGGATAATTTCCACAAAAGGGGAAAGACCCCCAGCGAAGCATATGTGTTCTCCCACATAAATCTATGACGTAGAAAACATCTTTTTCACTGTGACGGAGGGAGGAGAGGGAGGAGACCCAGTTCTGCCAAATGTCCCTCTAAAAGGGGCCCAGAGAAAACAGGTGGCTTGTCTGGCTGGGTCACAGTGGTGACAGTGAATCCATTTACCAGAAAAATACTTCCCCAACTCTGGGAATTTGGTCGTGCTGTTCTTTCCCCTCTTGTTTCACGTGCTCAAACTTCGTTGGTTTGTTACGGCCATATCAGGATCTACTTCCTCCAGAGCTCAGCTTTCTCCTCTTATGACTGTCCATAGCATTTCTTGCCTGTAAAAATTCTGTTGATTTCTTCACATTCAATTTAGCCTTGTGTGGTTACCTAGGTCTTTCCTATGCCTACATCTTGCCTCCCCAGAACAATTACACATTCCCTGCAAGTACCCAGGACAGGGCTTGATACTCAGGCTCCAGCACGGCTGCCCCACCCCACGTGTGTGTGTTTGTAACGTGTTCTACCCACCTTGAGTAGCTTCTCTTGCACCTCAAGGGCTCTTGCTTCTCTCTGCTCTATCCAGCGAGAAAGAGTTCGCAGGGCAGCAACCCGTGTTGGAATTTGAGGATCATAAGCAGATAAAAGAACTTCCTGGAGCTGTTCTGTGGTTATGCTTCTAGATTTCTGGCTTGTAGTAGTGCTGGGCTTACCGACCTCCTGAGGACTGAGTGGAGCACTGGATTCTAGGCGGGTCTGGCTGGATTTCTCGGGGCTTTGCTGTTGGTTGAGGTGGCCACGGGACACATCAGTGTACCTCTCACGACTGTTTGGTTGCTGCTCTTCTATTTTCCCTTCTGGGTCCTTTTTGCTCAGGGCATTCTGGGCGGCCACACTGACAGCCTCGGTGGAAAAGGCCCCATGGGTAGAGATGGTGATGCGGAGATCCGCAGCGAGTTCTTGGATGACCGGGTCCGGGTACGTGCTGGAGACCTTCTCCAAGAAAGGCAGCAACTGCTTCAGGACAGCAAAGTCACTTGACTTCAACTACAAGATGAAAGGAAAAATGGCAAACCCAAATTAATGTAGCGGATGTTAACATGACTTGAACCCAAGGCAACAAATACATCCCGAGTAAAAGGGGCAGGGAGCAGATCTCATTCTTGGTGTAATCAGCAGGCAGCCTGAGTCCGGCACTAATAACCCTTGTTGAATAATTATGACAAAAACCATTTGTTGAATACTTACCACGCATAGGTACTTTTATAAGTTAAAAGTACATCAGTAATGTATGTTATTACTCTAAATTTGCACAATCTGATGAGCAGGACATGGTATCTCATGGATTTAACTTGCATTAGCCAGGCTAACCCCACTATTAAGCGACTTTCCACGTTTACAGACTGTCTGCATTCCTTTTTCTGTGAACAGCCTGTTAACACCCTTTGGACCCACTTACCCATTAAACTATTTGTCTCCACCATATTCTCACCACATCCGATTTTAATACTCAATCATATCATAAAATTCTTTTCTACATTATTGTATTTTCCACTTTTACATACCTACTGCCCTACAAAGGTGAGTTCAAACCAGCAAAGTACTCAGTGCCTGATGCATAGTAAGTACCATGTAAGTTTCAAAAATAAATGTGATTAACAAAACACACATATTCATATCCCTATGATCTAGTTAAAATTATTACCTCCTTTTTAAACAGGAGGAAACTGAGGCACAGAACAGTTAAACAACACGTCCAAGGTCACGTAACTCAGAGATGGGAAGACATGAACTCAACGAGTCTGGCTCCAGAGCCTATCCGCTTGTCCAACACCCTACGTGGTCTCACTTGAACAAGCAAAGCTGTGATCTGAAGTGGCTGGTTAGCACACGATGGCACTTCGGTGTGGAAAGGAATGGGACAATAATTGGCAAAAGGGAATTTCTCCTAGAAAGCACGAGTGAAAATTACATAAGATTTTGTTTTTTCTAGGAGCTTTGTTCTAATGACGCCATAGGCCTTACTAGGAAAGGTACATGCGCAGTCAGCAAAGGAAACAAGAATCAGTGGGAATCTTTCTGTTTGAAAATGCTGGAAAAATGATCAAATCAGGCTTTGTGAGCCCTTGATAACTTGAAAACCTTGCAGGTTTTAAGTCCTTGTTAGAATAAGGCAGGGTATTTATTACTTATTAATTCACTTGTTTCATTATCCAACCATCCAACCAACCAATTAACCAACTAACTGTTTTTGTGGGACCCATATAACGTTCTCATTTTATACAACAAGTCCGCAGAATTGTCACTGTTCGCTTTCCCCACAACTGTCCTCCAAAGTACATGAAAACCCGTGGCACACGACAAGTTTGTATGTGTAGAATGTCACCACACACTCCCCTCAGAATTCTTTGTTCAAACAATTAGAAACTAATGCAAATTTGGCATAAGGTAGAATTTCGAGTTCTGTAACATATGTCAGCTTGTCTTCATGTGTAAATCAACTGACCATTCCCATGTGACTGGATCTTAAGGAAGACAATATGTATGTCTACAGGAAAGGCATATGTTATCTAAGAAAAAGGTAAATTTTATCAGGAATCTATGTGGAACTGGAAAAGACATTTTAGAATAATTTTGCTAGTGTTGTCACTGTGCTAGACTTCCTTCAGTACCTCTGCTGTATTGTGGGACTTTGTTTTTTTAAGCATCTGAAATGGGAGTATCTACTTACATCTACAGTACATGGACTCTTTTTCACTTCTATTGTGCACAACAATTTCTTTAAAAACAACAACAACAACAAATAGACCAATGGGACCGAATAGAGAGCCCAGAAATAGACCTAGGCAATACCATGAAGAAAACAGACTTCAACAAAGAGGGATGGAACAATTGGACATTGATGTGTGAAAGGAAAGGAAAAGGCAGGAAGAAAGGAAAGGAGGGAGGGAAGGAAAAAAAAAAAAAGAAAAAAAGGAAGAAAGAAAGAATCCAGACACAGACCTTACATTATCACAAAAATTAATTCAAAATAGATCAGAGACTAAATGTAAAATGCAAAACTAAAAAATCCCTATGAGATAATATAGGAGAAAAATCTAGATGACCTTGGGTATGGGGATGACTTTTTTCAGTTAAAAACCCAAGAAAAGAAACCCATGAAAGAAATGACTAATCAGCTAGACTTCATTAAAATTAAAAACTTCTGCTCTGCAAAAGACAATGTCAAGGAAAAGAGAAGATGAGCCACGGACTCGGTGAAAATATTTGCACATCTGATGAAGGATGGTTATCCAACATATACATAGAACCCTTAAAAGTCAACAATAAGAAAACAAAAAACCCAATTAAAAATGGGCAAAAGACCTGAACAGACACCTCGCCAAAGAAGATATATAGATATACAGCATCTCAAATCCTCTGCCATCAAGGAACTGCAAATTAAAACAACAATGAGATACCACTACATACCTACTAGAACAACTAAAATCTAAAACAACACCAAATGCTGGCAAGAATGTGGAGCAATGAGAACTCTTATACATCACTGGTGGGAATGCAAAATGGTCCAGCCACTTCCAAGATAGTTTGGCAATTTCTTATAAAACTAAATACACTCTTGTCATATGCTCCAGCAACCCCGCTCCTTGTATTTCAACTCCCACGAGTTGAAAACTTATGGCAATAAAACCTACACACAGATATTTATAGCAGCTTTATTCATAACTGCCAAAACTTGGGAGCAACCAGGAGGTCCTTCAGTAGGTGAACGTGTAAGTAAATTGTAGTACATCTACACAATGAAATACTATTCAGCACTAAAAGGAAATGGGTTATCAAATCACAAAAGACATGGAGGAACCCTAAACACATATGACTAAGTAAAAGACATCAGTCTGAAAAGGCTACATTGTATATGGTTCCAACTATATAATGTCCCGGAAAAGGCAAGACTGTGGAGACGATAGAAAGATCAGTGGTTCTCAGCAGTTGCCGGGGGCGGGGGGGGGGGGACACAAGCAGAGCACTGAGGATTTTTAGGACAGTGAAACTATTACACGTGGTAAATACATGTAATTATACATTTGTCAAAACCCAGAGTGTACACCGTGAGCAAACTTCAATGTGAAGTACAGACTGTGGGTGATGATGACGTGTCGATGCAGGTCCAGTGATTGCAGCAGGTGTACCCCTCTGTCACAGGATGCTGGCAGCAGGGCAGGCAGGTATATGGGAAAGCTCGGTATTTCCTGCTCAATTTTTCTGCGTGCCTAAAACTGCTCTAAAAAATAGTCTATTAAAAAAATGTGTTCTCCCTGTTTTCAAACTTCTTAGACATTGGAAAATTCATCCTATTAAACTGGTTAACTTCTCTAATCACCATGGGCAGGCAGGTGGATTCTGAATCAAAAAGTTGGTAAGGCAATTAAAGCAAGGCATGCTCTCAGCTTCATAAGCCCACAGAGTTCCCACTATTAGAATAATGAGAGAAATCTAAGACTACAGGTGCCGACCATTTGTTCGTAAATATTAAAAAACAATTCCGCGGTATAAAGTAATAGTCATTTAATTGGTAGATGAGAAAACCGAAGCACTAAAGAGTTAAGTGCTTTTCCAGGGCCACCTAGGGCTACCACCAAAACTGGGGAGCGACCATGAGGCCCTCACCCTCCTCCTGTCGCTGCTTCCCAGTGCCGCTCTCAGGATTCTGTGCACAGGCCCTGAGGCCCGGAGCAGTAGCCCACGAGTGAGTGACAGACTCCTTTATCTGGCTGCCTCTCTGCAGAGTCTCCGGAATGCTCCAGGAATGGAATGAGCAGAGCTGTGTCAGCCCACATCTGTGATTTCCCTCAGGGTGTCAGGAGCGAACTGGTTAGATGGTGAGTTGTTCTAAACTTCGGCAAGGTTTCAGTTTGAGAACTGGGAATTAGACTGGTAGGGCCAAGACTGAGGGTGGCGGGAAGGTGTTTCTTTCTAAGGGAAACAGGCGGGAAAGGGCGTGACACCCAGAGGAGGGGACTGCACACTGAAAAGGCCCACCTGAGACTGTACAGAGCCCCCGTGGGGCAGGCATCCCCCATCCTCCCTTATCCTGCTCCTCTGAGGACTGTTCTGGAAGAATCCCAGGGTCTCTTCCAAGCAATAAAATTCTGACCTAAAAAATTGTAATTCTGAAAAACACTCACATTGATTCTTCGTGTTCTGATTTCCATACACCACCTTTGTTTCTTCAGGTATTTAGCTGAGCAGTTTACATGCCTGGATCCTTATTTACATAAAGGCACTGAACTTATTTACCAGTGGTATTTTTCCTTTTGTCCTAAGTCAGTATGCAGTCTCCCCTGTTTTATGGTGAGCTATACATAAAGACACACATTAGATATCTTTGCCAAAGATAATTGAGAATTCCTCAGATTAATCACAGCCACTAGAAGGTATGCTCCATGAAGGCAAAGAGGCACTTGATAAATATTTGTTCAATGAGTTCATTCTATGATACTCTCAGAAAATGTGGTATGAGATTTCAAGATGTGGGTTCAAGTCCCAGCCCTACCACCTGTGCCTCAAAGCTCAGGGGCCCCAACAGGCCAGGGAACCTCAGGGAGAAACTGCTTCCTGAGGGGACAGGGAAGTTACCAACATCGTACTATTTTTACTGATGGCCAATCCTGAAATTTAGAAATGAGTTTGGAATTGCAGTTGTCTTAAGCCTACACTTTCTCCTAATTAACTCCTTTCCCAGACACTATGTTCTAATAATCGCCTTAATTACAAAAATTAGAAAGGAAAAAAAAGAAAGGTTCAAATGCTATTAGATACCATTTCATTAGCTAAACCAATGAATCATAATTGGGAATAGGTACAGTATAATCTTGACTCTGAAGCAAAAAAAACCTAAGCCTGAGACGGATTATCTGAAAACATAATTCAGAATTGTGACTTTTTTCCCAACAAAAAGACAGAAACCCTGCATTACTCTAGCAGCCACTTAGAAATCCATGAATCAAACAGGGGAAAAAAATTAATAGATTTAGGGCAAAACTATAGGGGTGACGTGTTTAAGTTCACTTAAGCAACTGCAAAGTCAGAGGAATGAGTCCGGGATGTCATCGGTGAGTCAGGACGGCTCATGGAAAGGCAGGGACAGGGGAGGGGTGTGCATTTGCATAAACCGTGTGAATCTCTCTTAGGACATTACTAGTTTACACAGGCCCCAACAATGGGCTTTTAGAAAGGGAAATGGAGACTTCTATGTTCTATTTTTCCACTGGGGATATAGTTTGCAAGGATAAATGTTAAATCAGTGGGAAGAAAAGAAAAAAAAATTAGGTTCTCAACCTATATAACAGAAAATTTTCAAATTAATAGTCAACCACAAAAATAAAAACCAATCAGCCAACTTAATCCAATATCAACTCAACAAAAACTATTCATTGGCGAACTCCTCCTTGACAGCTCTATTAGTAGGGATATACTAGAACCCCAGAAACTGAAGCGAAAATGTTTTTTTCTCAAGCTATATGGTAAATATCAAATTAGGAGCAATAAGTAAATCTACCCAGAAATGGGCTTCATGTTAACAACAGGCCAAAATAAAATTCCTTTTTTCTTGCAAGACAGGCCAGAGATGGGAAATGCTAACATATCAAAAATCAGTATCAAATTTTAATCCTCAAACTCAAAAATCCATTCCCTAAGGGTTCCCTGCTCATGACTAAGCTATGGCTAGCGTGACTTCAGGTGAGACTTCATAATACTTGCACTAAGCCCATTCTGCCTCCTGGTAGTCTCCTAACCTAACGTGGGATATAATTAACCAGTGCCTACCTTTCCGCTTGTCTGGCACTACTTTGTCCCTAGGCCTCCACACTTCAGCCATACCAGCCTTCTGTCAGTGTCTTAAGTATACCAAGCTCTTTCCTGCTTCCCAGCCTTTGCACAAGATGTTTTCTTTAATTGGAAGAGTTTCCTCCGTCTGCCCCACACACTCCCAATTTCCTATCCATCGTTCAGGTCTTTCCTTAAACTTACACCTCCTCAGTAGAGACCTTCCCAGCCTAGGTTGGGTGCTATGTTATCTCGGTACCCTCCACTTCTCTTCTGAGGCACTTCATTCAATTCTAAGTCTATTTTTTTTTAATAGTTATCTGGTATCTGACTCCCTTACTGGACTGCAAGCTTCATGAGGGTACAGACCATGTCTTCTCTGACCACTGTTATATTCCCAACACCTTAGCTCAGTATAGGGCACATAGCAAGTATGCGGTACATATTGTTTGAGTAAGTTAAAAGATTATAAATTACGTATGTAAGATACGTACACTGGAAACAAAGCTTTATCATGCTACATGACCTGGGTTGAATAATGGATCAGGTGCTAAAACTGAACTATTCAAAACAGATGGGACCCTAAGCAACCAGCAGGTTGCAAAGGTTTTCCCCTGACTGCAACAGCAGCACGAGCTTTGGAAAGCCAGTGCAGTCCAAAGAGGGTAAGAGAACTCAGTGTTTGCCACGGATGCAGAGCACTGTGCTGGGGGTGTCCAAATCAGGCTTCTGCCAGGTCAGAAAGGCCCTACCGTTCTGATGGTGCCCACTGTGCATGCGATAAGGTGCAAGTGGCACAATTTTCTGGTGCTCTACTTTGAAGAGAATTCTCATTAACAACTTGTTTATCCCAATTCTCCTCTGTGCAACATCCATTATCTCTCACAAGGGTATGGAAGGGAAATGCCAGGTTTTTCGTCTTCTCTTTCTCTTCTCCCTCCATTCAAGTTTGGCTCACGTTTGCAACTCACCTGGACAGCTCCTCCCAGCATGACAGCCACCAGCCCCATGGACATGCTCAGAGTCTGTGACTCCACGGCGCTCTCTGTCTGGTGCGCCACGCTCGCACACGCTCGCTGCAGTGTGGCTGCTACAAACTCCACCACCTGCCACAGGAATGGGATTTAGTATCAGTGAGGAGTGAGCAAAAAAACTCCACATTTTCTTCACATTGTCCACATCACCATCATGATAGCAAAAACCTTCAAACACAACTGGCGCTGGGTGGCTGGCCTGGCGCTCAGTGCTTCCCGTGCACAACCTTACTTAGGCCTCATGCAAACCCCAGGTGGCACGACTCTTAAACTCCCTTCCAGATGAAGAACCTGAGACTTACAGAGGTTATCTGCTCAAGGCCACAGAGTCAATAAATGAGAAAGCCCATTTCTGCTTTCTTAAATGTCTTAATATTCTAATCCAACGTCCTTTACTTTTCACGAATTTTGCCAGGAAATTAAAATGGAAAATGATATGTGACCTTCTGACCATCTTAGAGGGTCCTAGATCTGTTCCTGCTGATGAGATTTCCTCCTGAAGGACACCTCCCCCACCCTGCCCTCTGATAGTCCAGTTCTAGGAAGCGAAGAACAGGGAGAGGCGTTCGATCTTATGCCGAAGCCGGTGTCCTCAAACAATCTGCACAAATGATCCAGAGTCATTTTTTAAGTATCAGATATTTTTCAAGGACTAAGATTATTCATACGTAATATTTCACACCACATTTGGCTAACAACTAAGCCTTAAATGGAATTAATTTAGTCAGCATCATTTTAACTGCATGTTGGTTAATCAGCTTAAGCAGAAACACCTTTGAATAAAAGACAGCACGCACACACACACACACAAGTGCATGCACACACGAGTGCATGCCCACGAGCACACACATACAGCAGATTAATGGCTCAAAAGGGAAAAATCATTTTGAAAATGGGGCAGCTGAGATAGGTCATAATAAGCCTCTAAATACCATGCAAGCTTGCATGTTCAACTCTCTGGGCAAATTACATGCTATGCTAGAATCTTTATTGCAAGCTTAGAGTAAAAAAAAAAAAAGGCCTGTTAACACTTGTCTTTTGGAGTAAGGCAGGAAGCTAGAAAGGTTATTTAAAGTTCCATTCACTGAAATGTGCTGGTTATGGCCATTTCACCACCCTCTGTAGCCCAGGAGTTTACTAAAACCAGAAGAGAAGGACACTGGTCCTTGAAGAGAAACTGCTCGCCTACCATCTTGGGCTACCTATTTTGCCTTAAAGAGTTTTCTAAAGCACATCTTGTTTATAGGAAGCTTCTATTTCAGCACAAGCATTGCTAAATTATTGGGAAAACCTATCTAGACTTCTGACTTTTTCTACATTCCTCTCCATGAAATATAAATTTTTTAATGTTGCAAAACAAGTATCATCCTATTTTTGTTAAGAAGGAAATTTTCTATGTCCATCTGTCTGTCTCTCTTTCTCTCTATATATATTTTTTAAGCCCTGAGAGCAATTACCTGGTGTGATAGTCAGCTGTTGTCACCATCTCTGACTGCCCTTTCCCCCAAACTCCCTGGTAAGGACAAAACCACCAGGCCATTTGGATAATGGCTCTTCCCTCTACTACTCATTTCCTGTCATTTCCGTGGGGCTGCCAACCACAAGAACAGGTATGTGACTGAAGCCTCTTGCGGAGAGTGGGGAGATACTTTTACTTTTAACTTAAAATTTTTTTTGTAAAGGTGCATCACTTAATGAAAAACAGAATGTCCTATCCCAGTTCTCCCCAACTGATTCTGGCTCTACAAGGCAACTACTTTTAATTCTGTAGCTGGTTAATTTAACAATAACAGTAAGCATTTATTGTTGACCAGGTACCATTCCAGAACACATTATGGGTATTGACTCAACCCTCACGATAATCCCGTGGGGACGGATAAACCTGCTGCTGCCATTCTGGCCAGTGAGGGGGAGGGGGTGGGGGCCTCACTGGTGAGTGTGTAGATGTTAACTTAATCCTGCAGTTTTTCAGTTTGCGAACACCACCCAAGTTCAAAATCTCTTGGGTTCAACCACTTTCAGGAATAAACCTGTAGTCTTTTGCTGGAGTGGGGATGGGGAGGTAGCTGTACAAAGTTGGGGAAGCAATCAAGGAGTCTACTGAAGCCGGTAAAGCCTTTCCACTTGTTTGAAGCTCTAAATTCAGTCCCATCTTTAGAGCTTATCTATGGCCTCCAGTCCTTCTAGGATTCTGCAGTGAGAAGTAGCTTGCTTCTTTTTATTCTTTTCAAATTGATTTTTAAAACAATTTTATTGAAACACAGTGTTTTCTTTACTTCTCCCATGCAGGCATTTAGCTTCCCACTTTTTGAAGTTGCTACAATAGCTACTATTTTCCAGTTTCCAAATATTATTCTCTTTTATTTATTTTTTAAAAGATTTTATTTATTTATATTTTAGAGAGAGAGGAAGGAGGGAGAAAGAGAGGGACAGAAACATCGATGTGTGAGAGATACATCGACTGGTTGCCTCTCACACACCCCCAAATGGGGACCTGGCCTGCAACCCCGGCATGTGCCCTGACTGGGAATCGAACCAGCAACCTTTAGGTTTGTAGGCCGGCACTCAGTCCACTGAGCCACACCAGCCAGGACTGAAGGATAATTAAATGGGCCAAATCACTTTTGTATCAGCCTAAAACCACTGTTCCTTAAGTAGGAGTAAAGGGAGGTTAGGTGCAAAAGCTCAAGTCCTATCAGTTTTTAGACCATTTCCCCCTCTAACTAGCACCCTGAGAAAAAAACATAAGGTCTGCATAGAAAAGTCTTCAGGGAACTGGTAAAGACACAGGAGGAACAAATCACCTACTGAGTAACGTAACACGGGGTCACTGAACTGAGGGAGCAAGAGGACAGGAAAGAAGTCATGGCCATGATTTTCATTAGACAGTCCCGATTAAGCCGGAACTGACAGGAAGCTGCAAATTTTCTCAGCAGGAGCGGTACTGAAACGCTGCTTAGCAACACCCAAAGGCAGATGACAATGAGGAGGATACAAAGAGCTAGAGAATCAGATTTAAGCGTGACAACCATACCATCCTACAACCGACTATTCACCAACCAAGCAACGACTAATTCTGGTGAAGTGGTGAAGTATGGCACCCGCACTGCCTATGCTTTGTTACTTTTATTTCCTATTTTTAAAAACGCTGGTAAAAATTATGTCTGAGCCAATACAATTCAGGTGCTGATTCACACCGTCACTCTACTCTGAAAGCCTTTTTTAAAAATCTTAAAATTTCACAGGCTATTGGGGAGATAAGCTGTGAATTAGAAGACCTGAAAAAATCAAGGTGATTTGTTTTTTTCAAATTTGAGTTTCCGATCATCCTTCACTTCTGATGCACATCAGACCCATCCACAGAGCGTTAGAAAACACAGATGCCCAGGCTCTAACGAAGACACGCTGAATCGGGATCTCTGAAAGTGGCCCAGGCATCAGTATTTTGACAAAGATCCCAGACAATTTTATTTGCACCAAACGTTGACAACCACTGTGATATAACATACAAACATTTAAAACAGTTCTTAAGGTTTTATGTGCGTGAGAATCACCCCAGGGGCTTGTTAAACGTGCCAATTCCCAGGACCTATGAAAGTCTTGATTCCCTTGGTCTGGTGTGCACTCAGTAATTTGCATGTTTAACCAGCATGCCAGGTAACACTGATGCAGGTGTCATCAAACCGCACTCTGAGTAACGTTTTTTTGGAAAGCACATAAAGAAACCAAGCCAGGCTGGATCCAGAATGTGGCAGCCACTGACCTGAGCGATGTTTGTGAATATCTGCTCAGACATTCTCTCACACAGAACAGCCACCAGGTGTAGGACCAGCAGCTTCTGCCCTTGGCCTTCCACCAGAAGAGTCTGGTGCCGCTCCAATGCCAACAGGCTTTTGCCGGAGAAGGGCTGCATTTTTAACTCTGCTTCACTTTCCACAGCCACACGAGTCAACTCCTATCAGTGTAAAAGAAAAGCAAAGTGAAGAAAAAGCCTGTAGAACAAAGGGCTCAAAAACAGAGAAAACTCTGTCTGAAATGTGTATTCAAAGAACTTACCTGTGTTCACTGTAGCATTATTTATAATAATAATAATAATGGCCCAAAATAGAAAACAAAAATATCCAGCAACAAGAGAATGAACAAATTATAATGTATTTATTATATATTGGCAGTTGAAATAAATGAACTAGCTGTATGTGGATATCAGTACAGAGAGATCTCAAAGCCACTGTGGAGTGAAAAATGTAAGTGGCAGAATAGCACATATACTATGATACCCTGTATGTGAAAATGTAAAACCTCATAATGAAAAACACACACAGACTACATACTTGAGCAGAATCTTTATGATCTCTATCACTAGCCTTCCTTGAACTGAGGCCACAGAACATTTCCAAACCGGTTCTAGAGACAATTAGATGCTTTCATCACCACAGCCCTTCTTCCCTAAGATACTTAGATCTAAACTTCTACCAATAGATAATTCATTACTGTGGGGTTTGTAGAGGTTCCCCCTACCCTTCACATGGCAAATGTCCTTGGGAAGGAAAAACCTTAAGTTATTTAACAATTAATGCTTCAACAAAGTAATTGACAGTTTAAGCAGTGCTTCCCAACTGTGCCTGAGCAATTTGGCTCCCCAGGGGAGCATTCAGCAATGCCTGGGGACATTTTCGGTCATGGTAATTGGAGGATGATAGGAGCACCTAGTGGGTAGAGGTCAGGGATGCTGCTAAACATCATACAATGAACAGGAAGTCCTCCCTACCCCCCAAAGCCAGAAGGTTCCCTCCCATCTCCCCTTCACCTGCTGCCAACAAAAAATTACCCAGCCCAAAATGTCAATAATTACCAAGTTGGAAAAGCCTTGGTTTAGAGCAATGAAAGCCCTTTGATTTTTTTTAAACAAAAAAAATTTCTAAGTATCCAATTAAAAGGATATATTCTTTTTTCCTTTGTTTTTCTCCTTTTTTTTGTTTTTAATTTTTTATTTAGTTTTTTAAATTTTTTTTAGAAGATATATTCTTGTAATGTTCCTCACAATGAGTGGCTGGGCAAGGGGGGTGGATGTAAACATGGGAGGTGAGACAGCATCAGATAGTATCCCCTACTTCAAATCCGAGCGGTGTCAGCCCTGCTTCCTCCCTTGCATGCTCCCGCACCCCTATCATCCCCTAAACTCCACACATATTCTCTTGGAGTAGACTTTATTTAGGGAAAATAATGAAGAAGGCAGAGCCAGAAGACAGGGAACCAGAGATCACCTGGCTTGTGTTCTCAAACAGTGCAAATAAGAAGTAACAAACTGTATGGCATCCAGGTTACTGTGGGAGATCAGGACAAAAGGAAGCACAACCACCAGAACTAAGAAGCAAACCCAGAAAAGGTTGCAAGCGGCTACAAAATGAAATGAGAGAGACAGAACTAACTGCTAAATCTCCTTTCCAAATACCTGACAAAACAATAGTCAGAAAGGATAAGGGATTTCTTTATAGCTGTAAAACCTGCTATTAACTTCAAAAGAGTTCCTCCTGTGAACACAGAGCAAAGATTAACCATTTCATAGACCACAGTTCTGCTCTGGTCCTCTCTAAGATTTCAGTGCTGAAGTCATTCAGTCATGTATGTATTGCCAAAGATAAGTTTCTTCTTTTTACCAAACCTACTAAAAAATAAATTACCCTTATGTTCTCTGATCATTTCTCCTAATAGGACCTAATTTTAGAACCTGAAATGATGACGGCCTTTAAAATTCAAAGGGGCTCCTGATACCACCCTAGAGTAAAGCTGACTGTGAACTGTATGTGCAGCTCTTACCTTCAAGCAGAAGATGAAGAAGTCACCAGCCAAACCACTTTCCTGGCAGTGGGCCAGCAAGTCCCCGAGATGCTCTAGCTGGCACTGCTCTGAGGACACCTTCTGGTACAGGGCTTCATCCTCATCGCTGCAATGTGGAGTCGATTTATCTTGGTAAGATTGATCACCCAGAGATGTTTTTTTGAAACCCCATTAATAATATTCCAAAGTAACATGTTATTTCCATACAACAAATCATTAGAAATATCTCAAAATTTTGTTTAAATTATTTTCCTGTTACCCCAGAGGGGGAAAAAATCCACGCTTGCATATAGGAAAATTTGTTGTGGTAATTCCAAGGAGATTACAGCCCCTAAAAGTCCACATAGAGACCCCAGGTTAAGGATCTGACAGCCCTGCTTACTCACTATTTTTCCTACCATGAAGAGAAACTAGTTTCAATGAGAACAGTTGATTTTGACAAACGTGCACTAAGAAGTGCACTAAGGACTTGTTAGGATAGCAGTAAGTTTTAACTACTGATAAGTTAAATACTATAAAATTCTCTGTATATTCACAAAATTGGTCTCTGCCTAAACTGTTCCAAAGCGTTTTTTAAAAAAACATGCCAGAGCCCTGACTCATATGGTTCAGTGGGTTGGGCATTGTCCCATGAACCAAAGGGCTGCTGGTTCAATTCCTGGCCAGGGCACATGCCTGGGTTGCAGGCCAGGTCCCCGGTTGGGGGTGTGAGAGAGGCAACCGATTGATGTTTCCCCCTCACATCGATGTTTCTCTCCCTTTCCTTCTCCCTCCCTTCCCATTTTTCTGAAAATAAATAAATAACATATTTTAAAAAATAAACATGCCAGAATTTTTAAACTCTTTCAGTCTGGAGGCATACTTATAACCACAGAACCTACCAACGCTCAACCAAACAACTCTCAGTAAATTAAATTACTAGCTTGAGTTTGTACAGGTAATTCTGTTTGCAATCAATGTGGTTTTTTCTGTTTTCCTGAAGTCCATCATATTGAAAGAGTGTTCCAAAATTTAAAGTTAGCCGTGGATTAAAAAATTAAATTTAAACCCTCTGACAAACAGCAGCATTTGTAATGTGATGCAGAGTAGCTGCCACCAGTTAAATACTATATGAACTCTGATCAACAAGAATTTACATTCTGAGGTATAACATCTACACATATCACCCAGAAAATGGAAATAACTTAAAATATACTTGTGAGATACTGGAGAAATAAATAATCCATTCCAATAACATTTATTAAACACCGTCTAGCCAATCGCTAGGGGAAACAAACCCTCACTATAAAATTATCACAAAAGACAGCTATCAAGCAATTTCCCTTAGGAATAAGTCTGACTCTGAACACCCAGATACCCCTTTGAGAGTGAGAAAACACTGGTCTGCCCTTTCCTCTGAGTCACTGGCGAAGACTTTGTGAAGCACATGGGCTTGCCGTGACGCGAGCCGCGAGGCTCCAGTAAACTGCACCTCCTATTAGTTAGCATCTAGAGAAAAGCTGGAGGATTACTTAAGGCTCATATTTCATTTGGAGATTATAATAAAGAGAGCACCTCAGCCTCAGCCTCTTCAGGTTTTGGTTTCCTTTGTATCAGCGCCCCTTAGTGGACAAGCTGCAGAATGGCCTTTTCGGTACAATTGCATCTGAAGAGAGACAGCAAGGATGGTTGGACTCACCAAATGGCCTCTTTGATGGTAATCATTATGCCACCTTGAGTGGCAGCTCTAAACTGACACAGAGAATGGAGAGAAGGCACAGATTTGTCCAATCCCGCAAAACCTTTCAGGCTGGCAATTGCTTTCTTCCTCTCCAGTTTCCCCAGAATCCATAATAAGATTTCTTGGCAAAGTGACCTGGCAGGAAAAAATAGTTATAAATGAGCTTGTCATCTCACTCTACACATCAAACAAGACAGAAAGAAAGACTGTTGGGTCCCACTGCATTCTAAATGCTGGCACAACCACCTAGTACTCTACTGAAGTGCAGGAGTGGAAAGTATGCTTCTTGTGAATTTCAGAACACAAGTATCCTGAAATCCAATGAATCACGGACTGGTCTTTGGCTCTAGAAGCAACCTTGATATGACATATGAGTCCCACGTGAGTTTTTAAAAATAATACCAAGTGTACCCATTGTCCTTGGATCAGGCACTGTGAAAGCAAATTTACACTGATGAAACCGTCACTATCAACGGGCCCAACTGCTGGTGACCAAGAACCAGCATACTGACAAATTCCTGCTAGCTCCTCATCGCCTTTATTGGTGCCAATCAACTAAGAGAGGAATGGAATATACGTTTCATCTTCCTTCTCAGTCCCTGATGTGGACATGACAGGGCTACAAGAACCTGAGCTTCAAAACTGAGACAAGAGTTATTACATGGATGGTCCTTTGAGGCCAAATTCATGTATTTGTAGTCTCCATCTTCCAGTGCACCTTGCTATTGTCACTTCCCTATGGCTTTGGGCCACAGTGACGCACTAACCAAAAGTTAGAGTCAAAGGCAAGATGTAAGCTTTGACTAATATGCAAGACTGAGTACCGCTGACCCTTGAACAGTGTGGAGCTTAGGGACACCAAGCCCCCTGCATAGTCGAAAATCCATGTATAACTTTGACTCCCCAAAAACCTAAGCTGCCCCTTGGTATCTGTGGAGAATTGGTCCCAGGACCCCTAGCAAATACCAAACCCTGAAGACGCTCAGGCCCCCATATAAAATGGAGAGATTAATGCATACAGTTGGCCCTTCCGCAACCATGGACTCGCAAACCATGGACTGAAAACAGCACAGGTATTTGCTGAAAAAAATAGTGTCTAAGTCGACCCACACAGTTCAAACCTATGTTGTTCAAGCGTCAACGGTACTTCCTTCACCACTCGATGATGGTAGTTTTCTATTCGCTAAATAATTTAGCGCATAGTTAGTCTTCATAACAACTGAGTGCAGAAGGTACGATGGCATATCAGGTTATATGTGGGAGGTTTCCAAACACCAAACATCAGAATTCTGTAGGATTTTAGAAAGGATATGCACTCTTCTAAGCAGGAAGAAGCGACATAAGCGGAATACTTAATAAGCTGGAATACTTAAATTCCAGCGCAAAAGATTATTTTCTGGATGGCTAAGCAACACCTTCGTTCTAAACAGCACTGTGCAGCACCAGCACCAAATCCAAGTCTCAATTAGAGTGCCGCCTTCAGACCGATCTCCCGAGCTTGGTTTCCAGCTCCCCACAAGGCAGTCATGATCCATCCCACGGCCTCCCGCCCGGACACGTAATTCCAGCAGTTCTCACTGATTAAACAGTGGCATGTTCACACACGTAAACAAAGATTTCCTAGCTGATGTCTAGGACTGAGGCTCAGGAAAGTCACTCTAAAAACTGCATCCAATCCCCTTCAATCTGCAAAGCTCTCTTCTAGGTGAGCAGAATGAGAGGATTCTCCAATGTGTTCGTGACTTCGAAAGGAAAAAACAACTACAAGGTAGCGTAAGTCAAATTCAAAAAGAGAACAACACGCAAGAGAAGACTTCGCTATTTATAAACAAATAAGGCTCTCTGGTTGTTTACCTTACGTGCGACACACTCTGCTTGGTAAAACAGTAGAGAGAAAAGAACACTCCCAGGACTGGAAGCAGGGAATCCACCAAAACTGTTAAAGGCTCGTTCCCGACCACGTACACCTAGGGAAAAGGAGACGGTGAGAGGTATCGTGACTATGAGGCCAGAGGAACGGGACTCAAACACCATACGCTCATTAGCAGGGCTCAGAGTCCTACGTGAGCAACACTGGTCCTAAGACGAACAATTTTAGCTCTGAGGCCAGTGAAACCGTTTGAGGTTGACAGACAGGCTCAGACACAGGGAGGGAGGCAGGACTACAGCTCCTTTGTGTGCGCAGCCTGAAAAACTGCTGGGCAACGTGGGTAAATTAACCCATTTGCTGACCCCTCACTTTCCTACTTTTGACTCCCTCCGAGTCTCCTAATCTGCCTATTATTCATCTGCACAATAATTCTCTTACTGCTGAAGGCTCTACTCTTAGGAACTAACAAGCAATTAATGCCATATAGAAAAAAGATAAAACAGGTTTGGAAAAAAACCCACAAAAACATAGATTGCTCTAGATTTGTCACTCTTAAGACACCACCACTGCCACAGGGGCATGTCCTACTCTCTCCAAATCAATAAATGTTTGAAGAAGTCATGCTGTGTACCTAGATCCTCACTGACTTTATAGGGTTAAGTGTGTGCGAATGCTGATTCTTATTAACAATAATTATGGTACATAATTTTTTTGAATACCCAGAGATCAAAGTACTGTCCTAGGTGCTGTCATGAATGTAAAAATGAGTAAGAGTCATCTATCACGAAGAATAAGGCAAGTAGGCCAATTACAACAACAACTCAAGGCGGGTAACTTAAAGTACTTAAGAAATGCAAAATGCCATTCAGAGCTCCAGTCAAACGCAGTAGGGTCTGAAAATGAAACTCTGTTCTGGTAAAAGCCTGGCAGCGTGGACAGCGATGATGACGATGACGGAAGGAGAAAGAAGAGACACTTACATGCTACAGACCCAGTATGTGCCCCAGGAACTATGGCAGGGTTTTCATCTTCCAGGAACTATCTTAGATTCTTTAAGGAGTCAGCTCATTAAAATTCTAACAATCTCCCAAAGTCTGTGTTAGCAGTCCTGTTTTAAAGGACGAGGAAAGGGAAGCTGAAAGAGGCCCTTATTCAGCCCTGGCTGGTGTGGCTCAGTGGGCTGGGCATTGTCCCACAAACCAAAGGGTTTCTGGTTCAGGTCCCAATCAGGACCTGGGTTGCAGGACAGGTCCCCAGGACTGGGGGCATGCAAGAGGCAACCAATGTTTCACTCCCTCTCATTCTCCCTCCCTTCCCCTCTCTAAAAATAACTAAATAAATAAAACTTTTTTAAAAAAGGTAGGAATCAACGCTGCTTATGGGACACTACAGGTCATGCAGGCACCACGAGGGAAAAATCTCTGCTTTTCCAGAAGCCCTGTCCCTTTAAATCAGCCCTAATATTTCACACTCCTGAAGCCTCCCAACTCCTCTGTGGAGCTCGATAACCAAGAAGCCAGCTTCCTGTGCATGATCTAATCTCCGTAAGCCCAGCTAAATGAAGTGCATTGTATGGCAGAATTCAGAAGTAATATGCAGGCCTAATTATATACCACCAATTACAGGAGGTAAAAAGGAGATTCCCCAGATAACGTAAAAGCCTATTGTTTGGCTCTGGATTCTGCGTTCCCAGAGGTAATCCCTATGGAGCCATCCTTCCTTACCAGCACCTTTTGTACATTAAAAACAAAACAATACAAACAAAAAAACAGATGGGGTTAAATCTTTATTATTTCCTGGCTTGATTGGGCCAAAACATCTCAAACTTTAACGTGAACTCAATCAAGGGCACTTCTCAGGGGTGTATACATTGTTGTTGATAAATTCCTCCAATTTTTAAATTCTCTTCTTGTATTATTCTGTATTTTATCAACAAGAAACAAGTACTACTTTTATATTTAGGAAAAACTGTACAGCTTTTTATACATGTGTTATTTATTTTTATATAAAACTTCAGCAAGTGTTTTACTGAGTGTCAGCTGGATGTGAGGCATATACTGGTGAACAAGTTACCTGCTTCAAAGCTTATATTCTATTAATAGTTGGGGGGACAGCAAATAAGCAATAAACATATAGTATCAGATACTGGTGAGCGTGATGAGGGAAAACAAAACAGGTTAAAAGAAGAGAGAGTGATGAGGGGAAGAGCACGGGGAAGGAAAGAGAAACTAAGAATAACTCCTATCAATTCATCCACTAATAATCCATGAAGGTCACTGACAGGAACAGAGAAGTGAAGTTTTTTTCCAAGTGGAAAGATTCAGAAATAAAGTCTCCTTTTCTCTACATCTCAAAGAACTTAAATGGCCACAGCCGGACGCATACAGGATTGTCACCCCCGCTCCACATTAACAGTAAATTCTTCCTGTACTAAGCCCAAATCTACCTTCCTTTAAACTTCCTTGATGGAAGTGTATCTGTTTCCCAAAGGTTTTGCACTGGCCATAGCCCAGTTCCCCTTACCCACCTTACAGATTGCTCTGTGTCCTAAAGCCCAGATTGTATTTTGTAGATGACAGACAGGCAGTGGTACATGTTAAATGGACCCAGGTCAAGTTCGACCTCTTCCATAGGCCTGCTGTGTATTTGACTGTTCAACTGTTCATTCGTTCATTCACTCACTTATTCACTAATTCAAATATTCATTAAGCATCTAATCACCCGTAGTGACTTTTCTCCTCTAAATTCTAATAGCATTTTAGTCTTTGAATATACAGTTCTCTCTCACTTCCTCAACTGGCCTGGGAGGCAAAAGTCAAATTCCCTACTTCCACACCTATTGGAGGAGGTGACTATGTTGCGTTACCTCAGTTTTTGTTACACAAGCAGTTTAGACACAGTGGCACACAATTTAAAGGAACCCCCCAGTCATAGCTTTTATGAAGCAAACAATAACTACCATTTATTGCACATCACTGCGCACCTCCTCGGGAATGCACCAGCGCCCTGGCTGGTGTGGCTCGGTGGATGGAGCGCTGGCCTGCACAGAGGTCGCCGGCTCGTTTCCCAGTCAGGGCACGTGCCTGGGTTGTGGGCCAGGTCCCTGGCTGGGGCGTGCAAGAGGCAGCTGATCCATATTTCTCTCTCACATCGATGTTTCTCTCCCTCTTTCTCTCCCTCCCTTCCCCTCTCTCTAAAAATAAATAAATATATATTTTTTAAAAGTTCTGAAACTAAACAGTGGTGATGGTTGTACAGCATCATGAATGGACTTAATGCCACTGAATTAGAGTGGTTAAAATGGTAAATGTTATGTTTTTTTTGTATTTCACGACAGTTTGCTATTAATAACCCTATGTCTGCAATCTCTGCAAAAAAGAGCTGGAGTGCCTGAGTGGCACCATGGACAGCGGCTTCTGTACCACTTCCTCCTCCTCAGAGTCTCAGTAAGTCGCCCCCTTCTACCAAGTATTATGGTGGCCATACCGTAGCCAGTCCTTCCCAACCACAGCCCCTTCCTTCCAGTCTCTTGCCTCACACTGAACTCACATTAGGGGAACAGTTTGGTCCGCACCGACTTATACTTCCAAAGTGGGCTCTGGTCACTTCCCCCTTAAGTGGGCTCCCCAGATTATTGACTTGTATCAATACAATAAAGGAACAGCGAGGCCAGACTGATTCAGCCAGTGCTGAACTATGATCTCTTGGTGCCAGCACTGACAATGACCAGATGCTCTAGGGAAAGAAACAAAAACAAAAAATGGTCCTTCCACGGAAGTCACACTGCACATGGAGAAAACTGTTGGGCCAGTCCCCACCTCACCAGGCTGGTGACAGTACCAACTGAAGAGGCAGTGAAGGCACAATAGGAGAGCTGCTTCCTGCCCACTGAGGGCGGCCCTACTGCGCTGTCTCCGTGCCCTAACACCCCGGTGTGTGGAGTTTCCTTGCACTGTGCTCATGCGTAGTCTCTTCCTAGTGGCGGGTCCTCCCTGCTCACCTAGAGGCACAGTGGGATGGGAATTCAAGTTCTGAAACACACTTCAGTACTTCCTATATTATTTCTACCTGTGGTAAGAATATTCTGTATCATTTGAAATTATCCTTCTTTCAGCAGTATAACTATTGGGTACATTTCACACAGGGTTGTTTGTAGATACTTTTACTGACCAGTTGTGAGACTTAACACAAATCAAATGAGTCTCAGTTTCCTTATGTGGAAAGTAAAGGGGTTGGATTAATGAAGCTTTAAGGCCTCTTTCATGTCTAACCTAGCATTCTCTGACTTGGCTGCAAGTTTGCTCATTTTCTTCTATATCTTTCTGCTACCTCAGCCATTAAGAGGTAAGAGTAGTTGAAAAAAATAAGCCAGCTTTCCCCACCCAAAAAATTTTGAAACACCGAATCTTCAATTACCCCTTTCTCACGTAATTTCTGTTCTATCAGTTGTGAACTTAGTACTTTAAAGATGAAATCCTATTTAGTTGAAGTGTTCTGGTTACTTAAAGTATCTGTACAGCCAGGGATCACCCAACAAAACACCAAGAGATGGGAAAGCTGAAGCAGGGGAGGGAGAGACAGACTCGCAAGGTACCTTTTCAATTCTTTGGTGTATAAAGCCCTTCTGCGAGTAAGTGAAATGTGCTTTGCAGTTGAACTTCCATAACTACCTGGGGCTTCTCCCGTGTAAATGTGTAGGACAGAGCTGAGGGGCACAATAAGAGAACAGTATGGCTCCATAAAAACCACAGCAGCTCAGAACAGATTAGAACAGAAAACCGACAGGCACCAGGGCCCCGCCGGCAGCCGGGAGCTTTCCTCATTCCTTTCTGGGATTTCCACATTCCTTCCGGATGCAGCCTGGCTCTCCACCACAGAGCCAGCATGAGAGACAGCGTCTGCGGCGAAGCCTCACACTGCATCTGAGCTCAGAGGGCTGCTGCTCCCAGAGTAACAGGCATGTCTCTGGGCACTTAATTATAGGCCGCGCCTCCCTGTCACTCTTTGTTTGCTTGACTGGGAGCTCCCTGAAGGCAGTGGCTGGCTCTTAATCATTTCTGTATTTGTAAACCTCGCAGAGTATCCGGCATTTAGTAAGTGCTTGGTGAATATTTTTTGTGACCGATGAACTGAATCAAAGAATAAATGAACAAGGTAGACCGACTGATGTTCATTTTCTCTAAAGCTCTATTTTTTGGGGAAGTTACAATGCCCTCTGTATTTTCATTAAAGAAAAAAAAAACCTGTAGCCAGAAGCTACTCAATCAATGCGAATGAACTAAACAGAAGAGAACTTCGGCCATGAAAGGGAGAGAAAACTGAACAAAAGAAGGCCTGACACTTTATTTTACTGTATCGGCTTGTTCAGCACCTATCCTCAACGTCTGGAAGACTGCATTTCTCTAAAAGGATTGACTAGAAATTTATGGGAAAAAAAGGAAAGAAAAAACTCACAAGAGTCCAAATGTTCAAAAGTATTAAGAATAATCATGCATTTCTGTTTCAAAGCAAAACCAAACAGAAAGCAGTCCTCACACGCCCCATCTCTCATTTCACAGACTCCCATTACATTGTTAGGCACGTCCCTTGGAGACCCCTGTTGAGTAACTGAAAAAGCCCTGGGAAATCAGGAGTCAGAAAACGTGGGTGTGGTTTGGTTTCTGCCCCACATCGCATATTAAGTGAGTGAACACGGACCAGACATTTAAACCTTCCTTCACCTCAGCCTCCTCATTTATAACGTAGACACCAAGCTTTTGGCACAAGGACCAATTAAGATAATTCATGTCAAAACATTTTGTAAAATAAACAGCTTTGTGCGAATGTTAAATTTACTCCTAAATGTTTTATTCTCACTGATACCACTGTAAATGGAACTGTCATCTTAATTTATGGCCTTATCTTTTGCAGGGATGGACACGTGGAAATAAAGACATGATGAGTCTATTCAGAATGAAGCTGACTTAATCTTAACATTGAAATCCAGCACAGGCTGCAACTTGATTTCGCCCCCGTTAGAGATTAAACTAGGCAAATGCTGCCTTCTAAAATATCACAGTGATCCTTTTGATAGCAATGTTCCAGAACTGCTAATGCACTTACTCAGTTTAAGTAACACTTGTAAGAGGCAAAAGAACAGCACAAGTTACCTCACACAATGTTCTGTATTCTGCATGCTTTCAGAGCATACTACATAAAGTTATCTTTTAAAAAAAGAGTTTCCCTGAACTGAAAGGGAACTGACATTTTTGAGCACCTGTTATGTACTAAAGCATACAATGAAAAAAGTTACCTTATTTATCCCCACAACCTGCATATAAGTCACATGGATAGTCAACCCCGGAGGCAGACTCCAAGCTAGCTCTGCCTGAGCCGAAGGGCCAGGTGCGTGTCACTAAGATACAGCACAGAATCTGACTGCAGCGTTCAGGAAATCTAACACTGGCGGACCCCACAGCTTTGGAGGGCACCTCCCTCGGTCCTCTGCGTGTTATTCGAGGCTACAGTTCAGCTAGGGAAAGGAACACCCATAAAGAATGACTGTCTTTAAGGAAGAACCATAGATGGGAGGGAGATTAACTTAAAGCCTTTTGCACTTCTGAAACCTGTACCATGTGCAAATATTACCTTTTGTAAATACAGAAAGAGTGAGGGAAAGACAGAGAGAAGGAAAGGTTGGTCCTTCATCCAGCTCTGCCACTCACTAATATGATTTGGGACGAGTCACATCGCAGTCTTTCGGATTTCGTTTCCTTTACTGTAAAATGAGGGATTAATTTGTCAAAACCTAAAGAATGTACCACATCAAGAGCAAATCTGGTGTAAACCATGGACTTCGGGTGACGCTGACAAGTGGATGCAGATGCATCGGCTGTAGCGAATGGGCCACGCTGGCGTGGATGCTGGCGTGGGGAGGCTGCGCATGTGCAGCGCCAGAGGACTTTTGGGAACTCTGCACTTCCTGCTCAATTTCTGTGAACCTGAAACTGCTCTAAAATAAGATCTATCTTAAATAAATGAGGGGTTATACTAACTATCATTAAAGTCCCCCCAGCTCTAAGAGTGTATTATTCCAATTTACTCTATTAAAAATAATTAAAAATTCAGAAAGAGGCATCAGCTAGCCAATCTGACAAGGAAACTTTAATTAGAAATTCATTAAGATTAATGCGGGAAAAATGCTTGGGTAATTAAAGTCCAGATTCCCTGAATCTGGAAACAGAGAGATAAAATAGAAATGAGAATGAAGAAAATAAGCTAATTGGGTACCTTCTAGCCTTTCCTACCCGAAAATTTCTTCTACTTTTAGGAATTCTTAGCAAGTGCTATAAGGAATACTAAAAGTAATCCCCCCTACCCCCACCCCACATTCACATAGGTCCACCATCAGATCCTGGCCAGCTCTCTTAAGAGAAAGAAAATGTCCAAATCAGAAAGAATTGGAATTCTCTTATCCTACTCTACTCAGAACCAACCTCTATGCAACTGAGGCCTCTTTTCACCTCTCTAGGCACAGAAAAACCACTTATCCCTCTCATATCAGGGAGAACAAAAGGATTTCAGCACCTAGGGACTGGGCCCCAGACGGGCAGAATCAGAGCAAACACAATAGGAAGCCAATGGACTGAAGGCTCTTTCTTGAAGCTGCATATCCCTTTTGGCTTAGGCAGTTTTTCCAGAGGTAAGGTACGCACACAGAAATGATGCGAAGTATATGCGGATAAAGTGCAAGTAACTGCCCAGTTTTCAGTTCAGTGCGACAGCACCAACCTAACACACCTGTATTGGCGAGAACTTCCCACTTGGCCCACCAGAGCCACCCTGCCCCACTCGCTGCTGTGCATGAAGGATGCAAGAGTAGAAAGGCGCTCCCTCGTAACTGTTCCCATCATAAAATTTTCATTCCGAGAGGTGAGGGGTCAGTCCTTAGAACATCAAAATGTATTTATACTTTAACTGTTTCAAAAGGGAGTACTTACAAAATGAACTATAGGCAATCCCTGCCTCCTAAAATAAAGTACACATAGTGGATGTACCAGCCCCAACACACTTTGTTTCTCCAAATTCTTATGCCCTTTGGGGGTTCTTTTCCTGTCTCCTTTCTTGCTCCTCTCTGCTGCCACTCTCATCAGTGTGCCCCAGTCAGTCTGATTTATTCCTTCTAATTCTGCTGTGGTCATAATTTGATCTGGTCAGAACTGCGGATAAAGTAAAGGTGAAACTGCCTCTGAGGAACTAGGGGCTCTGCCGCTGGAGGACGAGATGGCAGTGAGATGGGCGGCTGTCACAACACAGGGGACACAATGGTAACTTGGAAATGTCACAATAGAAGAGACATAAAGCTGCAGTAGATGAAAACAGGACCACAGAAATGCCTCTTCAGAAAGAGGGCAGAGAAGGATCACAAGTGCGGGGACTGACAGGAGGCTGGTGAGGACGATTTTTTTGGAGAGAGTTGTTGGTGAGGGTGAGTCCCATCCCTCAACCCACCGAAAATAAAAAGACAACCCAACTTATAAGTGGGCGAAGGATCTTAGCAGACATTTCTCTAAAGAAGGCATGAAAGACTGTTCAATATCATTAGCGATTAGGGAAACGTAAATCAAAACCACGGTGAGATACTACCTTACTCCCACTAGGAGGACTGTAATTTTACAAAAGAATAATAACAAGTATTGGCCAAACTATGGGCAAAGTGGAACTCCCATGGATTGCTGGTGGGGATACAGAATTGCACAGCCTCTTTGGAAAACAGTCTAGTGGTTCCTCAAAGGGTTAAACAGGGTTACCATATGATTTAGCGTTTCCACTCCTAGGTACATACCCAAGAGGAATGAAAACATACCCACACACAAAGTTTGCACATGAATGCCCATAGCAGCATTGCTCATAATAGTCAAATGCAGCAACAACACAGATGTCCATCACATGATGAATAAATAAACAAAATGTGGTATATCCCTACACTGAAATACTGGTCAGCATTTAAAGGAATGAAGTACTTAGCGCTTCATGCTACAATATGGATGAACCTTAAAAACAAGTTAAGTGAGGGGAGACTGGGGGGTGAAAGCAAAAAGTAAAAAGGACTCATGGACATGGACACCAGTGTGGTGATTGCAGGGGGAGGGGGCATAAGGGGGCTAAATGGTAATGGAAAAAAATACAGTAAAAGATTTTTTTTAAAAACATGTTAAATGAAAAGCCAAGTACGGAAGCCACATATTACATGGTTCCATATATATGAAATGTCCAGAACAGGCAAATCTATACAAATAGAAAGTAGACTAGGGCTGGGGGGCAAAGTGAGAAGAATGGGGAGTGACAGCTAATGGGCATGGGGGCCTTTCAGGGGGAGCAAAAATAATATTCTAAACTTAGACTGTAGTGATGGACGCACAATGCTGCGAATATACTAAAAACACTGAATTGAACATTTTAACTGTGTGAATTCTGTGGTAGGTGCATTATATCTCAATAAATCTGTTAAAAAGAAAAGAAAGGAAGGGAGAGACAACCAGAGCTGGAAATGTTCCCAAACGCCTCTCTCAAACTGAACACCCACTTGCACCCTCTTGTCACCCAGGGAGTTGCTGAGTCAACTCAACCACCTCAGATGTTTTCCTTTCTCCCTCCCTTTGAGCTGTACTCTGTAATTTAGTATTAGCAGTAAGTTAATAAAAAAAGACAACACATCCTTTGTAGCTAAATTTTACACAGTGTTTACCACTTCCCTCCAACATACACATTTCCTTTGTTTTCCTGCTGTGGCTGAGCTGCCAAAACCTTGCAGAGAGAATAATTGCTCTTCCGCACCCCTTCCTGCTTGCACCATAGTCCCAATCCTCATGCACGATCAAGCGTCTAAGGCGCACTGTTTTGCTTGCTGCTCCAGGAGGTTTTAAATTCACCAAATTGTTCACCAAACTAGAAATGAATTCCCCCGCCCCCACTCTTTTTGGGGCAATAGTAGGAGAAATGACAGGATTCATTATTGCTGGCTCTCCCTGTTTTTAGAGGCTAATTCACTTGCCAGCAAGAAGCTGTTTTGCTTTCTTTTACTTTTAAAAACAATGTATTGACTTCCAAGGAACACTGTGAGGGGTTTGTATAAAAGTGCAGTCACAAGTAGCCCTACCCTTACCAGCACTTCCAAGTCTTTCCGACACTCCACACTCAACCCCTTAACAGCTTTTCACCATGGGGTCCCTTGGATGGGAAGGAAGTAAAAATAATCTTTTTGAAAGTTAGTTGGGCCTTGTTTTCTAATTCAGATCATTTGCTTTCTAGACTGCTCTACACAGTTTCTTATCTTCCTATAATCTGAAAAGTCCTTGACTATCAATACGTAGAACAGGACATAAGAACTTTCTTTTCATAAGTCTCTAAATGAGGCATTAAAAATAAAAAAAAACAGCCCTGGCTGGTGTGGCTCAGTGGATTGAGCACTGGCCTGCCAATCAAACGGGTCCCTGCCAGGGCACATGCCTGGGTTGTGGGCCAGGTCCGCAGTAGAGGGTGTGTGAGAGGCAACCTCACATTGATGTTTCTCTCCCCCTCTTTCTCCCTCCCTTCCCCTCTCTATAAAATAAATAAATAAAATCTTTAAAAATATAATAAAATAAAAACAGCATTATATTCACTAAGTCACTACGTCATGTTTTATTTATGAGCAAAATAATTCCATATTAGTATGCCAGGCCAACCCTGTAAAAGGTATACTCTTTGTTTTTTAATAGCAAAATTAAATAAAAGGGTAGAAAACATCTCCCTTTAGTAAAAAGTGAGTGTAAACGGAGAATGAATTTTGAATTTTCAAGCAGGCGTTTTATATCTACAAATTTATAAGTAGCATACATAAAGCTTGAAACAAAAGCACCTGCCTCCTTATCTGAAAGAATAAGATTGACGACACACTCTCTTACACCGCTGGTGGAAACGTCAAATGGTGAGGTTGCTTTGGAAAACACATGATATGATTCCATTTACATGCCATATCCAGAATAGGTAAATCTGTAGTTAGTTAATGGCTTCCTAGGGCTGGAGGAATGGTGGTGAAGGGAACTGGGGGTGGTGTGGGGTTTCTTTTGGGTAATGAAATGTCCTAAAATAGACTGGGATGACAGCTGCACAAATCTATGAATATACTAAAAAACCATTGATTTGCACTTAAAATGAGTCAACTATACAATATGTGAATTGTATCTTATAAAGCTGTTTTAAAACAAGATTTACTCTACATTCAAATGTCCACCAACTGATGGACAGATGAACAAACTGTGGCGCAGTCATACAATAGAATATCACTTAGCAAAAAAAGGGGCAAAATAATGATACTGCAGCACATGAACTGCAGAATCATTATGCTGAGAGAGGGAAGCCAGGCACAAAAGAGCACATGCTGCACGACCCGCTCACACAAAACGCCCACAAACGGCAAAGCCGGAGAGGTAGAGTGCAGGCTGGGGGCTGCCTGGGCCTGAGAGTGGGAACAGGGGGTGACTGCAAACGGGCGCAAGGGACCTTTGCGGGGAGGGTGTGACTGAAATGTTCTAAAACTGCATTGTGATGGTTTCACACCTCTGTAAATTTACTAACAATTGCACAATTAAAACATTATTTTATGGTCTCTAAAGTATACCTCAAAAAAGCTGCTTTACAAAAAACATTTACTCTAAAAGAGGCAAATACATTTTTTTAAGGGGCAAAATATATGAACAATTTAGAGAGATAAAAAATATGAATGAACTAAAAACACAAAAAGATGCTTAACCTCCTAGTAATAAAAGAACTAATTGCTAACTAAAATTACAGTGTACATAACAGATTGGCAAAAACTCCATGGAAACAACTCAAATGTCTCCCAATACAAGAATAAACAAATACATGGTGATATAGTCATGTAACGGAATAACATCTAGTAGTGAAAATGAATGAAATAAAGTCATTTACATTACGATGTCATTTAAATAAATTAAAATCAGCCCTGGCTGGTGTGGCTCAGTGGATTGAGTGCTGGCTTGCGAACTGAAATGTTGCCGGTTCAATTCCCAGTCAGGGCACATGCCTAGGATGCAGGCCGGGCCCCCAGTTGGAGGTGTGTGAGAAGCAATCACACATTGATGTTTCTCTTCCTCTCTTTCTCCCTCCCTTCACCTCTTTCTAAAAATAAATAAATACAATTAAAAAAATAATAAATAAATAAATAAAATCATGCACAATAACACTACAAATAACTTACGGAATAATAAATACAAATTCAGGATAGTGACTCCCTTCAGGTGGGAAGCAAGGGAAATGAGAGCAGGGATGAATAGGTGGAGAACTTCAGCTGAGTGATGGGTATACGAGTGTTTTACTCATCACACTTTTTGTATGTTTGAACTATTATATTTCATAACAAACTAAAATTTGAAGTTACTCTAAAATGTTTAATTTACTGCCATAGAAAAGAAATGAGAAGTGTGGAATATAAATTTTTAAGTTATTGAGATATAATTCACATGCCATAAAATTCACTCTCTTATAATGTCCAATCCAGTAGTTTTTAGTATATTCACAAGGCTGTATAACCATCACCACTATCCCACTATCTAATTCGAGAACATTTTCCGTACATCAAAAAGAAACCCCACGCCCATGCGCAGGTACTCCCAATCCTCCGCCACAACTCCCAGCAACCACTAATCCACCTTCCGTCTCTGTGAACTTGCCTATCTTGAACACTTCATACAAATGGAATCACACAATGCGTGGTCTTTGGTGTCTGGCTTCTTTTTAAATTTTTAAATTATAATTTTAAAATGTTCATCTGTTGTGATCTGTATCCATAATCCATTCCTTTTTGTGGCTAAAAAACAGTATATTATGTGGACATATCACATTTGTTTATCCATTCATCTGTCGACAGACATTTGGGTTGTTTCCATAGTTTAGCTATTATGAATAGTGCTGCTGTGAACATTCGTGTACAGACTTCTGTGGGAGCACGTTTTCATTTTTCCTGAGTATATACCTAGGAGTGGAACTGCTGGGTCATATAACTCCATGTTTAACATTGTGAGAAACTGCCAAAGTACTTTCCAAAGTGGCTGCACCTTTTTAGATGGAGCACAGTTTTAAAAGTTGTTTCCTCTTATAAATATAAGTTTAAAGATTTTATTTATTTATTTTTACAGAGAGGGGAAGGAAGGGAGGAAGAGAGGGAGAGAAACATAGATGTGAGAGAGAAACATTGATTAGTTGCCTCTTGCAGGTCCTCAACTGGGGACCTGGCCTGCAACCCAGGCACGTGCCCTGACTGGGAACTGAACCGGTGCCCTTTTGGTTCACAGGCCAGTGTTCAATCCACTGAGCCACACCCGCCAGGGCCTCTTGTTAATATTTTGTATAGTAAAATACTATTGTAAATTTATTGAAATGCACATTAAAAAAAGTATTTACCCCAAGTCCACCTGGCCCTAACACAATGGATTTTATTTCTGCCTACAAATACATATTTGATTCATATCATAAAATCATATAATATACAATTTATATTTTTTCATTTAAGTATATATTTAGATAAGTCATTTGCAGAATTCATTTACTCAGACTTCTTTATGATAGTAATTACTATCGAAATTATAAAGTAGATTCAAAATGTACACACACTTTTAGGAAGCCTCCAGTATGATAAATGTCTGTGTCAATTTCTTTAAAAGACACGCCTTCATCAGTGGTATGTGCCCGTTAGAGAATATAAACCGTTAACGTTCGGATAAATGACAAAACTGAGAGTTTCAAAATGTGTCAGTTTTGCCCTGGCTGGGAAGCTCCGTTGGTTGGAACGTCGTGGTCCTGATACCCCAAGGTTGCAGGTTTGATCCCCAGCCAGGCCACCCGCAAGAATCAACCAATCAATGCAGCCCTGGCTGGTGTGGCTCAGTGGACTGAGTGCTGGCCTGAGAACCAAAGGGGTTTACCAGTTCAATTCCCATCCAGGGCACATGCCTGGGTTGCGGGCTGGGCTCCCCATTTGGGGGCACGTGAGAGGTAACCACACATTAACGTTTCTCTCCCTCGCTCTCTGCCTTCTCCTCTCTCTAAAAATAAATAAATAAGAAAAATTTTTAAGTGAAAAGATTTATGATTTGGAATTTAAGACTAATCATTCTAATTCTTAAAGTATCAATTAAAAGGGCAAAATTATTTCTTTTGTTAAACTTTATTTATTGATTTGAGAAAGAGAAAGAGAAATGTCGATTTGTTGTTCTACTTATTCATGCATCCATTGGTTGCTTTTTGTATGTGCCCTGGCGGGATGGAGATCAAACCCGCCACCTTGGCAGATCAAGACAATGCTCTAACCGACTGAGCTACACGGCCAGGGCGACAAAATAATTTAAAAGATTAAGTACAAATATACCTAAAAACACTAGTGACTCAAATTACCAACCTTAAATATATCCTCAATACATCTACTAAGTTCTTCTTCTCTCACCAAGATGGTCCCTGGCACCATGTCACTCTCTGGAATCTCTAGAGAACAAAAACCAAAATTACCTTCACTAAGGCCAACTGAAATAATATTTCATTTTTAAGCCATTTTTTGAAGAATATACTGATTCTAGGATTCCTGGATTCCTATTAAACATACAAAGAAATTTTTAAGTATTTGCTCAAATATCATGTTTGTCATGTCCAAATAACTTTCACCTCCCCAAGGCTCCACCTGGTGAAGACTTACTGTGTAAAAGAATTGATTTTCTCCACCCCTCGCCACTTCACCCCACCACACACACCCAGAAAGACTCCTACTACAGAATGACTTCTACACAAAGTCTGCACAGACCTAAACTTGGTTTAACCATAACATTAAACTTTGTTTTTTCATTTTTAACCTTAGGAACTACTATCTAGAAATTTTTTTTGAATCACTAAGAATGCTATGATGATACTCAGCACCCCAGCATTAAACTCAATAAAGCATAAAAACGTATTAAGGGAAGTGGTGAAAATGCCAATCTTTTAAGACATTAAAACAGAACTAAACCCACTGGCCAAATATGGGAAAACACAAGCATCGAAATGAATGACAGGAATGTTTGGTAACCAATTAAAAAAGAATCTATAAATCTAGACTGATACTTAAGTAATTATTATTTTAAAAGGAGTAAGGTAGGGAGAAGGAAAAGATCTTCTTTACAGAATACCATGTAACAAAATAGAAGAAACAGAAGAAATAGAAGGTCGCCATTTTATTGGCAAGACCCATCAATGGATGCTGTACCACAGTATGAAAGACTATTGGGAAACAGTGCCCACACAGCCTCAGACTATCATTCCGTGCACTACTAATTACCTAGGGAGGAAGGCATCTGTACAATGGAGAAATCTGTGTGCTACCACCTTAATCAAATAGTCAAATATAACATTGCTAATAATGGGATAAACTGGGCCCCTTAATGTGATGGAGACTGAGAAAAAAACCATCCTCCTACGTCGTACTCCTGCTGAAGTGTTTAACCTGGATCTAATCACGAGGAAACAATTAGACAAATACAAACAGAGGAACATTCTATAACCGGGGCTCTTCAAAAATGTCGTGGTGAAAGACGAAAAACTGGGGAACTATCCTACATCAAAAGAAACTGAAAAGACGCAAGTGAATGCAATGCCTGTTTCTTGACTGGATTCTGGATTTTTAAAAAATAGCTATAAAAGAAATTCATGGGACAATCAGAGAAATCTGAATAAATTCTGTAAACAGATGATGCCTACAACTAACTCTCAAAAGTTTCAGAAAAAAATGTATATATATAGAAAAAGAGAAGATAAAGCAAACGTGGCCAAAAACTAACAATTGGTTAATCTAGGTGAAGTGTAGAGGGGTGGTCCACTGTACTCTTATTGGAACTGACATGAAATACGTTTATCAAAATAAAAAGTTGGGGGGAAAAGGTAAAACTAAACTCACTGAACTACCACAGACTGAAGCCACTTGCAGGGACCCCGGTCACCGGACGTCCTCCTTTACCTGCTGTACTCAGACACCGACGCAGAGGCGCTAACACTGGCTGAAGCAAGTACTTTGCTGCCAGTTGTGGGCGTTCCCTTGACATAGTGATGAAGGTGGTGGTGGCCACTCTCTGAAATTGTCGTGCTGTCAATTTATCTTGAAAGTGAAATAAATCCAGAATCTAAAATAAAAAGTACATGAAGTAAATACCAGGCTCTTTACAAGGGGCATTACATTAACTAAGAAGAGAAAACACTAATTTCTTTAAGCCCAAAGATAAACTCACTGCAATAACATTGATTCAACAAAATCGTTGTGGTTTTTTTGTTTTGTTTTGTTTTTTTCAATTTAACAACTCAAGGTCCTGGACAAGTAGGACAGTTGGTTAGAGCATCGTCCCAATACACCAGGGTTGCAGGCTCCATCCCTGGTCAGGGCACATGCAAGAGTCAACCAATGAGTGCAGAAATAAGTGGAGCAACAGATCTCAGTCACTCTCTCCCCCCGCCCCGCCCCCTCCCCTCTCTCTCTAAAAAAAGTCAAAACAGAATAAAATAAATTTAACAACCCAGTATCAAAGACTGTGGGAACTGAAGAGACTATGTTTCATTAAATAATTGCATCGAATATATAAAATGCATGCTCATTGTTGAAAATTAGGAAAATAAAGTTTCAAAAATAAAATTAAATTTTCCTAAATCACTGTAATCGTTTTGGGTATATTTTTTCCAATGTATTTCTGTATAATTCATTTTCCTTCTTAATTGGGGCTATACTTAATATTCAGTTTTGTATGTTACTGAATTCTCATATTATTATAAATTCTTTTTTTTTTTAGATTTTATTTATATACTTTTAGAGAGAAGGAAAGGGAAGGAGAAAGAGAGGGAGAGAAACATCAGTGTGTGGTTGCGTCTCGTGTGTCCCCTCTGGGGACCTGGCCTGCAACCCAGGCATGTGCCCTGACTGGGAATCGAACCAGTGACCCTTTGATTCACAGGCGGGCACTCAATCCACTGAGCCACACCAGCCAGAGCATGTTATAAATTCTTCAAAAATATTATATCCAGACATACCGTTTCTCCCCAAATTTTGCTATTATAAACAGCACCACCAAATAAATTTACTGGGTTAAGACATATAAATATATTTAGACCCTGAAGATTGTCCATTGTTTTTGAACTACACCAGACAACAGCTATTTTATTCTCAAAGACAAACACAGATTTCCAGGGCCTGAGAGGGTTTAGCCCAGTCTATAAGCAACCGACAGAAAGTGACTTTTGCACTTTCTGCAGGCAGAAGAATCCCTGTGCCCTCTGACACCGCCCGAAAGAGACTCAGCATAACTGAAACCTATGACTTGATCTTATCATTTGTCAAGTACCAACTCTACAGTGACTAGTATCAGAAACTATTTATTCATCACTGCACATGCTGACTTTCTTCCAGACTGTGCCTCAAAAGCCATTGTCTCACATCTGAATGCAGGGGGACTACTGATTAAGAAAACTTCCACAATTTTCACCTATCCAATTAGCAACGATAGAAAGGTTTTGTAACATGCTGTATAGGCGGAAGTGTAGGAAAACAGAGTCAGTTAAAAATTTAAATGTATATACCCTTTGAACTGGTCATTTCAATTCTAGAAAATTTTCCTATGGTATAAGATTTGTGAACATTAACTGCAGCATGGCTTGTAATAGCAAAATAATGAAAATAACTGAAATACCCATTAGGAGACTGGTTAAGTAAATTATGATACATCAATGTGAAATACTATGTACCCATGAAAAAGAATGGGGCAGCTCTATACAAAATGACTATAAAATAATCTCCAAGGTACACTGTTAAGTTAAAAAAGTAAAATGAGCCCTGGCTGGTGTAACTCAGTGGATTGAGCGCAGGTCTGCAAGCCAAAGGGTCACGGGTTCAATTCCCAGTCTAGGGGGCACATGCCTGGGTTGCAGGCCAGGTGCCCAGTATGGGGCACATGAGACACAACCACACACTGATGTTTCTCTCCCTCTCTTTCCTTTCCCTTTTCTCTAAAGATAAGTAAGTAAAATCTTTAAAAAAAACAATTTAAAAAATAAGCAAATGAAAAAGTTTGTCTAGCATGTTATCATTTGGATAGAAATTAGACTATATATACACATATAATTGTATATACATAATACACAGAATATCTCTGAAAAATAAACAATTGGTAATAGTACTTCTGAAGGACTAAGGAACGGAAGTGAGAAGGAAGCTTACTTTTCTGTTTACTCTTCTGTGGTTTTATATTGGGTACCATGTTAATTTACCTTGTTTCTTTAGTACCAACTTTTTAACTAATTAAAAACACACAGAGCCCTGGCTGGTGTGGCTCAGTGGGTTGAGTGCTGGTCTGTGGCAAACCAGAGGGTAGTTGGTTCCATTCCCAGTCATGGCACGTGCCAGGATTGTGGGCCACGTGTGGATGGGGGAGGGCGCACGAGAGGGGCAACCACACATTGATGTTTCTCTCCTTCTCTTTCCCCCTCCCTTCCCCTCTCTCTAAAACTAAATTAAAAATATACATATTATATTGCTTTTACCTCAATGTTAAAGGAACATTAAAAGTTCTTTTTCTATAGATAAGCAGATAATCCTCAAAGGTTCAAAAGAAACAAAACCACTTACCTGGGGGCAGGTATCCCTGTAGTAATCCTCTGGGGAAAGAGACTGCTGGGGACAAGAGGCCAAAATCTTTGCAATCAGGTCGCACTTCTTCCAGTCAGCAGCCGTCACCTCTGCGTCACTCCCACCAGCCGCCCCCGCTGTCAATGATGGATGGGGATGTCAAAGACTCATAGCAGTCGCCCATAAAGGTACTTAAAATTTAGGGTAGAGAGTGTCTTTTCTCTACTGAAAATTGTTATTCCTTCTATAAGATAACCTACCCCTCCGTACTTTTCTTTTGATGTTGGATTCTGAGAAGTTCCGAGAAAAAAAATAGCACTTATTCATTGAAGTAGTATTTGTATGATTGAATACAGTATGTCCTCACTTAATGTCTTCAATAGGTTGTGCAACTTTAAGTGAAGGGATGTATAATGAAACCAGTTTTACCGTAGGCTAATCAATATAAACAGGAGTTCAGTTCCTAGGGCATCTCATCAACATCATAATGAAACAACACTGAATGAACCTACAGTACTCACAGACTTCCTGTACTAGCTTCTCGGTTTTTATTACTATTAATAATATCATTTCTCTTTATCTGAAGCATGTAATCACGTGTGTGAGAAAAAAAGCCAAAGGCTGGGGCAAGAACGACTAGAACGGAAGAGGGGGAACAATCCCCGGAGTTCACACAGGGCTGAGAGTAGTCTGTGGTCCCGCTAGTGAGCATGGGAAGGCCCCCTAATACACAGGGCATCTCCGTTTCCACGGCCACTGCACTGACCAAGCCACAGTGACCTCTCTGATGACTGCTTCCTAACCGATGCCCCTGCCCCTGCCCCTGCCCCCACCTAGCCCGTTCTTCACAAACCATCCAGACAGATATCTCTAAAATGCAGGCTTCAGCATGTCTCCCTCCTACTTAAAAAGCTTCCAATGGTTTCTCACTGCCCTCAGAATCAAGTCTGAAATACTGAACTAGGTACACAGGCCTCCACGATGTGGCCACTGCCCCCTCCCCGTCACGCCACTCTCTGTCCTCACCAAAACTTCCTCAAAACGCTGCAGTGTTTCCCACCTCAGTTCCCCCACACACGCCTACAAGAGTCTTCCCTCACTCGTCAACTGGTAAATCCCAACTCAGCCTTCAGGGTTCAGTTTAAATGTCATTTCCAACAAAAAGCTACTAAGTTGGTGGTAACCTGTTAGAATATGCAGAGGATACAAGAAATAAGGAAATGAAATCAAAAAGAGGCAAAAGGATCACCAGGACAAAGGTGAAAGGAGAGCCTAGGATGACAGCCGTGTAGAAGGTAACTAATCCGGATTAGAGAGGACTCAGAGAAGTCTCCAAGAAGATGAAACTGATAGGACATCTGGAGCACCCGAATATATTAAACAACTGGGGGAAAGTTTGAAAATAGATTAGTGACAACTACCTGAAAAACAAAACAGACTAACAGACTATAAACATCAAAATAGACTAGCTATTAACCCCAGGAAGTACAAAAGTTGGACAAAAAAAAAAAAGTACTTGTAATATACTACATAGCTTAGTTGTAAAACTAATTACATAGTTAGAAGACTACAAACACTGAATATTGATCTAACCCAAACTAGGATAGGGCTATTAAGGAGATGGAAAGCATGTTGGGGGACTGATGGGAGGGTTGTGAAAGAGAACAAAATCCTTCTCCCACATGGTGAGACGTTAATAGACGATTCCTAAGACTGAAAAATGATGCAGGTGCTGTGTATGCATTATAATTCGAAATACAGAGGTAGATACCAGAAAAGTCTCTAAAAGAGTTCAAAGTGGTTGCTTCTGGGGATGGGAAACGGAGCAGACTGGTGAAAGGACCACTGTTTTTCTCTACCAGCCTTGTCAACCTATTAAACTCTTTACTATGAGCATTTACAATTTTGTTTAAAAAAATAAAAGATATAAATGAAAATACTACCATACTTAACATAATCAACTTTTTTCTATTAATGAGGACTTAGAGAATATAACTGTGGAGCCCTGGCTGATGTGGCTCAGGGGATTGAGCTCCGGCCTGCAAAGCAAAGGGTCGCCAGTTCGATTCCCAATCAGGGCACATGCCTGGGTTGCAGGCCGGGTCTGCAGTAGAGGACATGCAAGAGGCAACCACACACTGATGTTTCCCTCCCTCTCTTTCTCCTTCCCTTCACTCCTCTCTAAAAAAAAATTAATAAATAAAATCTTTTTTAAAAAAAGAGAATATAACTGTGGAAATGAATCTAAAACTTCATCTCTGCATCTCTGAGGTATATCCAGCTTCAAGGTAACTATTTTGTGGTTGGAGTCCTGAGGCGAAGTCCTCTTGGCCCCTGCTACGAAGCCCCTTTTCCACTGAGAATTTCATGTTGTCTTCAGGGTTTTACTTAAACTTTCTGTGCAATATTTTCTTCTGATATTGTAAACCATTTGAAACAGCCGACAACTAATTCAACACTGTGAGTAGTGTATCATGACTGTTTTAGAAAAATGGCATGAAAATTAATTTTTTGGAAAAGAAATTCAGTAAGGTTTAACTTCCAAGTCTAACCTCCTTAATCTCCACAAAGACACAGTATAGTCTCAACCTGGTTTTAAAGGCAAATGTGGCAGACGAATGAATCACTCTGACTTGAAGGAAAATGGATACACCAAAGCAACCAACGGTTTATTTCTTACCACCTGCTCCCTCCAAAATGCCCCGGACCACTGCCTGAACACCACTGGGTCTCATCAACCTTTCGGAGAGTAGCTGCCCACAGAGACGCCGAAGCCAGGCTGGGGCCCGACACCTAACCGGTGTCTTCATATCTGTGCCGGACTGAAAAAGGAAGGGAAAGGTATGAATTGAATGCCAGTGAAATAGTCAGGATGTGAAGAAATTATTAAAAAATACATATACAGAGACAGACTGACAATGAGCAATATCCTATACAGACTTCAAAAGAGCGACATTTTTTCCTTCAAAAAAGAAAGGACTCTCATTTACAAAACCTTCTTCAGTATCACTTTTCAGCAAGTAAAAATACAGTGAAACTTCAAGTGAAATAGCAAGTGAAGTTTCAAACCCAGAAACAGACAAACACATCAGTGAATAAAGTCCAGCTTTTGGGAACACATGGTTAACGTGACCAGTCTCCGTCTCCGAATGTGATCCTTCCAGCTGAACCTGGCTTCCAAAGGAGACCCGGTGAGCGCTGCTCACACGGGAGGGCAGCTCATGACGGTGAGAGGGCATGCAGGCCTTGCCTCCGTGGTCGTAACTACTGGGGTTCCTGGTGATGCAGGAATTTCAACGGACAGTTGGGTTTCCTCAAGGGCTCCCTTTTGAGAACTCCGGGGAGCTCCAGGAACAAACAGACTTGATGTCCCTTATTTTGAGCACAAATGTTAACCATTATGCTGTCAATCACTGCACTTCACAGTGTGAGCCCCAAAATCAGTGATAGAAACATTTGATCCTAACTAACCTGTCCTCTCTCTTTTATTTGAGGAGGAGTAATAATTACCATGTACTGAAAGTTACCATGTACCAGGCACTGTGCTAAGAACCCCTCACGTAATCTCAACTGTTGTCACCCCCATTTTACGGGTAAGGAAACTGAGGGATGGAAAGATCTACTAATTCATACAGCTGCATACTGGGGCTGAGTCCCAGTGTGCCTAACTCCAGTCTCTGCTTTTTACCACACTGTCATTGCAATGCATTTGGTTTAATCCGGCAAACTGCGGACTCATTCATTCAGGAAGCAGAGTGTGAGGCCAGAGGAGCCCAATGGCGGGGCGGGGGGCAGGGGAGAACGTGGGAGCAGGAGAGTGGGGAGTGCCTAGTACTGTTCTAACGACGAGATGAAAATGACTTCAGCTGGGAGACATCTTTGTTGCCACCTTCAGCTGGTCCTTTGTCCTGGCCTACAGCCAATTCCTTTGGCCTCTCATGCTTCACTCACGGAGATTCATAACTAAATTTTAGGTCCTAAAAGCAAATAGATAATTCCCATCTACACCCTCAAATTCAGTCATTTCAGATAAATAATTATTTTTAAGAAAAAAAAGAAACTATCTTATGCCTGGTAGAATATACACTTTTATATTTTTTAAAGGAGCTAAAAATAGTCCCAATAATAGCTCTAATTTTAATTTCTTGACTTCAAATACTCCATTCAAAGAATAAGATGTCCAAATATTTCTGCCAAAAAAGTGTATTGTCAAACAGCCAAATTTTAGTTTCAAAATATCTAGACCCTGGCTGGTGTGGCTCAGTGGATTGAGTACTGGCCTGCGAAGCAGGAGGTCGCTGGTTTGGTTCCCAGTCAGGGCACATGCCTGGGTTGTGGGCCAGGTCCCCAGTTGGGGGCGTGCAAGAGGCAGCCAATCGATGTATCTCTCACACATCAATGTTTCTCTCCCTCTCTTTCTCTCTCCCTCCCCCTTTCTCTCAAAAAATAAATGAATAAAATCTTTTTTAAAATACCTAGTTTCGATATGAATAAAATATATTTCAAATAAAACTGCCATATTCTTGGGAATAGTGTCCACCGCCCATTAAAAGAAAAATCCTTTGAAGTCATCCTAAGAATCAGTAAAATTTAGTTTTACAAACACCATTTAATGATGTAAAAGATGGAATAAGATTTACCTAGATTATTGGATGTCCCAGGGGAAGACAGCGCACTGCACACTGTCACTAATGACTCACCCGCAGGAGCCCGGGGCCTGCACGCCTACCTGGGGTGGCCCTCCCTGGAGGATAAGTAATTCTCGAACTGCTAATGGTTGATACACTTGATCCAAGATGTCTCTCAGGGCCTTCCTAGACACGGCTCTTTCCTCTTCAGTGATCGCCTGAAAGAAACATGCGCTTGGCTTTAGTGCAATGCACGCCAGGCAGGCCACAGAAGGTAATGTTTCACAGTGCCGCAGTAAGACCGGTGCGAGGGGAGAGGGAGGCCGGCTCCTTGACGTCCTTCCCCGGAGGAAGCTGTAACACTGAAACACCCCGGCCCTCTCTCCATCCCCTCACTCACCTCTTCGCAGGGGGTCTTACTGACTCACCCTAATGGTGAGTGTGGAGTAAACCACCTGGCTGGCTTTGGCACGCACAGCTCAGCTCGTCCCTCTTCCACCTCTTCGGAGCGAGTGCACGTTCTGTTCTGCTCTTCCTTGCTCCAGGCTTCACAGAGGCCAGTCCCACGCCATGGGGCAGAGGTGCTGCAGTTTTCCAGCCCTCCTTAAAACGGGGGTCGGGGGAGGGAGTAGTAAGTGCGTCTAACTCTGGGATGCCCTTTTGGGAAGCCCATTTGTCTCCATCTAGAAGCAATATCCTCCAACTTTATATTTATGAGTGACAGAAGTGACGTTTTCAGTTTTCATCTCTCTTACTCTGTTAAATGTTTTTTAATTCATTCAGAACTTGGGCAGCAAAGAGGGGTGCTATTTATGGGGTCTCCTTGGGCCTCAACAGTACAGTCCCCTTTACAGCACGCAGCCAGGGTACTGCCTTTGTTTAGCAAATGGAGGTCCGGGAGCTGCTCACGGCAGCGGCTAGAGCTGGGGCTTGTCCAGCTTCAGGTTTGCCCTTCTGTCAATTTCTTCTCCCACCTTCCTATTTGGTCCTTCTGTGTGTTTCCCTTTTTTCCCTCTCCTGCCCGAGATCCCTGGGCACCGCCTAGCCCCAGGAACAGGAATAACGCCTGTCGACCAGATGCCCCTGTATCAGGGAAGTGCGCGCAGCCGGAATTGACAGAGTTGGCAGGGTTCACACCCTGTGGTGAAGAGCGCAGCGCCCTGCTCCACATCACATAAAGGCGCTGGGGGAGCTTACACATTCCTGGCACTGCTCAAGTGATAGTGGCTTTTAGGTAGATGTTTGTGAGCACAGGCAGGAGAGGGAATAGCAAAGAGAACAAACAGAAAAGGAGTTGGAAGGTGACATAGAGAGGTGACAAGGAAATGAGGAGGGTGGGCACCGTGAGATGGGCTGCAGTGGCCGAGGAACTGCCCTGCGTACACGCTGCCCTGACCCTCGCTACACTCACACAGTAACAGCTTCTTCGGGCCAGGTCCTAGGCCGACGCGGGTGGTCCTCTCATGGGGGAGCAGAGGTCGCTGAGAAGTTAGACTGTGCGTCTTGTCTCCCCAGTTAATGCGGGAGCTGTCTGAGAAAAGGACGTGCCTACGCTTCTGGAACTTCCACAGCACCTTTGCAGTCCCGACACCCAGGACCTCACCTGCTGTCGGCAACACAGGCACACGCCCCTAACACCTATTAATAACAACGAACATCGACTGAGTTCTGCAGTGTACCAGGTGCTTTACCTACTTCATCTCATTTAATCCTTGCAAGAATTTTAATGAAGAAGGCATGGATAGTTTAATAGTAATATTAGTAGTAATTACTTTTTGATGAGCACTATCGGGGATTGGGCTAGGTACTGCACACGCATTAACCTAAATCCTTACAACTACCTTCCGAGGCAAGTATTATATACAATTTTATTAAAAAAAGAACGGCCTTGGTGTGGCTCAGTTGGTTGGGCATCATCCTGCAAAGCCAAAGGTCACCGGTTCAATTCCCGGTCAGGGCGAATGCGTGGCTTGCAAGTTCAGTCCCTGGTCAGGTGCATGCAAGAGGCAACCAATTGGTGTTTCTCTCTCACATCGATGTTTCTCTCCCCCTCTTTCTTCCTCCCCACCCCCTCTAAAAATAAAGAAATAAATAAAATCGTATTTTAAAAAAAGGAAATACAAATGTAATTGAACAACAATAAAATAATTAAAAAAAAAAAAAGGAAACGGAGGCTCAAAGAAATAGCCTGCAATAGCTGTTCCATGCAATGACAAGAAGGGACAGGTGAAGTGGCCCCTCCAGGCGTGCAAAGGGCTAACGTCTAATAAATGGAAGCTCCAAACCCCCAAAACAGACGCATTTAGCTACTGGATACGCTCTGACATTCAACAGGAATTCTAGATCTTTCCTTCACTCCCTTTCCAAAAAACTAAGAATTATCTTTTATAATAACCACACACAAATATATACACATATTCATACAGACTTACACAGACATATTCACAGCCTCTCTCTCTCTCAACATATATTTTACCTCTTCCTCGGATTTTAGTGGTTTTCTCTTTGTTGGGCAGAATCCTAGTTGGCACAGACCAGCGGCAATATCCCCGAAATGGCGGCAGAAAATCAGGCTCCCCAGACAGGCGTGCTGAGCAACGTTTAGGAGGACCCTGCAGCTGGCATACAGTCTCCGGGTGGCATCGGGGGCAGCATCGAGACACACCACGTCTTGAACAACAGCCCCAAACTCAGTCCTGCATCTCAAAGGGACTCCAACACCAGGCATGAGGTAAGGACAGACCCCCAGGGTGACTACAAACTGTAAAACTGACTGGATGGTCTTCTGCTGTGAGATGCTGAGTGTATCTGGGCTCAGGGCAGGGGCGGCCTCCGGAGTCCGGGGGCCGGCTCTACCTGGACTGAAATCAGCTGCGAGGTGCAGCATGGTTTCCTTCAAGCACAGGAGCAACAGGAAGGCCTGAGAGGTAAAACTCCAGGTGACATCCACAGAGCTCTGTGGCCATTCTGCCTTGTTGGCAATTTCTTCCCTTAGCAGTTTCAGTTTCTTCCACTGAGGCTCCTTCAGAAATTTGTCCTCCAAAGCAGACAGGTTAGATTTTAAAGTAGCCAACAAGACATCATGTTTTGTGATCTGCAGTGAACTTGAGCCTGATCCTTTAAGAAAAAAAAGAGAGAGAGAAATAATATACATGGAAAATAAACTGCACTTCCTCAGTGGGAATGCCTTGCCCACTCCAGTTCATCCTGAGCCCTGGTTCAGAGGCCGTGGCCTCTGGAAAGCCTCCCCTAACTGTGCCACCCCAGCCCGGGCAGAATTCAAGACGACATTTTCTCCCTTCCCATAGCACTTCAGATGTAGTCAGAATAGAGCCCCTAACACGTTATACTTCATCTAGCTTATTTCTATTCCACTTGTGTCCTTTTTTTTTTCCAAGATTTTATTTTATTTTTACACAGAGGGGAAGGGAGGTGTGAAGAAAGGGAGAGAAACATCAATGTGTGGTTGCCTCTCGCACACTCCCCACTGGGGACCTGGCCTGCAACCCAGGCATATACCCCGACTGGGAATTGAACCAGCGACCCTTTGGTTCACAGACCAGCATTCAATCCACTGAGCCAATCAGCCAGGGCTCCACTTGTGTTCTGAAGGCAGATGCCACGGCTTAGTTCCCTTACTGGGCTTCAATTATAGCTAGAACAGAAATTTAGAAAGCTGAACATTTACCACTAAAGATTCATTCAAACTATTCTCAGTGCAGCCGTTAAATTATATTGAACACTGATGACATTTTCATTAAACATATTCTAAAGTGAACAAAGAATACAAAATACTATATAGGCAAAAGATATGAAGTTTATGGAAAAAAATGCAAATGAATTTTAAACATGGTCACGATTAACTTTGCTCCTAAAAGAAAGGTAAATTAAAAAAACTATACTAAAATAGCACTTCCTATCTACTAACCTGCCAATATCTGAGTTTTATAACACATTATGTGGCAAGGTTTGGAAGAAACACACACTATTCATACATTTCTGGTAGGAACTAAAATGGCACCTCCCTAAGGACAGAAATTTGGCGATATCTAGCAAAATTACATAGGCATTTAACCTTTGGCCAAACAATTACATTTTAAGGAATCTATCCTATAAATACACAGGCAAAAATGACATATACACAAGGTATTCATCGTAGATTGTAGTGCTTCTTGTATTAACAAAAGACTTGAAACAACCCAAATGTCTATTAATAGAAAACTGATTGAGCCCTGGCTGCTGTGGCTCAGTGGATTGAGCACGGACCTGTGAACCAAAGGATCGCCTGTTCTATTCCCAGTCAGGGCACTTGCCTGGGTTTTGGGCCAGAGGGGTTGTGTGAGAGGCAACCATACATTGATTGATGTTTCTCTCCCTCTCTTTCTCCCTCCCTTCCCCTCTCTAAAAATAAATAAATAAAATCTTCTTAAAAAATTATAGAACAACCATCACTCAGGAACATCAGAAATTGAGCTGAATAAAATTCTGACAACTACAGAATTGAAGAAACCACAACCATCCAAACTGGCAGGAGGGGCACGGACTCAGAACGGGCTACCCTCACACCCACAGGGATAAAAATTCAGGAGGGATTTTCCAGGAGCAAGGAGTCCCAGACCCACACCAGGCCCCCCAGCCCAGGGTTCCAGTGCCAGGAAGATAAATCCCCACAACTTCTGGCTGGAAAAACCAGTGAGGACTGAGTCAGTGGAGGAGGCTGCTGGAGCCCTAAGCAGTTCCTCTTGGGGAACCCACACATGGACCCACCTACTCACACTGCCTCTGAGCTCCAGCACCGGGATGGCAGCAGGAAGGGCACTAGTGGTATACAGAGAGAGACTGAAGTGCCTGCATACTCCCTTTGCTGAGCCCTCCCCCGACAGAGCCAACTAGACTGGTGCCTTTTCTGAGATTCCATCAACCCGGCTAACACTGTGTGACCCACCTTGGACATCCAGAGAGGCTCCACCAGACCCAACTCACAGGTCTACCCCAGCTGCTTTTCCATAAGAATGTCTTATCTTGGCTCCTAAATCCTACCAAACAAGCAACAGCTGGCTTCAGAGAGACCTAGAGCAGCCAAAATAGATTCACAGCTTGGCTCCACCTAGGAATCTCCAAGTAGCACAAGGAGCAGCCTTCTCAGATTGCTTTATAGCTCAGGCAGGGTGCCCCAGGCAAAAAATACAGGTGGGGGCTGACCTTGGCCTGCACCACCTGGGAAACCCCAGGATCAGTGAACACTGTGGACAGCTTCAGACCACATCAGAGCACCACCACCCTACCCCTGGCACAGCTCATCCTCCACAGATAGTGGAGGCTGGTGGTCAGTGGTCACAGCCAAACCTTGCAGTTGACTGGCCTGGGCAAATCCCTCCCATTGATCTGCCAACAGCAACCAAGGCTCAACTACAAGAGGAGGGTATACTCAGCCCACACAAAGGGCACACCTTGAGTACCCAGCATGGGTGATAGGGGAGGCTGTGCCACTGCACCCTACAGGACACCTACATTAGGCCACACTACCAAGACACGGAGTCATAGCCATTCTACCTAATACACAGAAACAAACACAGAGAGGCTGCCAAAACAAGGAGACAAAGAAACATGTCCCAAATGAAAGGACAGATCAAAATTCCAGAAAAAGAGCTAAATGAAATGGAGATAAGCAATCTATCAGATCCAGAGTTCAAAACACTGGTCATAATGATGCTCAGGGAACTTAGCGAGGACCTCAACAGCATAAAAAAGACCCAGTCAGAAACAAAGGATACACTAACTGAAATAAAGAACAATTTACAGGGAAACAACAGTAGAGTAGGTGAAACTGAGAATCAAATCAATCATTTGGAACATACAGAAGCAAAAAACAACCATGCAGAACAAGAAGAGAAAAGAATGCAAAAAAAATGAGGATAGTATAAGCAGCCTCTGGGACAACTTTAAGAGGTTCAACATTCGCATCATAGGGGTGCCAGAAGGAGAAGAGAAAGAGCAAGAAATTAAAAATCTATCTGAAATAATAGTGAAAGAAACTTCCCTAATTTGGTGAAGTAGCCTAGGAAGTGCAGAGAGTCCCAATTATGATGGATATAAAGAGGCCCACTACAAGATACAGCATAAGTAAAAGGCCAACGGTTAAAGATAAAGAGAGAATCTTAAAAGCAAAAGAAAAGAAATTAGTTACCAGAAGTCTGCCAGATGGGAGGATGGAGGGGGAGAATGGGTGAAAAGGTGAAGGGATTAAGAAGTACAAATAGGTAGATTACAAAGTAGCCTTGGGGATGTACAGTGCAGTTTAGGAAATGGAGTAGCCAAAGAACTTAAATAAGCATGACCCACAGACATGAACAATGGCGGGGGGATTGCCTGAGGAAGTGGGGGGCACTGGGTAGAAGGGGAAATGGGGGGAAAGTCAGGAAAACTGTAATAGCATAATCAATAAAATATGATTTTAAAAAAGATTTCCTGATAAAACTTCAAAAAAGAAAAAATTAATTAATAATAAAATAAAATTTAAAAGTAGCCCTGGCTGGGTAGTTCAGTTGGTTACAGTCACCCCATAAGCCAAGGTTGCGGGTTCCATTCCCAGTCAGGGCACATACAAGAAGCAACCAATGAACACATCAATAAGTGGAATAACAAATCAATGTCTTTCTCCCTCTCTCCCCCTCCCTCTCTCTCTGAAATCTATAAATTAAAATTGAAACTAAAGTGTAGAAGAATGTATATAGTATGCTACCTTTTGTGTAAGAATGGAAGGGAATATGAAATATATTATTTGCTTTTATTTTCAAGAAAGCAGTGGAAGAACAAATTAAAACTAAAATAAATTATCTACAGAGGGAAGGCATAGTGAGGAGATAGGGATTTTTCTTTTTGGCTAAATTATATATTTTTTAAAAAAATTTACAGTAAATATGTATTGTTTCTGTACTAAAAAAAGGTTATTTTAAGGTTACAAAACAGTGGATAGTATATGAGACCTTGTCAAAAAGAAAAATAGTATTTGCCAAAATGCAATCTCAAGATAGTGGGATTAAGGACGTTTTCATTTTCTTCTTTTAGCTTCTCTCTATTTTTTTAAGCTCTACTCTAAGGAACATAAACTACTTTATAAAAAGAAAAAGGAACAATAACATTGTTCTTTTAAAATAATAATAATCAGGAGAACTTCCCAGTACTTCTCTAGGGCTGTCCAGGGCCTGTTCTGACTCACTGGCATGAAATGTGGTTCCTTTGGCTAAAGGCACCTAAAAAGGAAATCCGTGCTCTCGCAGCTGGTTGCCACCACCCATTAAGGTCACTAAACAACCTCTAAGTGACTTCTTGTGACTTTATAAAATCTTGGAACCCAAACAGGGGACACAAAGAAAGTGATTTAAAACAAAAGCTATTTAGCAAGAGCCCTTTAATAAAGCAGTCTCTTCTGCCCTCTACTGGTGACAAAAAATAAAATCTTGAAAAAAGAGGTATTCCCTTAAAGCAGCAGTTTCCAAAGTGTGGTACAGGGACGTGGGTTTCCAGGGGGCTTCTCAAGATTCTCTCAGGGAGTCTGCGAGGTCAAAACTATTTTCATAGTAATAATAAGGCATTACTTGCCTTTTATGCTCTCATTCTCTCATGAGAGCACCAAGTATAGAAAAGTCACTGAGTTTGGGCTCCTCAAGGCAACTAACCTTTTAAGAAATTCTTGTTTTCAGCACAGTATAAAAGAACATACACAATTCTTTGAAAAGGTGATTGAAATCCCTTCCCTTTCCCAACTATATGACTATGTGAGCCTAGATTTTCTTCATCTATTTCAATCAGAACAACCCATTGGGACAGACTGGAGAAGCAAATATAAAAATATAGTTATTTTCTACTAAGCTAGACGTTAATGAAATTTACAAAAATGTAAAGCAATGCCACTCTTCCCACTATTTTATTTTGAAAAATATATTTTTCATTAAAAACGTCATTATGTTAACATGTCATGGGTTTATTAATGTTATTTATAAATAAGTGTAAAAGGTTTTTCCTAAGGTCTTAATTTCTCACATAGTAAATACTGATACATATAACCCACAGAAAATCTCTTTTAAGTCCTCGGCAATTTTTAAGAGTGTAAAAGAGTGCTGAAACCAAAAAAGTTGAGATCGGCTGCCTTAAAACAGTGTCTCCCAAATTTGGCCATTTATCTGAGTACTACTGTAATTTGCTTTATGTGTTTATTTCTTCAAATTAAATCATTTTGGAAAGTTGAAATGGTGCCCTCATGGACAGCATTATCTATTCTCTCCAATCACCAATTTAAATATCTACGCTTTGTGACATTTAAAAGCAGACTTCGCTACCTGTGTGGCACTTTTTATTAAGTTCCGACTATAAAACAATGTGGCATGCAAGAATGCGTGGGATACAGCTTCATTACTGACGCATTAGACATCTTCAGCCCCTTCGCCCCCCTGTAACTCAAAGTTAATGACAACAGTCCAGTGCACCTACATGTACGCGTTCACTGGCCCCCCCTTTTTTTACAAACAAAACTTAAAATTGATAAACCCCTTTCAAATTCTGCTTACACAATTCCTAAAACTGAAGGTGGCGATACTCTTATCTGCCCCATGCTAGAGAATAGAAATGGAAAGCAGGGGAAGAGAAATGACTAATGCAGCAGAACTTTTGGTTGCTCAAACGTGAATTCCCACCTAGACTCACTCCTCCTCCCCCTGCGGGCTTCCACAGCCTCCCCCCGGTGCTAGCTGTACCATCCGCTCACCACCAGCGTTATGCTGCCGTGTTGAATGTCTGGTTTATAGGCATATAGTACCACCTCCCCAAACAGACAAGCTTGAGAGCACAAGTTGTTACACATTTTTGTATTTCCAGCAGCACTGAGGATAAATACTATATGCAGTTAACTCTCAGTACATATCACCTCAAAGGTAGACAGTGTACAAATGAAAAAAGGTTGAATTCAGGGAGCTGCAATTTTAACCAATACTTTACCCTGTGTCCTCAACTCCCTCTGTCCATCAGGGACATGTAAATACTCATAATGCACAGGTATATGTTAATTCCCTCAGCACCTGATATGGTCAAAGAAAACAGCAGGCAGCTTCGTGTGCAAAATCATATCATTTAACCATACTAAAGAAGTATTCTTTTCCAAATAGGAATGCTTGGACTTTGAGTTCATGTATGTAATTCCACCACATACTCCTCAAGATGCAGAGGCCTTCTGTAAATGAGGTGCATGTGCTTTGTGGTAATGACTTCCAAATTTTTTGCTTATTTAACTTTGCTCTCAGTCATACTTGAGATAGTTGCGGTTGCTAGACAAACGTCCGCTCAATTAGCAAGTTAAAACTCTATTTTGCTGTTTCTTCATGGAGGCAAGATAGTGTAGTTATCACACTATCAGGGAAGCCTCCTGAATTCAAATCCTAGCTCAGCCGCTCACTAGACTGACACTGAGCAGTTTCCAGTGTCCCTGAGCCTTGGTTCCAACATCTGTAGAATGGAATACCAGTAATACCTAGGTCATGGGACTGTTGTGAGCATTGAATGACATACATGTAAACATCACAATACAGGGATTGATACTTCGTAGGCACTCAATTACTATTATCAATAACTTATTTTCACTTTCCCCAGGTATGTGGGAGTTTTCCCAGTTTGGGCGAGTTGTGGGGCTGGGAGGGGCTGGGTGTCTCAAATTTGAGACTTGAACATCACCTCATGCTGCTTCATGTACCTTACCTTGCTCACCCTAACTAAGCCCCTTCCCCCCAAACAGCCACTCCAACTGTGTCCTTTCTCAAATCTCCAGATAACACCTGAGGATCCATACGGAATAATTTGCTTTGGTCTGAGAAGGGGATTCGGTAGACCTCGATTCTAGGTCGTGTCCTATCCCTAATTGGACCGCATGCTCTTTGGGCAGGTTACTTATGTCTTCAGTGAAACTTCAGTGTCTGTGGCTGTCAAAGGTGAGCGCCAGGCTAACGCACTCCCAAGGTAGCTTAAGATTCTAAATTGGAAGCCACTGCAAATCCGTCCCAGACTGTAAATCCCTAAATACTCTCCCCAAACCCAGCTCAAAAGTCACTGGTTGCCTTTTCGGGACTCCTCGATATTTTGTACAAATCTCCAGCATCCACATTACATCCTGCACCCTCAAGAGGTTGGGACCTCACCTACCGTCACGAGCGCCTACCCTCTCTGAAGCTGTTGCTGCAGTCCCCGCCTGGAGCGCTGCAGTAAAGACTGAATGAAACCACGTACCAAGGGGCTTCCACAGTGCCCGGCAGAAGGTAAGCGCTCAAGAGACCCTGGTTAGTATCAATATTCAACGAATCCCATCCCTCCTTGAGCCTGGGTTTCCTCAACGGTAGTGTGAGGCTGGACAGACACTGCCCATAGCCCCCACGGCCGGGGCGGCCGTCAGGGCCTGAGGCCCCGCGAGGGCCTGGGGGCGCACCGTGTAGGATCCAGGGCAGCCGTGGGAGACTGGCAGCCCTGAGAGTCCCGGGTGCAGCCCAGCGCGGAGGTCCGTCCTCTCACCTCCCGGGCTCAGCAGCAGTCTCAACGCCTCCACAATCTGCTCCAGACCGCACGTTTCAGGAGCCCCGCTGCCCGGGTCCCGCCGGGGATCCGCCATGACTAGAGTGGCAGGCGTCAGTTGCGACCAGCTCAAGCGCCTGGGCAGACCTCGGCCGTGGGCTGGGTCGCCGCCATGTTGAGTGTGGCAGGCCCCGCTCGGCGCTGGGGGTGGAGCTACCGGTGTGGGCGGGGCTACTCGGTCAGGAACGCCCTGTTTTCTCCGGGCTTTTTAAGTCTCACTCGCATTAGCTCATTTGGTTAGGGCGTCCTGCCGGTTGCGGGTGGGATGCAGGGTCAGGTGCATACAAGAAGTAACTAATAAATGTACAAATAAATGGAACAAGATGTTCCTGCTTCTAAGTCAATGAATACAAGTTTTTTTAAAACCCTACAGATAACACAACCCCCTTTGATGCACAATTAACTGCAATAAGGAAATTGGCCCTGGCATAGTAGCCCAGTTGGTTAGAGCATCCCTATATGCCGAGGTTGTTAGTTCCACTGGGCACATACAAAAATCAACCAATGAATGCATAAATAAGAACATATAAAGGACCCATGGACAAAGCCAAAAGGGCGTAGGATTGAGGATGGGAGGTGAGCGTGGGTAGGGAGTGGGTGGATGGTAGGGGGAAAGTGGAGACAACTGTGCTTGAACAACAATAAAAAAAAATTAAAGAAAGAATTACACGCTTATGATTTTTCTAATAGATTTTATAATAAAAAAGGAAAAAAAGGAACATGTTTCTGTCTCCGTTCCTCTCTCTAAATAAAAAGGGCAATTAGCCCTGGCTGGTGTAGCACAGTGGATTGAGCATGGGCTTGTGAAGCAAGGGGTCACTGGTTCCATTCCCGGTCAGGGCACATGCCTGGGTTGTGGGCCAGGTCCCCAGTGGGGGACGTATGAGGAGGCAACCACACACTGATGTTTCTCTCCCTCTCTTTTCTCCCTCCCTTCCCTTCTCTCTAAAACTAAATAAATGAAATCTTTACAAAAAAAAAAAAAAAAGGGCAATTAGAAGTAGCTTATCATGAAATAATATGTATTTCAGCATGAAGATATTCATATACCAAAATACTGGGAGACCTAATGAAGCAGGCAGGAAATTGGTCAACCCAGAACTGATAAGGCTATGGAATCCAATAGTTATCAATGACTGAATTCCCAGTAAAGACCCCTGGGAATTAAGGGTTAAGGGTTTCTAACTTCTAAAGCCACATATGATAAGTGGAATGGTTGCATTCTATTTTGCACAATTGACCCTTAAATTTTTACCCCACTGGTCTGAAAACCTTAGTCTATAACCCCCACCACCCACTCCACAAAAAGAAACATCACTGAAGCTTTTCATTTATCTTTTTTTTTTAATATGGGTTAGCTCACTGTAGCCATCAAATGAACAATATTTTTTAAAAAACCCTCACCTTAAGATGTTTATTGATTTGAGAGAGGGAGAGAGAAAACATCAACCAATAGCCTCCCAATCGACTACATGCCCCAAACTGGGATCAAACCCACAGCCTTTTGGTGTAGGGGACCACACTGCAACCAGCTGCGCCACCCGGCCAGGACTCCATTTACAGTACCACTCCCTTTGCTATCAATCAGATACTCGTCACAGGGGAACTCCTCTCCCTACTCAGGTTCTGAACATGGGGGCCTGGAAATTAAGCTGACCAAAGACGGATCAGCGAGAGAAAGCAGATTTTTATTCACATCTTAGAGAATTCACAGAAAAATGTGACTCCAAGAAGTGATTAGAATCTGGGGGAAAAACAAATGACTTTTGAGGAAAGATGAATGAGCCCTTAGGAGATATGATAGTTTTGTGAAAATATCTGTTTAGGTGATTTCCTATCCCAGTAATGTCCTTCTAGTCTCCGGTGATAGCCATCAATCCTCCCTGGTTGTGAAACTCCGGGGGAGATTTATGACTGTTGAATTATTTTGGAAGGCAGATAAGGGGAGTTCAGGAAAAATGCCTCTTCATTAGTAGTATATTCTGCATCCCTTCATCCCTATTGCAACCCAAACTTCAGAGGGTCTTTGCTGTCTCTCCAGGCCAATTCATCAACCTGCAAACAGATGCGCCTTCACAGAACACCCCTTTGGTTCACATGCAGAGCTATGTGAGTCAAAATACTTGCCTCATTCTACCTGACCCATTAATCCAGTCTAGCTTGGCCTTTTCTCTAACATCCTGCTTTTGCTTAAGTAATTTCCTCTACCCAACCCCCCTTGCTGTCCTCCTTATTAATAATAAAAATAAAAGCTAACATTTAGCAGAGCACTGCCATGAGCTAAATGCTTTATATATTTCAACTCATCTAGTCTCACAACTTCCTATGGAGGAGAAACAGTTACGTTCCTACTGGAGATGAGGAAACAGGAGAAAGGTTAAGTAACTTGTCTGAGCCCACAGCTGGAAGGACAGAACCAGAACTTGAACTCAAGCAGCATGGCTCCTGTCTTGGTGTCTTCACCATGTACTGCTCGGTCAGGATCTTCAGAACCAGCCAAGAGGGAAGCGGAAGCGTAGTTCACCAGCCAGGCTCCTGGCCTGGCCCAATTACCTTCTCTCTAGTCTTTTTCAGAAGTCACTCTTCCCTACTGGTACAGCACCCTGCATATAGGGTAAGTAATTTGTAAACAGTTTTCTTTTTTAAAGATGTTTATTTATTTATTTATTTTAGAGAGGGGGAGGGAGAAAGAGAGGGAAACATCCATGTGAAAGAGAAACATCAATTGGCTGCCTCTCATACGCACCCCCGGACTGGGGACCGAACCTGCAACCCAGGCATCTGCCCTGACCTGGAGTCAATCAGCAACCATTCACTTTGCAGAACGATGCCCAACAACTGAGCCACACTGGTCAGTGTGGTACTCTGTAAACAGTTTAATGTTATTGTCTGTAGAACCATAACTCTTCTGTCTTTATCCTTATCCTACCTTCCCCTGACTTTATCATGGTAAAATAGACATAAAAACCAACCATTTTAAAGAAAACAATTCAGCGGTATTGAGTACATTTACGATGTTGTGTACAGCCATCGCCACCATCCACCTCCAGAGCTTTTCACCATCCCAAAATGAATCTCTACTCCCATCCAGTAACTCCCCATTCCCTCCTCTCTGCAGTCCTGCGGCCTCTACTCTACTTCCTATCTCTGTAACAGTGACTATTCTAGGTACCCAGTTTATATGGAACCATACGGCACTTGTCATTTTGTGTTTGGCTTGTTTCACTCGAAATCACGTTTTCAAGGTTCATCACATTGTATCACGTGTCAGGATTTCTCTCCCTTTGAAGGATGAGAATTAACGCAATTTAACCATACAATTAACAATAGTAAAATGTGCCCTTCCTGGTGTGACTCAGTGAATTGTGCACTGGCCTGCAGACAGAAAGGTCGCTGGTTCAATTCCCAGTCAGGGCACCTGCCTGGGTTGTGGGCCAGATCCCAGTTGGGGGTGTGAGAGAGGCAACTAATCGATGTTTCTTTCCCTCTCTTTCTTTTTCCTTTCCCTCTCTCTAAGAATAAATAAGTAAAATATTTAAAACACAAAAAATAAAAGAATACAAATTATTTTAAGAAGTAAAATGTTATATATATTTTACAATTTAAATTTTTTTTTAATATTTTAAAAAGTCATTCAAACTCCTCCAGTGGAGAAAAGTCGAGGGCCTATAGCAGGGTTTCTCAGAGGCACTCCTGCCATGTTGGGCCTGATAATTCTTTGCTGTTCGGGGCTGTCCTGTGCATTGCAGGGCGTTTAGCAGCAGCAGCCCTGGCCTTGACTTGATGTCAGCAGCACCTCCCCAGTCATGACAATCAAATGTGTATCTAGAAATTGCCAAACAGCCCCTGGGAGAGGAGCCCCCAGCGCACCCTGGTGGAGAGCCACTCGTCTAGACTAACTTTGCGACTGGCAATGTTGTTTGAATCTCTGCTTCTGACCCTCTGCTCAGCCCAAAGTTGTCACCCACACCAAGGGAATTTATGGGTTTCACCACACACACATGGATAGATGGTTTTCAAATAAAGTGACCTTGACAGTGCAGCTTCTCCCTACCTTGCCCACAGCAGAACAACACAAAGTTCTGCAGAAGCCAGGTGGGCATGAAGTTTCTTCTTCCGTGTTTAGACTGAACTCACCCATCATTGGTCTTGCCTAGAATTGCGGTGTAAGCAGGTAAAACAAGTTTGACAATGATTTAACAAAATTCTTTAATAAAATTTATAAAAATGAATATCAAGTTTATCAGCTTGAATTGTTTTCCTTTTCCACCCCCAAAGAAAATACAAATTATCATCACCTGCACACATACACACTCAAAACTACCGTGACAATCTACACAGAATTACATCAGTTTAAATTCCTGAAAAATCAAAATGGTTCCAAGAAGTGGTTGCAGGAATGATTTTTCTTCTTCAAAAAAAAAAAAAAAAAAAAAACAAACAGTCGACAGACAATAAAGCAACATAGATAAACTTCTTTTCTGGGGTTGTCAAAAGTTTCTTGATGACCACATTCAACCAGAAGAATATTCAAATCGAGTCCTTACCCTCACCTCCCCTGCTCCTTAAGAAAAACTTTGGGTTTTCCGACATGCTCTCTGTTTTCTTGGAATTTGGGGCAACTGTGTCCGGATCAGCCAGTATTTTCTGTGGACACCAACAAAAGCAAGCGCTTGGGGATTCTGGACTTCAGGTACAAACCATGGTAGGAAGATCCCGGTAGGAAGCACATGTTGAGATTCTTCCACTTTTCCAGAATTTTCAGGGCTAGAGGTAGAGCCACCTCAACCATTCTCAGGCTCAGTTTCCTAAATTGCCAGGCTCAGTGACCATTTCTCCTGTCATCTCCAAGCCTGCGTTTCATGTTTTCCATCTGCTGCGACGTGTCCAATCTTCTCTCTGTGGCTGCAACACTTCAGGTACTGTTCCGAGTCTCAAAATATTCAATATATCACTCCTTTGATTTAGTGATAAACATTAAGAGTTAAGTGGCACCTGAAAACTTACCATCCCATTTGCCAATCAAGGCTCTGCATTTAGAACCAAAGTATCCCGTAATGACATCCGCATGACAATCATTCTTACTCAGAACAAGTTACATATGCAGGAGATGAAAAAAGAAAACTGTACAATACCCACTCATGACATGGCCAGACTAAATACAGCCCCTTACCCTCAAAGGGGCCAACGGTTTCTGACTCACAGAACTCACATCTGGGGCAATGAAAATTCAGAAGCAGTGAAAATGAACATGGGAACATGAGACACTGGTGCAGTGATAGGATAAAAAAATGCACACAAAAATAAAAAAATGTATATAGATACAAAAAAAAAAAATAGGGCAGTCAACCCCTCCCCTTCCTTTTAAAAAAATGAAATAAAACCCTTAAGAAAATCTGCAATTTGCAAGCTTATAAAGAGTGATGAAAAGAAAAAAAGGAGTCAAATTCTTTCTAACACACACACACATTAGATCTATGAAGTGGAAATTATAACTACCCTAACTGCATCACTGATCACAGTCTCTCTTCCCCAGAAATTTATCAAGTGAAGGGAGCTGAAAGACCAGAAAAATTCTTCCTCCATTTCCCATCACAAGAGTATAGGGACCCATCTCCCCATCTGTCTCGAGTCTCCTAGTCGTCCTCACCACCTCCGTACATATCTGCCAGCTTCTTGAAGCGATTGCCCCATTCATGCAGGTAGTCATAGTCCTGGTCTTGGTCTGACTCCGAGGAGTTCAGGGAGCTCAGACTAGCAGCTTCAGAACCACTTCCTTCATAATCAAACACGAGCAGAGAGTCGTAAGGGGGGGCAGTGGGGTCACTGTCGGCCGCCTTCAAGTTCTAAAGAAGGAAAACGACAGGATCTTTCAGTGAAAGGAACCGCACACCTGTTTTCTTAGGCAGGATGCCTTCCCTTGGTGCAAAGTGGACCACATGACAATGCAAACATCTTGTAGAACACCAAGAGCAATCAACACTAATACGTCAAGTTCATACAAACTGTAGCGGAAGACAGGCATGACATGTTGTTAAAGAAAAGAAAGTTACAGGAAAGTATACAGCACATTTTCCCCCTGAACTAATAGGGTAAATTATAGGTAGGCAGGGGAGATATAAGCACCAGCCAATGTGGAGGGACAGAGGCTAAAAACAAGGACAGTCATACCGACCCGTACAGGCAGCATTTCAGCCCAGTAGGCCTGGAAGGCTGAATGCTGAACAGTTAACAGTTAATACCAGTGAGTAGGGTCAGAGGAACTAAGAAAGAACTTACATTTGTTTTCTTTATGTACTTTGTCATAATTTATATTTTTAAAATAACAAGCCATATCCTTTTAGTAATTTTTTTTAAAGAAGCTACAGTCAAATATAACATGCAAATGAATGTGCATGGAGGAGAGAACTTGAATCCAGATGTTATCTAAAAAGGATGGTTGAAACCAGCCCTTCGGGTTCCCAGTTTTCTCTAAGACCCAGTGGCAAGAATGGATGTGGTTTGGTTACTGCCAACACTGCTGTGCTTTGTACAGTCCTCAGTGACAAGCACTCCCATGGGAAGCTAAAGCAAAGCTAGCCCTACCACGAACACTGGCCACAGGGGGGCCACTGGACCAATACAATAGACAAGCCCTGAATCTCATTCCAGTAACTGAGCAAATGATCAGGGAACAGAGTTTAAGAAAACAGGTCTTGTTATTATTATCTAAATTGGTTTTGTGCTCATCCCAGCTCCACTTCCTCCTCATCTTACTCTAAACTAATTCAATGTCTCATTTCCCACCTTCCCTTGCTGATAGGGGCAATCGTGTGACAGTTCTGGACACTAACATGTAGGATTAAACACCTTTCTTGCACAACAGTTTGCTAGTAGAAAGATTTTTGCCCTACGCTCTGCCCTTCCTACTTCATCCTGACTGGAATACAGACCCAAGGCCTGGAAGTGTGGCAGCCATCTTGTGGTCATGAGACAACAGACATGAGAAAAAGGATATACATGTTTGTAGCATGTAGCAGGAAGGTAGAAAAGGCTGCCATTCCAGCCTCAACTACTTAGCCCAGCCTTCTATTTGCAAGAGGTCAATCTACTTCTATTTAAGCTTCTGATATTTATAGCTGAATGCATTTCTGACATATACATCATGAATGGTATTTTTCTGGCCCTCAGGTAGACTTGTGATACATATTTAACATTAACAACCATCAGTGGGATGTAGGGGGAAAGAGACTCATTAGTGAAGCCAAACTGGATCTACTTTGAATTTCTTTAGTTCCCTTTCCAGTTCTATTAAATCCCTTCATAATTCTTGATTTTGCCATGTGGACTCTGCAGATCCACTAAGGCCAATTCGAAATGCTATTATTTCTAAAATTCAGATGACACCCCTACACACAAATAAAACAGGGCTCAGGGATCATGCAAGATGAAAATGTGGTAAAGGGAAGAATCTAGGTTCTTCCTCACTTTTGACACAATTGCTCTTTTCTAAGTTTAGAGAGGAGCTGTGTCTTGGCTTTTCACTTTGCTTACTTACTTCATCGATAAAGTTTCCAATTTCATCCGGATTGGCAGGGCGGGGCCGGTAATGGGGCACACCCAGGAGGGGAGGCGCCACATCATTGCGGGTCACTTCGGGCCGAGCTTCCAGCCCCCTGTGCAGCTGGCTCAAGTCAAAGTCCTTTGGAGAAAAAGGTAAAAGCAGAGCAAAGAGTAAACCAGAAGCAGTCACAAACCCAGGGCTCTAGGTGGTTTACAGGTTATATAGTGCTGCACAGTGCCTTAGCTGCAACTGGGTGATATTTAGTAGCCTGTGCCAGTATAACCTGAAATGACAGTTTTCAACCTAAGAGTCTTCAATATCAACCTAAGAGTCTTCAATATTGACTCTTCACAGGGCATGATTATTCGATTATTTTTCAGCAAACACTCCTTTTCCAACTGCTATCAGTCTCTGCTGCATCCTGTGCTTCCCTTTCTAAACACTGTAGACTTTCAAAAAACTTCTCTGAAAAACTCCAGAGTAAGGCAAGTTAAGACCATCTCCAAATTAGGAAAAAGAAAGAAAGCTTAAAGATTTAACATCTACAGAAAGCAAAAAACAGTTAGCATAGCTAACTAAAATAACTCGGGGGAAACAAAATACTAAAACAGATCGGGTGCTCCATGCCAGGTAATTTGAATGAGTCCATGTTCTGAAACTAGCAATGAGGACAGTAGGCTTTGCAGTCGGGCTACCTGGTTCTAATGCTGCCCAGCTGTGCGACTTTGGGCAAGTTGCTTAACTGCTCTGTGCCTCTGCTCAGTCATCTGAGTGCTGAAAAGTAAGCAATCAATAACTGTCAGCTATGGCATATCATTGTGATGCCCAGTGACAACATCTGTTTTCTTGGGTAAGGCTTTAAAAATAATAATACACGAGGAGGAACCAAGATGGCGGCGTAGGTAGACACACTGCGCCTCCTCGCACAACCAGAACTGACAGAGAATCGAACAGCAAGGGGGACCAACACCAAGAAAATAGAAAATAACCATTCATACAGACTGGTAGGAGGGGCGGAGACGGGCACCGGGGTGGAGAGGACTCGCGTGGCTGTGGCGGGACTGAGACTGGCGGAGTGTGGGACAAATGGCGCAGGCAGTCTGAGCACTAGCAGACCCTGCGGCCCCACATTTGCACAGATAAACCCAGAGGGCCGGACTCAGAGTGGCGGAGAGCGGGGCAGGCAGAGTGGCGGGTAGCACCCGGCGGCCCACATTCGCCCACAGATAAACTGGACAAACGGCAGGGAGCGAAGCAGACTGCGTAACCCGGGGCTCCAGCTCGGGGAAATAAAGCCTCAAAACTCTGATTGAAAACGCCTGTGGGGGTTGGGGCAGCAGCAGGAGAGACTCCCAGCCTCACCGGAGAGGTCGTTGGAGAGACCCACAGGGGCCTAGAGTGTGCACAGGCCCACTTACTCGGGAACCAGCACCAGAGGGGCCCAGTTTGATTGTGGGTATCGGAGTGGAAGATTGAAATCCCGAGGAGAGTGAGGCGGGCGCCATTGCTCCCATTCGGCCCCTCCCCCACGTACAGCGTCACAGTGCTGCAACCAGCATTACCCCGCCCTGGTGAACACCTAAGGCTCCGCCCCTTAAAGTAACAGACGCGCCAAGACAAAAAAAAAAAAAAAAAATGGCCCAAATGACAGAACACTTCAAAGCTCCAGAAAAAATACAACTAAGCGAGGAAGAGATAGCCAACCTATCGGATGCACAGTTCAAAGCACTGGTTATCAATATGCTCACAGACTTGGTTGAATCTATTCGAAAAACAGATGAAAAAATGAAGCCTATGCTAAGAGAAACAAAGGAAAATGTACAGGGAACCAATAGTGATGAGAAGGAAACTGGGACTCAAATCAATGGTGTGGACCAGAAGGAAGAAAGAAACATCCAACCAGAAAAGAATGAAGAAACAAGAACTTGGAAAAATGAGGAGAGGCTTAGGAACCTCCAGGACACCTTGAAACGTTCCAACATCCGAATTATAGGGGTGCCAGAAGGAGAAGAGGAAGAACAAAAAATTGAAAACTTATTTGAACAAATAATGAAGGAGAACTTCCCTAATCTGGCAAAGGAAATAGACTTCCGGGAAGTCCAGAAAGCTCAGAGAGTCCCAAAGAAGCTGGACCCAAGGAGGAACACGCCAAGGCACATCATAATTACATTACCCAAGATTAAATGCAAGGACCTACATCCAAGATTACTGTATCCAGCAAAGCTATCACTTAGAATGGAAGGGAAGATAAAGTGCCTCTCAGATAAGGTCAAGTTAAAGAAGTTCATCATCACCAAGCCCTTATTATATGAAATGTTAAAGGGAGTTACCTAAGAAAAAGAAGATCAAAAATTGAAACAGTAAAAATGACAGCAAACTCACAGTTATTAACGGCCACACATAAAACAAAAACGAGAGCAAACTAGGCAAAGAACTAGAACATGAGGGTTGTCATTAAGGGAGTGGGAGGGGGAGAGAGGGGGAAAGGCACAGAGAATAAGTAGCATAGATGATAGGTGGAAAAAAGACAGGGGGAGGGTAAAAATAGTGTAGGAAATGTAGAAGCCAAAGGACTTATAAGTATGACCCATGGACAGGAACTATGGGGGGGGAATGTGGGAGGGAGGGGGGTGGGCAGGATGGAGTGCAGTGGGGGGGGAAATGGGACAACTGTAATAGCATAATCAATAAATATATTAAAAATAATAATAATAATAATAATAATAAAAATAATAATACACAAAGTGACACAGAACTATTTCAAATGTCTGCCTTCTAACCATTGCCTCTGCCAAATATAGCGATTGCCATTAAGATATTTACTACAGTTTAAAAAACCCACCTGGTCCTCTTCTCCACCTCCTTCTTCATCATAGTAATAAACGTTGTCCCGGGTGTCATCTTCTGGGGGCAGTAGGGGCTCTTTGACCACCCGTTTCCTCCGCAGAAGCAGCAGAAGCAGCAGGATCAGGACTGTAAGGGGAAGAGACAGTGGTGAGAGGCGGAGGGCAAGAATTCCGTAAGCTGCAGCTGTCACAGAGTACCACGGCCTCGCATCTCAGACAGGCGGCTGTCAGACAACCCACATGGTGATGTGCACACCCCCGAAGACAACATATACAGCACAACGGACTGGACAATGATATGTGAATTCAAGTGTAGTCTTAAATTCACCACTGGATCTTAAACCAACCAGGGGAAACCTTAAGGGCAAAGGCCACGAGGCAGGACCGTGCTGGGTGTGACTACAGACAGAGGGAGCCAGCGTGGCTGCAGCAGGGTGAGTGAGCGGGAAAGAAATGTTGAGGCCAGAGGGGTGGGCCAGGATGTGTGGACCACTGCAGGACTCTGGCTTTGGTTCTCAGTACGCTGATGCCATTGCCGTTCTGTGAGCAGAATTCCGTCGGCCTAAATGTGATTAATACGTGCATATCATTGTTAATCAGTTACAGGGGTGAGGCACAGACTATTTTAAAAAATCACCTGGTATATTCCTTCTCTGAAGATAAAAATCATGTAAGCAAGCTTTAAAAGCTATTTAATTTCCAAGGTTTTTGCCTGATCTTGGGATAGTTCCAAGATATATACAAATAATATTTAATTTTAAAAAAATATTAAACTATTTACTATAAGTGAAAAAAAAATGTAATTCAGTGTGTTTCCTTTATAGATGCTTGTGCCCAAATACCTATATATGATACCCTCATGAAGCATCACTGGAATGAAACAGAAGGTTACATTAACTTGGGGAAAAGATTTCTTAGAAGTACCCAACCTCCCTATTGTTTCTGAAATGAGAAAGATTTCAAAATCTTATCCAAAACTAAGCAACATAACTCCCTTGGCCATAATTCATTAAGCAGGAATACCGAGCACTTCCTTGGTGGGCCAAGACCTGCGTCTCAGCACTGAGGACACAGCGCTGAGGACAGTGCAGGTTGCAAGTGCCCCCACCCACACAGAGCTTGGAGCAAGCGAGAGCCAGAGGCACGCCATTGTTCCTACGAGGTTGCTTCTTACGGAATATTACCTCGATGTTCCTTAAAGGACAATAATCAAAGCACAGCATATTGCTGTCACTTCAGGAAGCACCAGCCCATCCCGGCTGCACCAAAACGCAAGCACAGAGTAAGCAGTCACATACTGACGGACTGCATAAAAGCTCTCACACCCTGGTGCCTCTCCGGGACATTCTTTAGACGCATGAGTCCTGTGACTGCCCATCAGGAATAAGAAGCTAGAAATCTGAATCCTGGCACTGCTTCTGCTGTAAGTGTTGTTTCACACTTGAACAAAATGTTCTCAGCCTAACGAAATATACCCATAGCACATTTAGGTAATGCTATTGTAAAAATGCTATCAATATTTTAAGTGTAACAACAGTCTTTACTATTTTCCTCAGAACGAAAGTATTAATTTAATAACCACTGTCCCTGAGACAGGCTGGCCCATGGAAATACAATCTGCCCAGCCAGTGAGTGGGCTGGCAGGACTTGTGTCACCACCCCTGGGACCATGACAGAGGAAGGTGAACCACCTAGTCCTGTGGCAGCAATAAAGCCAGAAAGTTCAATTCTAAACACTTGTCTTCCTTCCCAATTTTGAGAGGACACAGGCAGCAGAGGGCAGGTGCAAGCATTTACTGAAGGTCAAAAAATAACCCCTTCTCGAACCCATGGAAGCGGCGGCGGCTGTAGGCTCGATGAAGCCTGCGCGGACTCTAGATTAAAAGCCCCAGCGCTGTTCCCGTTGCTCCCTCCAAGAACTGTCTTTGACTCCATCGGCCTCATCCCTGCCCTACAGAGTGCAATCAAGCCATCCTCTCTCCTCCGTGTCTTCTCACGTTGGAAACTCCACAAATGCCCCTCGGGCCTACCTGGATCCCACCAGCCCTGAAGCCCAACCATCCTCTGTCTGCCATCAAACCTTTTTTCAGACTCAGTGAACAGCCCCCTCTTTGGACTGCAAAGCATTTGTGACCTAGACCACTCTTCTAGCCTCTAACTATACACTGTCTTCAAAGGTTTTCTAATTCACTTGTCACTGCTAGATTTTTGAAACTGTAAAAGCATCTGTGTCAACCGAGGTGGGTTCAGGCGATATCAGTATCTAAAGACTATGGCAGCAACTGCCAAATTTTTCCCAGTATCCTTTTTCTCCTGCATCCTTTCAGTCACTGATACTGACCGTGTACCCCACACTCTACCCCTACCCTCTGCTAAGTTTTAATCAGGCACATGGTCATCCAGTTAAGAGTGGGAACTTCCAGGGGTGGCAGTGGTTGGGAAAAGGGGGTGTGAGTGACAGTGATGTATGCAGGTGTGCCTTACCCTTCCTTGATCATCCCTCCTTGAGGATGGGATGTGCAGGTGGGGAGCCGGCTGGTTCTGACCATGCTAATGAGGACAGCCTCCCAAAGCCTTGCTCCCCTGAGATGGTCCAAGGACCTGCAATGCTCAGCCATCACCTAGGAGCTGGTTAGAAAAGCTGAATCTGAGGCCTCACCCCAAGTCTACTAGATCAAAATTCTCACAGCCTCACAAAGAGGCCCAGGTGATTTGTATGCTCTTGAGCTTGAGAAGCATCACCCTGAGGGACTGGAAGGACAATATAATAGGACTGGGCCCCCTGTTGATTTAATGCAAGGGAAGGCCTTCCAGTCTCAGACCACTGACCTCTGAAGCATTCAGCAAGTGAGAAGACTTCCCCCATTTTAGAGGTCGAAGTGCACTTGTCAGCGGTACTTACTTAGCAAAGCAAGGATGCCGCCAAGAATCCCCAGAATGGCAGGAAGCTCCAATCCTGCTTCAACATAAGCCGCGTTCCTCTTACAGCTGATAACGACCCCTTCACAGTCGCACACATACACATCCAAGGTGGTCACCTGGTCTTTGTTCTGGTAATCTTCGAGCCTGAGATTTATTTTGTGTTCACCCAACTCTAAGGTTTTCTTTGGCTTCAAAAGGAGAGATTCGTGTCCTAGAGGAAGCAACAAAAACAAAGGATGGAACCAGGGCAGAAAAAAAAGTTCACGGTAGAATAAGATGATTAAGGAACTAAAGACATTCCAAAACTGAGTAAAGACAGCAGAGCTGCTTGGATCGCAGATTACCCTGAGCAGTATGTTGCAAAGTCAACCAGCAAAGAAAAGAGACCTTTGGTGGAATGCCTCACATGTAGAAGGGACAAAAAACAAGCATCAAACGAAAGGGAATGTCAGAAAGGGAGGTGGGGGTGGGGGTGGGGGCAAGGGAAGTATGAGAGTCAGAGCAAAGTTTCCGGAATGAGCCTCGCGTTCCCACCTGGGTCGTTGTACTCGATGGTCCAGTTGACACTCGCCCCGTGTGTTAGTTCTGCTGTGAAAGGAGACGTGTTGGGGGGAAGATCAGGATCAATGATGTTGATAACATGAGGCTGTGGATCCCTCTGGCAGAACTCCACACTCCGAGGATCTGGGACCGGGGCGTTGTCATTCACATCAGAGAGGATCAGGAGAAGGGTTCCCGTTCCAGTAGCAAGTGGCGAACCTGAGAGGACATACAGAGGATGTACCACAGCTCAGGAACTTTGACAAGTCCCCACTGCCTCCCACCAGACAGAGCCCAGAGCTCGTCCTGGCTCTTCAGGGCCACCTGCCCACAGAGCCTCCTGTCCTGCCAGCCTCAGGGCATCTTCACTTCCCTGTGGGCAGGCCTCAGACATTCCCCATTTGACAACAATTATTCATGTTATTCCTCATACCAAGAACACCCCTTCCTCTTCTTTACCTATCTTTATTCATCCATTGATTTTCCACCCCTCTAACAAGTCCTCATGGTCCCCCACCAGCTCTCCCTTTTCTGAACGTCTGTGGCTTTAAGGTCACTGTCAAAGGGTTGAGCCTTTTAAAATAGCTACAAGTTGCTTTCAAAATAGATTTGCAAGTTCATACACACTTCCATTTGCATTTCTTCTACATCCTGATGGAGCATCTAGCATATGGTAGTAGAAAATGTAGCTACTCAGGAAATCATCATCGATATTAGTATATTGTAGAGGAAAAAAAAAAAAAAACCAGGGGCTATATCACAAACCTGTAATACTTTTTTTAATGAGCTATAGTTATAGCTGGGAGGCAAGACTATAGTGATTATTTTTCCTTTTTATCTATTTTGGGAGGGTGGGTTAAAGATAACACATAGCATAAAATTTACCATCTTTTTAAGTGTACAGGTCAATAGTGTTAGTATGTTCACACTGTTGAGAAACAGCTCTCCAGAACTTTCCCAACTTGCAAAACTGAAACTCTTTATCCACTAAACAATTCCCCATCCCCCCTTGAGTCCCTAGTAATTGCCACTCTACTCTCTGTGTCTGTGAATTTGACTTTACTACCTCACGTTAGTGGACTCGGACAGTATTTGTCCTTGTGTGACTGGCTTACTTCAATTAGCATAACGTCCTCACTGCCCATCCATGTTGCAACACGTGACAGATTTCCTCCCTTTTTAAGGCTGAATAATATTCCACTGTGTGTACGTATGCACCACATTGGTTTACCCATTCATCCGCGGATGAATTTTTTACTTCATCATGTGAATTGTTTTTAACAATGAGCAGGTATCGCTTAACATTTTTAATTTTAAAAAACCTTTTTTTAATGAGCTGATAGATTTCCTGATGAAACTTCCTTCTCCTCTTAGACCTACACTGAGAACTGTTGAGTCAAGCACAAAATTAAGGAATAATTCAGAATGACTACACCTGAGCCATTATTAGTTCGGGGGTCAGCAAAGTACAGCTTTCTGCCAAATTAGGAAAACAGCTCTGCTCATTCCTTCAGCGACTGTCTGATGATGCTTGTAGACACTAGCAACCAAGACTACGTGGACCACAGAGGCTAAAATGTTGAATCCTTGGCCCTTTAGAGAAAGGCTGCCGGCCCTTGCTTTGGACACCATTCTTTCAGCTCAGCTCAGGCCAGTGTGGAACGGCAGCTGAAGCAGTGGGTTAGCTTTCCCTCTATGCGAAAGCGTTTTGCAAACAGAGTCCTGTCATGGCCTTACTTGCCTTTCCCTCTGCTTTCCAGATGGTCAGGTCTGGAACCACTACCTCGGAGGTTGAGGAATGAGAAAAGGGAAGAGAATTTAATCACAGGAACCGCTAGCAGGTCTTTTGAACAGTAATTCTGCTTTTGAGTATCTGTTTGAGGGAAACAGTTGTACACAGGGGCATGTACAAGGATGTTACTTTATCACTCACATAAATACTGAAAAATAGAAAACAACCCCAGCGGTCTTTCAGTGAGCAAATGATTAAATTATACTGTATCCAGATAACATCATTTGATTGAAAAGAGGTACAGGCATACCCTGTTTTGTTGTGTGTTGCTTTTATTTATTTATTTATGCTGCAATTTTTCCACAGGGGAGGCAAGACCCTCCACTGGCAAACAGATTGTAAGTCTATATTGTGGAGGTCTAGAACTGAACCCGCGGTAGCTCTGATGCATGCCTGCAGATCTATAAGGTGCCATGATACATCCCTGTGTCTTAAAAACATATATTCAAAACATACAGACAGTCCTCAATGTGCATGTTCTAGGTAACAGGCACTTTCTACATAAATTAACTCATCTGAATTCTGACAGGATATTACCATTTTGTCAGATAAAGGAACGGACATAAAAATTCGGTAATATGTCCAAGGTCACGTAGACATTCAGCTTTGGATCTAGGAGCTAACTCAAGCAGTCTGCCTGCCGGAAGAAGTGGGGTTCAGGTACAGAGGGAATGGTGAAAAGGAACTTCTGCTTGACCCAAATTATTTGCATTTTTGACAAAGAGAATGCTTTTGTTTAAGAATAAAAGAAAAAGGAGGAACTCATGCTTCCAAAAGAAGGGGCGGGGGGGCTGGGAAGCAAGCTACGTGAGGCAGCAAAGGCCGGAGGGGAAGGGTGTCCTTACCGTTGTCGGTAGCTATGATGAGGGCCGTGTACGTGCTATTTTTCACGTGCTCAAAGTTCTCTCTGTCCATCTCGGCCCGAGTGGAAATGGCACCAGTGTCTGGATTAATCTCCAGCCAGTTGGCAGTGTCCCTCCAAATCCGATACCTGAAAAGGCACGAGCTCCGGCTTAGAGCGGGAACAGCAATCCGCAGGTAGCTGATGAATTCTAAAGTTTCTGTTTGCGGAACTTTAGTTCTAACTTCTTTCATGGTTGACTTCCACATTAAAAAAATAACAATAATAACACCTATATAAAAGTTGCCAGAAATATATGTTGACCACTCATGTGCCCTTCACCTACATCTACCCATTGTTAATATTTCACTCTATACAAAAGCTGACACACATATACACAATGTCTTGTTTTGCTGAACCATGAGAATAAGTTGCAGATGTAATTTTCCTTGCCTCGTAAATGCTTCAATATGCTATCTGCAAAGAATAAAGGTATTCTCTAATATAATCAACAATTAGATTTTCAATTTCAGGAAACATAACCTCATAAAATATTATTAATAAATATATGACACATACTCAAGTTGTCGATTTCTCTACAATTGCCCGGCGTAGCAGCACCTCTGCCCTGACTTGGGACCCAGTCCAGGGTCATGCGTGGCACTCAGCTGTCATGTTTCTTTGGTTTCCACTCATTTGGGACCATTCCTTAGCCTGTCTTTCCTTTCTTAACACTAACATTTTGGAAGTATGCAGGTAGGTTGTTTTGCAGAAAGCCCCTCCATTTGGATTTGTCTGGTTACTCCCTCATAATTAGATTTAGTTAAGCATCTTTGGGGCATAGGCAAGAACACCGCTGTATCCTTCTTGGTGCATCTCATTAGGAGGCACATGGCGTCTGCTTGTTCTTTTTGTTGAGGTTCCCTTTGATCACCTGGATAAAGGAGGGGCCCCAGGCTTCCTCACAGTAATGGTATTATTTTCCTTTTTATAGTTAATCTATAATCTGAAGGGGGAACCATTGAGAACGCCCTGTTCGCAAACTTTCATCCCATAAATCGAGCGTCTATGGATGAATCTTGCCTGACCATGAGTACTATGAGTCTCACGTATTTGTAAAAGCAAGCTCTTTCAGAACAGCTCCCCAAAGGGTTGCAGGAGTTCTCAAATGGTGGTGCCATTCAACACCTGTACCATTAGCGTCTGGAGATTTGGGGTGACAGAGTAACTTGGGGATGGGCTGCTGCATTGGCATTTAATGGTAGGTGTGAGGGAGGCTAAAGCTCCTTATGATCTTGCAGAGCAAAACAAAAGTTTTATTCAAAATGCCAAGACAGCCCTTTCCGCCATCTTTCTGTGCCACCATAATGGTGTGTGTGAATGCCTTAGCTGTTGCCAAAGAGATGCGCGTGCCAGGTTCTTACTAGGCCACGCTCCAAAGTCATTGTCTACTTTCTATCTAACACTGTCAGTTCGGTTTCACTGCACTGACAACCCCAATGGGCCTCACGGACCGTGAAGAAACAAGAGGAAAGCACACAGGAGGAAAAATCTGGGATTCTTTTTCTAGGGATGTAACGCATACATGCAAATAAAATGCTGCAATGGACAAAAAAAAAAACCGCCAAGAGAATCCTGTTAAGCAGCGCATTATTAGGAGTATCGGAAACTCCATCAGAAGAAACAATAGCGTGAAAACAGAGCTATGCTGCTGAGTTACTCATGGGGTCATGGAAAGGCTCAGAAAGGGAAGCAAAGAAGCCTCAGGAGGTAAGGGCACCTGCGGGTTCTTCCTCACTTCCTTAGAAGTGAGTACAAAGTAATGAATTTCATAGAGTGGTCTTTATCCAGGGGTAAGGGCCTCTACGCACACTATTGAGACTTGGTCCCTGAACTTGACCAAGCGAGGCTTTGAACTACCTGTTTCACTACTGCAAGCTAAGATATCAAGCCAGCCGGGAAGCTATATATAACCCGGGGCTTTATCACTGAACATAAACACTACAATATTGCCTTTGGTTCTTTACTCTCCTTTTGAACTTTGATTAGAAGAAACACATCTTATCAGGTTTTATATTTTGGACCACCTGGACGAATCCCTGGATTATGAGCATTACATTGACCACATGTACAAAATTGTAGTATTTTAAGGCAAATCTCAAACATTAGAAGACTTCTTCTGTAAATACTTCAGTATACACCTTATATAGGTAAAAGGTCTCTTTAATACATAATCACAATGTCCCTAACACACCCAACAAAAACAATAATAATTAATGTCATCTAATGCCAAGTCTATGTTCAAATTTTTCTAATTGCCTCAAGGGTATTTTTTTTATTTTATTTATTTACTTTTAGAGAGAGGGAAAGAGAAGGAAAAAGACAGGGAGAAGAAAAACATCAATGTGTATGAGGTACATCGATCAGTTGCCTCTCACATGACCCCAACTGGGAACCTGGCCCACAACCCAGGCATGTGCCAAGACTGGGAACTGAACCGATGACCTTTCAGTTCACAGGCTGGTGCTTAATCCACTGAGCCACACCAGCGAGGACTCATGGGTACCTTTTATAGTTGGATTGTTGAACCTATATTCAAGCACAGTCTACACATTGCAATTGATTAGTCTCAATACTCTTTATAGTGGTCATCCTCACCCTTTTGCCATTTATTCGTTGAAGAAATGTCATTTGTCACACAATTCCCACATTCTGAATTTGGCTGTCTGCTTCCTCATGGCATTTAACTTGTTTCTTCATTCCCTGTAATTCTTCAATGTCAGATCCCTAAGACTTGATTAGATTCTGTTTCAACTTTTGTTTTCTCTGAAAAGATTTCTTTAGTGGCACTGTACACATACTATTGCATCCCATCAAGCGGCACATCCAGTTGAGTAGTCCCTGCTCTTTTTAGTAAATGTTAAAATTAATCAGGAGGTTTGGGTGTTATCTGCCTGGTTCCTCCATTTTAAAACTCTGCATCGTCCTTGACCCAGCGATGCCCACAGCCACAAAGATCGCTAACGGGACCCTTTACACAGCTCATCCTGTGTAGTGCGTGCAGGGTGAAAGTTATTTACGAGCCCTTTCACTCAGGGTAGAATTAACACTTCCAGAATAACCTCGGAAGTTGATGCCACACAAATTCTTTTTGTCTGTTTTAAGTTCCGTAAGTCATGGGCACTGAAGCCAAAACATAAGCACCATCCACAACAAGAACACACTCAACTACCAAGCATGACTCTGCTCTGGATTTGCGTAACATTGTTATGAACAGTGCAGAGCATTCTGACGGGTTCCTCTAAAGCAGACATTAACAAGTAGGAATCTATCTCCCTGAGAAGTGAATACAATCGAGGAGGGGCCTCTGCTACCCCAGGAAGCCATACTGTTACCAACGAGACACACATGTCATGTTTGGGCTTTGCTTTAACACTTTTTCCGAGTCAAACCCAGCTCTCAAAAGTCTAAGGACATTGTTGCCGTTGGTTTTATATGTGTTTTCAGCATCCGTGGCTGTAATTTACACTATAGAGGTGTCTTCAAGTTTAAAGAGAGCAACAAACCACTTATAAACAATACCATGTATGTAAATTACAACCACACCATTACAACCTACTATACTGCGTGACCTCAAAGAGGGAAAGCACAGTAAACCTAGAATGGCTGGCTCTGGAGGGAATGGAAAAGGTGTGGCGAATGGGGATAAAAAGAAAAAAAATTTAAAGGCCAATTAAGAGAAGTGTCTTGCATAGACCAATGATGATAAAATACTATAAACTAAATATTTTATATATACACACATACCCACACCCAGTTGCTGCAAGTCCGCTGAAAAATCCACACTTACGTTATCTTCTGTTCCATGAATATGTCTGGATCTTGGGCAGTGTAGGATGTGATTTCCTGCCCCACTGGAAAGTCTTCAGACACCTCCACTCTCTTTTGGGGAGGTATGAAAATGGGGGCTTCATTCACATCCATCACGTCCACAGTGACGGTGGCCGTGGACGTGGGCAGAGTGACATCAAAGGGGGCCACATTCTTCACAGTCACGTAGAGAATGTACTGCTGCTTGGCCTCAAAATCCAAGCCCTAAAGAGCAGAAAAATGAGTTTAAACAATGTTTATGCCAATAGAGGAAAAGAGAAATCCTTAATTATTATTGCTTTCATGAACAATGTGTCAATGATCCTCAAACCTGGCTGCACTGAACTTGAGAACCCCAAAAGAACATGAACTCACGAAATCTGAAACAGCAAGCTTCAGCTACCAAACACCAGCACGCTAAGACCAGTCAGCATGTTCACATCCTGTGTGACAAGTTGTCTACGTGACAGTAGATGGACAGAAGATCCCCTTTGTCCCCCTCACTAACCCAGGGAGTTTAAAATCAGCCAGCAACCAGGTCAAATCCCAGCTGGGCCATTTCCTAGCTGTGTGATTTGGGTGATGTACCCTCTGGGTCTGTTTCTACACCCAAGTAAGTAGGAAAAGGAGCTACCTCACAGAGGTGCTGTAAAGAGTAACCTGGGGATTTTTATGAAAGCCTTATGTAGTAGAAACTCAAATTGCTGGGCTCTTTTTACAGTTGATAGATAGAATAATAACAAAAAATGTTGACGTCAAAGTTCAGTGGGAGATAAGATTATGTGACGTGCTAAATAATTTGGAAATGAAGGGTCCTCTCACTTGCTTGAAAGGAAGTCCAAGTTCTGGGGCTGATCCAGAGATCTGTTAACTCTCTAACGTCAACAACAATCACTAAACTTCTTAGCTTTCAAGTTCTCAAGTCATCTTTTTTTAAAATTGATTTTGGAGAGACAGAAACATCAATTTGTTGTTCCACTCATTTATGGGTTCATTGGTTGATTCTTTTTTTTTTTTTTTAAAGATTTTACTTATTTATTTTTAGACAGAGGAGAAGGAAGAGAGAAAGAGAAGTAGAGAAACATCAATGTGTGGTTGGCTCTCACACGCCCCCCACTGGGGGCCTGGCCCACAACCCGGGCATGTGCCCTGACTAGGAATCAAACTGGGGACCCTTTGGTTCACAGACAGGCACTCAATTCACTGAGCCACACCGGCCAGGACCATTGATTGATTCTTAAATGTGCCCTGACTGGGATTGAACCCGCAACCTTGGTGTATCAGGATAACAATCTAAACAACTGAGCTACCCGACCAAGGCTCTAAGACATCTTTCAAACAGTCGTAGAAGGCCCATTTGTAATATAATCCAGCAAAATAGCAGAGCCCAGAAAATCATTTTTGCTCTCATTTTTAAGATGGATATGAGCTGTAGGCAAATGTTTCAGGGAAAGAACCTATTAAAACAGATAGTACTTCCTTTTCAATTTTAGGATGCTGGGTAGGAGCTTCCTGACTTCTCATAGAAGCCTGAAGTGTCACTGCGAGCCCCAAATGGCCCACAGAACCTGGGAGATCCAGCCACCCCTACCCCGCCATCGCTATGCTAATCTACTCAGAGGACACACGGGACTAGGGAGTGGGCAGCTATTGATAGCTGTGCTGTCAGTTTCTGCACCTTGCCAGGCACCATACCAACCTTATCCGTTTTCAAAATGCCATCATTGGTTACTGGGTCTGTGATGACTACAAATTGTCCCTCCTCGTCATTTAATACAGTGTACACGGCCTCCCACGCAGGGGTATTGGGGACATCGGCATCAGTCACTTTGAGCGTAGTGATTACGGCATTGGCCTCGTTCTCAGGGACCTGCCCCTGGTACTGCAGAGCAAAGGAGAAGATGGGTCACATATGACATCCTGAGACACGATAATGAAACTAGGTCCCAGAGGGCTAAGGGGATGCTTTCTGAGCCCAGGTTTAGAGGAGAAGAGTCTCAGAGGAAGTGGTCCCTCAAGAGCAGGGCCCTTACTTCCTGTCTGTGGATCAGCTAGCTCTCAGGAGCATCCTTCTTCCTGAGTCCCTGAACCAGCTTTGCAAGGCCCTGGCTATCCGAGCCCCTCGGCTCACTCTGGCCCAGTTATTGACTGAGTTAAAAAATTCTGAAATTCTTAACCCAGTTTACAAGGTCCTGCAGGACCTGACCTCATTTGGTTCTACACTGTTTTTACAGTTCTTGCTTTACGTTAAGCTTAAGTCAATGCATTTTGCCTATGCTGGTCCCTCTGCCTCAACACTCTTCCACCCTCCCCATCCCACATTTGCCAACATCCTCAAGTCTTACTGTAAAGGTTACTCACTGTCACAATGCCTAGGGTAAGGTGGTGGACACTGCTAATGGCCTACTGAACGTCTATTCTCCCCTTCTCCACTCACTGTATTGTTGGCGGCAGCAATGTTCCCAAATAAGACACTGTATCTCCAGTCCTCCTTGGCTGACCGCAGTTGTTAATGAGATATAAATAGAATTTGGAGGATGGGTCTTTCCAGAAATAAGAGGACTTCACTTAGCAACGCCTTTTGCGCCCCTTGCCCTTGCCTCCTTCCTGAATGAAGCGCCCATGTGGCTCAGTCCCAGCAGCCACCCTGAGCCACAAGGTGACGCTGAGGATGGAAGTCATGTACCAAGGTTGGTGGGACAGCAAGACAGTGGAGGCTTGGTCTCTACTGACAGAGCAGACCAGCACCTCTGGGTGTTTTGTGACATAAGAGAAAAAGTCAGCCCTTCTCTGTTGAAACCCCAGGAGTATAGACTCTGTTGCTAACCATTTAGCTGGTTTCTAAGGAACACAATAAGGTTTAAGGTTCTTTCCCGTGACTTAGCCCCTTCTCCTGGACTGTGTTTAATATAATTGGACACAAACATTCATTTACGCTAATACCTCCGTAGCTAGACTATAAACTTCATGAGATTGGAGTCTCTGTCTGCCTTGTTTGTGATAATACCTCCAGTGTCTAATACAGTTTCTAATCAGGAAAATATTGAGGCACCAAAAGAGTCAACTGCCATCCCAATCTGCTTACTTCTTAGTTTAAAGTTCACTAGTCTGGGGAAAGTTTTCAAAGGCTTCACTCAGGAGCAGTTATATAGCGACAAAGGGCCTTTCCCGGGAACCATCCAAGGAAGTGCAGAATTACCGTGTGCGGGTCGAAGATAGGAGGGTTGTCGTTGATGTCAGTGACCGTGATCACAGCTGTGGCAGTTGTGCTTAAGCCTTCACCTTGAAGGTCAGCAGCTTGAACCAGTAGGGTATACGTTGTAATATTCTGTAGAGATTGAACACATCCAAGTGAGGACCAACGGCCACATCAGCCCAGCCCATAGCACAGAAACAGTTGATCATCTGCTTAAATGCCAGTCCACCAGCCTGTCTGCCGGGCATAGAACCTCTGACAGATGTTGAGATGCAAAGCTCAGATCACGACCGTGCAAGTGGAAGCTGGCCTCCGCCGAGTCCTGCGTTGTCCGTGGACCTAACTAGTGTGCATTTGCCCGCAACCACCTCTGGACTGTCCCCCTCTGACCTCACGGTCCAGGCCGGTGGTAAGCACGCTGATGACTCCTGTGTCCTTGTTGATGGTGAACATTTGGTAAGGCTGCTCAGGCTCTTGGCTGAGGATGCTGTAACCAATGGCGGCGTTGTAGGTGTTCACTTCATCGTCTGCATCCGTGGCCGTGACCTGCATCACAGAGGTTCCTAGAAGCATCAAAGGAGAGGAAGATTTAGTCAAGCTATGTACGCCTCAGGGGCTGGTCAATACTGCTCAGTTCACATGTGTCCAGAGCGTTAAAGGCAGGGCCCTGGGGACAATACCATGTCCCTGAACCTCTCACGGCTATTTCCAAGTTTCTTACCAACGTGCTAGAGGAGGAAGAAAACCTTCCAGCGGATGAGTGGTGTTCTGAGAATTCAGCTTTTCCAGCAGATGTTTTGGGTGGGGGTGGAGGTGAGGAGGAGATGGGGAATAAATAACCTTAACCATTTTGTGTCTTGGAATGGAATAGCCTGAGAAGTAGTAAAAATCCCACAATTTTTGCAACTGGCTTCTCAACCATAGCTTCACCAGAAAGAATGGGTCATTTGAGATCATTGCCTTCAAGGTGGAAGAAAATATTTATAACACGTGTGACTGAGAAAGGACTAGTTCCTAGAACATCTAAATAACTCTAAGAGTTTATAGGAAAGAGACAAACAGCCCAAGAGAATAAGGGGCAAAAGACTTGAACAGATAAGTCGTCAAGTAAAAAAGAAACTCAAATAGCCAAACAAACATGTGAAAAGATGTTTAGCCTGTTAATAATCAGAGAAATGCAAGTTTAAATTGCACTGAGATATGATCACACATTGACCAAAGCTAAAAAGTCTAATAATTGCAGGACATACATTGCCTGTGGGAGGGCCAGTTGGTTTGGCCACCTTGGAAAACAGTTTAGGAAAGCAGGCAAAACTTCTAGGGGTAAAGACACACACGGCAGAAGATAAATTTTTTTAAAAGGCGGGGGGTGGGGATAATTACCACAAAGGTCAGGGCAGTGTCTACCTCTGTGGGAAGGAGAAAAAATATGATCAGGATAATGGTATGTGGGGCTTAAACTACCGGCAAGGATCTGTTTAATCGGGGAAGGTTGTTTTTCCACTGCTCCCGTTTCAGACGTGTTCTTACAGGGCAGGCACTACATGCCTGCAGACGCAGGGTGCCCACACGTCGCGGCTTCCAAAGAAGTGCTATCTATCCGCACGAAGGGCCTGACCCCAAACGCCAGCCCCCACACTTTGGGGTCCAAAGAAGCTAAGTGTCTTTCTGGGTATTTGGCTCCTCGTTACCTGGGAGAGCGCCTTCCATGACAGACCCCTCAAAGACCGGCTGGGTGAACTCGGGCCGGTTGTCATTCTGATCTGTCACTGTGATCACAATCTCCATTGGGTCCTCAATTGCATTCCCGTTTGAAGACACGGCATGAGAGAAGAGCTGCAAGAGCCGAGTGAGTGTTACTTGGGTCGCGAGGAGGAAAGAGGAAGCGGGAGAAGTGGCCCAACCGAAGAGTGGGCTCCACCTGGTGTCCCTCTCCTTCCCGCTCTCCAAGACCCAAGTACATGGACACCCAGAGCAGAGGCCTTTTCTCACATGTGCACTGCTGCTGCTTCGGTGAGGCCAGATACCGGTTCAGATCATGTCATGTGCAAATCTATAGGCTGGCGGACACACCCACCAGGTCAGAGCTCCTGTTCCCCACATAAGGGCTGGGGAGCCCGACCCAGGAGATAGAAGTGAAAGCCTAAAACCCTGACTTATTCCAAGCACAGTAAAATTTGCTCTGGCCACTCCAGTCTAGTGTTTCCCCCAGATTCTTCTGCACGTGGCATCAATGAATTATTTCCCAGCTTCCCTAAGCTCACTGCTACCAAGGCCCAGAAATGGGTTTTGCTCCCCAGCATCATCACTGGATGCTTCCTTCGGGTCAGGGACCTTTAGCTCCAAGAATAGGTTGATATCTTGGGTCTAAACTTATGTGTGCATGATGCATTGGGACTCTCCCTCCCTCCCCCCCCATCCAGGTTCTCCTGCCAGCTTATCAATAGGTCTCAAGGTGTCCAGTTAAGCTCCTCATATGTCTGCAGCACTGGATCTAGGGATCCAACATGGGTTGACCAAAAGGTTTGGAAGGATGGGACCCCATCATTATTAACAAGCTTCTAAGAGATACTCACTGTGTACTTGGGAATTGCTTCTCTGTCCAGAGGCTTCGTCACCTTTAGCCATCCTGTTTCTCTTTCAATAATAAACACACCAACAGGGGGCGTGTCAGCTCCTTGGCCAGTGATGCTGTAGAAAACCTGTGTTTCTTTGTCCTTGTTAGATTTGATCTGAAGACAAAACAGAAACAGAATTAGCAAGGAAGGATCCTTACATTGGATCTTTCTCCTTCCCCTCCTTGGTCTTTCTCTGCCACATTCCTCCCAAAGAAATAAGAGAACTTTCTTCTTTACCTGCACCAGATTCTTCGGAAATGGGCCTCTCTCATTTTCTGGGCAGCTGATGGGAGGAATAACCCAGTCTCTCTTCTGTCTTCTGAGACCACGGTGGGAGTCAGGAAACGTGAGCACTTCCGTCTGAGTTCCAGGGAGTGAGTCCTAAAAGGAAAAAAGTGAAGAACAAAATGAGATAATTAACAGCCAAAACAAAATCTAATGAGCAACAATAAAGAAGGTGTTCTCTTTCGATCTTTCTTAGTGTCCAGAGTTCAAGTACTCATGATGCATGCGTGATTGTAGATTTGTGGGTCTGACATTCTTTTACAAGTAATTGCAAGCCTATAATATCACACCTGTCATGTTTTTAAATTTCAGTTTTCAATTACAATTTACATTTAATATTATGTTGTATTAGTTTCAGATGTACAGCATAGTGGTTAGCTCATCATACTTTACAAATCACACCTGACTTTTTAAATAGAACATTATACGACGATGATTTCATATCAGAGCTTTTTCAACAACTGGATACTCTGGTGTTTTCTTTTTCTTTATGTTTTTCCTAGAATTATAAAAAAGTGGATTTATCAGCCAAAATAAGTAAGTTTTGGGAATTCGTACTAAGAATTACTTTGTGATCAATACAAACCCCTTCATCTCATGATGCCATTCTATCTACACAGTTTCCATTTGTTCGAACAGACGCTGTTAGAACACCCTCTGAGACTTGTATTGGACAATTTCATGGGCAATAAGGATGACTTTATGCACACACAGGGAAATAAGATAGCTGGAGATGGAGGGAAAGATCTTCCAAATTGTTTTAAGTGTTCTAAAGTATTAGTGGGAACACGGTGAAGGTTCCAGAAGACTATTCCATCTCCCACCCTCTACACAGTCACTGATCATTGTTTGCCAAGCGCGAGTCAAGTCCTACTTCCTGGCTTTTACACTTTGACTCAAAATTCACAAGACAGACAGGAGATGTGACCAGATATCACGACACAGTCCTTCCCAATTCTGCATACTGGTCACACACACACACACACACACACACACCCCGCATGCTCACATGCATCTCCCAGAGAAGTGGCCCGTCCTGGGCCAAGGGCAGGCTCTGCAGCCAGACCGCCTGGCTTTGAGTCCTCACTGTGGCACCTCCATCTCCTGGGCAGACTATTTACCTTCTCTGTCCCACAGTTCCCTGTGGTCTGAAACAGGGATAATATAAGTACCTAGACCTCACTGGGTTCTTGGAAGGATTAAATGCGGTACTAGTATTGCAAGCGGTGTCCCAAACATAGTAAGTGCTCAACACCTGACAGTGATGGTTAAACTGGTTGGAAAACAGCAAGTTATGGTTTGCATGAAGTCAAGTGTGGGGCTTGACCCCCAACCCAGAAACCAGTATTAAACTGTCGATACTGTAACCTATGCCTAAAAACAACGCTTCTGCACAGCCATGGTGGCAAACAGGTGTTGATACATAAACACAGATTCACTTGCTCCACTGAAGAGGAAGACACAGACTGTGCCTCGCTGACATCAGGATTACAGGGTATTTTCGGGGAATGATAATAAACAATGATGAACACCGTGCTGGCAAAACAACATTACCATCTTCACGTGTAAAATTAAAGGGAATCATGCCTACGCATGCTGAACGTGGACCTCACCCCTCAGGCAAAAGGATACACCAGACTGAGAAAATCCACACAGACAGAGAGAAAGAACTGGAAAGTTACATCTATTCTTATTTTCCCTCAGCTTTATTTAGGCATAACTGACAAATACTTGTATGTATTTAGGGTGAACAATGTGATGTTTTAATGCACAAATAAGATCTATTCTAAAAAAAATTTACTGTTACATGAATGGAAAGAAAGGTAAGATTGTCACCCCTTCTCCGAAAGCAGGACCATCTGGCTCCACGAGGTCCCTTGAACTACAGACAAAGCCACGTGGACTGCCAACCAGCTACGGCAGAGTTGTCCCCACCACTTAATATCCACTCTCCTCCTCTTCTTTAAAAACAAAAATACCTGTCTTTCCCCGTGTGTGTGTCTGTCTGTCTCAAATTGTATCCAGCAGTGTACCCAAGTAAAACACCACATTTCCTGTACCACACTTGCAGCTATGGGTGGCTACAAGGCCAAGCTGTAGCCAATGAGACATAAGCAAAAGTATTTCTTGAGAATTCCACAAAGCCTTCTTAAAAAGGTAGCTAGGCAATTAAGGGAGGAAACGTGTTTCTGTCTTCCTCCTTTTCTCCTTCTTGTCACCTAGAATGAAGTTGTGATTGCGGGAGCTGGAACAAACCCCTTGGGTCGGGAGGAATGCTTGCAGGTTGAAACCGTGCACTGAACGTGACAGGACAGGAGGGCAGGGGGAACCTGGGCTCCAGATGACCATGGGGTCTCCACACAGGCCACAGCTGACCCTCAACCTGGATTTCCTTAACTTGCAGGAGAAATACTGTGTTTTGCATAAACTGATCTGTATTTTTCTCTAACATTCATTTGAACCCAATCACAATTCGGCAGGCATGGAGGCAGAGGCAAAGGTGGCAAAGAGGAAAAGTTGAAAAACCAAGTTTAAAACCGTCTTTGGTCATAAGAGGTTTCAAGCACAGCCTTTTGCAGAAAGGACTCACCATGCTGAACTCACGTGAACTCCAGTCATTTGAATACTTGAGTCAGGGAACTATGTTAATATAACTCTGCTAAGTTCCTCTTTTCTCTGGTCTGTCCGATTATACCAGGAAGAACAATTTTAACCTCTCAGGACTATTAAGTTCCCAGAATCTCAGGAATCTTTGGGGAGAAAAACAGACACCAGCCTGCAAGACCTGGACACTTAGAACCCATTCTACACTTCCAAGGCAGTCGCAGGAAGCAACCAGAATGGCTCCCCAGAGAGACATTTGGGTAGGAAACACCATAGGAGCAGTTTAGAAACTGGCAAAAGCCTTCAGCTTTGGGTAATAACTCCCAGAAACACTCTTGCCAAGGACCCATGCAGGCATACATCTACCTTTTCACTCATGGCCAGTCCATCTGTTTGTCCACTGAGTATTTAGTGGCCTCCCGGTATGTGCCAGACCCAGGGCCAGGCACTGCAATATAATGGGGGAGGATCTCGTATGGATTTACAGTCCAATGGGGCAAATGCTTCTCACTGATCCTGCCCTTTCTTTGCCAAGACCCTCTCCAAAGAAACACAAAGAGCAAAATGGTCAGAGAATTGATCTCTTATTCATTCTTCCTCCAGGAAGAGAATGATAAGAATAGTCAACAATTACTGAGTACTTATTATATGCCTAGCATGGTTCTAGCATTTCACATGTATTAACTCAGGCAGTCATTATTATCTCCATTTCACAGATAAGGAAATTCAAGCATGGACGGATTAAATAACTTCCCCATGGTCACTCAGGTAGTAAATGGCAGGGCTGGGATTCAGTCCCAGGGGCCACGCCCTTGCCCACTATTCTATACTAGTCACAGAAATAAAGGTAATGACGTCTTCCCATCATTCCATCTGATCACTCAAACAAAAAATCCCCAGAAAAAATTAGTTCAGCCCTGGCCTGTGTGGCTCAGTTTGTTGGAGGATCATCCCGTACACTGAAAAGTTGTGGGTTCGATCCCCGGTCAGGGCATGTACAGGAAGCAAGGGATCGATGTTTTTCTCTCTCTCTCTCTCTCTCTCTCCCCACACAAGAATTAGTTCAATTAGAGCAAGGGTTCTCAGTTGGGAGCTACTTTGCCCCCCGCCCCAGGGGACACTGGCAGTGTCTGGAGACATTTTTGGTTGTCACAACTGGGGGTGTGCAACTAGCAGCCAGTGGGTTAAGACCAAGGATGCCACTGGAGAGCGCAGTGCACAGGACAGCCCCACGACAAACAATCACCCAGCCCCAAATCCGAACGGTGCCGAGCAGAGCAACCTGGCTTAGGAAGCAGACTGAAATAGTAAGTGAGCTTTTTTCAAGAAACACTCCAACATACGTGATGGTGGTGGTGGCGGCGGCGGTTGTTGTGAGCTGCTGCCTTCAGTGTCACCTTGGTGGAGAGCTTCCTGCGGGCGGAGTCCCAGGCGTGAACAAGAAAGCTCATCTCTGGATTGTGAAGTCGTAAAGACCGTTTGACTGCCAGCACACCATCCGTGCCCACTTTGATTCTGGTGTCATCAGAAACGTACAGGGTCCTTGGCTGACCGGTGCATCCTTCGAAACTCACTGCAGGGCATAAGTCACAGCGATTAAGAAATCGGGCAGGTTGAAAACAAGTGCTTTCCTTCTCTAAAAAGCAAACTGGACTCACTACCAAAAGCCTGACTCACACAAAATAAGTACCAGCAAATCAAACCATAGCCTGGTGACAGAACAACAACGGTATCATGTTCTTCACAGTTAGAGGATCTGATTTTTCCCTCAACTACTATGAAGTGAAACAGTAACCTGTCTAGAAAATAACTTCTTTTCAATAACAATAAAAGGGGCTTCTCCTTTTCAGGTGGCTCTTTACAATATGAAAACAAACCACTAAAGCAATGGAGATAGAATACCTACTGAGTCCAAAAGTTAATAGTTTACGCCCCAGGCTGGGTAGCTCGATTGTTTAAGAGCATCCTCCCCACTGAGGCACATACAAGAATCAACCAATGAACGCATAAACAAGTGGAAAAACAAATTGGTGTTTCTTTCTCTCTTTTTGTAAATATCAATAAAATCAATCAATAAATAGTTTACAATTCAATAAACAGTGGGAGATAAGAGAGAGCCAGCAAGGAATACTGGTTGAGTATGGATTCTGGACCAGTCTCCCTGGGTTCAAGTCCCAGTTCTGCTTATTAGCAATATGACGTTGGGAGAATTATTACATCTCTTTGTGCCTCAGTCTACCTACCTGTAAAAAGAAAGTTGTTTCTAGATATACTGAACAGTGTCTGGTGTAGAATCACTATATTAAAGTTTGTTAAATAAAAAATTAAAAACAAACATAACTTTGGTTAATAATTTATTCAATCCCTGTGAGTATTCTACCAAAGACATTAGTTAATTGTAGATACTTAATTAGTGCTGACTCTATGCTTGTTATCTGAGATAGAGAGGTAATTCCTGCTTTCAGGATGCACAGAGGAGAAACCGATGACTGCCAGGGGAGACAATGGAGGTTTCTTTTTTTTTAAAAAAAGATTGTATTTATTTTTAGAGAGATGGGAAGGGAGGAAGAGAGGGAGAGATACATCAACAGGTTGCCTCTCACACGCCCCTCATCAGGGACCTGGCCTGCAACCCAGGCATGAGCCCTGACTGGGAATTGAACCAGCAACCCCTTTGGTTCACAGGCCAGCGCTCAACCCACTGAACCACACCAGCCAGAGCCAATGGAGGTTTCATAGGACACTTCAACCTGATCATACAGGGAGGCAAGTCAAAAGCAAAAAGCAGAGGATTGCTTGGGTGAGGGGAATTATGACCAGTGGCTAAAAGACAAAACTAGTTTTAAAAGAACTTTACTTATTAAAGTATTAAAGCTTTATAAGTATTAATACACTAAGCTAGAGAAGCTACAGTGAAAAGTGTCTGCACTAAACATCAGAGTTCCAAAGGACTCATTCATCATCTTTCCACCAAGCTAAGTGCCAGAAACTGTGCTGGGCATTCAGCACAAAACTGTGAGCAAGACAGACAAGACACCCGCTCCCACTGAGCTTATACTATGGTGGAAGAGATGGACGAACACCAAACCAAAATGTCAGCGGGTATAAGGGATTAAAGAGAGTACTCCAAGAATGATAGAGGGGCAGGGAGGTCTGGGGAAAGCGTGACTTATATTGGATGGAGAGGGCAGGCCTCGCTGACGTGGAAGCATCTGAGCTGAGACTTATAGGAGCCAGCCTTGCAGAAACCTGGTTCAAGCCTTCCAGGCAGAGGGAACCATAGACAAAACAGTTCATTCGGGGAAACTTTCAAGTTGGCCTGTTTTCCTCTCTTTCAAATAATCGCCCCTCCCTCCTCCAGTAGAATTTATATTTTGTTCAAGTGATATTTTTATAAAATTCCTGCTCTTGTGCTTATTTTGCATAGCTAGACACCTCAACATTCATCAGGATCTGGTCTCAGCCAGTAAGCCCTAAGCCACTCATGATGCTTGAGCTGTACTTTTCATTCCTGCCACCAGGGGCCACCCTTGCAAATGTTTCTGAAGCTGACAACCCCGCCCCGGCCAGAGAAACTAAAACTGTGCTGGGTGGGGATAGGAAGTTAAGTACCACTAATGGCCCCATTTTGAAGATAAAAAAACTGAGGCCCAATGAAGTTAATAAATTTGTCTGACACCCTGTAACTACTTTACAGCTGGGACTAACCCTTCACATGAGTTACTTCGTCTCAGGTCTGGCACTCCCTTACCCTGGAGAGAACTTTTTTCTTGGGGCCTTGACTATTTTTAAAGGAAGATTTTTGCCTCCTAGCTAGAATCCAGGGATGGTAGAAAATTTCAGGCCACCTCATAACAGCATTTAGGTGTCTGCTACCTAGCAAACACACTAAGTAGCCAAAACAAGAAGAGTTATTGGTCCACAAGAAGGGAACTGGGTCCTTTTAATCACTTACCAAACCCTTCCTCCCAGTTGGTAAAAAAAAAAATTAAAACCATGCCCCCACCCTTACCCTCACCTTTTAGGCAGGTTCTATAGCTCACTTCCCACACTTAAGGGGGTGGAGTGGGGCGAGCAGTGGAAAGCTGTAATAAATGCCAGAGAGAGGGCGCCAAGAAGAAAGGGCTCATCTGAGTCTATGATTGATTATAAACCCAGATTCTGCCATGTTTCATGCTGAGTGGCTTAAGCAAAAGGTTTAACCTCTCTGGGCCTCCATTTTCTCTACTGGAACATGAAAGATACCACCACTGATCAAGCCTACCTCTTTCGGGGTTTGTGAAGATGAGCCACGGAAGTGGATGTGAACCACATTTTAAAAGCAAAAAGCAATGCAAGTCTAAGGAGCTTCTTATTCCTATGCGTACAAGCGAGGAGACAAGCATTTGCCAGATAAACAGAAGAGCTCTAAGACGACCACAGAAGCCAAGAAGAAAGGCAAAGTCTTTAAAAGGATGGGCAGATACTGCCCTGTACATCGAAAACAGGGATTTCTTCTCAAACTAGCACAAGATGTTTTTCAAATAACCCTTCCCCGTGTCACTCCAGCAGAAGTCATGGGGCAACTGGACTTTTCAGGGGGGTTGTCACATAAGCAAGGAACAAGAGCAGCCACCGTTTACCACGCTGCATTCCTTTCCCCAGGTGGCCTGAATCGGGGCGGTGAAAGTTGGGACAAGCGTGATGGGACTTGCCAAGGGTGGCGGCCTGAAAAAACGAGAATGCTTTTGCACATCACTTGAAGGGAGGCGTGTAACCTGCTTTGGGGCAGCTCATCTTAATGGAGGTTAAGCCTCAACCTTCGGGAAATGACAGAAGAAGTGGAAGCGTAGCCAATAGACAGCCCCAACCTGAATTTCTAGGTGCTCATTAAGGGTCATTATCTTGCCAGGAAACCTGATCCTCTGGGCTGATAAACCAGAAATTACAGGACAGACGGGATCTCCGGAGCTGGACGGGCTCTGGGAAGCTTCTTCAAACCTGGCAGGGGCTGCCCAGTGACTGGGAGCCACGGTGACTGCTGACACCAGCATGTAGGAGAGTAAATGAGAATGGCAAACTGTTGAAACTAGAGGATTAGTACATGGGATTCGGGTATATTTGGATATTTTCACAATAAAAAAGTTAAACAAAGAAACAAACAAAAAGCCAGCCCTGTCTGGTGTGGCTCAGTGGATTGAGCACCGGCCTGTGAACCAAAAGGTCACTGGTTCGATTCATGTCAGAGCACATACCTAGGTTTGTGGGCCAGGTCCCTGGCTGGGGGCACGTGAGAGGTAATCAACAGATATTTTCCTCCCTATCTTTCTCCCTCTCTCCCCCCGTCTCTAAAAATAAATAAAATATATAGAAAGAAATAAAGAGAGTGAGGGAGGGAGGGAGGGAGGGAGGGAAGAAGAGAGGAAGGAAGGAAGGAAGGAAGGAAGGAAGGAAGGAAGGAAGGAAGGAAGGAAGGAAGTGTTCTTTAAGTCAGTGTGTCCTCCCTTCCTAAGCCTGTCATTTGGTTACTTGGTCTAAAAATCAAATCCCAATGATAAGAGCCAAGAATCCAACGTCCATCTCTTAATGGGAAAATCTTCACGGTAATAATATTATCATCACCATCAAAAACTACAATCTCAAGATGAAAAAAAATTAAAATAAAACTACAACCTCAACTAATAGCTGCAACTACCTTGATCTGACTAACTTTTAAATATTTCTACTGTGTGTAGAAACACTGTAGTCAGCTCTACTCTAAGCACTTTACAAATGGTCCCAAACCTCTGCGAGGTTGGCACTATCAGTAATCCCTTTTCAAGGTGGGAAAATTGAGGCAGCTAGTAAGTAGCAGAACTGGGACTGGAACCCTGGGCAGTCTGTGTTCAGGCTCCTAACCAGTCTTCTTCCTGCCTCTCTCTATAAGCCGGACCCCTTGCACTGATTTAATTTTCCCACCTCCCATCCCTTACATAGGCATCACTGTCCGAATTTCCTTTGCCCTAAATTATATGCTGGTGAGTTAAGGGGCTGAGCTGTTTTCACCACTGTGCCCATATGTAAAACAAGGATGTGCTTTCCAGCGATAATAACATGGAATATTTAAAGAAAAAAAAAAAAAAAACATGCACACCAGGAGGTTAACAGTAATTTGGGTGGAGGTAAATGGGGGAGGGGTAGGAGGTAGTTTTCTTTTTGTTAAACATATTTTCCTTACACATTTTGTATTATACTGCATGTCACAATTACAGCTAAATTACTTTTTAAAACGACAAAAATAAAAGTGACTTTACAAAGTATCTTTAACACATTGGGACTTTGTGTGTTATTCATCCTGCAAGCTTCCCATTGTCTAGCTTATTTGGCAGAAGTAGTAGCTTTCACCAGAGGACCCTGAAGAGATGGCTGAAGTTCAAAAACAAATTAAACCCGTGAAAAGCTCTGGGTCCTGGGGCAGCTTTGAGCACTCAGCAGCATTCTTCGCTTAGAATCGCCATCGTGCCACAGAGCAGCCCAGCTGAAAGGATTCTTCTCCCACCCCCGCCTGGCCCCATAGCTGGAATGTGAATGGGTAGGAACAAAACCGTCTGAAGAGCCTCTCTCTGTTTCCAGATGTGGAGATCTCGGGATGGGGCCTGCTCTCAGAGACAGCTGACTGCAGCTGAGTTACTTGGGAACTAGTGGGACAACCCAGTCTCTCAGAAGAGACTGTCCGAAAGCAGTGTCTTCCCCACCCCCCCCACAAAGGCATCATTGGATTGTTTCCCTCTCGTCGGAAAGCATTTCCCACAGCTGATACCAAGGAACACGGCCTTTAGCTTTACTTCAAGGACCATTTGAACTGGAGCGCTCAGCCTCAGGAAGAGGAAGTCTTACACACAACTCGAGGGCTAAATTAGGGAGACTTCTGAGGCTCCTGGAGGGGGTCACATTGCCATGGCATACCCCCAAACCAAGGGCTTTGGTTTCTAACTTAAATAGTGAAGATAAAGACCAGAAGTTGAACTTGATGGACAAAAGGAATCCTGGGAAGATGGACATGGGTCGCTTACTTAGCTGGCAGGGGTTTCTTTTTCGCTGGTTGGGAACAGTGTTTCCAACTCCAACCACAAAGCCATAATCCTCCACAGTTTCCACTGCCTATAAAACTTCTTTCTGGGTTCCCTTTTCTTTGATGGCACCGGGTGATTCTGGAACATCTTCCTTTGATGGGTGTCCACGAAATTAGTGAACACCATGGGTTTACTGAACACCCATGCTCAGCAGAAAATATAATGTTATGTTTAAAAAGCGGGAGGGGGAGCTTTGCGCAGTGGCAGTGTCGTCGCCAATGAGGTTTATCCAAGGTGCAATTATTGCTAATCGAAAACTAAAAAGTGGGAGGGAAATCCTCCGATTTGTCCACCCTCCAGGATGTTGAGGAGATTCAAGTTGTGCCAGGAAGACTACCTTTTCCACCCCCGGTAAGTCTCAAACATCTGTGTCTATTTGCTGCGGAGAACTATGAACAGAACACAGCCTAGCAGCTTACTACATACGGCAGCCCTGGGCTGTAGGAATTTAGCAGCCCTAGCTTATAAATGAGGAAACTGAGGCTCACACAGCCGTCCAGTGGTAGAGCCTGTGGTCTGGTGCCACTATCAGGACTTAGTCAGCAAGCAGATGCTTAATATTGATAAGCAATTATGCAAGAAAATTCCTACTTGAGTGGATACCGGAAGTGAGTTCACACACAAAAGTCAAGACAGGCGCAAAGTAGCTGCAGTCACGATAGCAGTTTCCCATCTCCATCTTCCCCTTACACACGCTCCCTCCCTCTCTCTCCTTAAATGAAGGCTGCTGTCCCTTGGAATTCCCGTTCCAAGCCTCAGAAAGCATTAGGAACAGTCAGAAGCCAAGTGAAAGAGAAAGTAGTAAACTGCAGATTCAAGAATGTTCTCCACTAAGTCATCACGTTACATTAGCTAAAATGAGTCAGAGTTCCTTAAAGCCCAAACATTTTTTTCTGGGAAAGATAAGCAGCTTGGACTATCTTGTTGCATAAGCACAAGCCAGGCGTGTGTCCACAAAGCCCAGGTGATGGGCTCCAGGGTTTGCCTGGGGCGCCCACAGATCTCCCTTGTTGACAAAGCGGCTCCCCGGGACTTCCCCGGGGTGGGAAGTTGACTCTCATGAAACTTAGTGAGGTTTTTCTCCCAGCCTCCCAACGTGTCCTTGCCCAGAAAAACTTTAAGTGGTCTCTGTCTTCACTTAAACTGCACACAATTAATATGTGTCATCAGTGAAGGCTGCCTGGAGAGGAAGCAAAGAGCAAAGTCCCCTTTGCTTTTGAGGCCATCAAAACAGGTGGAGGTGGAAGCCAGGGCAGAGTGTCAGTGCAGAGAGAAAACACTGAGGTTACAGGGCCAAGAAAAAAAATTAGCCCAGGCCCCTGCGAGGGGCAGTCCACAGGGACAAAGGGGTGATGCATCACCCTTGGGTGTCCCCCCTTCGTTTCGAGGTGACTCGTGCCCTCAGGGTCACTCTGGCAGTGCGTATTTGCTTCCCAATCAGGTTTCTGCTTGGGCTCACACTGTTTTCATTCTTGAAGAGCGAATACCACGGATGTGGATCAGACCCAGCCCAGTAAAATATATGTCATCAGTGGCACTTCTGCGGGTGGTGAAAAGCCAGTGCAAACACTGTCACAGCCTTACATCTGTGTGAACGGGGTCACGCCCAGTTGGGTTCAAATCCCAGCTGTGCTTTCCCTGCATCGCTGCAGGGGACTTAGTTAGTTTGACCTCCCTTGAACATCAGTTTCCCCATTCTCAGAGGGGTCACTTCAAGGACTGTTTCAACAAAATATATTCTTTAAGATTTTATTTATTTATTACTAGAGAGAGGGGAAGGGAGGGAGAAAGAGAAGGCGAAACATCAATGTGAGAGAGAAACAGATCAGCTGCTCCTCACATGCGCCCCATTTGGGGACTGAACCCACAACCCAGGCATGTGCCCTGACCCAGAATTGAACCAGCAACCTTTCGCTTTGTGGGACAACGCCCAACCAACTAAGCTGCACTGGTCAGCAAAATATGGACTGGAACTCTTCCTACTTTTTGCCAGGCGTCGTTCTGAGGCTGCACAGAGCGCCTGAGGCTGCACAGAGCGCCCTCCCTGCCCCACAAGGCTTGCATTCCCGTGGGCCCAGTCAAGCACCGCTCAGCTGCTGCTACCGCCGGCTGGGCCCCGTTCACTGCTGAAGACCCCAGCGTGAACACATCAGGTACGGATCCCCGGCCTCCTGGGGCTGACATCCTTGTGGAATGAAAGTAATGAGCACAGGGATCCCACACAAACCTGTGAGTGGTGAAGGCTCCTGCTCCTCCTGTCTAGAAGGGCCTGGCCTCCCCCTTCCCTTTGCCCTCCTCCTACAGATCAAGGCCAGAATAGAAGTCATTTTCCATCCCAGGCCTCTCCTAGACAGTTCAGAAATGGCCAGTCCCCAATGATAAAACCTCGCCTAGTTTGATCTCAGCATTCCTGCCTGGATGGGGCTCCGGTGGCTCAGCTGGGGCTGTTTTTCAGCTCAAATCTGAGACCAAGGGCTTGGCTTTAGTTCTCCAAGGTGGACAATAATACCTGCCAAGGCACCTCACCTCAATTTGTTCAAACAAGAGAGGGAAGCAACAGAAACTCCACTCTAACTGGGAGTTGGCTCTGGCCGGCTACAGGGTGGGTGGGAGGTCTTCTTCCCTGTCACAGCAAGGAAAGCGTGTTTGGTTTAGTCAAAAAGGACAAAGAGAATGAATGGGGAGGCCCTCTGGCTTCCATACTGAACTGGGGTGTTACTGTCCCAGCTTCTGGCTGCATGTTGAGTACACAAACACTAACCTGCCTGCCTAAACACAGAGAAGATAAGTGATCATTCCCATGACCTGCAACCCAGGAAGCATTCCTGTGGCCAGGTTGGGCAACCCCCGGAACAGTTTGCTTATTGATTAGAAGAAAAGGATCCCTTGTACAACACCTGTCCACTTTTCCTCTCTGTTGTGTTTCCCAAGACCAGCTAGGGCCCCATGTTCTGGAATTCCAGAGCAACTGAACCCCTCCTTATTTCCAACTCCTGCTGACAACCCCTCAGAGGAAGGGCAGCTGATGGGCCTGGGGTGGGGGACCAGGTCCTAGGTCCTCACAGGAGAGTTCTTAATTGCTCACTTGTGAAATAAAGCACCTTGACCCATACACCCGTAACATCATTTCCAACCCTAACCCTAACTCTAACCCCGATGTGTGAGAGAAACATCCACAGGCTGCCTCTCGCATGCACCCCGAACAGGGGCTGACCCGCAGCTCAGGCATGTGCCCTGACTGCACCCTGAATCAGCGACCCTTCGCCTTGCAGGATGACACGCCACCAAGTGAGCCACACCAGTCAGGGCCCTGTTACATTTTTAAGGACCTTCTTCCCCAACTTTGTTCTCTCTTTACCATTTGCCCATTAAACAACAACAACAACAAAAAGTAACCTAGTTAGTTATTAGAAGGATAAAATATGGTATAGATACGCAGCAATGAAAACAATAACTGCAACAGCACAGAGGAACCTTAAAAGCATCACACCAAGTGAAAGAAAAAGACAAAAGACTACCAGCCCAGGAGACTGGACTCAGTCTGGGGCAAGGCCCATTCCTGGGTGGTGTTTTTAAAGTGCATGACAGGCCCTGACAGGGTAGCTCAGTTGATTAGAGCACCGTGATGATACACCAAGGTTGCGGGTTTGATTCCCACCCGGTGAGGACACATACAAGAAATACAAGAATCAACCAATGAACTTATAAACAAATGGGACAGCAAACAAATCGATGTTTCTCTCTCTCTCTCTCAAATCAATAAATCAAAAAAAAAAAATTCAAGTGCACCAAAGAGCACATACTCTATATATATGAAAACCAAGATAAAACAGGTCAGTTTTTGCCTGGAGCCAGGAGTAGGTGTGGAGTTTGGTTGCCAATAGACACGAGGGAACTTGTGGGATGATAAAAATACTCTGAAACTGGATTGTGATGATGGCCAGACAGCAGTGAGTGTTTATAAAAATTATCTCACTGTACACTTAGGGTGGGTAAATTGTATAGTATATAAGTTACATCTCAACGAACCTGTGATGAAAATAGTTACTAGGATCTTCATTGAGGAGGACCCGATGACTCAAAGTCCCACAGTTCAAAAAAGACATGATCTGCCCTGGCTGGTGTGTCTCAGTGGACTGAGTGCCAGCCTGTGAACCAAAGGGTCACTAGTTCGATTCCCAATCAGGGCACATGCCTGGGTTGTGGGCCAGGTCCCCAGCTGGGGGTGTGTGAGAGGCAACCACACATTGATGTTTCCCTACCTCTCTTTCTTCCCCCCTCCCCCTCTCTCTCAAAATAAAAATAAAAATCTAAAAAAGACATGATCCATGCACCCAATAATGCCAGGGTCAGAGTTATGAAAAAACGGGAAAGGAAAAGAGAAGCCATAAGTAATAGGTAATTAACAATAATTAGAAGAGTAAATAAATATCCAGCATAATGATAGCCATTGTGCTGAGCTCTTCCCAAACACTGGCTCCTGATGTGCTGTGAAACAGGTGGGGTCCTTTAATCCCCTTAGTGCTGAGCAGCCTGAGGCTCAGAAAGGCTGAAGCCATTTGTTCAAGGTCACACAGCCAGTCTGTGAAATAGGATTCACACCCAGAACCAACCAGCTGTGCTGGTTTAAAGGCTCTACCTTGAGGCAGGAGAGAAGCTCCACAGGTAGAAACAAGAGGTGGAGGAAAATCCATGCTGGGCACAAAGGTAGTTTGCTCAACAGCACAGACTTACTTTTCTGTAAAAAACGTCACCCGGATATTAAGTATGTGCCAGTCTGGGGGCAGCATTTCCCAAGTGCCAGCTGATACAGAAATGTGCTGACGCTGGCTGTGGAAATATGAAAAGCTGTTGTGGAGTTAGGATTTTGGATCATTCAGTAACTTGGGATCAAAGCCTGGAAATCTCTTCTGCAATACAAAGAACTCATGTGAGGCTGGCAGCTTTTCCAAATGTGGGTTTTGCTAGAAAAGCTTGGGCCCTCTGCCTCGGACATGTGGAGCTCCTAACACAGCCCAAAAGAACAGCTGGGAGCCCAAGCTTCAGAAGTTAGGCATTTCCCAGAGTCTCTGGGTCACATGCATTTGCAGATGACTCTAAAACAAGTGCTCACTTGTCCAACAGAGCTCACAAGAGGCGGCTTTCTGTTCTTTAGTGGACGCTAGCACCATTTTTCATTATCAAGAACAAATAAGCATTGATATGAAAGGCGGCTGCTTCCAAGAGTGTTTGCTAAATCTACTCAACTGATTCTAAAGGTAATTGCTCAGCCCCAAACAACCAATCCCACATCCCACTGAGTCCCAGGAAAAAGCAGAAAAATCTCAGACCAGGGTTTCTTACTCCAAAAATTCCAAGTAGATAAGAAAAGATTTTTTTAAATTAAGAAAATTGCACTGGCTAGTGTGGCTCAGTGGATTGAGCATTGGCCTGAGAACCAAAAGGTCACCGGTTTGATTCCCAGGGTTGCGGGCCAGGTCCCCAGTTGGGGAAGTGCAAGAGGCAATCAGACATCAATGTTTCTCTCCCTCCCTTTCTCCCTTCTTTCCCCTCTCTCTAAAAATAAATAAAAATAAAGTCTTAAAAAAAGGAAAAACATAATTTATAAAAAAACAATAAGGAAATGACATGAAGACCAACCCACAGTTCCAAACACAGACTTTGGCACCCACTGGGCTGCAGCCACGGGACACATGGCTAGCTCCTATAAGATGCCACGGAGCAGGGGGCTGCTGCCACCACAGAGCCCTGTGGAACCTGTCCCAGCAGTGGTTCCCAAACTTAATTTTTTCTTGGCTGCAGCTCTTACAAGGCTCTGGTCCTGTGGATGAAAAGGGGGCCACATACGCAACCTAACAAGCCAAGGGGAGGAGGCCTGCATGGTGGGCCCCACAAACTCAAGAGACGAAAAGCAACCGCAGAGGACGGTCTGAAATGAAAACTTCCTAACTCAAAGCTAGTCAAGGCGGGTGGTGACGTCCTAGGCCTGTTTCTTCCTTGACAAAAGTTGAGCCAGTATCTTTTGCAGAACCAACCTTTGGAATATCAGAGTGATTTCCTTTTTCCAGACCCCTCAGGGCACAATCACTGCACCACAACAAGAGACTACAGAGCCCCTCATTGTTATTGTTATCACGTTCATTGTTACCTGTTAACTATCCTGTACCCACCTGTGTAAAAGAAGTAGGCGTCTAGTCCTTTTACTTTATCTAATCTTAGAGGCGTCTCCTCTCCCCCTTCACTTTCTTTCTATCACAAACGACAGCTCCTTTGATTGTGATGTGTGACATAAGGTGCAAACCTACCATTCTCCAGAGCACTTTCTCAAGCCAGTGAGGTTTTGCTTCCCAGCAACTGTCATCAGTTTGGCTCCAATAAACTCATAAAGATTCTCACAGGTTCGGACGCTGCCTATATCTACAGTCCCTTTGCCTGGCCTCTTCCCGCTTCCCGTGTGATCACAAATTGGAAGCTTGCACACAGGCAAAATGCACGAGGTTATTATTCACTAAGGCCGTAAGCAGCCGAACACGGGAGACAAACCAAGCGCCCATCCACAGGATTAGCTGAATAAAACTATGGAATTTCCCCAGCGTGGAATACTGTGTGGCTATAAGACAAGTAAGAAGGCTCTTCGTGCACTGAGCAGGATGAACGCAGTGTTAGGTGCTGAGAGCAACGTGCAAAGCAGTGCAGGGGGCTAAGAATGTGTGCTCCTATTCGCTTGTATTTGCATACAGAAACATTGATTTTTTTCACCCATGTGAACATATTATATTTATTCACAAATTTTTAAAAACTGTAAGGGACCACATGTAAATGGCTTATCACTTAGTCCATAGGAAAAAAATTTCACTTTTTCACAAACGCTCAGGATTTGTCCCAGGGGACCACAACCCCTCTGAAAATCTCAGCAACCCAGGATGCAGGAGACCATAGAGGGATCACATGGGCGCAAGGATAGAAGAGAGGATGACCCACACGTGGCAAGAGAAGAAAGGGGTGTTGTGGAGCGGAGTAGGGGGCTGGGGACTGCTGTCAGCTGGTCCAGTAAGAAGGCTAGAGGCCAAATCAGGTGACCAGATTCTCTCAGGGGTTTTCCAGGAGTCCGTGCTTGGACTGGTCCCTTTTGTTCATTCTGGATTAGTCTTCTCGTCTGTGACACAGAGGCTGCTGCGCTGTCGACAAAAACGTGGGGCTCGTGGGCCTCCTTGGCAAGTGGAACCAGTACGGCTTTCTCTCTGAGGGCGCCCTGACCGTGCTCACATATTTCACAGGCTTCCATCCTTTCATCTGCCAAAGCCCACGTCTAGGACCTCCTCCCGGAGGACACACGGGCACGAGGACAGGCGCACAGAGAGGCACCGCAGGCTCCTTTATAGTGGCAAAAAGACAGAAGCCACACCGACGGAAACTGGGAAAATACACAATGGGCACTCACTCGATAGGGGAAAACGCAGAAATTAAAAAGAACAAGGTGGCTGTTGAAAAGAATCAAGTAACCCCGATACATTTAATTTTTAAAAGAATCAAATCTATATGTAATAATACTGGAGGTCCTTGCCTTTCTTTAAAGAAAGCAGAAAAGCAAAATGGGGCAGAGCATGTGCTCAGAATATCCTCAGGATCCAGAAGCTGGAAGCCCTGGTTGTTCTGGGGGGTGAACTGCTGATGGGGGGAGGAGGAGGCAGGGAGACCTGCTCTTCTGTTCTTGTCTGCCGTTTGCATTGGTTCACGGTTGCTTTCCTGTCATCACACATCAACAGTCTTCTTTAACAAGAGGGTTGACATGGAGGAGGGCTAGGGCGGAGTTGACTAACTCCAGCGAGCAAACCCTGCTTGCGGGCTTCCAAAACCCTTGATGCAGACTTCAGCTGCATTATCGGAAACAGGACACTCAGACACGGGAGGCTCCGTGGTCTTGGCCTGTCCAATTCTATTTGTGGTTGGATAAGTACGTCCTCAGGGTTACAAGCTAATGATCGAAATGATGAATGCTGTTTCTTTGCAAGGGTCACACTTCAAGAGGAACATTGACCCATGGACCTGGTCCAGAGAGAAAGGGGCAAGGATGATAAATTTGCCCTCCGCAGGGTGAGGGACAGACTGGAGAAGAGACAGACCAGGAGTTTACTCCTCAAGCAAGGCTGGCTCCTAGAAGGGTTGGTGACCATGGTATCAGAGTTCAAGACAGGGGCGAGCGAAAAGAGTAGAAACAGCAAGACCACCCCAGGAAAGAAGGAAATGTCTTCTGCTCAGAGCTGACCCCAAACAGAACCGGGCTGGTTGCCAGCCGGCCTCCTGAACGGCCCTCACTGCAGTTCTGATGGTGTCGTCAGGGGCAGCTTCCCAACAGCACTGAGGTTCAGTGGGGAGCCTGCAGTCCAGGTAAGCCTAGATTTTTGTTCAGCTGTGCCTCCAACTACCTGCATGACTGCAGGAAAATTAACCCGTGGTTCTCAGTTTCCCCTCTCCCACAATAGGGGAAGGTAAGAGTTTGTACCAGGTGTTGGGCCTTGACAAGTGGTTAACCTGCCTTGCTACTATTTTTGTCCTATAATAGATTTGCAGAACTGGAAACTTCTGCAGCTGCCTGAGGCCACCCTGCAGGAGGGGCAGAGCCCTGAAGGGCCGGCCCTTCTACACACTAAAGTCCTGTCCTCAGTGCCTCATCCACCCTCCTCTTAGCCACACACCTTGGTGATCTGCCACTCCCACTTTCGGGTGTGGTGCCCTAGCCTGGGGGCAAACTTGTAGCTTGGAGAAGTCAGTTCTCTGCGCCCCCCCCCAATCAAAGTTTTAGTACCATCTCAGACCATCTGGAAGCCTATTCTGTGGCCATTTAAAGAAGTTTCCCACGTTACTGTTCTGCTTTGCCTGATCCCCCTCCCTGAGGACTGTGTTCTGAACTGAGCCAAGGTCAGGGTCTGTGAACAGGAAGGTGTGAGATCCCACAAGGAAAGCTCTGGACCAAGGCACACTCAGGGCTTCAACTGGCGTTGTGGGTGTTGGGAGGGAGGACAGAGAATGAAGGGGCTCAGGCGAGGCCACAAGGACTGGCTGTTTCTGAGGCCTCCCTGGCCGCAGCCCCCCAAGCACCAGCAGAGAAGTAACTCCAAGCCTCCTGCTGGCACACTTTGAGCCTTGTGAATAAAAACAAAGCACCGGTGAGGGGTGGGGGCAGGGGGGTCAAAACCGGGGTGGGAGGGGAGAGAAGAACATGGAGACAGGCCAAAAAGAGACCCCCCCCCCCATAGACCCAATTCATCTCTGGATGCCTGGACTATTGCAGTAGCCTAACAGTCTTCCCAACTCTGGCCCAGACCTGTACAGGCTCGTCTCTACAACACAGACCCAGTGACCCGTTACAGCCACAGTCAGGTACTAACGTGCCTCTGCTCACAGCCCTCCCGAGATCCCCGTTTCTCTCTCAATAAAACCAGGACTCCCCGGTGTCAGGCCCCAGCTGCTTCTCTGACTTGACACAGAAAACCCTCACCTCATTCCCTCTGCTCTAGTCAGTACACTGTGTTTGCTCTTCCTCTGCCCAGATGACCTCACTCTTCCCCAGATGACCCCTCCCCTCCTTTCCTTCAAAGGTCACCTTTCCCGCAGGCCCTGAGCACTGTATTTCACATAGCAACCCCCTGCCTCTAGCGCTCCATCCTCATTCTTCTTCCCGGCTTCATGTTTTCTCTACAGCACTCAGCACATTATATATTTACTGTGCCTATTTCCTTAGCACAACTTACTGTCCTTCAAGCAGAACTAAGTTCCATGGTGGCAGGAGCTTTGCTCAATGTTGTGGTCATTACTGTAACTGCAGCACCTACACTACCCCAGTGCTGAGCATTTAACGAGTCCTCCCTCAACAAGTATCTGAGAATGAATAAATGGTGCCCTTGTCTCCACCAAACATGTGGCCAGGTCCCAAGGAGGCCCCGGTGGCCCCAAAGCCAAGAGCAGGTCCTTCATGTGAACCCTGCAGATGAGAGCCAGCAGAGATGGGCACGCTGGCCAGAGGCCATGGTGGGGGCTGAGAATGGACGAGAACTGGGGGCTTTGGAATCCCCGATTTAGACCCTCCAAGTATGCTCCTGAGCCTGCAAGTGGGCTAGAGCTGCTTGGTCACCCTAATGATCTCATGCCTGTGGTCACCAGGAAGTGATCAAGTGTCAACCCGGTAGGAAGCACCCTAGAGTCCCCGTCAAACCCCGTAGCAACCCTGGGAGGTAGGAACTGCAGCCCCACCTTATAAGTCACTACACCAAGACTCACAGAGGTCAAGTGACTTGCCCAAGGTCACAAACCTAGCAGAGCTAGGAGCTGAACTCAAGCCAGCCTGACCTCAAGGCCGTAACCTCCGCTTTGCCCTGCCCCTCTGCCCTGTCAGCACCTATCCTCTCTCCCCCGTTCTCTCTGCCTTTTTCCTCCCTGAACACAGTCACCAAATGGGAGTGTCGGGTTCCAGGTGAGAAGGCACTGGGGCGTCTCATTAAAGCCCACACTGTAGGTGGAAGGCTAAGGTGCTGATGGGGCAGGCAGTGTGTTGACATCTGATAAGGTGGGTGTAGACAGGTCTTTGGGGGAATTTCAACAGCACAGGTCCTGGCTCTGAGAGCTGTAAATAAAGTTGGCTCAACACCTTGGCTGGTAATGGGGCTCACTGACCCTGGCAAAGCCTGACGGGCCACCTGGCCATCCCCAAAGGCCTTCGTCTGCTTAAAGAAGAGCGCAACCTTTGCGTGTTAATTTCCAGAGAACTTCCTGCCTTTGGACATCAAGGGGGCACACCAGGGGAGCCAGGAAGAGGGGAAAGAACCTCCCAACCTTAATCAATCCCATGACCTTAATCAATTCCACGGAGAACCATGCATTAACTAAACACTGCAAGACAAGGAAAACGCGTGCCATGGATGCCAGCTTTAAATACGTCTCATTCTTAATGTGCCGTTTCTGCTGACTAGGCAGGAGATCAGACCAGGCGGGCTACAGCTTTCTCTTTTAAACACCCTTTTAAGCCATTAGCTTGGGCTCATCTCGAAAGCCTCCCTGCCTACCTTTAAATTACACAATACATCAAACTTATTTCAGGTGTCCATTTTCTTCGGTAGGTAGGTGGCTCTGGGTTCCCAGAACCCCTTCGGTTTATGGGAAGCCTGCGAACCAAGGTTCTTTAGAGGGCAGGGCCATTGGAAGCACCCCACAGTTTGAAGTTGTTTACGAAAAGCTCAGCAGGAGCTCTGCTAGCTAGAGCAGGAAATAATTCACTAATAATCTTATTTTTCCCCCCATTGCATTTTTAAAAATTGAGGTATAATTCACATAACATAAAATTCATCAATGCAAAGTGTACAACATTAGCGGGTTTTTAGTCATTCCCTATGTTGTACAACCATCATCACTCTCTAATTCCAGAACATTCCATCACTCTCCCAAAAATATGTGCCCATCAGCAGTCAGCCCCATTCCTCTCCTCTTCCCCCAGCCCCAGGCACCCACCCGTGTTTTCTCTGTCCTCATGGATTTGCCTATTCTGTACACATTTCATACAAACGTAACCGTTTGTGTCTGGCTTCTGTCACTTAGCATGTTTCACGTTCGTCCATGTTGTAGCAAGTACCGTTAGCATGAAATAAAAGTTCATTCCTTTTCACAGCTGAATGATATTCGATGAGTGATAGACATTTAGGTTACTTTCACTTTTTGGCTTCTCCGAACAGTGCTACGAACAACCACGGATGGTGCTTGTGTGGACGCACATTTTGAACTCCCTTGGGTGCACGCCTAGAGTGGAGTTGCTGGGTTGCACGGTACCCACGGGCAGCTTTCTGAGGAACTGTTTCCCACAGCGGCTGCACAGCCGTACATCCTCAGCACCGTGCATGAAGGTTCCAGTTCCTTCACATCCTTGCCAACATTTGTCACTTTCTCTTTGTTTTTAAATTACAGCCATCCCAGTGAGTGTGAAATGTTATCTCATTATGGTTTTGTTAATGGGCTTCTAAGGAAACATGTCACCTCCCCTAAAACATCACCCCCTCACAAACACTGCTTTGAAGGCAACCCTGGCTAAGGCCTTTGGTGATGGGGGAGGGGAGTGTTGTAATAATAATAAGAACAATAATTAATAGTAATAAATGGCACTCTGGCCGGTGTAGCTCAGTGTATTGAGTGCCAGCCTGCGAACTGAGAGGTCGCTGGTTTGATTTCCCGTCACGGCACTTGCGTGGGCTGTGGGCCAGGATCCCAGTCTGGGGCGTGTGAGAGGCAACTGATCGATGTATCTCTCGCACATCGATGTTTCTCTCCCTCTCTTTCTCCCTCCCTTCCCCTCTCTCTAAAACTAAATAAATAAGTAAATCTTTTTAAAATAATAATAATAACGGCAACAACAACTACTGACACTTTCTCTAGCCAGTACCAGGCTCATTATATTAATATTAGGCATTTAATCTTTACAATAGCTATAAAGTGTCATTATCATCTCCATTGACAGGTGGAAAAATTGAGGCACAGAGGGGTTGAGTAACTTGTGCAAGGTCACAAAGAATCTAAGTTACTAGAATTAGAATTAATTCTAATTAAAACTAGAATTAGAGTTCTTGACTGCTGTGCTTCCGTGGACGGCTTCCTGGAATACAAAGTCTGTTGAGAAAGCCTGGAGGTAGCACCGGGGCACAAGGTCAACACCCTGAACTCTCTTAAGATACGAGGCTTCTGTACACCAACATCACATTTTTTTTCTTTTCAAAAGAGCCATTTTAATGCAGAGTTCATGTACTGTAACGTCCATGTGAATTACAGACAAATGACCCATCTGTTTGATTCAGAATCAAGGGCATTTTTTGGGGGTGGGGGGGAGATACTGCGTCTGAAGATACAATGTAAAGAGACGAAGTGGCTACGTCAGGAAAAGAGCTACTTGGAAGACGATGCCGGTAAGAAGACAATGCAATATAAGCATACAGTTTCTGGGCCCTCCAGATTCAGACTCTGATTCAGTGGGTGGGGCCTGGACATCTGGATTTTCTTTCAAGTTCCTCTCATGATTCTGTTGCTCAGCAAAGCTGAGAAGCCGCTGCAACAGCGCACAGACGTGCATCTTTCTGATCCGGCACACAGGGCGCCTCACTTCTCATGTCTCATGACCCCACAGCGGGTGTCGGCAGAGCTGGTTCCGTCTGCAGGCTCCTTCTGCCTTTTCTAGCTCCTGGAGGCTGCCTGGATGCCTTGGCTAGTGTCCCTTCCTCCATCTTCAAGGCCATTAACACGGCATCTCCTCCCTGATCCCTGCTTCTGTCATTACCTCTCCATCTCTGACCCTCCTGCCTCCCTCTTTGCCCCAGAAGGATCCTTGTAATTACATGAGGCCCACCAGGATAATCCAGGAAAATCTTCCCATCTCAAGACTTTAATTTTTATCAGCAAAGTCTCTTTTACCATGTAAGGTAACACATTCACAGGATCCAGGGACTAGGACAGGACCACCTTCGGAGGCCTTAGTTAGCCTACCATACAACGCCTTGTGCCCTGCAGTTCACCTGCACCCACACCTTTGTATATAAACCCCAAAAGAACCTACTCCCAGTGTTATGTGTTTTCCTGACTGGGCGAACCATCCTTGTCACTTATTTAGGGGGGACCCACTGTAAAGCCGATGATCATATAACCCCTGTACTGTACCCAACATCACATTTTTTCCAGGGGTGAGACTGCATGGTGGCAACAGGGGGGCAACTCCAAAGTCAGACACGCCTGGATTGATGTTTCAGCTCCACCACTCAGAACTCCAGGTGAAGGTAAGCCATTTGCCCTCGTTCCCGGGCCTTACTTTCCTCATCTATAAAGTGGGTCTAATGGCAATCTCTACATCAGAGAACTCTAGTGAGGACTGAATGAGAAAGCGCACGACCCAAAGGGACCAGCACACTAGCCTGTTGGACTCGGAGGCAGTACACAGTGAGCGCACCAGGCAGCGGCTCACACCGAACTCCGAGCGTGCGTCGGGCCCCATGCTCATATTCCCCCCATGCTCTAATCTGTTGCTCATATTCCAGGAATGATGATTCAAAATAATTATTGTCATTATTCAAAATAATATACAAACTGTGCTTGTTACCTGCTACCACATTTAAAATCTAAAATAGGTATATTTGGGGACTTTTTAATGACTTTCACGTTAAATTTCCCCCTTTTGCGGGGAGCCTGTGACAGATGGGTGAAAAGTACAAAGGGCAACATTTGACTAAAGCTAAACACCCAAGTATGAGTGAGTGCTCTGGGAATCGCTTCTACCTGAGCTTACGCCGTCTTGACCTTGAGGTCTAATTTCAGGGGCTATGAAATCATAACCTTTTGTTCCTCTTGCAAGCAGCATGCTGACACCATCAGCTCTTTACCTTAGAAGCTTCAGATCTAGAAATTCCAGCTATGCTTTATTACAGGGGAGAGAAATATAAAGTCTTTTTTTAATTACAAACTTGAATTCCAAGTGTGGCTAATGCGTACATGGCTATATATGCGTAGCTTATACGAAATTCATGTTCTTAGAGACACAGAAACAGAAACCTCCAACCCCTCCTAGCACCCAGTAGACAACTTCAAGTTCTAGCCCCAAAGCAAGAGAACAAAAGAGGCCCACGGATTCTGGCTGCAAAGAAAGAATGCCCCCTTTGCTTTTCGCATGCCTTCCTGGGTACACAGAGGCAGTTGCGATCAGGGGAGCCAACATTTTAAATGGCATGCATGTAAGATTCTATAATAAATAAAAGACATTCTTGGGATAGTTGGGGATATTTGAATATGGAGTAGACGTTAGATGATATTGTAAGTTTTCTAAGTTGTGATAACAGTTATTATGGTTCAAAAGGAAAACGCCCTCACTCTTGGGAGACGCCGGCTACAGTATTTAGTGGCAGAATGTCTGCACTGCTTTCCGATGGCTCCCGAAGCGCATGTACGCACAGAGAAGGCAAGTGATGGCTGTAACACAAGGGTATTCAGGTGTTCGTTGTACAGTCGCTCAACGTTCACGCACTTTTTAAAGTTTCTCATGATTAAAAGTTTTGGCCGTGGGAGGAAGATTCTATAAGAAGATCTAACCTATTAAGAACTAAATGAATGAATCAACCATGTATTTATTAATGAGGCAGAAGTAACAAAACTGAAGCATCCTACTTCAGGCATATCATGAGAAGTCAGAAGGCAGCAGGACAAGAGGAAACCACGTATGAGATGGATCGACTCCACAAAAGAAGCCACAGGCATGAGTCTGCAGGAGCTGAGCAGGGCTGCTGAAGACTGGACACTGTGGACATCACTTGGTGGTAGGGTCACCAGCAGTCGGAGCCGATGCAAGGGCCGGTAGCACACAGAATCAGGAATGATATCCTGCTACTATGCACTGACATAGCTGTAACAGGGGTTGAAATATCCAAAGTCCCCTGGTCAGTTGGCGAGCAGCCCCGGCCCTGAGCCTTCTGGGGGCTTCACGCAAGCCCATCCTCCAGCTGCCGCTCAGGAGCCCAGCACCTGTCTGAGCAGCAAACGCCAGGCGTGCACTCTGATTGTACGTGGTCGATGCTGTACTGGCCTTCCTTAAATGTCTTAAAACATCACTCCTGACTCTTCTTAACTATTGGCCATTCACCACAGACCATTCATTCTTTCTAGTTAGCGAGGCTCCAGAATCTCTCCTCTTGGCCCACTCTGTCAGCATAACTTGCTTCCCGTGAACGAGGAGGGGGAGAGCCCTGTGCACAGAGGTTAAGGATGACCTGAGCTAAAATCCCAGCTCTGCCCTCGCCCGCCTGTCCCTTTGCTGCAAAACAGACCAGCACAGTCGGTCCTTCCACCACGCTTGCTTCGAAAACGCAACTTTGTTCCAACATGAATGATTTATTAGGGAACAGTCTGAGCATAACTCAACTGTCAAGCTGACTCATGCGCTATGGTTTTGTCTGTGAAAAGCACGAGCTGAACGCAGGAAAGTTTTCTCAGCTGAAGCACCGGAATGCACAACACATCCACACCCATCCACACCTGGCGTTATAACTTTCTATCTGAGTCCAGATTATCTTCCTTGCACCACTCACAAGATGCCACCCTACCAAGACCTACTCCCATAAGCAAACTTCTTTTTTCCCCCCTTCCCGTCCCCTCTCCCTCTCGAACTTCTTTTTTTATGTATCACAGTGTTTGAGTGCTGTTTCCCTAGCCACTTCCACATAAGCCTTGTGGTTTTTCTTGGGTGATTTGTAGGAAGGCCTTTGTCACATTACAGCAGAAATGACTGTACTTCTTACCTCACAGAGTGCAGTGAGGAAGAGAGAACATATATGTACAGGGAGAGGTTAGTCCAGTGCTGGGCACATTGTAAGTGCTCAGTAAGTGTTGGCTATCCCCGGGCTCTCACATCGAAGGCAGACAGAACCTGGTCATAAAGATGATAGGTGAACATTTACTGAACATTTATTACTTAAAAGGTCTATGGCTTATTAATCTTAGTGGACTAATTAAAGAGACTTAACCTTTCCTCCCAAGAGGTCAGGAGGGACAGCAATTGTCAAAACTGTAAATTAGACATGAGGCTTCAAAGCTCTAATGGAGCCCCGCCCTTCCATGCCTGGCTCCAGGAGCCTAAGAGTCATGAAAGGCAGTGACCCTGTCTATGAGAACTTAAGGACATAAACAGTATTCATCATGGGGTAATATGGGGTCAGTTCTGATTGAGTACCATGGACTCCGAGTCCTTAATTCAGGGCCACAGTATGGTATTAAGAAGAGCCCAGGTGAGAGGTCCTATGACCTGAGTTCAAATCCCAGGTTCACCACTTATCAACTACGCCACCCCAGGCGCAATAATTCACCTTCTCCTGCCTCACTTGCTCACCCGTAGAACAGAGACTGTGCTGGTTCCTACTTCCTAAGGGGATGCAATGATTGATTAATCAGGCTAATAGATGGAGAAAGCCCCCTAGCACAGCGTCAGACACTGAAGGAAAGTGCAGTGAATGACAGCTGCTATTCTCGAGATAGAAAAAATCAAACGCTACCAGAAACAGAGCTGGAGCAGGAAACCATATGTGCGCTCAGCAGCAGCAAAGGGAAGTCAAATTTCTCTGGAAGTGAAAGACAGGAGAGTGTGGGCAGGAGCTAACTGTCGTCAACCGTGGACCCCAAGTCCTTTCTGACACAGAGCCCACACTTAGCTAAGCCATGATCATTGAACACACTTAATTCTGGTCTCCTGCACATCATTTCCAAAAGAAATAGAGAGAGCCACTTCCAGCTGAGGGCAAAGATCTCCCCGAAAAACCAGAAGGATGAGTCAGCCAGACAGACTGGTTCGCATCACTTCATCTGGGTGGATGCTGATGCAGGGGCGTTTATGTGTCCTTCAGGAGAGGTCAGCTCCACCACAGACAAGATCTGGTCTCTGCCTCCCCCTCCAGTGTCATTCCCCACGTTATCCCACGCTGCCTCCCCGGCCCGGCCGTGCCATCTCCTCCAGCACACTGCACCTTTTCCTGCCTTGGGCCCTTGGTCCTCGCCATTTCCCCTGCATAGGATTCTCTTCCTCCATTTCTTTTCACAGCATCCTCCTTCCCAGCTCTACACACAGTGCACGTGTCCTCCTAACCACTTACCCGACCCATCCCTAGCTGGAGTAGGCCTCTTCCCCACCCCAGTTCCTCCCTACCCCATTTCTCTGCTTTATTTCCTTCATAAAATATACCACTCCCTGAAATCCTACATATTCACATGTTAATGTCTACTTAGACACTAGAACTGCAGCTCCCTGAAGGCACAGATAGGCCTGGTGTGTTGCCCTGTCTGCAAAGGCGGGCCCTGAATAAATGTAGATGGATGGATACCCAGCTGGAGGCGGACGTGAAGTTATCCATCCATCCATAAATAGTCCTCAAGGGCCTCTTAAATGCCCAGTGGGAGAGAAAAGGGACCCAAGTCCTTACCTCTGAGGTCCCTCTAGTCACAGGGGGAGGATGTGTCAGACAGGGCCTGGCCAGGGGTGGTATCCGTGGGAAGCAGTCTGGAGCCGGGAAGGTGACATTTTAGGATGGAAGACAGAGCTCCTTGGAGCACACACACAGGGTGGTGGTGAGCAAGGCTCTCGGGCCGGCAGGTAGGAAGCACGACTCTCAAGGCCAGAGAAAGGACTAGACCAAGCGGCCCCTGGAGCCCTCCCTTCCAACTCTGCAGTCATGGCTTTTGGGCAAAGGTGAAGAAAACATAACAGCGGCCAGACTGGACACAGAAGTGACTGGGAGGAAAGGAGGGACTACTACCTGAAAAGCCACCTGCACAAAAGGCCTCCTTGCGGAAATCAGGAAGCAGACAACGGATGTTAAGTAGGTATAGCTTAGCAAGATCATGGTTCTGAACTATACATCCACACATGAAAAAAGATAAACCACCACCAGGTAAGGGGTACAGTGGCAGGTTCAGGTGTGCACTGTTACACAAGAAGGACGCCAATGAGGGTGAAATTGGAGCAGCGACCTGAATGAAGTTACGGAAGAGAGCCATGAGGATACCCGTGGGAGGGGTGCCCCAGGCTCAGGGAACAGCATGCACCATGGCCCTAAGGCAGCAGGGAGTTGGGGAATGATATGCATTAGTAAAGCTGCCATTACATATTATTGCTACAATATGCATTTGTATTACAAGCTACAAGATATAGTCATAGGCACCTTCCTTCTACGAGGATATACACCAACATGTTTCCCCATAGTAATATGTAGGTAGGGACATTATGCACAATTTAAATCATTTTTCTCTTCTTAGCTGTCCCCATTTTCTAACGTTTTCCCCATAACAAACATGTATTAGTTTTATAATAAAGAAAAGTACAAACGCGGAGTCTGAGGCATAAGAGGCGTGGCCAGAGCTGCAGGAGGTCAAAAACCCTCTAGAGCAGCTGGGTTCTTCACCAAAGTACTGATTTATGCTTAACACACAGAAGCACAGTCACGCAACTGATCTCTGTTTTGACTGGTAGGAAGCTCAGATTTGTGGTCTGCCTTGAGCAGGAACCTAGGCTTTGTGGCATTTAGACACTCAACCCTCCTGCTGTCCTCGTCTTTTAGCTTTGCATTTCCCTCTGCCCATTTCCCGAGCTCGATCTGAGATACAGACACTATGTATCTAAGTAAGACACACCTTCAAGTTCTTCACTGGAATGAGGTGGGAATGAAGTAAGTGAAGAAACAGACCAATAGAGACAAGAGGTTCTTAATGAAGTCTTTAAAAAAAAAAAAAAGATTTTATTTATTTATTTTAGGGAAAGGGAGGGAGAAAGAGAGGGAAAGAAACAACAGTGTGCAAGAGATACATTGACAGGCTGCCTCTTGCATGTCCCCAACTGGGGACCTGGCCCACAACCCAGGGATGCACCCTGACCGGGAATCGAAACAGCAATCTTTTTGTTTGCAGGCCGGCAGCACTCAATCCACGGAGCCACACCAGCCCGGGCTGAAGTCTTGAAAATGGAATGTCGTTACAGGAAGTCTTAGCACCATGGGAAAGAGAACGCTCCTTTCTGGAGGATGCTGACCTTCCCATTACTGGAACATCACTGTCTCCAATGGAGTAGGGATGGTCCAGTTCAGCAGGTTCTACTGTGAAGAATCAAATGCCCTTAAGACCTAAGTGGCAGATCTTCATGTCAGGGTGGACCATAAGCTAAATGAAACTCCCTGGGCCTCAATTTGCTCACCTTAGAATGGGGTCGGAGAACCTACTACCCCCGCAGAGTGATGGGTGGAATTATACGTTACTGTGCAAATGCTCAGGGCAACGCTCGGGCCATACTAAGGGCTGTATCAGTATTAACAGTGACGGCTGGAATATTTTACAAGGATCAGGAAGAGTAATAACTGCTACCCTCTGCGTGCCCAGCGAATGCCTGACATTCTGTATCGTTCATCTCACTGAATTTCCCCAATAACTGTATGAAGTAGATACTACTAATCTGATTTTACAGAGGAAAAGTTCACCAGAAGACAGGATGCCTCGAGGGAAACCCAGCACTGGCCCCTGAGGGCGCGAACAACGTGATTCGAGATTCCGTCATCTCAAGGAAAGGGTGCTGCATGTCCCAGCAGTTAGATGAGAATTGCAGATCCTTGCCCTGCCACCGGGTGGCCGAGGGGCCCCCCTCAGCCTCAGTCTCCCCATTTATAAAACAGAAATCATCATAATGGGGTTGCTGTGAACACTAAGTGAGTTCACATGTGTAAAACCAAGTGCGAGTCAGTAACTGAAGGGTTCTTCATAAGGGCCACTAGTTATTTGACACTTACACTGAGGAGGATTAGCTGAGAACAAGCACAAGGTGTAGGGAGAAAACAGATGCAATTGCAACAGGGAACTTTCTGATGAGAGAAAAATAAATCTCTAAAAAGTGTTAAATATCTGAAAGTCATGGCATGTGCAGAAATACTTAAAAAAAAAGAGAGAGAGAGAGAGAAAGAAAAGGAGATAAATCACCTGTCTTGGGGCATACCTGTTTAACAACAGGCAACATCCTCAGGTTCCTGATTAACCGCCCTCTCTCGAATTTCAGGCGTGTGTTCAGTGAAATCTCTGAAATACCTTACACATTTGCTGGATCTGTTATCAAACTCTAGATGGATTAATCATAAACCAAACTTTCCCTCTCCCCCTACCACCAAAATCAAAAAAACAAAAAAAAAAAAAAACCAGAAAAGCAACTTGATTCCCTGTCCACAGCAAGGAAAAGTCCCTGAAATTCTTACTTGGCCCAACCTAAAACTCAACCTGCTGCTGCCTTACTCCATTGCTCGGGGGCAGTTTCATGCTGCTTCTCCAGAACAGCGTAGGGCTTGGCCACATTTTCATATTGGGCTGGGAACTCAAATTAGGGAATTGTGTTTGCAGACTCATAAATGACACCTCAGACCAAAACCAAGTAAGTTAACTTGTCAAATCCTCCACTAATTGGAATGATCTGGGTTGCCCTCCCTGCTCTGGCAGCCTGGATGGCTGAGGGTCTTGGATGCAGCCCCGGCCTAAAGACTGTCTGAATTAAAGAATGACTGATGGGTGGATGGATGAGTGGAAGGAGGGGGAGGGAAGGAAGCAGCAACAAGGAAGGAAGGAAGGGAGGGAGTGGGGGAAGGAAGAGTGAGCCTTTTGGCCATCCCAGCTCCTCTGCAAATACACTGGAACTCTGCCTTCACCAGAGTTTCAACCATTTGTCACCTATCTTGAGGAATTTGCACCCCTCAACTTAATTTCCCTTCACCTCTGAACTGAGGGAGACTGAGGATGGTTCCCAGATTGGTGGGAACCAGTTCTCCAGCACACAGCCAAGCCTTGAACACCTCTTGTGGAGTAAGGGGTGGCAGGCGGTGGGGGACTTGAATGCCTCAAAGTGTGAGGAAAGTTGTGGACCCTCTGAACTCAAAAGAGGCTCGCACATGGGCGTGCTTACACGTTCGCCGCATCTGTAACTTCGGGTGTGATCATAAATCGCCCTCCCAAGTCCATTCAAGAATCACCTGGGGAATGTTTTTACAAAACTTCCCCAGCTCCCCTCAAACCTGTTGACTCAGAATCTCTGGGGGGGTTGCCCCTCAAAGTCTGCACTTCAAGTTGTCCAAGTCAGCCACACTCTAGCCCAGGTTTGGGAACGGGCGCTGTGGTCCAGCTTTCATTCTAAGGACGGTCCCAGAACCTCCAATTCAAGCAGAGTGGGCCTACTTAAAAATGCAGACTCCTGGACCCTACCCAGACTTATAAATAGGAATCTGACGGGGTGGGGCCCAGCAGTCTGCATTTTTAATTAGTTACACAGGTGGTTTTGAAGCTTCTTAGAGAATGACAACTATTTCCCAGAACTACCCGTTAAAACCTAGGAAGAGCCCAGGGCCTGTAAACAATTGCTAATGAACTCATCAGCATTTCAGTGGCAGAACTTTCGGGGTGTCCACATTCCAAGGACTGGGGAGAGGAGCCCACATCTACCCCCTCCAGGCCTGTGAACATTTACTTCCCTCCCTCACTTCCAGGTCCCACAACCCTCTGCCACTTCTCAGAAAAGCCAGCTGTTCCCCTTTCCAAACCTCAATCTGTCACCTGTATAATGGGATTGGGCCGAGGAGACAAAGGATTATGGCAATCGTGGGACTGCAGGTGCGACCCTCACCCCGTTTTACTCGGACTTTTCCCCCTGGCGAGTACTAACCTGCTTCTCACATTCTACTTGCTGTTTGTTGCCCCTCCCCCTCCTAGAATGGAAATCCCACGTGGGGTGGAGGTGGTCACCTCCGAGGCCCTGTCTGACGCCTGGCACAGGGTAGGCTCAACAGAGCTGCAGAGTGAGTTGAAGTTTTGGTCTCGGTGCCTAACTGATGCTAAACACAAAAAATTAGTAGCTGTCACCACAATTTCCCTTCAACGTTAAGCAGCAGAGCAATTGAATGCTTTAAACTGCTTTTCACAATCGATTTATCTTTGGGAAGCAAACAGCCATGGCGGGGGCGGGATATAACTTTCTAAAGACCCCGCTGTTTGTTTACAAAGATGGTCAGTGGGTTCACAGTGACACTCCGGAAGTTCCCAATAGATGGAGATAGGTCACCCCCATCCCCAGAAGCCTAATTCTCCCCAGCAAACAGCCCCTCAAACAACTACTTATTGAGTGCCAACTATTCTAAGTGCCATGGTGGGGACACTTCACGGAGCACCCAGCCTGGTGGGGAGAGAGAACCCAGGGGATCCCAACCTCAGAGGGAGCTGGGGGAAGAAAGATGTCCTGACTCAGGCCTGGGGGTAGAAGATCAGGGAAGGCTTCCTGGAGGAAGCATAAATTGAGCTAGCAGGGAGAAAGATGAATTAGCTGTGCAAGAAACACAGGAAAGAGCGCTAGTGGAGGGGTCAGAGAGCCCGGCTACTCTGGAGATGGACCCTCATCACCATGAGTAATGTGAATTCATGGGTCTCACCCTGAACCAGGTTAATCAGAAGCCTTGGAGAGGCCCCAGGCCTCTGAGCTCAGCTCCAGGACCTGAGCAGTCAGAGACTGGGGCCCAAGCTATTAACCACCAGCTTAATCCTCTTGGAAGAGCCCTGCCCAAACAACTACCTGTAGAGTATTCCACAGCCTAGAATGGAGGCTGGGTGGGGCGGGATGTGGCAAGAAGGAGACAGAACTGGCTGGAAGTGGGTGGATCTGGACTGAAAGGGAGAGAGGAGCCCAGAGTTAAAGACAAAATCCTTACAAACCTCTGCACTGGGCCATCACCGGTCTGCCCTTCTCCTATCACCCCCTGCACTCCTTGGTCTCTCAAATCTGTGCACACTGGCCTCTTGCTCTTCTCCTCTGGCTCGGGGCCTCTGTCCTCACCGTTCACTCAGTGTGGAGCACCCTCCACACCTGATCCTTCACCTCCCTGGGATCTTGGTTTAAGTGGTCCCCTTGAGTGAGGCCCCCTCAGACCACCCCAACGCTTACCAATAATTCGCCCCTCAGATTCGCTTTTCCTAAACATTTGCAGCCACACAATACCCTAAATGTTTGACATACAGGGTCCGGCACAAATAACGCCCCCTTCTTAATTACAAAATCTTTTATTACAAAGCCATAAGCGTGTAATTCTGTAACATTAACAATATCACACTCGAGCACACCATATGACATGTTAGGTGAAATGTTCAAACTAAAACTATAAATTATTACACCTATATTATTACCCTATCAACCACACTCAAGCAGGCATTACTTCTGCCGGACCCTGTATCTATTGTTTATTGCCTGTTCCCACCAACACACTAGAATACCAACTCCCCCCAGGGGGAGGCTCATGTCTGCTTCTCTGCTGTGCCCCCTGTCCCACAACAGTGTTTGAGGACCTGAGAGCTCTCGATCATTACTGACTGACTGGACAAACAAATGAGTGAATGACGGACAAACGGATGGAGAGAGTGGACGCTGGATAAGCACTTGGGGCAGCAGTGGGACAGCCAGGTGGGGCGGCACCAGGTCGGACGAACCAGGCCAGACCTCGCTGGGGGCCACAGATGGTGTGGCGCATTTCCTGTTCTCCGGGGCCCACCCCAGGTTGCTCCAGCGGATTCCGGGACTGACAGGTCCATTGGCTGCACGGCAGGCGGAGGAAAACCTGCTGCTCCTGTTCGCCCAGCTCACCAGGGCCTCTGTCAACAGGCCCAGCCGGCAGCCACATTACTGTCCCTCTATGACCCTGTCAGGCACTGTCAGACTCAGTCCGGAAACGCCGAGGGAGTTTCCTCACAGCCCCTCACCCTCCGGGTGGGGTTCCAGGCCAGAAAGCTGAGTTTCATCTCGGCTAGGAGTCACCATCCAAACATTCCTTTTGCCATATTCCTAGCCCCCAGAATCTGCAGGAGAGGTCCCTCCCTAACCCAGGCCACCAACAAGAAACGCCTCCTTCCTCCCTTTCCCGCTCACATGCCACCCAACACCTCAGGCCCACCCCCCACTCTCTCCTGCAGAAGCTTCCACAGCTGCTCCAGCCCACACAGGTCTAACCCCACCTGGATTCTGAATGCGCCCATTGTCTGATAACTTGGCACCTCAGCGTTTTCCGATGCTGCTAGACTGATCTCCAAACCCCTCGAGACAGGAGGGGCCTCGCCACTGACACGGAGCACACAGTAGGCACTCAAACACTGTACTAGGGGGAACTCAGTCAGCTTCTGTGATATAAAAAACACTTTCCTCAGATTACAGAGAATAAGGGGGGCAAGTTTCATGGACAGACGTGCAAAATTTTCCAGGGCGTATTATAAAGGAGGGGCAGGAGATGGTAACATTTTGCAGAACAATTCATATCTCCATTTCTAGAACACCTCGATTCCTAAAAACCCCACCAACACGGACACACATCTTGTAGATGTGCAGAAAAACGTCCGGGAGGATATAGACCGAACTGTTGACATCAGCCCCTGAGAAGGGGAAGGCGATCTGGGAGGTGTTTGCATTTCCGATTACAGATCATTACTCAGGTTTTCCTTGCAGAACTTGTTTCAACTTTATAATGAAGAATTTCAAACATAACCAAAAGGAGAAAAAATACTACAATGGGCCCCTAGATTCAGCTCCTACAACACATGACTCATGGTGGTCTTATGTCATCTACACCCCCAACTCCTCACTCACCCGGACACCTACCTTTCCTCTCCAAAGCTCTCCCCCCCCCCGCCTTTTTAACATATCCGCAATCCATTACTACCATTATAAAAAAAAATTTTAAACAAAACACCTTGCCTCCCATCAAGCCTGGTAAGGAGGCCAACCAAACTACAGCATTCATAGTTTAACTGGTTTACCCTCTACCCCAGCCCTGCCTCACCCCCACTGCCACCCCCAAAGTAATTAGAAAGAAACTTTAAGTAGTAACTTAGAAAAGAAAATAATAACAATAATTAACGCAGCCTAGGAAGCTCTGAAATGGCTTGCAAACTCATCTCTTGACACTTTTCACCATTCAGATTCCAAATGGAGCTCAAGCGGGCCAGTAGCACCCAAAGCTTTTATTCTGGGTTTTCAAACAGCCAAAAGAGTCTTAAACCATCATTTACACAAAGGCTAAAACTAGTAAAGGACTTTGGGTGGCCCTTGAGGTTCCTCTCTCAGCCAAAGGGAAGAATCTAGAACGCTCAGTAGTACCTCAGAACAGAGCTGCAAGCACAGGGAGGAGTAACAGCAGGCCCAGCTGGGGGCCGCACCTTCTCCCATCCCAGGCCACCAGCTGTGTGGCCCTGGGCTGCTCAGTCACCTCCAGAGGCTTCTGTTTTATTACCTGAAAATGGAACTGTCCTAGTACCTACCCCAAATGCCGGGACAGGGATTTTAAACAGACCCTGTGTGAACAGTGGAGGACTCAGTCAAGGAACAGTTCTATGACAATTATGGTTCTTGCTTAAAAACGGCGTTACTATTATTATTCTAATTCTGACACCTATCAGCTGTATGACTCTGGTTCAGTCACCTAACTGCACTGAACCGGCCAAATTCTTTTATAAACTAAGGAGCTACACGACTCCTTTTTTTAAACTTCACCTGAGGATATGTTTCTTGATTTTAGAGAGAAAGAGGGAGAAAGAAACATCAATGTGAGAGAGAAACATTGATCAGTTGCCTCCTGTATGCGCCCCAACTGGGGACCAAACCCACAACCTAAGTATGTGCCCTGACCAGGGATCAAACCCGTAACCTCTTGGTGTCCGGGATGATGTTCTAAGGAACTGAGCCCCACCTCGCACCCTGCCAGGACTGCATGACTCTTTTAAGTCTCCTTCTAACGTTGCCCCCAATAAATGGATTTTTAAAAACATACTCTTTCTCTGAGTTTAATGCTGTACAATTCTGAATCTTCCTGTAGAGGGAAGACGACCTTGGAATTCCCTGTCTGGAACAGGGCTGCAGCAGCAAGGGATTGAGGGGGACAAGCAAGATGACCCTGGTGTGACCACAGGTGCTTCAGGCGGCACAACTGGAAAAGGAGCTCTCAGCATTTGGAACAAGCAGTTTCCGTGCTTCAGGCCAATCTCAGAAGTCTTGCCCTAGTCCCTCCTGCTGCAACTCTGCCCCGTTTCCTTTCATCCCATTCTCCATGGGGCCACATGAAGGATACCCTTCGCAAGTATTTGAAAGCAGGATTAATTGGTTCTCCTCTTTCTCAAAAGGCCAGCAGCCAAGGCCGAGGTAGTCAGTCATCCATAAACACTCCCCACCCAGGGTGGCTTAAGGATCCTGGGGCCTGGGGAAGTAACAGCATTATTGAGCTATTGATGGGCACAGTGGGAGCCTGAGCAGGGACCCCAGCAAGAATTAACTCATCAGTTTTGGTGAGAGAAGCTGCCCCTGGCTCCATACTAATGCTGACCCTATTTCATGCATCATCAGAAACTCTAAAAACCTAGTACCTCTCCCAGCCCAGGACTGGCTGATGGAAGAATCTGCCCCCTGCAATCAGTAACCATCCCAGAGTCACAGACTCTCCTGCAAAGAGCGTCTAATGGGTTGGCCAAAAAGTCCGTTTAGTTTTCTCCATAAAATAAAAGACACTTGATATTTTGAGTATGCTGGCTATCTCCTGCCATCAGCTTCTAGTGGACAGAGGCCAGGGGTGCTGCTAAACATCTTCCAATGCATAAGACAGCCCCACAGCAAAGAATTATTTGGCCAAAATATCAAGAGTATCAAGAAACTTCGCGAACCATTTTTGACATGTTCCATCAGTCACAGCAGCTTCTCCATACACTGCACAAATCTTTTTTTGTGTTTCAGTTGTGTTTTTACCATTCTTAAAATAATAAAGCATAATACACTGAAAATGTTGCATATTTTCTTCCACCTTCAATATTAAAATGGCTGAACAAAAATTCACCAATTTTGGAAAGATTTTTTTTTTTAAGATTGCACACTGATTGACAGCTGTCACAATACAGTCTAACAAACTTGCTTCAAATGAAGTGAAACACAATTAAGCACTACTAGAGCCACTGTACAAAAAAAAATGTAATGGACTTTTTGACCAACCCAATAAAATGCTCTTGACATTGCTTTAATAGTAGAAGACCAGAAACAGCCAGTATCCATCAATAGGAAACTACAACAGAATACTAGATCAGTTAGCCCTGGCTAGCGTAGCTCAGTGGATTGAGCGTGGGCTGCGAAGCAAAGGGTCTCAGGTTCAATTCCCAGTCAGGGCACATGACTGGTTGCGGGCCAGGTCCTCAGTGGGAGCCATGTGAGAGGCAACCACACACTGATGTTTCTCTCCCTTTCTTTCTCTCTTCTCTCCCTTCCCCTCTCTCTAAAAATAAATAAATAAAATCTAAAAAAAAAAAAAAGTACTATATCAGTTAAAAGTGAGGGCAATCTCCAAGATAAACAAGGTGCAGGACAGTGTGTTTAATATGCTACCTTCTGTGTTAAGTGGCGGTGGGGGCAAGGATAAGTATCTATACATATGTAATTCAAGAAACACTGAGGGGGCAATGGCTCTGACAAGGGACCTGAGCAGTTGAGAGTTCACAGAAAAGCACCAGCCAAGTACATAGGCAGTGGCATAAGCTTTTGGGTCAGTGGATCAGAGTTCAAATCCCTGCCTGCCATTTCTTAGTTTTGTGGACTTAGTGGCCTTAGACAAGTCACTAACTATCTCTGCGTCTCAGTATCCTCCTCTGTAAAACGGAGATGATGCTAGGTTAGAAGCGAGCTTACAGGATGACCGAACCAAGGAGGGGTGACTGTAAATTAGCGGAGCTGCATCATGACGGCCAGCCTGAACGGCACCAAATAATCTGCACAATCAGTGTTGAGTCAAGAGGAACGTCTTCGATTTGGGGAGGACATGGAAGAAGAAAAAAGAAAAAAAGACAAGGGAATATAGCCCTTCCTCATCCTAATCCTCTCTGGCTCCTTCAGCATCTACACATTTTTTTCACCTCCTTGATATAATTCTGAAGCAGAAAAGTCTAATAATGAAAACTCAATACTTAAAGAGTGTTTGCTATGTGCCAGGCACTGAACATATTTTATTTGTTAACTCGCTGAATCCTCATCTCAATCCTGTGAGGAAGGTCAAGTAACTTGCCCAAGGTCATATGGCAAGTAAGAGTCAAGACAGGATTTGAACCCATACAATCCTGCCTCTCATTACCACCCTTCCCATTCATATTCACTCTCTGAGGGAAGCTCAGGGAAACGTGTTCCTTTTTCACGGGTTAAAAGAGAAATTAATGCTGAAGATCATTAAAGTTACAACCTTGAACTTCCAGTCAAGATGGCGGCACAGACAGACATGGCTCACCACCTCACACAACCACATCTAAATTATGACTAAAATATAGAACAACCATCACTCAGAACCATCAGAAATTGAGTTGAACGGAAAGTCTTACAACTACGGAATTAAAGAAACCACATCCATTGAGACAGGAAGGAGGTGCACAGACATGGAATGGGCTGGTCAGTCAACCAATGCATGGTGGATAAAAATTCGGGAGGGATATCTTAGTAGTGAGGAGTCCCAGCATCACACCAGGCCCCCAGCCCAGGGTTCCAGTGCCAGGAAGATGAAGTCCCCACAACTTCTAGCTGGAAAAACCAGTGGGGACTGAGTCAGTGGAAGAAACTTCTGGAGCCCCAAGCAGTTCCTCCTAAAGAACCCACACATGGACTCACCTACTTAGACTCACTCCCTCTGAGCTCCAGCACTGGGTAGCAGCTAGAAAAGTGCCGATGGTATACAGCGAGAAACTGAAGCATCTGGCATCAAGGTGAGCAGAGACCACTGTCCCTTTTCTAAACCGTCCTCCCACAGAGCTGGCAAGCTGGTGCCATAACTGAGACTCCATAAACATGGCTAACATCGTTTGACCCTCCTTGGAGATCCCCGCAGACTCTGCCCCACCCAACTTCCAGGCCCACCCAAGCTGCTTTTCCATATGAATGGTGGGTCTTGGCTCAGGCTTCACATCTTCCTAAATCCTATCAAACAAGCAACAGCTGGCCTCAGTGAGCCCCAGGCCCAGCACTAGCAGCAGCCAGCCTAGATTCACAGTTTGGCTTCACCTAGGAATCTCCAGGCTCAGTACAAAGTAGCAGCAGTCTCAGATTGCTTTATAGCTCAGGCATGATGTCCCCAGACAAAACACTGGTGGAGTCTGACCTCCGCCTGCATCACCTGGAAAACCCCAGGGCCAGCACACCCAGCGGAAGACCATGTGGGAGAACCACTACCCTGCCCCTGCACAGCTGATCCTCCACAGAGGACAGAGGTTGGTAGTAAGTGGTCACAGCCAGTCCTTGCAACTGACTGGCCTGGGTAAATCCCTCTCATTGATCTGCCAACAGCAACCAAGGCTCAACTACAAGAGGAGGGTGTACTCAGTCACACAAAGGGCACACCTCAAGTACCCATCATGGGTGATAGGGGAAGCTGTGCCACTGGACCCTACAGGACATCTACTACATTAGTCTATACCACCAAGACATGGAGTCAAAGGAGCTCTACCTAACACACAGAAACAAACTCAGGGAGGCTGCCAAAACAAGGAAACAAAGAAATATCGCCCAAATGAAAGGACAGATCAAAACTCCAGAAAAAGAGCTAAATGAAATGGAGAGATGCAATCTATTAGATGCAGAGTTCAAAATACTGGTTATAAGGATGCTCAAGGAATTTAGTAAGAACTTCAGCAGCATAAAAGAGACCCAGTCAGAAACAAAGGATACACTAATTGAAATAAAGAACAATTTACAGGGAAACAACAGTAGAGTGGATGAAGCAAGATTCAAATCAATGATATGGAACATAAGGAAGCAAAAAAAAAAAAAAAAAAAAAACCATTCAGAACAACAAGAAAAAAAAGAATCCAAAAGAAAATAGTATAAGCAGCCTCTGGGACAACTTTAAGAGGTCCAACATTCGCCCCATAGGCGTGCCAGAAGGATGAGAGAAAAAGCAAGAAATTGGAAGGCTGTTTGAAAAAATAATGAAAGAAAACTTCCCTAATTTGGTGAAGGAAATAGACATGCAAGTCCAGGAAGCACAGAGTGACCCAAACAAGATGGATGTAAAAAGGCCCACTCCAAGACACAACATAATTAAAATGCTAAAGGTTGAAGATAAAGAGAGAATCTTAAAAGAGGAAAGAAGTTACTTACCTACAGGGGAGTTCCCATAAGACTGTCAGCTGATTTCTCAAAAGAAACTTTGCAGGCTAAAAGCAATTGGCAAGACGTATTTGAAGTCATGAAAAGCAGGGACCTACAGCCAAGATTGTTCTACACATTTAGATGCCAATCTAAAACATGTCATTTGGAGTAGAAAGCAGAAAAAAGAGCTTCCAGATGAGAAAATACTAAAGGAGTTCATCATCACCAAACCATTATTATATGAAATGTTAAAGGGAGTTATTTAAAAAAAAGAAGGTCAAAACTATGAACAATAAAATGGCAAAAATAAAAATCTATCAACAATTGAACCTAAAAAAACAACTAAGCAAACAAGAACAGAGACAGAATCATGGATACCAAGAGCATTTTGATGGTTGCCAGATAGGAGGAGGATGTGGGGGAATGGGTGAAGAGGTGAGGGGATTAACAAGTACAAATAGGTGGTTACAGAATAGCCATGGGGATGTAAAGCACAGTATAAGAAATGGAGTAGCCAAAGAACTTATTCACATGACCCATGGACATGACCAACAGGGGGACTGCCTAAGGGAGTGGGGGGTGCTGGGTGGAGGAGGGAGTGGGGAAAAAATTGGGACAACTGTAATAGCATAATCAATAAAATATAATTTAAAAAAATAAAGTCACAACCTTGACATAAAATCTCTTTTGAAACCAGAAGTAAATCCTCACATCTGGTAAGTGAAGTACAGTTTCCTAGGGTGAACTGCCCCCCTGGTATTTAATCCCAACATCTTAAGTGCACCTTTGATTTAGGTTAGAGGATTGGCAGAACCGAGGAAGGAGAAAGGGAAAGAGGGAGGGAGGGAGGGAGGAAGGAAGGGGGGAAAGAGGGGGAGGGGGAGAGAGAGAGAGAGAGAATGAATATATAACTAATTCCAAAGTCCTAAGAAAAATCAACATAATTTACATGGAAGTTTCAAAATCAAACACTCAAATTACAAATCCCAAAACACCCATCTGCAAAGCATAGAAGAGCATTTCTTTGGGCAAAGGGTCCAGACAGTATATCCATAAATGCTAATTTCTTCAGAAAGTTTAGTCATGATTGCAAGTCCAGGAATTGGGCTGGCAATGAAATTGGACCCATGAACTTCACCAAGCGAATGTTGAACAGTCATTTCTGTAAAACCTGGGGCTTCTTGCTAAGAATGAAGGGATCTAGGGTCAGTTTCTCCCGGGGTTTATGAGTAAGAGTGGGCCCCTACCGCACCTGTTACTATGAGAGGGTGATGTCACCGTTGATTCAGCCTCTGATACCGATAACCTCACCTGGAGAGGCCTCTCAATGACGGTGATTCAGAGTCTCACCCCACCCTCCAATAAGTGCCCGGGGTATTGTCCCACAGCTGATTCAATGGGTGACGTTTTCAATAGGAATGCCACAACTTTTCCCACTAACTGGAGCTGGTCATCTTGTTCCCTTTTCAAACATGCCCACACAATGGCAATGAAGAATTTGTGGGGGAGGAAGTTTGCAGTCTTTGAAAGCATACTAAAAACGAAAGAAGAGAAAGAGAAAGAAAGGGGTGGGGGGAGAGAGAGGAGGAGAGAGGGAGGGAGGGAGGGAGGAGGAGAGAGAGGGAGGGAAAGAGAGGAAGGGGGAGAGAGTTCGGGGGAGGGAGGAAGGGAGGGAGAAAGAGACAGAGAAAGAAAGAAAAAGAAAAAGAAGGCAAGTCCTCATACTGAATCCAGGGTCAATTCTAGCCAGCAGGTCCTATGACAGAAGTACACATGTACCTCCCCCTACACTTCTCCCCAAAACATGATGTCCAAGGAGTCACGCTGCCTCTTGAGGATGATCTCATCCCTCCACCATGAGGAAGTTAAGAAAACCAGACTAGAACCACACTCCTCTTGGGCAACATGCCCACAGGTGAGTGGCTTGGAAAGAGCATTAGACCCTGGTTGGAATCCGATACCCTTTAAAGGAGATGTGGCAACAATTAGCCCTCAGAATTATTCCTCTAGCAAAATGCCTGCTCAGAGAATAATCTTTTTAAACAACACCAACATGGAGTGAAGGAACATGGGTAGTCCAGCTCCTTCAAAACGCAGTCCGATTCTACCACGTATTGAACACCTGACTTCATCAGGTGACGACTCCCACAAATCTCTCCACACCAACACACACAGTTCTTATACCTTTCCTGCTACCTGCTGTTTTTCCTTCCATGCCAGTAACTGCCTTTTACTGTCTCCTCCGACTAGAAGTCCGCAAGGGGGGAATTGTGTCTGTTTTGCCCCATTATATCTCCAATGCCTAGCTCAGAGCTGGTGCTGGCAGGTACTCGACGTAATTTGTTATGTAAATTCACGAATGACTGCCTGTCAGCCAGAAGGATCTCTCTCCCTCTGCGACCTTCTGAGCAGGAATTATCTACCCCGTCTGATTAGTTGCCTTTTCCTGCTGTAAAGAGCACAGGCTTTGAAGTCCAACAGCCACCAGAACAAGCATCCAGTCTTTTCCACTTCCTGTCTCTATGTACTCTATCTTGACAAAACGTCACTGCTCGCTGGTTGTTGTGAGGTGTAAAGGGGTGAGACCGCCTATGTCTTACTGGACACATAATAAGCACTAGTCACTACAATGTTGCTTGTGATAAGAATAGAGGATGAAACAATGAAACAACTTTTTTTTTTTTAGTAAGTATGTCTCAAATATTGCATGGGGCATTCTGATACTAAAAAATTAGTCATTTTCCCCCTAAAATTCAAATGTCCCTGGGTGTCCTGTATTTTCTATTTGTGAAATCTGGCAATGCTACCCATGAGGCAGTTACCTCCCTGAAGGCAGGGTGGTATTTCTTACATAAAGATTATAAAACGTTGCCATATAACACTCCCTCAATAAATATTGATTGATCAGATGGACTTTGGAGCTGTGAGATTTTTATCTTGGCCATGAACTGATTGAATTAGCCTTAAATTATTACCTTGGAGTTTTTTGCATCTCTCAACAAGCTCCTTCCAGGCTCCTGAGCATTGCCAAGAACTAGAAGAATGGACACCGGGTCTTGAACAATTAATGGGCCTGAAGGATACCCAGGAGTAAGGTGTTGGGTGTATCTGGGAGCCTTGCTCAAGGAAGGTGTTACTCAGACAATAGGAAACCAACCAGATGGCCCTGGCGGGCTCAGATCTCCGTTTAGATTTTGATCTGGTGCTTCCTTACACCAAAGCAGAAATGGATCATCTGACCTTTAGACTAGACTGCAAGCTGTTTTGTGACAAGACAATTAGGTAAGGTTACATCGGGGATGTACAGGGCTCAGAGAAACTGGGGAGTGCCAAGCAGCGACACGTACCCTGACATCATCCCCTCCCCTTTGCATCCTTTCTGTGGTTCATGGGAGCCTTACTGACAAGAGTTCCCTCTTTTCTTTAAAACAAAAGGCACGATTACACCTGAAACTAATGTTATATATCAATTACATCTCAATTTTTTTTTTTTAAAGCACAGGGGAATAGCTTCTAAAAGCAAAAGATATATATAGAGACACACACACACTCTGAAACTTCATTCATTCATTCATTCATTCATCAAGTACTTATTGAGCACCTATCATGTGCTAGGCCCTGTTCTAGACACAATACAGCCTGTGAACCAAATAAGACAAAATCCATGGCTTCTTGGAACTTATGTTCTGGTGGAAAGTAAATGAAATACATAGGATGTTAGATGGTGAAAAGTGCTAGACAGGAAAATAAAATAAAGAAGGGGAGAGGAGAGTATTGGGGCAAGGGGTTATAATCTCAAATGGGGGGTTCAAGAAAGCCCTCACTGAGACGGTGACATTTGAGCAAAGAGTTGAGGACATAAATGCGTGAGCCAAGCCGTACCGGGGGGAATACTCCGAACAGTGGAAACAGCCAGTGCAAAGGCCCTGAGGCAGAAGTGTGCCTGCTATGCTACAGGTACAGTCGGGAAGTAATGAGGGCAAGAGGTAAGGGGTGATCACAGAGCAGACCACGGGCACCTTGTAAGTCATAGAAAGGACTTTGATTTTTAGTTTGTGTAAAACGGGAGCCACTGGCAGATTTTGAGTGAGATTGCTCTTTTCTAATTTATATTTTTAAAACCACCACTCTGGCTGCTGGGTAGAGGAAAGACTGCACTGGGAAAAGTGAAGGGGCAATAAAGACCAGAAAGGAGACGGTTGCAACAATCGCCGTGAGGACCCTCTCAAACTTCTTTTGGGAAAACTCTTCTGGGATCAGACAAGGTGTATCAGCGTGTGTGAATGCCAAACCACAGAAACAGGTGTTCTCAGCCTTCAGCTTGCCCAGGTATCATATAACTGAAAGGCTTTCTGCTTGTTACAAGCTCTCCTGATTATAAAGCCCAGTAATTATTACCTAGGCCTTGGCCAATTATCCCACGGGGTCCTGTGCTGGCTACTGTTGATGATGTTGCTCGTGGGGAACAGGTTCACCCCTTCCAGGCAGGCCCCATTAGTCCTGGCAGGAACATCTGAGCGCACGGGGATCCACACCCAGGTCTCTGCCTGACTCCTACACCTTGAGTAAGTCCCAGTTGGAAGAGGAGTTTGTTGAGGACAGATTTCCTCCCGCCCCTCAGTCTTGAACGCCACAGTAACTGCATTCTCAGGGACCCAAAAAGACAAGACGGAAAGGAGAGCAAGTGCTGCTCGCTTGGCACTTATTTGGAAGAGAAGGTCAGAGGGAAAGAGGCCGAAAATTGCACATCAGCAAAAGACAAAAGACGCTGGATTCCAGCATCACCATTAAAATTATCGAGACGTAAAGGAATAAAGATACACAGGGGTGAGCAAAAGTAGGTTTACAGTTCTGTGTACACAAAAGGTTATTCTTGTTTTATTTATTCGTGTTATAACTGTAAACTTGGTTTGGCCCACGCCTGTATTTTCCAAAGGGAAGGAGGGACTTCCTTCCCCTTAGAAGGGCGTGCAAGGTTCCCCCGGAGATGCAGGTTGGCAACAAAGCACAGAGAGACGCAGGTGAGAACACAGGTCGCGAAAGATCAAAGTCCAGGACTGTGGCACCAGCCCTGCCGCTACCTGGCTGGGTGGCCTAGGGCAAGCTGTCCAACCTGAGCCTGTTCTCTCTTCTACCTGGGGGACCATGACAATGCCCTTAGACCCCGAGAGGCTTGACGAACCTGTCACGTCTATGAGGCCCTTTGCAGGACCCGCTCCTACTGTTGGGTAGAAATATTTATATTTTTACTTGTTGGCCACCTCCAAACAAATACTCAGTATATCCCGTCTACCTCATTCTATGCTCCAGTTTGATTAAAGAAAAACACCATTTTCCTATACAAATTCATATTTAAACTGGCACCTAACACTCTCCCAAGCTCCAGACTGAAATTCCCAAATACGTCACTGACAGTGCTGCCAACGACTCCAACACTCACTCACCGCTTTCCTAACCAGGAACTCACTTTCCTTCCCCCAACTTTCTCCTCTTTCTCACCTATTCCCAGTATGCGTGCAAAGACATTCCAGAAGCTGCTGGAACTAATTCTTGCTTAGAGCCATTTAGCTGCTGGAACCTTGAAGTCTTTCCTCAAATCAAAGCTATTTTTTCTTCAGGGAGGCAGGCAGGCTCCCAATACCTTTTGCTTAAAAGCCCCCCGGGGACAGTGGGAAGCAGGCTGTCTCTGGATGCTGGTGAGGGAGCCAACTGATCCAGGCCTTGTGAAGGGCACTGTCTGTCAAAGGTACAAATGCACACGCTGACTGGGCAGCCCCAGCTGCGCGAATTTATCTTCTGCATACACCAGAACATGCGCCACGAGATATATATGCGACGTTATTCCCTGCAGCGCTGTTTTCTGAAAGATAAGACGCAGCCCATGGTCCATGCCAGTGTCTCTCAGGGGCAGGTTAAACAGACCGGGCACAACCAAGCCACACAGCTATGACCAAAGTCAAAGAACGTGGAAGTTCTATATAGAGAGAGAACACAAAAATATACTGTTGGGCAAAAAAGAAGGTACAGAACAGTGTTACCCCGGTCTGACTCTTTGTAAAAAGATTATGATTAAATTACGTTTGCGTAAAGAAATGACTCGTGTATTCCCATAAGGAACCCCTGAAAAAGATACACAAGAGACCACTCATTGGTTACCTGTGCCCTGGGGAAGACCTGGGTATAGAGTGGAATGAGGTGGAGGGGAGACTTTTTTGCTTTTTTAACCAAGTGCACGATTTGCCTACTAAAGGAATAGAAAGAAAACACCCCCCAGTTATCTGTAGACCGAGGTCCTAGGCCTGGCCCTGGCCTATCTAGGCAGCCTCATCCTGGGACCCTCTGCTCCCATAAGTCACCTTCCCTGTCTGTGGACGCATGGAGCCAGCCTGACTTCCCTGTGCCTGGCTGCACCTCCACGCACCTGCGTCCTCTTCCGGGAGAGCTCTTTCCCCTTCTCTGCAAGGCTGATGCAGACGCCCTCCTGCCCACAAAGGCGAAACATGTAAATCCACTTCTCCTTGCGCCCTTTGAACAGTTCCCACCCCATGGATATTCTCAGAGTGTACTAAGCACTTTCTCTCAGAGATTCTCGGAAATCTCCCTGAGGGCTGTGACTGGCTACTTCTCCAGGTCTCCTCATTCCCACCCCAACAGCTCCAGGCCATCCAATGCTTCCCCATGTGGCCCGGGCCAGAGCATTTATGGCAACGGGAAAACAGACCAGTGTCCTTCCACTTGTGTATTAGAGATCCTTTTAAAAACCAAGCAGAAGCTGAAACCTTCAAGGTGTTCCCAACTTCCCCACCCCTTCCCCACCCTCTTTCCTCCCTCTTCTCCACCCTCTTCTCCACCCTTGCTGCTCCTTGCCCCACTCCTCCCACCTCAATTCTAAACAGTATTCAAGAGCAGATCAAGCAGCAGACCCACTTCAGCCCACCCCAAGCACCCTGCACAGTGGCAGGCGATACCAGAATCTCCTTTCCTAGCAAAGGGCACTTTGGTCTAGTCACTGTTTGCAGAGCAAAGTTTGCTTTAGCACAGAAGCAGAAAGACTGAGGAAACTGGTTTGGCTGGTTTGCTGGGCAGGAGGGAGCATAGGGATCCATTTGAACTAAAGGTAAAACACAGGAGGGAGTGTCTCGAACAGAAGACACCAAATCCTCTGGCGGCTTTAATATTACTACTCATTGAGCACTGGACACATCCTATGGCTTGGGTACTATCCTGTCCATTTCACAGATGGGAAAACAGAGGCTTAGAAAGACCTTAGCCAACGTCCCCCCAGCTGGCACAGAGCATTAACTGGATTTCAGTCTAGGCAGTCTGACTCAAGAACCTTCTAAACATGGGGAAGATGCCCGTAGGTCCTTGGGGGAAAGTGGAAGACTGGAGGTAGATTAAGGGGAAGGAAAGGGAAGAGTAAAAGTGCAGAAAGAGAAAGGACCGACAGCCAAGCATGAGCTGAGGCATTTAAATGGGAAACAAATTAGAGAAAGGGAAACGGAGACAGGGAGAAAGAAAGGCCGCTACAAATTTCTTTTTAATTGACCAAAGATGAAAAACACTTAAAAAGGACTAATTGCCTTTCCATTTCCGAGTTGGGGTTTGAGGTCTCCCTTCCCTGCCCTCTGAAGCTTTCAGAAGGAAGCACTCAGTGGCTGTAACCCGGGGACACACTTATCGCAAAGCTTCAAGAGCCACAGCCCCGACTCTTCCCTGGCCGTTCACAGTCTCCGTCCAGGGCTGGCCTGAGGCTGCAGAGTTTAAGAGGAAAAAGGTAAGCCAGAGTAGGAGGGGCCATAACTATTCATTCATTCGTATACTCATTTGTTCAAAATGACATTGGAATGCCCTCTCTGTCCCTAAGAAATGAGCCATCAATTTACCATCCTTTCTTCTTTCTTTTGTTTGTCCCACCTACCTTCGTGCTCAGCCCACTCTGCTTCATTTACTCCTGACTCCTGTAATCCCAGGGTCCAGCCCTGTGCAGGTACTCATGACAAACCTGTAGCTATTACTGCATCCCATTTTACACACGGGGAAACTGAGGCTCATCAAAGTAAATCGATCTACCCCAGATCACACAGCTAGTAGCTGAAATCCAAACCTGGACCTTTAAGATACTTACAGAGCTATCCTGACCAGCCACCCTGAATTCACTCAGCTCCCTGAAAGCCTGAAGCCCTGAGAGGAGATGGGAGTTGAGGCAGAGGAGAAACCCAAAGTCTGGATTGTGACAGGTGCCTCTCGGGGACTTTTGGGTTTTGGCAGCTTCTGGGAGATGCGAGAGCTGATTGCTTCAGCGACTGGCTTATCTGGGGCTACGCTTGGAAGGGAATGTGTAACAGACACCAAGGTGAGCATTTCGGAAGAAAAGGCTCGCTCAGTAAAAAGCCCCGGAGAGCAAACAGGGATTTCCATAACCACCTGGCAGAGAAAGGGCAGGAGCAGCAGCCAGCCTTCCTTAAATGGCCTTGCAGGGCCCAGGCCCTTGGGTCTCTACCCCTAGTGAGGCACAAAAGCAAGGGCAGGAGGATGGCCCATTAGTCTGCTTCCCCGGTGAGCTCTGCATAACCCTTGTCACAGACGTGAGTAATGGGGACGTGATCAGGAAACGATCCTCCAGGAGTCTGAGTGGTGGGGAGCAGGGATCTGATGATGCGAGAGCATCCCAAAGCCAGTTTCTATTTGTTTTTTAAAGCCCATTTAATTAGCCCTCCCCACCCCTGCCAAGGTTTCCCACCAGACTTTCAGCACATCTTTTAGAAAAAAGGGGAAATGGACGTACTTAATCCACACAGGTGGTTTTTGCCTGTGAGCTAGGTCAATCCATCAGCCAGAGCTTGGATACAAAATATAAGCCTTGTTTGCCCAAGGCCAGGTGGCAGAGAGAGCAAAGCAAGAAACCATCAGTTTAAAAGCCTGCTGCCTTCCTTTCCCCCCACCCTCCAGTTATCTTAAAGCTGAGTGCACTAGGTAATACTTGATCCCAAAACCAATCTGTGCTAAGAAAAAGAACCAGAAACTAAAGAAGTTTACAGCTGGGTTGTTTTTGTTGTTGTTGGTTTTTAAAACATTCTCCATTCTAGAACCTGGAGAGAAACCAATGAAACAAATACAAGGATCTCATGGGGCACAGGAACAACCCCAGTTTAGCCAAATCCTCTTTGTGACACTCTATGGTCACCAGTGGACAAAAAGGGACAGGTTCATCGTTTTCAAACTCCCACGCAGCAAACTCTCCATGGAGCCAGTGTTTAAATCTGGTACCAATGTGGCTTCCCCCCATTCTCCAGACTGCCCAAGGAGAGTGAGGCCACCTCCCTAAAACCCCGGCTGCCTTTTTAAATCACAAAGCCAGTTCTCTAAGGTGGCATGTATTTTTTTTTTTTTAATCAGAAGGGCATTTCTGTCCCGAGGCAATTCCACATTGGATTAGTGGAAGGGGACCCCATAGTCCAAAAAGCCCCCCAAAAGTGAAATGTCAGGAAACCCGTCGAGTGGGTGCAGGGAGGAGGACACAAAGGGAACTGGTACCAGCCACACAAGCAGCCTGAGAAGACTGTGTCGCCAGCTGCAGGCCCCTCCGCCTCGCAACTGCTCTGACGGGGCTCTCTCTCCACCACCTCTCAGGTCAGCTCTGTCAACACTTCTCCTCCAGATGCACAGGGAGGAGGAAGTCCACTTCGCAGGGGACACTAATTCCCCAAGCCCCCTCTTTCCTTTTGGGGATTACTGCGAAGGGAAGAGGAGAGAACAGGAGAAAAAACCAGCTGTGAAACCCTGAGCAAATTGCTTTATGCTTCACTTTTCTCATCTGCAAAATAGAACAATGGTACCCACATTCTTGAGTCTTGGGAAGAGTAAATGCGGTAAAATATGTGAAGCGCTTGCCCCAGAGCCCAGTTAAAAGTGAGTAATAGGTATGGATATTAATAATTATTATTACATTATTAATATGTAATATTATTATTATCGGTCAGACACAAGAACTTGTGAGGTGGATAAAAACTAGACTAACACCCCCTTGGTGATACAAATGTCTTGATGCAGGAAAAGAAAGTGACCAGACTTGTGTTGGGTCACCTCACTTACCCACGCACACACACTTCTGTTTCTAACCCCTGACCCAGCTCCAAGGCTGGGCCGACTTCACCTCCTCCCAGAAGCCAATCCTCACTGTCCAGCGATACCCCCCCATCAAAACACTCCAGGCACCTAAATACCCATGTTCCACCGTGCTCTGTAAGTGGGTCCTGGGCATTTTTAGCAACCTGTTGGAGCACGCAGTACTGGAGTGTCCCTGTATCTCCATCCATTCCCAGGTGCCCAGCACAGTGCTGGGCAGAACCTCCAGCCAGAGGTAATGGCAGACCCCTGGCAAAAGTCGGGCAAACACTTCCTTACGGATCCAACAGAAAGCTCCACACAACACAGACAGTACTCAGAAAAGCAAATATATTATCAAGCTGTAGTTTCTGTTTTAAAAAAAAATGCCACCCACTGTTGGAACAACTTCAAATTTCAAAAAATTTTTTCAGACAACAGCGTGATTGCTGTAGATTGTCCACATGGCCAAAGGCTGGAAGAATAAACAATGAATTCTCTCAGGGGAATTGTGGGTGATTTCTTCTTTCAAAAAGTGCTTCTTTTATTCTAATGATAACTCGCCTCATCAACTAAAATCAAGAGGGAGGAAAAAGTTGTTTGGTAAGAAAGAAGCAAACCAAACCGAAAGGCTCCCGGTTTGACTCCTGGCCAGGGCACATGCCTGGGTTATGGGTTCAGGACAAGGCTCCTGTGAGAGGCAACTGATCTCCATTTCTCTCTCACATTGATGTTTCTCTTCCTCTCTTCCCTCCCTTCCCCTCTCTCTAAAATCAAAAATAAAATCAAATTAAATACAAAGAAAGAAAACAAAGGAAAAAGCACCTAGGAATCCGGGAAACAGATAAGAAGCCAACCTCCCTTGCTTTCACCCCCGGACAACAGAGAAATAAAACACAGCCAACTCTAGAATTCCGATTATCACAGTGGCAACAGGTCACAGAAGTACATTTGTGCATTTCCATTCCCTGAGCCGGAGCTACCAGGCTGTTTTGTTTTAAACATCATTCCTTGGGAGAATAGTACCGGTATCCAAATGTTTTCATCTCGGTGAGTAAAAGCCACAACCTCGCAACTGAGAGGGCTCCTCAGCCACCTCAGAGATGGCGCAGAATGGGACCTGGCAGTGAGATGCTAGTTCAAACTCCCACTCTGTGGACCTGGGGCAAGTGGACTGCACCCTCTGGGCCTTCCTTTGCTCATCTGTGAATCAGGAACTGCCACTCTCCCGCGCCCTGCCCACATGCTAGACGTTTGCGGTACTAAATGACAGACTGTGTCTGCAGTGCTCAGGACGCTGAGACACACTGAAGGCCTCTGTTAGCGTCCCCTCCTCGGGACCTAATTCACCTCACCAGGACAGCCCCTTCGACCACCGTGCTCCACCATCTGTATAAATTCCAAAGGGGAGTATTTGAGTCAAGGAAGACGGGGTTTGCCCAGCTAGCCCCCGCACATGGGAGCGCGGTTTCTCGGACCACTCTGCCCATTCCTACCCTGCCGGCCCAAGGACCCGGGCTGCGCGCTCTCACCTCTGCCCAGGACTCGGCCTCTCTCCAAGTGCCGCCGGGGCACCGTGAACGTGTAGCTCTCGGCGCCAAAGCCGGGACGACAGGGGACCGGCTCCTGGCACAGCCGCGGTGAGACCTGGGGCGGGAGAAAGGTACTGACCCGGGGTGGCGTGGGGGTTCCCCTCCAGCCCACACCGAAACCCGCAGCGCGGCCCCTCCCTCGCTCCGGGCGTCGGGAGTGTGCGACCGACCCACCCCCACCCCGCGGGGCCAGCAGCCACTCCAAATTCTTTCCGAGACCTGCGGCCGCCAAGCCCCCAGGGACGCCAGGGAGAGGGGGCTGTGGGTCACCTCCCCCCACCTGGCCCCTTTCCTCCCCGTCCCCGTTTTGGTTTCACCGGAGGCACCTTTCCTCTGCCCCGCGCTCCCTCCCTCACCCCAGGGACGCTCCCGCCCCGAAGTCTAGGTCTTCACACCGAGGGCGCTCCAACAACTTGTGGCCCCACTTTCTCATCCCGGGACCGCCCCCATACCTACTTACAACCCTTTCTCTACCTGACAGGTGCCTTTATTTCTGTTGATTCCCCTTTCGTCACCTCAGAGGGCGTCCCCACTACTCCTGGCTCCCCCTGGATTTGCACCGGGGCTCCCCTTTTCAATATCCCGACCCCCACTCTGCCCCGCGCCCCCCTTCCGCCCGTAGCCCATTCTGCAGCCAAACCCGAGCCCCCAGAGCCTGCAGCGAGGCGCGCCCCCACCCCGGGTGCGGAGGGGGCGATGGGCGAAGACGCGCTCGCTCCGCGTTGTAGCTTAGGCTGCTCAGGGCATTTGGACCCAAACTTTCTTGCAAGAAAGGGGAGCGGGGACGACAGGAAAGAGGAAGGAACGACCAGACAGGAAGGGACTAGGGGGCCGGGGCGCGGACGGTGGGGCGCAAAGACGTCCCCCGCAAAGCCAGGGGAGCCGACGTACGTGCAGCAGCAGCAGCAGCAGCAGGAGCGCGGGGACTTTGCGGCACCGAGGGCCCATGGCGGGCCAGGCGAGCGTCGGGTCCGGCCGGCCGGGTAGAGTCTGGCAGGACTCTCACGAACTTACAGGTGGTCAGAAGCTCCCAACGCCACTGAGTAGGGATCGGCCGCAGCCGCCAGGTGAGCCTCTCAGGCCCCGCCCTCGGCAGGCCTGATTGGCTGAGGATGCACCTGCCAATGAGCGGCGCGGCGCGGCCCCAGCTTCCTACCCGGGCGAGGGAAGGACGGCCCACCGGAATCCCGCCCCCTGCCTCGCGCCGACCCGTTGACCGCGCGAGCGAGGGTTGGGTGCAGGGGCTCCAGGATTCCTATTACCACCGAGATGCAACCCAGCCTCGCTGTGGGTGGCTAACACCTGGGCTTTACCCTTTATTTAGTTCTGCCTTTTTAACTGCAGGTCTCCAAAGGTTCGTGTCTGCAAATCAGTTCACTGGGCAGGATCCACCTTTCAAAACCTGTTTCTTCACTTTCCAAATGGAAGTAATAATCACAAACGCCTCCCTATGCTGTGAGCTTGTCATGCAATTAATGAGACCAACATTTCCTGCACCATAAAAGCTCTGTACAGATACGAGTGATAGTAACAGTAGGTGCCAGGTATTGGAAGTTACAGTGCCAGCCTCTGTGCTGAGCATGTGACATTGACCATCTCATTTTATCTCATCTCAAAATAACCCAAAAGCTGTGTTATTATCCTCATTTGAGAGGCAACTGAGGCATAAAGAATTTGAGGCGAGTAGGTGATGGTGGAGGACTGGAACTCAACTTCCTCTTATTTTAAGGCCCTTTCTTCTGTTAGCTTCGCCTCCTGTGGCCCTGCCTAGCCTTCCAGCTGGAGCTGCAGTTTTCAGTGTGTCCTTTAGTGTTGAACTGGAAGAGACCCTTTCAGAGATCACTCAAACCTGCTATTTGCAGATAACTCTCAATGTCCCACAGCAAATCAATGTCAAATCCAAGACTAGAACCCAAAGATCTCCGGATCCCCAGACTGGGGCTCTTCACACCACCCCATAGCCACCAACCCCTTCTCTAGAGGGTTTTTGTCCCCAATAAAATAATTTTAGGATCAAAGAAAGAATAGGCATGCAAATGTTAGGTCACACAGCTTCCCTGTCTGAGCTCCAGGGCCCAGCCACATGTGCATGGTTTGGCTACCCTGACAAGGACACATCTTTCCCGTCACCCTGCCAGCGCGGTCAGAACTACGAAAGTGTGTGGAGTCAGCTGCTCACTAACCTTGTGACCTTGGCGAGTCCGGTTGATAGGCGCTAATGCTAGAAACTCAGGAAGCAGAGTACTTGGCACCTAGTAGCCACTGCTCCGTAAATGTCTGGAGTGGAGGAGGGTGTTCTTTGGAAAGGACCACCCCCTTTCTCATGGGGAAGGCCACGTTTCGAATATTTTGCCCAGAGCTTAAAGGCAAATCTGAGCCCGTGAAGCTACTTTCTCAAGCCCAGAGGAGAGGTGACGTCTCTGAGCAAGACACTCTTTAGGGTCACCTCAGGCCCCTCAACTTGTCTGTGCCCTCAGTTTTAATGGGTTTCCCCATCTGCCCCTCAGTGTAAATGGGTTTCTGAGCACACGCCCAGGCCATTTGGATTTCTGCATCTTGGCTTTCTCTGCCTCTTAACCCACCAGGAGGCTCGGAGGGAAAAGGCTCCAGTGTTCCTTCCCCACTGAGGCTCCTGCTGGACTGTGCATTAAACAAGGTAATGGAAATACAGAAAGAGGCGTTTCCCCCATGGGGCGGCCTCGTCCGTTTATTTCTTTTCTCCCAGTTATGTAAAAATACATATTTTATACCATCACTCAGCCCAGGGAGCTGTTAGGGCTTTGTTTTCCTCCGCCCAGCGAGCCCTGGCCTTGTAACTCCACAGTGACTCTCATCGATTCTTCCATTACACTCTGATAATTCAATAAAAAGTATTTTAGAAAACAATTAGGGGCAGTGAGGACAGGTCTGGAGAGACGCTCTCTTCAGACTTCTCAGCAAGTCCTTCTCCAAGCTCCAGGGAGTTGATCGTGGAGGGCTGCCCTCTCTCAGCCGTCCAGGGTGAGGTGCCCCATGGAGGTGGGGTGTTTTGTGACTGTGGCCTTCCATGAATAGCCTCAATTTCCTCTTCCATCAAAACACTACACGTCCTTGTGAGGATCAAACAAGCAGGTGGAAAAAAAAAAACCCAAGCCGGTGAAGCCTGTGCCGCTGATGTTGAGCTAGGCCACTGATGGAGGGTTCAAATTCTTGTCCTGCCACTAGCTGGGTAGCATGTCACCTGCCCTCATCCATAAACTGGGAATGTTGATAGCATTTAATTCACAAGGTTCTTGTAAGTGCCCTAAAGTTAGCTGTCAGCATTCTTGGCTCAGTGCATTCATTCCCTGCCCAGGTTTAGGCAAAACTGTGAGCCGGAAGGAGCCTCCCCACCCCCCACCAGTAAAGTCTCTTAGGCTTCTGTGGCCTCTGCTTGGACAAACTTCCACACTGACTGGTTAGTCTTTTCAACCCTCCCAGGGTCATTTGCATTTTAAAGCGTGCTCTGGAGTGTGCTTTTTTCAAAGAATAGAAACTCAGGAGCCATTAAATTCCCCCCAGAGTTCTTAACCTGGTGTCTGGGAATGGACTAGGGGAGAGGGGTGTTCCTGGAACCCCGAGACTGTATGCAAACCTGTCGGGGCAGGTGGTGAGTTCCACTGCTTTCATTAGTTTCTCAGATGGGGGGAAGAAAAAGTCAGGATCTTGGAGCTGAGCTCTCTTTGAGGTCCCATCCAATGTTAACAGTAAAATTTCAGTCGTCAACAGGGAGAAGAAATGTTGACCAGAGGCCTTGCCAGCGCCCTGCCTGGTGCATGGCAGACCCTTCGCTGGTGCTCACCGGGCAGACACCCTCTGGATTTCCTTATTGCAGGGTGTGTGTCTCTGATGGACTTTTACTTCCCGGGTGCCCAGGTAACCGGTCAGCCAGGGCTAATGATTAATCCCTGTGGCGGTGCTGACCCTTTCAGTTCCTGACAGAAAGGCGGCAAAGAGAGTTCTCAGACTGAGAGTAGCCCACCCCCTCGCTGGCCAGCGAGAAATCCCGGGCAATTCGAATTGCTAGGGATTGCAGCCAGATCAGGCACCCAGAGGTATGAGGAGAGGAGGATCCATTCTAACTGCTCCTGGGAGCTCCTGCCGCCTCTGCTGGGCCTGCCACCTGCCAACGCACAGGGGAAGAAACTGGATGCCCAATCTGCCTCCTGTTAAAATGACGGTGACCGACAGGGCTGCCACCCTCTACAGCTCAGCCAGTCATGTCTGAAAAAAAGTGCTTTATTTCAAACACAAAGCAAACTGTAAAATGCATACCGTGTTTAGTATAATGAAACACCACGCATCTACCATCTAGCTTCAACAATTATTTTTGTAATTTTTATAATTTTTACAAACTTTGTAATTGTACCAAACATTGTTTCATCTTTTCACCCCTGCATTTTTTAAAAATTAAGACTTTTGAAAAAGCAGTGTTACCCCTGGCTGGTGTGGCTCAGTGGATTGAGCACCGGCCTGTGAACCAAAGAGTCACTGGTTCGATTCCCAGTCTAGGGCACACGCCTGGGTTGCAGGCCAGGTCCCCAGTAGGGGGCGTGCAAGAAGCAACCACACATCGATGTTTCCCTCTCTTTCTCCCTCCCTTTCCCTCTCTCTAAAAATAAATAAATAAAATCTTTTAAAAAACAAAAGCAGTGTTAGGTTCACCGCAAATTTGAAGAAAAGATGCACAGATTTCCCATATATTCCCTGTCCCCATACATATATAGCCTCCCCTATTACCAACATCCCCTGTCACAGTAGTACATGTGTTAGACGTGATGAACCTACATGGACATGTCATAGTCACCCAAAGTTTACAGTTTATACTATGATTCACTCTTGGGGTCGCATGGTCTACGGGTTTGAACAAATGTATGGTACCATTACAGTATCATATAGAGTCATTTCACTGCCTTAAAAACTCTCTGTGCTCCATCTACCTATTCATTCCACCCTTCCCCTACTCCTGTCAGCCAGTGATCTTCCTGGGGCCACACTGGTGCCTTTTCTAGAATGTCATACTGTTGGAACCATAAGGTACGCAGGCTTTTCGGATCGGCTTCTTTCACGTCATATCATGCATTTAAGTTTCCTCCATGTCTTTTCATGATTTGAGAGCTGATTTCTTTTCAATGCTGTGCAATATTCCATTGTCTGAAGGTATCACAATTTAACCATTCACCTATTAAAGGACATCTTGTTTGCTTCCAAACTTTGGCAATTACGAACAAAGCTGCTGTAAACATCCACATGGAGGTTCCTGTGTGGATGTATGTTTTCAGCTCCTTTGGGTAAATACCAAGGAGCATGACTGGTAAGAGTATGTCGGTTTGGTTTTGTAAGAAACTGCTGCTGTCTTCCACAGTGGCTGTAGCAACGCGCATTCCCACCAGCAAGGAATGAGGGTTTCCGTGGCTCCACATCCTCAGCAGCATTTGGTGTTCTCAGAGCTTTGGGTCGTGGACATTCTAATAGGTGCGTAGCCCCCGAATTTTTATTTTTGCAGAATTTTTTAAAGCAAATCCCAGATAACATATCATTTCCCCTGTAAATATTTCAATCTGCATCTCTAAGAAAGACATTTTAAAACATATGACCATTATCTTATTAGCAATAATACCTAATAAAATTCATAGTAATTCCTCAATGTCATCCAATAGCTATGCCATATTTGGGGAAAAAAAATGTCTCTTTTGTAATTAGTTTGTTTGAATCAGGATCCAAGCAAGAGCCACACTGGACTGTTACGTCTGTTAAGTCTTTTACATCCATAATGGTCTCCCTGCCCCTTTCTGTTTAGCTTTCTTGAAGGATAGTTGACAGTAGTATTTAGAGTACACAGTTGGATACATTTGGGCAAATGCACACGCCGTGAAACCATCAGCACAGGCAAGACCACGAACAGATCCTTTGTTTGCTTTTTTCTTGTTTCTATTCGGACACAGTTCCCAACTTACAGAGGGTTTTGTTGTTGTTGCTGTTGTTCTTGGGTTTTTTTTAAGTGGCTGTTTCCTTTAAGACACCAGACCACTGGTCCTGCACTTTGTATTTGGTCAAATGCATCCTCCTGACATCATTTAACACGTCCCTCTATCCCAGAGGTGGCAAACTCATTTTCACCGGGGGCCACATCAGCCTCACGGTTGCCTTCAAAGGGCCGAATGTAATTTTAGGACTGTATAAATGTAACTACTCCTTAACAGTTAAGCAAGAGTTCAGTGCTGCTGCGGGATAAAACAGGGTGGAGAGCCGGATGCGGCCCACGGGCCTTGTGTTTGCCGCCTGTGGTCTATCCCGTATGTTATATGAACTGTATTCAGATCTAGAGGCGTGATTTGATTCAGATTCCATTTCTCAGGCAAAAATATTTCAACTGAGTACTTCCCGAGGCATCGTATCAGGAAGCAAGGAACCATCTGGTTGGTTCTATCAGAATAAATAAGATTCAGTTGGTGTCAGCTGATCCCTCCATTATCAAGTTCTTCATCAGCCTTTTGCCCTGTGGTTTTTAGCACCATGGATGATGGCTGTCCAAGTCCATTAGCTTATTAGGGCAAACGAGAACCATTTATTAAGCACCCCTATGTGCCAGGCACTCTTCTTGACACTAGGGATATAGAAATAAACAAAACATGGTCCCTGCCCTCAAGAAGCTCATAGGTGATGGAGGATACAGACAAGTAAACATTCATGCATTTATTTATTAAGTATTATTGAATGGTGCTCTGGCTGGTGTGACTCAGTGGAATGAGCGCAGACCTGTGGATGGAAAGGTTAAAAAGTTGCCTGTTTGGTTCCCAGTCAGGGCACATGCCTGGGTTGTGAGTTCAGTTCCCCAAGTTGGGGGCGTGTTAAGAGGCAACCAATCAATGTTTCTCTCCCTCCTTTCCCCTCTCTCTAAAAATAAGTAAATAAAATATTTTTTAAAAAGTATTACTGAATGCTATCTACCAGGCATTGTGCTAAATGCCAGTAATTGCAATATACCGTGTAATAAAAATGATAGCTACCATTTCCTGGAGTTCGCCATGCTCTACAAGGCCTCTCTCGCCAGTCCTAATACAGTCCTTTGGGTGCTAGCACTACATCCACTTTACAGATTTGAAGCAGAGGCAAAGAGATACGCAGTAACAGTGACAGAACTGGAACTTGAACCTAAGGCCACACGCCTCCCAAAACTCTGAATCTTCACGCTGTCCTGCTAAAGCCAGGGTAGGCTTTTCTTTCCAGGTGCCATATGAACTGTGAGGCAAACTTTGCCTGATTTAACAAGAAATGGTGTGTCGAGTTGACCTGGAATTCCAGCCTCCAGGGCAGGCTAGAGCTTCCGGTCCATCGATGGGTGGGGTGATGATGAGAACGGAAACCAGAAGGGCAGGCCCTGGGCCGGACCATTCGGTCCTCCCACCCGCCTATGGAGCAGAGGGGATTTCTCCCGTTTTCCCGCAGAGGAGACTGAGGCTCACACAGATGAGCTGCGAGGTCGGGGCAGTGTTAGGCTTGCCGCTGGTGCTCAGCTCTAAGACCAAATGACAAAATGGTTCCCAGGACCGGTGCTGGCGCCTCACTGCCTGGTTCTGAATCCTGCTCTTTCACCTGCTAGTTCCAAGCATTTGAATGAGTCACTTAAACCTTCTTTGGACTTCAATTTCCTCATCTGTACAAACGGGAGTCGTAATAGCATCTACTTCATTGGATGGTTGCCAAAATTATGTGAAATAACGTAAGTAAATGTGGTGAACAGGAAGTGCTAAATAAACATTAGTTATTCTTATTTTTTACATTCTACAATCCTCAGGAGTTGGGGCTCTCCCTGAGCAGAGTCCAGGGGCAGCAGGCTCACTCCAGCCATGCACCCTCCCCTAAGCCCACCAAGCAGGGCGGAGCCTGCTGCCCTGCAGCTCCATGGCTGGCTGGGCACCCTGTCTTTGCGCACATACCTTTGAACCTGGTGGCTCGAGAAAGACAGATAAGGTTCTACAGAATAGCTGTTGGGCCCCACAGACCTGTTGCTTCCTGTGTCCCACCTGTGCACAGAGAGGCCCCAGCCCCGCTCTCTGAGCCAAGGACCCCGTCCAGGTGGGATGGAGAGATAAAGCTCACATCCAGGTTTGACAAGGCTCAGCAGCCATTGAAATCACTCCCTGACCCCAAGTCTCAGATACGTGGGGACAAAGAAAGGGCTTTTACTTTTTGTAATTAAAATATTTTCTTTTCTTCATTTATGCTCTTGGATCTTTACTGTGAAGCCCTCACAATTTACTTTCCCTTTAAAATGGAACTCTGTGGCTAACAATTTATTTATCAAATTCCATGTGGTGGCTAGAACACAGTGCAGGGGACTGACCTTGGGACTTGAAGCAAAACCTCTTTCCCGCCCTAAGTCTCAGTCTCCTGTCTATTAAATGACTCAGTTGCCCTGGAAGGATCCTTCAGTTTTCTCTCACCTCCAAAAACTCTTGACTTTTAGTTCTTTGAGATGAATAGTCTCAGGGGCTGGGTTCACGTTCCCTGCTCACTGGGGCCAGGAGTTCCCCCGTGACTGATATTTATGGAAGCATGATGCTGTTCATTGCTTTTCAGTTTTTAGACTCAACTTCCAGACAAGGCACAGAATACTTAATTATAGTTACAGAACAAAATGGAAATATTATGAATAATATATGACTATTAAAAATTGGAAATTGCTTGAGAAGGAAGCTGGGAGGTTTGATAAAGGTACTAGATGCTTTTTAAATTTTTTTTATTTCTTTTAAAGATTTTTTTACATTTATTTACTTTTACAGAGAGGGCAAGGGAGAAAAAAAGAGAGGGAGAGAAACATCAGTGTGCAGTTGCCTCTTGTATGCCCCCAACTGGGGGCCTGGCCCATAACCCAGGCATGTGCCCTGACTGGGAATCGAACTGGTGACCTCTCAGTTTGCAGGCCAGTGCTCAATCCACTGAGCCACTCCAGCCAGGGCCTTTTTTTTTTTTTTTTAATGCTCACCAAGGATATGTTTATTGATTTTAGAGAGAAATGAAGGGAGAGAGAGGAAGAGAGAGAGAGAGAGAGATCAATGTGAGAGAGAAACATCAATCAGTACACACCTCACTGGGGATCAAACCCATAACCTTTCGGTGGAAGGGGTGACGCTCCAACCAGCTGAGTCACCTGGTCAGGGCACATCACGTTCTCATCTTCCAACAGTTACTTCCCTGGCGAGGGGAATTTAGGGTAGGTGGTGAGTTCACTATTGTTCATTATATTATTATGCTTTGTAACTTATAATGTAATATACAGGGTCTGGCACAGATAACATCCTTTTTTAAAAATATATTTATTGACTATGCTATTACAGTTGTCCCACTTCCCCCCCTTCACTCCACTCCATCCTGCCCACCCCCTCCCTCCTACATTCCCCCCATAGTTCATGTCCAAAAACACCCTTTTTTATTACAAAATCTTTCATTACAAAATCATAAGCATGTAATTCTGTAACATAACAATGTCACACTGAAACATACCATATGACATTTTAGCTGAAATGTTCACATTAAAACTATAAATTATGACACCCATATTATTACCCTACCACCCACACTCAAGCAGGCATTACCTCTGCCAGACCCTGTATTTCTTATCTTTTAATTTCAGATATTATCTCTTTGAAAGATAAAGAAAAAGCAATAGCAAAAGAAAATTTAGGATATAAGGAGTAAGATAAAAGAGATAGATGTAACCCTGGCCAGTGTGGCTCATTTGGTTGGAGTGCCATCCTGTAACCAAAGTGTCGTGGGTTTGATCCCCCTCAGAGCACGTGCCTGGGCTGCAGGCGTGATCCCTGGTCCAGGCACACATGATCCCCTGATTCCCCGTGTGGGAGGCAACCAATCAATGCTTCTGTCTCGCATTTCCTCTCTCCCTTCCTCTCTCTCTAAAAGCAATGAAAAAATGTCCTCAGGTGAGAATTAAAAAAAAAAAAAAGAAATAGATACAGCAAAAATAAAAAATTATTTGGTCTCTTCCTCCACAAGTGCAAACTTGTTCTGACTGTGGTGAGCATTGAACCCTTTCTGGATAGATGTAAACTGGATTGAAGGGGGTGGGCTGGGGGTTGGCAACGAAAAAGAATGAAGTCCTAATATGTGCTACACCACCGATGAACCCTGAAAACATTAGGCTAAGGGAATGAAGACTGACACAAAAGACCACATATCATATGACTCCATTTTTATGAAAGTTTTAGAATAGACAAATCTACAGAGACAGAAAATAGATTAGTGGCTGCCCAGGGCTGGGCTGGACTGGGGGGCAGGTGGGGAATTGGGGGTGGCCGCTAACAGGAATGGCACTTCTTTTAGAAAGAGATGAACATGGTCTAAACTTAGATTGCGGTGATGATTGCACAATCTTGTGAAAATACTACAAAACATTGAGTCGAATGCTTTAAGTGGGTGAGTTGGGTGGTTTATGAATTTTATTGGAATAAAACTGTTTCTCTGTTAAGTGAGAGGGAGTGTCTTGCTAAGAGCAGTGTTAGTACAGGGGTGATTTTCTCAGCCCTCTACCTCCTACTGTTTTTGTTGCACAAATGGAAAAATCTAGAAACTTTTTTCCATGTACATATGGAATTATAGCAACAATAATAATGGCTCTCATTTGTAACACTCACTATGTTCCAGGTGCTAGTTCAAGGCACTTTTACTTATATTAGCACATGCATCACTATGAGGAAGATACTGTCCTACCCCTACTTGAGGAAACCCAGGGGTACAGTGACTTTCCATGGCTAGTAAGTGGCAAAGCTGTGACTTACCCACCATGTGCCAGGCCCTGTGCTCAGTACCTGCAACACACAAGTCCATCCTGAAAGCCACCACGCCCTCCACTGTCCATGAAGCATGCATGACCCAACTAACCCGGTGCAAAGGTGACCAATCATCCCTGTTTGCCAGGGACAGAGAGGGTTCCTGGCGTGTAGCACTCTCAGCGGAAAGGCCTGGAAAGGCAGGAAAGCCCGGGGTAAACCAGGATGAGTTAGTCACCCTACCACAGTCAGTGAGCGCTGCTGACTGTAAGCGCACACACCTGAGTGCTCACCTAATCACAATAGGGGCGTGTCTCAGCGAGAATCCAAGTTTTGTAGAGGGGAGGGTGGAGCTCGCCTGGTAGGATCAGACAGGGCAAGTGGAGACCTGCAGAGCAACAAAACCAGGGCAAAGAGCAAGGTTTCCATCACAAGCCCAGAAAAAAACTCCAGAGTTGAGTCTGAGGGTTGAGGGCCCATCATTTTCCAGAGTGACTTTCTAACTTTTCCTTCACTTGCTCAGCCATTCATTCATTTGGTGAACACTCACTGGGCCCTGCCACATGCCAAGGGCTTTGCTGGTGAGGCGGGAACCTCCCTTCCCTCAAGGAGCTTTCCATCTGGTGAAATACACAGACAAGGGAACCAAGTATTTACCTGGTTAAATATTAATAATGTTTAACAAGTGGCAGAGCCTGGGCACTGGGCCAATCAAAATGAACACCAGCCATTAAGACCAAAGCAGGATCCTCAGACCCCTGCTGAGCCAGGCTTCACCCTTTTGGTTGCCGGGTGGTGGGGTGGTTTGGGAGTCATGGGAGGGGCTGCAGGTGTGGGGACACTTGGGGGACTCAGGCAAGCAGCTGATTATCAACAGATGGGGAAAAAATTTTCAACACAGTATTTTAGCAACTAGAATAGCCATGTCAGGGACTCTGGTGGTGTCCAGCCCTGGTGATAGTGATATGAGATCAACAAGGCAAGAGATCGGGAGGCACATGGGGCTCCGGGAAGGCTTCCTGGGGGAAGTGACATCGAAGATGAGTTAACTAGAGTGCTCTTGGCCGAGGGAGAAGGGCTCAGCATTTCAGGTAGTTCAGTATAACTAGAGGAAGGAGAGGCAAGAGATTAGGCAGGCAGGTAAGGAGAGTGGTGGGGCAGCGGCTGTGTTAGCTGTGGTCAGCAGCTTGGACTCGTCCTTAGGGTAACAGAGCAATGGGGAGCCATTGCAGGATTTTACTTAAAATGAGGGGGGTTACCTGATCCAATTTACAAATCCCTTGGGAGACTCCAAGGAGTCTATTTTTCCAAAGACAAGAACCAAGGTTCAGGGAGGTTAAAACTCCTGTCAGATGTCACACGGAGGGTCAGACATGGAGTGGATGGAAATGCTCGCTTCTAGATCACCTTCCCCTTTGAACCACGTGCCACAGGGCTTCCCATCTGTACACGAAGCTTCAGAGTTTGTGAGGCACTCACAGATTACAAAGCTCTTTCCATCCACGCTCATTTGATTTTTCCGCCACAACGCTGTGTTCCAGGCAGGGACACCATTCCCATGTCACAGCTGAAGGGACTGAAATACAGGGAGGTTTCGAGATCTAGTAAGTAACGAAACCTCGATTCAAATTCAAGCCTTAAGACTCCTCACCCACGTTGGAATTTGTATTGGTCACTTTGGCGTATAAATACCAGAAACAGAAGTGGCTATTTAGAAAAAGGAAATCTGGGGGCTCATGAACTAAAAAGTTCGTGAGAGATGGAGTTTAGGCATGGATGGCTCCGGGTCTTCAAATTATGTCATCAAAGATCTGCCTTGCTCTGTCTTCGTTTTCCTGTGTTGACTTTCTTCTTAGATTCTCCCATCAAAGCAGAGACAGGCTCCCAACCTACCAGTCCGGCAATCTCAGTCACAAAGAACTATACTTTCCCAGTAACTGCAGCAAAAGTCTCAGGATTCATTTTATGCCCAGACTTGGCTCCTGTACACACCTCTGAACCAGACACTGTGGCCAGAGATAGCTACGTGGTTCTGATTGGCTAAGACTGGGCCATGTGTCCAGCCCTGGAGTCAGGCAAGAGGGATCCACCTCCCAGGACCACATGGACTAAGAGTTGTGTCTCCTAAAGGAAAATAATGGCGCTCTCTGAGGGGACAGCGGACAAATACTGGGTATAAAAACTAACAGTCAGGTGACAGAACAATTGCCCAGCATCAGGAAGAGGCTACTCACCTGGGCTTGGGGGGTTCCTCTCTGACCAAGGAGCTCAAAGTGGTGGCTGGCATGGTCTGCCTGGTGCCTGCCTTTTGGGGCGGAAGTCCTGCCCCTCCGCAGAGCACCACCTTCCAGAGCCAGCCAGCAAGATCCAGGCCTGCCCCAGAAGCCACTTCCCTTCTGCTACATGCCAGTTTTCAGCCTGTCACTTGCTGGGCCTGGGGTGGGAGTCTGGTTCCTCTTAGCAGACAGAACTTAGTCATAGTGTGACCTAAAAATCTAAAAACACATAAAAATAAAATTTAAAAAGCCAGGAGTCCAAAATGACCTTATTTGCAATAAATATTCTTCTCTTGTGAGTCTCTCCCCATCCCATTCTTGATGAGACCTATTGTTGGGCTAGGGCTTATACTGCAAAACCACCCAAAAGGCAGAATTGGCTAGTGTTTAAGAATACAGACGCTGGCCCTGGCTGGTGTGGCTAAGTGGACTGAGTGCCAGCCTGAGAACCCAAAGGTCACAGGTTCGATTCTCAGTCAGGGCACATGCCTGGGTTGCAGGCCACGTCCCCAGTTGGGGGAGTGTGATGTATCCCTTACATATCAATATTTCTCTCCCTCTCTTTCTCTCTCTCTTCCCCTCTCTCTAAAAATAAATAAATGGAATCTTAAAAAACAATATTTAAAAAATGCACTCAGTGAATAGATTTGAAGCTTCACTAACAGTTAAAAAAAAAAAAAAAAAAGAACAAGCCCTGACCAGGATGACATCATCCCACATGGGTGAAAGGTTGCTGGTTTAATTCCTGGTCAGGACACATCCCAGTTGGGAAACAGGTGAGAGGCAACCAATCAATGTGCCTCTCTCACACATCCATGTTTCTCTCCCTCTCTCCCTCCCTTCCCCTCTCTCTCTTAAAAAAAAAAAAAAAGAACAAGAAAGGCAAAGTCCTTTCTGATCCAGACAGTTAAGAGCTTGGGCCCTGGCTGGAGAAGACTGGGTTCAAATCCAGGGGATACTGGGCTGTGTTGATTTTAGCAAATCATGTAAACTCTGGGCACCTATGTTTTCTCTTTAATAAAATGGAGGTAACAACAGTCCCACTCCTTGGGAGTGGCGTGACGATTAAATGAACTAATACCTGCAAAGTACTAAATATATCTAGATGCTCACTGAAAAACTTTACAAAACTATTATTATTATTATCATCATTATTATTATTGTTTGAAAGAACCTACATAACACCTTGTGGATAACCCGGCAGAGTTAGTGCTCGGTAGATGTATGGGCATCTTTAGAGGCTATCAGAGCCCTCCTCTCCCTCTGGAGGGGAAGGAACTCAGTTTCCAGGAGGAAAGGGTACTTGCCCGAGGTCTCCAGCGGAGTTGGAGACAGAGCTCGGAGGCTGGGCTTGTAGGCAGCAGACCAAGGAGGTTCCTCAAAGAGGCGATTCAGGGTATGCTTGGAAAACCTCCTTTTCTCACTGCCCAGAACTTCACAGATCTCAAACCCCTTTCTTCTTCTGTTTTAGCCTCCCTCCCCATTTTAAACAATGAAAAGATGATTTACATTTAGTAAAATACACCCTTTTTGGTGTTCGGCTCTGTGAGTTTTGACAGACACATGCAGTTGTATACCTAGCCCTCTGCTAGACGGAGGCAGTTCCACATGCCAAAGACTTCCCGTGGGCCCTTTGCAGACCCACCCACCCCTCGTCCCGGGCAGCCAACGAGCACTTTGTGTCCCTGCCCTTTGCCTCTTCTGGGACATCATATAAATGGGATCACAGAGTGTGTGATCTGTGGTATGTAGTTTCTGTCACTTAGCAAAATGCTTTTGAGATCCATCCATGTTGTCGCTTACATGTACAGAGTGTGGCAAAAGTAGGTTTATAGTTATTCGTATGGAAAAGACAATAACTGATAAACAATAATACAAGAATAAACTCTGTGTTTTGTGAACGCAATTGTAAACCTACTTTTGTCCCACCCTGTATTTTTAATTCGTTCTCTCTCTCTCAGCAGTATCCCATCCTGCAGAATGTAAACAAATTGTTTATCCATTCACCAGCTAATGGGCACCTGGGCTGTTTCCCGTTTGGGGCTATTATGAATAGAGCTGCTAGGAACATTCATGTGCCTTTGTATAAACATATGTTTTCATTTTTCTTGGGTAAACACCAAGGAGTAGAATTGCAGAATCACATGGTTAGTGTATGTTTGGCTTTGTAAGAAATTGTCCAACTGTTTTTCCAGAATGGCCCCCCCACTGTGTAGTGCCGTCAGCGATGCGTGAGAGTTCCGGTTGCTCCCCATCTTCTGCAGCCCGCGGTGTGATCAGTCTTTACAATGTCAGCCGCTCGCATCGCTGTGCAGTTCGCGCTGCGCTGTGGTCTGTATTTACATGTACTTAATGACCAATGCTGAGCACACGACATCTTCCCTCTTTCTTGCTAAAAATTATGTAAGTAATAAATATCCATAGTAGAAAGCATTTTAATGCGGAGATAAGTGAAAAGAAGAAAAATTAAAATACAAATCACTTCTTACCCTAGAGTTAACCACAGTTGACACTTTGAGCTATAGCCAATGTTTGTCTCTTCGGAAAAGATATAATTGCATTTTGTTTATTTATCTGCAGAGCACATGCACCTGGGGCCGAGTTTGACAGCCGTGAAAGGGGAAGTGTTGAGAAATAGTCTCCCACTCGTTCCGGTGCCCGAGTTAAGCAGGCTAACTAAGCCTGTGTAACTTAGAACGTGGGTCACCACCGTTCTTGGCTGTGCTGGTGGGAATACAAAGAACAATTCCAGTAAAACTAATCATTCGCAAACCTGACACCCCAGAGAGTTCATTCCTCAGCAGTTAGGCGGAGGAAACTCCAGAAACATGTGCAGCAGGAGGTCCATACAAGAATATTCATAGATGCATTATTCGTAATAGCAAAAATCTGGAAAAACCCAGATGTCCATTGACAGGATAATGGATTTTAAAAATGCAATATATTCATACAATGGTTGAACGCAAAGCAATGAAAAAAATGAATGGACTACAGTTATGCACAACAGCATCATAAATCTTAATAACATGATGTTGAATGGAAAACCTACATCCAAAAGCTTCCATACAGCATGACACTCTTCTTATAAAGGTTAGAAACAATTAAAAGTATGCACTATATTATTTAGACCGTATGTATATATGTGATCATCCACACAAAAGTAGCAAAGGAAGGAAAAACAAACATCAGAAGATTGCGGGGGGGATATAAGGGGGTGGGGCAGGGAAGCATCCCATAGGTAGATATAAGGTATCACTATGTTCTATTCTTTGGTTTGGATGGAGAGTTAAACATCAATGAGTAAGTGAATTGAACGGAAAACTGGGCAGACCAGCGGTGCCAGTGCATCAGGAACCGGGGGTTGCGATTAATCTGTGCGTGAGAGGGTCACCGAATACTAAGGAGTAAATCTTCCTCTCTGGTCCCCTAGCCACTCTGCTCCCCTCTCCAAGAGCAACTGCTCGCACCACTTTCTGGGTGTCCTTCAGCAATAAACTACCTTTCTTGACCAATTCTACAGAGTAACCTGTGTTTTCACTCAACACCGGTTCATGGACAGCCTGCCACATCAATGAATATAGATTTTCAATAGCATTTTTAATGGCCATATAATTTTCCACTGTGTAGATGCCTGTCGTTGATTAAACTCATTCCCTTTTTGGTGGACCTGGGTTTTTTCCAGTGTTTGTTCTTAGCAGCAACGGTATGAGGAACTCCTTCATACATATACCTTTGAGGTTTGCATGGATATAGATCTTCAGGAAAAATTTCTCCAAGTGGACTTACTGGGCCAAAGATGATGCGTGCATTTCACGTTTTTGAGCCCTCCAGGGTGGGGCCAAGGAGGTTTACAGTGGCGAGTACGTGAGACAGAGTTCACTCTTGTATTATTGTTTTTTAATTATTATATTATTTTCCGTGTGAACAGCGGTAAACCTACCTTTGCCCCACCCTGTACGCGGTGCCCGCCAGCGCGCAGGGAGATGGCAGTCTTTGAGGGGCCTGGCTGCGGGCCTGGAGCTGTTCTCTTACTGAACCTGCTCCAGAGGTTATTCATCAGCAAGGCAGCATTAACCATTCCCAGGACCTCCCTGTGGGGCAGCAGGAAATGGGGCGGCTTCTGGGGCAGAGGAGAACAACAAGTCTTTATTAAAATGCTATTCACCACGAATGCTTTATTAGTACAGCTCTTGGCCTTGCGCTTGGGCAACTCCCTGCAGACTGGAGTGGGTCTACATCTCCTGGGGAGAGATGAGCAGGAGTCCAGCGTGTGCTGGGCTCCTCCGCTTTGGCCCCCCTTCCATTTCCTCCGTTAGGCAGTGAATATGCTGCGGGTAAGAGCTGGCACTGGAGTCAGATAGCCGGGATTAAAATCCTCGTTCCTCCACGTGCTAGCCAGGTGACTTTGGGCAAATTTAGAAACTCTTTAGATAATACTATACAACTAATGGGGTTGTTTTGGCATTTAAGTGACTGAGTACATGTAAAAGGCTCAAGATGCTCTGGGCACGCTGGAAGTGCTCTACAATTGTTGAGTATCACCAGGTACCTGCCCTGGGCCAGACTCACAGCCCCCGCCCTCAAGGTGTCCGCAGACTGATGGGGGAATGGACAGGGAAAGAGGCATTTACCCTCCGGAGTGATGAGGGCGTCAATGCAGGTGCTCAGGAAATTCTCATAGGAGGGCTGCCCAACCTGGAAGGCTTCCTGGAAGACATTGCAGCAGGAACCAAGTCGCCCACAGGCTAACACAGAGGCAAAGTGGCTTTGGGAGATGAGACTAGCCATCAGCTAACTCCCTTTACTGGGAATATGAAGATGGGGTTCAGAAGTTTTCAGTCTTGGATTTCAATTCGGGAATTTCCCAGAACCTGCCTGGGCCCTATGTACTGTGCCTGTGCCTGGGGATAGGGGTGAGTGTGGGCTGGACTTAATAAGGCAGAGGCCCTCAGGGAGCCTAAGGTCTAAGAACTGGACACGAAATACCTAAGAACTAGACTCTGATGAGGGCTACGAAAGGAAGCGGAAAAATGTCAAGGGAGCAGCTAATTTTGACACTCCCAGGACTGTGGAAGGCTTTGCAGAGGAAATGCTCCTAAGAATTGATCAGATGTGGGGAGAGAAGGGGTGAAAAGGAAAGGCACCTCAGGTAGAGGGAAGAGCACTGGCAAAGGGGAGGCAGCAGGAAAGCCCACATGCCAGGAAGGGGGGATTGTCCAGCCTGGCCTGTGGCACCTGTACCTGGGGAGAAGTGAGGGGCGGGCAGGAGTTGAGGTTGTAAGGTCAACTGAGGCCAAGCTGGAGGGTTCACATGACATGCTACTTGGACTTGATGTAGTAGGTCATGGGAACGGAACAGAAGTGTTTAAGCAAAGGGACGCGACGAGGTCTGTGTTCCGGAAAGGTCACTCTGGCACAGACGGGGGAGGAGGCCTTGGGAGGCAGCAGGGCTAAAGGCCACTGTGACTGTCTCAGCAAGCAGCATGGTGGGCACGGAGAGGAAGGGCGGGGTGTCTGTAAGCAGCCCTCTGAAACATTTGAAACCAAACCCCTGAAGTTACTCCCTGGTGGCTCATGAGTTGAGAAGTCTAATATCCCTGGGAAAATAAACCTGTTCCTGACCCCCACTGGCAGGAGGAGGAGGAACCCCATACGCTTTTTGATTAGGATTAGGCAAACTTTTCCCCCTTTATTGGGGGTCAATTGAATTATTAAAGGAAGTCAACAAGATTGTGACATATAAAAGTGAAATGACTTGATTTTATTGTTTTTCCTTAACGGAAACAATATATCAGATCAACATTTAAAATATTTCTCAAAGATCATGAGTAAAGTGTAGTCTCTTTTCCATAGAGACACAGAAAGGAAGGGAGAGGAGGGGCAGAAGGGTGGGGAGGCCTCAGGAGGAGGAGGGAAGCCTGGCCAAGGGGAAGCTGGGTCAGTGGCAGAGGGAGGGGGATGGCACGGAAGCAAGGCTGACGGGCTGGGCCTGGAAATGGACTGAATATGAGGCTTAGAATTGGCAGGTCCTGAGTTTAATCTCAGCCAAGTCTCCCCATGTTTCTTAGCCCCAATTTCCTCACCTGTCGAATGGGGATCATAACATCTTTGTCATACGGAACGATGAACGGATCTGAGAAAGAGTAAATTGCTCTGGTCACCTGATTTGAGTGGGATAAAAGAAAGTACTCAGTGGGCTACCTGGCATTTAGAAGCTCTTAGGACAAGGGACTATTATCACTTTAACTGTACTTACGACCTTTTCCTTTTGAAGTTCTGCCTGGCCAGTTTTTATTCACAGCTCTTCAGCTGTTGTTGCTGAAACCTTCCTAGTCTCATTGATGGATGGAGAGGGCTCTTAGGCCTTCAGTACTGGGGCTGGCCCCTGGAGTGCTGCTTCCTCCATCCCCATGCTTCTCACTGCTGAGCCTACCAGGAAGCCCCAGGGGTGGACAGATAACTTGTTCCTCCAACTCCACCCCCACCCCTCCTCGTCCTCCCAACTGCCCGGCAGCCCACAGGATGGCACAAGCAGAATGTCTGAAGCTCTTCCTTCATGACCGTGACCCTCAGCTCTTCTTTCTCTTCCCAGGGGGGCACCCCAGACAGGATGGGGATGGGGAATATGAAATAAGGGACAAGTTTCCTTTGTGATGAAGCCTGCCACTTCTCCTTCCCTTCTCCTCTTGCTTCCTCTCTAACTGGTCACAACTTCCCTCTTCCAGCTCAGTGGGAAGCAGGGCAGAAGCTGTGGGAAGCTGGAACCAAGGCCCCCCCTGTCCGGGGTCCCTTCGCTTCTGTGCAGCCCAGATCTCTCCAGAACCCCACACCAGGAGAGCCTAACTGCCCCTGAACATCTCCACTTACGTGTCCCATAGACACCTCAAAATGTTCACGTTACAGGCATTCTGAAAACCAAACTCCTCACCGCCCCTCTCCACCTCCTCCTGGTCCTCTTTCTGTCTTCATTTCAGAAAATGGCACCATTGTCAGCCAGGTCCCCAGGCCAGAAATCTGAACATCTTATCCTTAACTCCTTCCTCTCACTCACGGCTCACATCTGATCAGCCATCAAATCCTTAAATATCCCCGAATCCACCCACTTCTGTCCGTGCCCCACCACGACCTTTGTCCCAGCCATCATCAGCTCTGCTTGGATGACACAGTGGCATTTATGCTTGTGGAGTCCCCTTTGCCCACCAGATCCACTCTCCTTCCTCTGCTCTGTGCCGTGGGAGCCTGACCGGTCTGAGCAGCACATTCCCTAGCTCTAGCTGGTTAAACTGAGGGTAGAAAATTGAGAGGTGGCCTTGGCTGGTGTGGCTCAGCGGACTGAGCACGGATCCGCAAACCAAAGGGTCACTAATTTGAATGCCAGTCAGGGCACACGCACAACGTGTGGTCGCCTCTCAAGCACCCCCTCCCCATTGCCCCTCTCTGTAGGTGCTTGAGAGGCGACCACACGTTGATGTTTCTTTCCCTCTCTTTCTCTCTTCCTTCCCCTCTCTCTAAAAAAAATAAAATAAATCTTAAAAAAGAACATTGAGAGGTGGTGAGAGCTGGGACGGGAGGAGAGTTCTGACTAAGCAGCCCAGCCCCTCCCGGCCACACGGAGGTTTGGCAATTCTACAAACTGTGGCCAAGGCTCCCGTCATGCGGACCCTTGGCCACAGCTCCAGCTCTTGCTGGGGTCTCAAAGGACATTTCCTCCCTGTCCCTTAGCCCTAAGGGTGTGGTAGCTTCCCATTTGCTAGTCCCGGGATGCCTCACAGAACTCCCATTACTTTACTCAGTTAATCTTTTGAGTTTGCCTCTGTTTATGGTCTCCCCCTGCTTCCTTCCGACAGGGTCAAAAACTAGACATCGAAGCCGCCAGTGCTGCCCCATGACCGGGGCCGTGGGCTGGAGTGCCTGGAAGCCGGCTGGGTCCAGTGCCGACCACCAGGACAGAGACTGTGAGCGGGGAGTGAAAGGTGGCGTGAGTGTCAGCAGGAATGACAAATCAAGATGGAGAAGTAAAGGACCATGGGGACTGTCGTGACGGTGTGGTTCTGGCTATTGTGTGTTGGAACAGTGGTCAGATTAAGGAACTTTGTAGTATTTATTGAAAAAAGAGGGGCATGTAACATGGAGAGTGCATAGAACCGAGGACTCAATGTTCTGACGTTGGGAGTTTGTTCGGGTTCCATTGACCCTGTCTGGCACAGAGGGCTCTCTCTGGCATTGAGCTGATGGGAGAGATGAAGCTTAGCTATGCTTGTATCCTTACAACCTGAGAACATTTCCAGAGTGCGGGGACAGGCAGGCTCCACACCACCACAGAAAGCTGTCACTCAGTGGCAGTGGCACTAAATACTCATTAAGGCAGCCCCTGTGGACCTGCGTCTGGGGTCCTCAACGAAGAATGCACAGGACCCAAGACCCTGTACAGCCACGCACTGTGGGGACGGTCAGGCTACACCTGGGAGGGCTGTGGCGCCCTGTGAATAAGCAGTGCTGGGGGGACAGGCTCCTCCGTGCTGGTCCAGGTCAGAGGCTGACAGGCTGGGGTGTGATCAGCGCGCTCAGAACTGAGGTGCAGCGAGTGAGAGGGCGTCTGCTGTCAAGACCGACCGAGATGCTCCTGTCAGAGAAACAACAGTCCCTCCTGAACCGCACAGCCTTCTGCTCCTTACAGGAAATCCAGCTCTGTTATAATTTTATGGGACCACCAACATATACGTGGTCCACGACTAGAATAAAAACTCTAAGGCTTAACATTTGTTGTGCTGGCCCAGTAGTTCAGTTGGTTATAATGTCATCCCAATACACCAAGGCTGCGGGCTCGATTCCCAGTCAGGGCACATACAAGAATCAACCAAGCAATGCCTCTCTCTTCCCTCCTTCCTTTCTCTCTAATATCAAAAAATAAATTAAAAAAATTTAAGTGTTAAAAAAACCCCCAACATTGTAAGTGGAAAACCAGCATCCTTTGTCATACGAGGAAGTTGGTATAAAAACAATGACAACAAAACAATGTCATTAAATTCTAGCCCTTCTTTCTCCAGTTAAGGTCATCAAAGACTGGCTAAGTGCAAAAAGGAGGCGGTCTCTTTCCTGGACACACGCAGTGCTAAAGGAAAATGACACGTGGAATACCTTTCTGTGGATTCAGGGCCACTTATACGTTAGCACCCTGTTCATGTACCTTCTGAAGTCATCTCACAGCCCCCACGGGCATGACGCCCACATTCTAGGAAGCAATGGCTTGGTCAGAGCAGGCAGGACTGGTTTCTCCCACCTCCGCCACACTCTAGCCTCAGTTTGCCCCTCTGTGAAATGGAGGGATCATTACCACTCCTGGATCACACGTGGTGTTCCTGGATTCTCTTGGCTCTGCTGCTTAGCAACTGGGCACAACTGTGGGTGGCTGGGCATGACCATGGGTGACTTAGCCTGCCTCCCTAGGCCCCAGTTTCCTCATTTTCAAAAAGGAAATGATAAAACCTGTCTTGGAGGGTTGTACAGCACTTTTCTTTGACAAATATTTGAGTACCTGCCATGTGCCAGGCACTGCTGTCAGGGTAACGAAGACAGACAAAAATCCCTGTCCTCATGGAGCTCACACTCAAGGGGGTGGAGAGAGGGAGGAGAAAGACACTAAACAGGACAGATAGATTAAAAATACATTGTGCAGCATGGTGAGAAGGAATAAATGCCGTAGAAAAATAAGGCCTGGTATGTGGGGGTGGGGGTGCAATTCTAAAGAGGGTAATTCAGTTGACATTTAGGTGATGACTGCAGGAGGGGAGGGAGCCACGAGGCACCTGGGGGAGTGGCCTGCCAGGCAGAGGGCACGGCAAATGCAGAGGCTGTGAGGCCGGAGGTGGCCCAGACTATTCTGAGAAGAGCAGGAGGAGGCTGATGTAGCCAGAGCGATGGTGTGAGCGAGAAAACGCAGCAGCAGCAGCAGCAGATGAGGTCCCAGAAGCAATGGGGTCAGATCTTCTACAGGCTTATGGGACCTTTTAAAACCTTGATTTTGATTTGGAATGAAACTTTAACCTATGGTCTGGCACATGGTAGGTAAATAATTCACAGAACCTCTAGCGCCAACTGGTGTTGCTCAGTGGGTTGTGCATTGTCCTGCAAACCTAAAGGTCACAGGTTCGATTCCTAGTCAAGGCATATGCCTGGGCTGCGGACCAGTTGGAGGCATGAGAGAGGCAACCAACTGATGTTTCTTTCCCTTTCTTTCTCCCTCCCTTCCACTTTCTAAATAAAATCTTTAAAAAAAAAAAGAAAAAAAGCAGGCTCTAATGTAATTGTTGTAATTACTTAGCATCATCTCCCGGGAATGTCTCGGTAGGTCCCAGGGTGACACGGAGGACTGCCCTGTCTTGCCCCATCAGCTGGCCTGGGCTTACTGGAAGGCAGCAGGGACAGGCATGGATGGAACCACACCGAGCATTCCTGGCCCACCCAGGCCCTCTCAAATTTCTCCCCTGGCCGGCCACTCCCTGGCAGCTTGCTGGGCAGTGGACACAGGAATGCTGAGGCAGCTGAGGGGATGGGCAGCTCCTGGACCACCCCTAACTGGGAAAAGACCTAATGACAAGGAACAGCAACAATAATAATAGCAGTTAGTTGTTCTTTTCAAATATCATTTCACAGCGGCCTCCTTTCAGCCCTTTGAGGTGCTGTTTTGAGGAAACTGAGCCTTAGAGGGGGTCAGGTTAGTAAGTCACCCATGTCTGCAACTTCTAGGGGCTGCACTCTTCACCAGGGCTCTGCCCCGGCAGACTTGGGCTCCTTTCTGCCAGGCTCCCCTTCAGTCAGGGCCCCTGAGAGAAGAATCCTGCAGCTCCTGCCTGCCAGCTGCCTGCAGGTCCCAACTTGTTCTGGCTGCCTCCTCCATGGCTGAGGATGGAGCAGAGAAGAAACAGGTTTCTCCAGCTCTGGGATGGGGCCGAAGTTGCTGAGTCGGGCCTTTCCCCAGGGCTTCAAGACCAGGCCTTCCCATGAAGTGAGCCTCCAGACCAGGCCTGGGCTGCACCCTTTACTTGTCTGACTTCATCTCCCACCACATTCTGGCTCTTTGTCTCTGCTCCAGTCACACCAGTGTTCCTGCTAAATGCTGCTGAGCCCCACAGAGCATGCTCCTGCCTCAGGACCTTTGCACTTGTTCCTTTTACCTAGACACACCTGCACACTTGCTTCCCTGTATCTTCCAGTCTTTGCTTAAACGCCACCTTCTCAGCAAGGCCTTCCCTCACTCCCAGAACTGAGTCCCCTCCCCAGCCCTTTACTCCCTGTGCCCCTCCCAGCCTTTTCTTTCTTCTCAGCCTCGCCTGTCTGCACACCGTCATTGTACTGATTTGTCTTGTTTCTGACCGGTTTCCCATTGAATAAGGACCCTCATGGCACAGAATGGAGCCTGGGGTGGGGAAAATAGTGGACTGTTGCCTGCTCCTGGGCTAGGGGCTAACTCTACCCACTCGGCCACACTCTTGCCCAGTGTTTTAGTTGTCCAAGAAACCGGATTAAAACCTGGCCTTCCATACTGTGGTGAAGACACGCTTGTCCACGTAGGGAGACAAGAGTATCTTTCAATTAACAGTTTATGGCCTCGATTCATATGGTATGTTGGCCCTACACAGATTTTTGCCTGGAGCCCCCCATATATCAGGGCTGAGATTTTTAGGTTTTCTCAATTTTTGTATGCCGAGCACCCAGAACAGTACCTGACACTGAACACATGCTCAGGAAACAGTTGTAAATGATTGAGTGAAAAAAACCCTGGGGTAACACCCCACATACTCAAGGGGACCCCAGACATGGTTGGAGATGCTACGGCTTTTCTGTACTGGGGCCAGCCCTCCATTTCAGCACCAGGGGAGGCCAACTCTGAAGAGCCCCTGCCGCTGCCTGCCCGCCTGCCTCACCTCCCCCCCGCCCCCCGCCCCGCCCCGCGCCCCATGGAGCCGGAGTCGTTTTTAATAGTTAAAAGAGCCCACACTTTAATCTCTCTGATCCTAAATTTTGGTTTAAAAAGGGAACCATAGGACCCCTCTCCCCATGGCTGTGAGTGGGAGTGTGTATATAACTGACTCCAGGCACGTGAAGGGCCTGGCCAGTCACTGACCGGCAACTGACTGCTGCGGCCACGGCCACCATCATCACCAAAGTGTGCGAGGAAGTTCCTGGCACACAGTGGACTCCTGTACTTGGCACTTGGCTGCCATTGTGACTGTTCTACCCTGGGGCTCCCTCCCTTGGTAGCCAAGCTGGGAGGGGCACCAGTGACCCTGCGGTTCAGGTGAATGGTGCCCTCTGCTGGGCACCAGGGGAAGGGCCCTCAGGGAAGCCACAGGCACCCTGACCCCTGAGGTAGTGGGCGCTGCTACAGTCTGCAACTGTCTGGCTTAGGGTGGGAAGGGCACTTTCCACCCCAGGTGTGAGTGTGGAGATAAAGGAGCAGTAACCCCCACCAGTTCCTCAGCAACAGTGGTGATAACTATAACACTTTCGCAGCACTTGTATGCCACGCACTCTTCTGAGCATTTTACAGGTATTAGCTCAATTTCTTCTTCCATTTTCCAGATGAGAAAAGTGAGGCACAGAAAGGTAAAGTGACTTGTCTAAGGTGTCATGCCTGGAAGCACTGGGGTTTGAACTGTGCCCTGACCCACAACTCCTCGGTGGATTGTTTCAGTGGGAGGTAGGCTCTGCCTTTAGCCAAAAGGAAGCTGGCCCCATGGCGTTCCACTGAGTCTGGAACTGGACCTGCAGGGAGTGGGCTGCCAAAGGGGCTCCCAGGGTGGCCACCCCTCAGCATCTCCCTGCCTGCATCTTGCTGTGGCCACGTGATGTGGCCATGGGCCTGTCATTAAGGAAGGTCCATGCCTAGCGTAGGAAACCAGACATTCGAAGCCTCAGGTACTTATCCACCTCCCAAGGATGACAGCCATTCCCTTCAGGCCCTGCAAAGGCCTAAAGGCAAGGCCCACCTAAGAAGACAGATCCTATAGGCAGCCTCTTTGGGGGGAAAACAATTAAGATTGTCAGGTCAGCCACAAGAGGAAAGGCATGGTGAGGTTTGGGCTCTGCCTACCTCTGCCCGGCTAAATGGATCTTGGGGAGTGCCTGCTTTTGGGTCTGCTACCTTTTGTCATCTAAAAAACGACAGGGGTATACTGGGGCAGATAGCTAAATGCTCTGCATCTGGGGGTTCTTAAGGAGAAATATTGGGAGGATGAGGCTAAGAGGTGGCCCCCCAACCTCTTCTTTCAACAAAGCCTCTATCTTTTATTGTCATTGTTAGACTTCAGTTCTCGGACTTTGGCTTTTAAAAGTCTAGGGGGAGCCCTGGCTGGTGTGGCTCAGTGGACTGAGTGCTGGCTTGTGAACCAGAGGGTCACCAGTTCAGTTCCCAGTCGGGGCACATGCCTGGGTTGTGGGCCAGGTCCCCAGTGAGGGGGGTGTGAGAGGCAACCACACATAGATGTTTCTCTTCCTCTCTCTCTCTCTTCCCCTCTCTCTAAAAAAAAAAAAAGTTTAGAGGAGGGCCCTGGCTGGGTAGCTCAGTTGGGCCAAGGTTGCAGGTTCGATCCCAAGTCAGAGAACATACAAAAATCAGCCCGTGAATGCTAAGTAGAACAATAAATCGATGTCTCTTTCAAATAAAAAAAAAATCTTTAAAAAGGGGGGAGGAGGATAATCACTTAACAGAATGACCCTGAAGGGTCCTTTCAGCGCCAACTCATCATCGTAGACTGAACCCTCCACTCAGAATCAGCCAGCCTTGATCCCTGTAAGGACCACGCCCCCCACACCTCCCCAACCTTCCCTAGTTGTTGCAAGACAGCTTTGAAGTATCCACAGAGATGGATGCTCCAGGGAGTTTTAACAGTGTCAAAGGCAAAAAACAGAATCAATAATGCCCATGGTTAGTGGTGAGATTAAATAAATGCTAACACATCCAACTGGGATGGGTTGGAGATAACAGGGCGGCCTCCCTGTGTGTCCTGTTATAAGATACAATGCAAAATGTGTATGTAATGTGTAGGGGGAATAGATTGGAAGGATGTACACCTAACTACTGAACAACAAAGCATGAAAGATTAATATTCAGGAAAATCAAACATTCATCCCACTGGTATGGATGGTCACACTGGTTACAGTTGGCGCCTACTCTTGAGTGCTTAGCACTGGTGATTTTAACTTTTGACCTTTTACTATAGGCCCTAAAGACGTCCTAAGATCCTATTTTGTAGATGAGAAGCAGGCTCAGAGTGAGAGTGACGTCACATCCATCCCCAACACAGAGCCCAGGCTCCATCCTTCCAAACCCCTCAGGGGCTGGTGACTGGCTCCAGCACCCAAGGGATCTAGATCCAGCCAGGCAGTCCAAGCTTGGCTAGGAATGGCCACTTTTCCTCCTCAACCCCTTCCAAAAATCTTAGGGGAAGAAGGCCAGCCTGAACAGTGGTTGTTTGGTTTTATGATTAGTCTCCACACAAGATAGGGTTTCAGGCTTTATTCAGGCATCTTAGAAAGGAGTTTAAGATACAAGGCAGCAGGTGTTTGCTGGAGACACCTAATCCTCCCTCACAGCTTTATCAGGAAAAGCAGGAAGGGCCTGGGAGAGGAATCGGAGGCTGCAGCTCATGGAACAGACAGGAGGTGGCCTTGCTTGTGGGCTGAGGTGCTGCTGACCAAGGATGGGTGAGGTTGTTTCTTACCTTAGCTCCCTTTTGACCTCCCCATCCAGGCTTCGGGACACCCTCGGCCTCAGAGCCTTAGTCTTAACCCTGCATGTGCATCAGGATTACCTGGAAGGCTTGTTAGAACAGCGTGCAGGGTCCTGCCTGCAGGTGATGTGGCTGCTGATGGCCCAGGAACTGCACTTTGAAGACAACTGCTTTACAGAACGAGTCAGTCCTGCAGGAAGGAAACATTTATTTCCACCTCAGCCATCTTCTCAGCTTCACCTCAGATTCTCCTCTGTCAGTTCATTGCAAAGAGAAAATTTAAACTTTGCTTTAACAAAGGCACACAGGAATTGTTCTCTCCCTGCTGTCTCCTCGGCCTCATTTCTGCATCTGTCCCTGGGTGTTGTCAGGAGTGTCCCAACTTCACTGACATTCGGGGTGAGTTCTCTCTCTTTCTGTCTGGCTTGATTTTGATGATGACCAGGTGTCATTAAAAAAAACAAAAAGGCCATTCCTTAAAGCAGGAAAATCCCTCAGAGGGGTTGATTGTGAGGATGTGTTTAAAGGAGATAATTGAAGTTAAGTGCTGTCCTGCCTAAATGGTAGCCACTCTCAATGAACACATATAGTGCTTACCATGTGCCAGATGAACTCACTTCATCGCCGTAAGAACACCTCAGTTTATGCCTCACCTCAGGTAGAGGTCAAGTGACTTGCTAGGACCTAGCAGAGCCAGAGCCACTGCCCCCAACCCCTGCCTTTCAGCACAGAGCCCACAGCACAGGAAAAGAAATCACACAGCACACCACATGGGAGCACAGTCACCGTTCCAGGAAAGATGTCACCTGCCACGCTGGTGGGGCCCAGTGAAGGGAACGGAGGTTCACTGGATCTTACACAGCTCCGCAAAGTCTAAAAACCAGTGGATCTCACACTTAAGTGGGTGAATGGTATGGTATGCAAATGGTCTATCAATGAAACTACCTAAGAAGAGTTCACTCCCCTGACACCTCTGAGAAAGTTCCTTTAATAAAAAAGTTCTATTACAGGTACACGATTGTCACCACCCTTCATCTACAGCACTCTGCAGGGAAAATGAAAATACAGGAGAACTCAGATGCACTCAGTATAAAAATGCAGTAATCCATTCAAACAGGAGGCCTCAGCACCTGGAGAGCAGAGAAGAAAGCACGAGGCCCGCGAGCCAAGGAGCTCTGGCCTGGGCTTCTGGAGGGCTCCAGGGCACAGCTGAGGACCCGCCTCTGACTTCTGAAAATAGCATTAAAAAAAAATCTGGGTTTTAAAGAGGCCTCTTTCTATGGAGAACAGTCCATTGCAGAGAGAACGCTATCATGGGGAGTTGGAGTCGGTCCAGGCCCAGGACACAGGGCCCATCGTTTCATGGCAGGGAAGAGACTCCCGAAAATTCATCCTCTGAGTCCCCGGGCCCTGGGCAGAGAGGTGTTCAGTGCTGAAGCCAAACTGCCCCTGTTTGAAAGGCTCGGACCCCACCCCTCTAATGTCAGACTCGAGGCTTCTTCCTTCCAAGTTGCTAAGGCCACTTCTCAACAGCCCCGAAGTCCTTGGCTGGCGGGGGTGCCAGGCCCTTTGAAGATGCAGCGGCGGCCTGATGTATATAGTTCCTGGCCCTGCTGGTCCAGAGGCCTAGTCGTCCTGGCCACCCCCATACATGTCCGCCAGCTTCTTGAAGCGGCTGCCCCATTCGTTTAGATAGTCATAGTCTTGGTCCTGGTCAGAGGTTGAGGAGGTGAAGGAGCTCAATGAGCTGGCTTCAGAGCCGCTGCCCTCATAGTCGAATACCAACAGGGAGTCATAGGGTGGGGCTGTGGGGTCCATGTCAGCTGCCTTCATGTTCTGTGGTGACAGAGAGCAGGTGGTTAGGAGCCGAGGGACCACACCCTTGGCAGCTCGGAGAACTCGGGCAAGTTGGTTCACCTGGCTGAGCTTGCAGTTCCTCACTTGTGAAGCCACTTCTCCCCTCCCTTAAGGCTTTAATGTTGAAATGAAATACTGCATATAAATACCCAGCACAGGGCCCCGCCTGCAGCAAGCGCTCAGCAGTGCAGCAGTCCAGGGGTGAAGGGCAGGGACTTAAAATCAGATGTGACCCTGGGCAAGTCCCTTAACGTGTCGATGCTGCTTTTTTATCGTCTCTGAAATGGGGCCACTCCATATAGTTTTAGAGGAATAAATGAACATATGGCAATTGCTCATCAGAACAGTACCTGGCACAATAGTGGAGTACTATGTCCTCACTTGTGCACTGAGGAGAACAACAGGGTTCCTACCTTGCAGAGCTGATGCAGGGTTAAATGAGATAGTGTTTGCAAACTGTCCAACACAGACATTCTAGAAACTGACTTCACCTAACTGGAGGGAAAGCTCCAGACATTTAGCTCTGAGGCATCTTCTCAAACCCACCACCCCAGGTGTCTCTCCCCAGGTGCTTTTGTTTTTGCACAACGCTCCCCAATATGCTCAAGCTACTTCTCAATGGCAAGAAGTTTAGTTTCCTTTTTTTGTGGAAGAGAAGGCTGAGCCAGAAGGGGTCAAGGCAGAGTGAGGTATCCTGACCACCCATCGAGCCCCTTCATCCACTGCTGCTTCCTCGCACTCCGCAATCCGTCCGTCCATCCATCCATCCATCCGCTCACCCACCCATCTACCCTTCCTATTAAAAACCTCCACTTAGACCTGGCTGGTGTGGCTGGATTGGTTGGAGCATTGTCCTGAAGATCGAAAGGCTACGGTTCCGATTCCCAGTCAGGGCATGTGCCTAGGTTGTGTGTTTGGTCCCCAGTCAGGGCATGTACGAGAGGCAACCAATCGATGTTTCTATCTCACACCAATGTTTCTCTCTCTCTCTCTCTCTCTCTCCTCCCTTCCTCTCTCTCTAAAATCTATAAGCACATCCTCAGGCGGATTAAACAAACAAACAAACAAAAAATCTCCACGTATGGATGCTAGAGAGGTACCAGGTTCACATCATCTACCTCTTACGCACCTAGTTCAGTGGGTCTTACCACCCTGGCTATACTTGATTGCCTTGCGGAGCTAAATATATAAGAACCTAAAAATAGAGATGCCAGGGTCCCGGGCACTGATATTTTTCAAAATTCCTGAAATGTGTGACCAGAGTTAAGTGGAGACACTCAGCTATTAGCAACAATAGCTACCATTACGTAGCAAATGCTATACGCCAGGTCAGTGGTTCTCAAACTTAAATTACCTGGGAGTCTTTAAAAAATTCCAAAGCCAGCCCAGGCCATATCCAGGTCAATGAAATCACAGTCTTGAGGGCTGAGCCCGAGGCATCAGTTTTTGAAGTTCTCCAGGGGACTGCAGTGGAAGGCAGTCTGGGAACCACTGAGCTGGCACTGTTCCAGGTGCTCACTCATTCAAACCTTAAAGCAACCTCTAACACAGGCTCAGGTCCCATGCTTCCCTCCACACCAGTCACCTAGGATTCAAAATTCCAAACCAGGCTCTCTGGCTCCGAAGTTTTTTCCTGACCACCACTGTACAGGGTGGGGCAAGAATAGGTTTACCGTTGTCTCTATAGGAAATAACACAATAATGGACAGTAACACAAGAATAAACTGTTTCACGTACTCACAACTATACGCCTACTTTTGCCCAACCCTGTCTTTGTTGAATAAATGAATAAACTATTCCTAGTCTATTCTTTACCACTCTACGAGTTAAGAGTTTCATGAAGGAGGAAAAACACAAGCCCAGAAGTTACTCCAATGTGCCAGAGGTCATACGGCTGGCTGTTGGTGAAGTCAGGACTTGAACCAAGAGCCGAGACTCTGAGCCCCTGCTCTCCCGCCTGTGCTGTTGGAGCCTGGACACAGGCTGCCCTAGGCTGGCCCCCACGCCTCACCTCGGTGATGAAGGTGCCGATCTCATCTGGGTCGGCTGGTCGTGGGCGATACATGGGTCTGAGGATAAAGGCAGGTGCCACATCGTTGCGGACAGCAACTGGGGGCCGGGACTCCAGACCCCGGTGGAGTTGAGTGATGTCATAGTCCTTCGAGAAAGGAGAGCATAAGATTGAGAAGGACCCCCTGCTCCCCCATTATTTACGTTTCACCCCACTTGCCTACCATTTGGACATTCTAATCATGGGTAGGTCTTAGAAGATGGAGATGTCAGTGAGTTTCGGAAGCCCCAGTTTCCAGACCCCCTCTCCTCAGTCACCTTGACTGGGGAAAAGGAGACTATAGCAATAGACCAGACGCCCTCTTGGAAGAGGAGAGTGGGTGGTGGATCCTGCATGAAGACTGATGCTTTAGGCCAGGATCTGGTCAACGCAGCTAAGATGGTTAGTTGGTTGACCCAACCATCCCTACCAGTGGCCCCGGGAACATCCACCTCCCAAACCCCAGACCTTCCAATGCCCTACCTGGTCCTCCTCGCCACCCCCTTCTTCGCCATAGTAGAAAACGTTGTCACGGGTGTCGTCCTCAGGGAGCAGAAGGGGTTCCTTGACCTTCCGCTTCTTTCTCACCAGCAAGAGGAGCACCAGCAGGAGTACTGAAAGGGTGGGGAGTGTGAATACTCACACCCCCACAGCCACACAGCTGGCCAGCCCCCCGAGCCCTCAGAACCTCATCTAATTTTAGGTCCCCCCGTGCAGCAGCCAGAGCTGAACACACCTCAGTTGCTCCCTTGCACCTACGAAAACCTCTACCTCCTTATCAAGTGCACAGGATTTGGCCCTGGCCTGTCCCCATCCTCTGCCTAGGTCTGGTCACTCTGGCCTCCTCGGAGTTCCTTCAACATATGCGGTAGGTTCCCACCGCAGAACCCCGCTCTGGGCCCTGGCCTGGTCTGGTCTGGAGCGCTCTCCTCGCACATGCACAGCTCTCACCCTCAGGTCGCACAGGCCACCTCCCCCCCGCAGCACTGACCCCATCCCCACCTATGCTTCTGTGTCATTTATTGTCAGCCTTCCCTTGTTGATGGTACTGGTCCTTAGGGAAATTCTCTGCAGGGACGGAACTCTCCCAGCTGATGTCACTTTTCAACAAGATTCTTTTTCAGTCCCCAGGTGTCCCCTAAATTAGCCATAGACTTCAAGTCAAAAGCAAAACAACTTGGATGTGGTGTAGTAATTTGAACTTAGATGTACGTAAGTGCTCTGTTGGAATTTTAAGAGAGGGACTAGCTTTTAGTGATATGGTTTAGGTATGGGGGGATGGCCAACTAATGCCTGGCTGCCCCCCCTAACGGCCATGACCACGTTGAGTATGTCCCATCAGAAGAGGTACCCCTGGCCCTCTGTGATGATGCTGAACAGTGGCTGCATCCGGATACGACATCACTCTTGGCCTGCCGAGGGAACCACTGCCTCTCTCTGGCCAGATCAAGCGGGCATCCCCTTGTAGGGACCCTATGCATTCTCAGGATGTACCTCTCACACCCGAGAGACTGTGACCTCTCCCAACTCTCTTCCTCCCCGGTGGGCCTGGGGAAAGGCAGGAGGCGAATGGGACGTCTCACCTATACCCAAAGCCTATGTGTCTAACTGCCTACTGATGTCCCCGTTAGGGCTGGACTGGCAAATCTCCCATGGTCCTGCCCACACTGGTAACGAGAAATCCCGTGTCTCCTTCTTCAGGCCTTTGATTCATCAGTGGCTCTTTTCCCCACACCACATATCAAGTGATATGGATGAACTGATTCTACCTTGAAATATCCCCACCTCCAGTGTCATCCTGGTCAGAGCCACCAAAAACCGTCTCCCCGCAGGTAATGTCAATAGGTCCTAAATTCTCTCCCTGCCTCCATTCTTGCCGCTCTACGGTCTGTCCAGACTACTCAGTAGGAATCCTGAAACCCTCAGAGGGGTGACTCCTCTGCTCCAGACCTTTTCTGATGACTTCCCTTTTCACCCAGAGCCTTAACAAGAGCCTACAAGGCCCCACACGATGCTCCGCCTTGCCCACCACCTCTTGCTTTCTGCACTCCAGCCCTCTGCTTCTACACACTGAGCACAGTGCTGCCTCACTCAGGGCCTCTGTGCTGGTTCCCTAGATATCTGCTGAACTGCTTCCTCATCTTTTTCAGGTCTTTACTTGAAAATCCCCTTCTCAGCAAGGCTTTTCCTGCCCACCTATTTAAATTTGCACACCTCCTCCCCTCCGCTTTCTTACCCTCCACAGCAACATCTATTTCCCCACCAGATTATGTGTTGTCTGCTCCCTGCACCAGAAAGTAAGCTCCACGAGGGCAGGGATTGGTCTGTTTTATTAAGTGCTGCACCCCCAGTGCCTAAAACAGTGTTTGGGGCACAGTACATAGGTAATTAAAGCTTGCTCATGCTGTATTCATATCTGACTGTGTGTGTTTCCTGTGCAAGGACGCATTTAATGAGCGAAAAAGGCCAGAGTGATGAGTTGTACCTTTAGAACAAAGAAATTACTTTTTAACTGAACACTCCCACCCACTAGCCCAATGGTTCTTGAACTGTAACACGCATCAGGACTCTCTGGAGGGCTGTTAAAGCCCGATTCCTGCCTGAATCAGTAGGTCAGCAGGGGGGCCTGAGAACGGGCCTTTCTAAGAAATTCCCGGTAATACTAATGCTGTTGGTCTGGAGACCATTCCTTCAAAACCACTGCTCTAGCCTCTAGATGACATAATGGCAGAGGTCCGTTTTCTCGACACTGAATCCCCAAAGCCTGGCACATTACAGAAGCTCCATAAATATCTACTGACTGATTGACACTCCTGGAATTAAGAGTTTAAGGAAGAGATGGGCAACGCTGGTGGCCCCTTCATCCCAGAAGTTCAGGGTGGAATCAGGTCTTCCAACTACCCCACCCTTCGACTGGGAGGGCATGAGTACTCACACAGCAGAGCCAGGATGGCCCCCAGGATGGGGAGGAGGAAACCCCCCTTCCAGGGTTCGGGGCAGGTCTCCACGTGGCCATGGCAGTCGCACACAGTGGCCCTGATCACTGCCAGCTGTTCCTTGTTGCCGTGGTCAGACAGAGAAAGGTGCACATCATATATGTCTTGCTTCAGGAACTTCTTCAGTGACAAGATCACTGTGTCTCCTGGTGGACAGATAACAGGTTCACCTTGGGAAACTACAAACAGATCCTGACGGGGGTTTGAGGGGACAGCCTCTACATCTGGGTGACAGGAGAAAAGTCCCAAAAGCACACTAATCCCAAGTGTTAAAAATTGATGTTTGGCCAAAGCCAAATTCACTATTATAGTAAGGATTATTTGGACTGAAAAATAACATCATTAAAAAAAAACACAATAATCATAGTATTTTTAAAATACGAAGTTCTAAAAAAGTTGTCATGCATAGCCAGTAATTTCCCAGCACCATTAACTTCTCCGGTAATGGCCCCTCACAGTGAAAAAGGCCGGAAGGGAGAACTCACCCCGTCCCCACTCGGCAATGGCAGGCAGAGTTCTGCAGGCTGAATATTTGGACTACCATCTAGACATGTGGGATATTTCACCCTAACATCCCCATCACCATCCCGTTCCCAGAAAGCAGAGGGCTGATTTCTCAGTTGGTGCTGACGGTGGTGCTGTGAGTGGCAGTGGTGACTAAACCAACACTTCCTATGGACCAAGCTCTACGCTCATCTGCACCACGACCAAAGGCAAGTCCTGTCCCCTGCACTTTACCAATGCGGAAACTGAAGCTCAGGGAGGCCAAGTAACCAGCTTGAGGCCACACTGGGTAGTTTGAATTAATTCCCCTAACAACGGGGACAAAATTGGGTCAAAAAACTAAATTCAAACCAAGAACCAGGTATCGATACAATCATCAGGTGCCGGCACCACTGGGCTTTGGCCATAGTGCTCACACCAGACAGAGCCAGGTCTGACTGTTGTTGGGAAACCGAGGCGGTGGAAACAACCACATGCGTCTACCATGCACGGACACACCAGACCAGACAGATACTTTTCATGTGGTCACTTCATCTTCCCAGTAATGGGGGAGTAGGTGCAGTTATCGGGCCCACCCCAAAGAGGAACAGTGGGGCTCAGTAACCTGCCCACAACCACAAAGCTAGTAAATGGAGGGGTCAGGTCCTAGACCAAGGCAAACTGGCTCCACAGTCCACACTCTCTAAACAGCATGGTCAGGGAGGAAAAAATGACTTCTGGGCCACAAGGGGGTGACAGGAGACCAATGTGGGCTCCCCGAAGGACAGGTGCTGCATAATACACCCAAATCACAGGGGTCACAAAAATGAGCCAATTGGGGGGAACTTGTGTGGTTCACCCTGAGACCACATGTCTAAAGTTGTGATTCTTTGTTGTTCCCGAAAAAAAAAAACCATTTTGCAGGAGGAAAGAAAGAGCGAGCCAACATGGGTGTCTGAAGCACATTAGGAAGTCCTTTCTGTGTTGCGCTCAGCAGCAATTACGGACCCCAGGCATTTGGTTTCCTTGGGGCAGAACCTGAATGTACTGGTTCCCCAATTCCCTCCCAGGTGACCTTGGCCCCAAGAGGAAGAAGAGAGGAACATTGTACAGGAGAGTGATGCAATGTTTCTCCAGGGACCTCACTGGCAGTTGGGGCTGGATCTACCTTTCTCATGCACCCTGGGGGGGACCTCCCCCATTGATACCGATAAGACCCCTCTCCAGGCCTGTGACAAATGAAAAGCCACGAAAAGCTGGAGAAGCTGCAGGGGTGTCAGAAGGGACAGAGGCTGATAGGAGCAGGGATGGTGGGTGCAGGGGCTCTGGCTTCAATCTCTACTGCTCACCCACTATGTTTTCTTAGGCATACTATTTAACCTCTCATTTATAATTAGGGATAACAAATACTGACTGCAGAGGTGGTAGAAATATTAAATAATGACAAAAACAAAAAAGCATCTTGCTAATCACCAGGGTTCCACAAACAGTAGGCAGCAGAGTATTACAGTAAATCAGACTGCCTGGATTCAAATCCTGGTGTCGTCATTTTCTAGCCACAGAGCCTCTGGCAAGATATTCAAACCTCTGTAAGCCCTGATCTCCTCATCTGTGAAATGGATGTGCACACGCGTATATGTGGTAATAGTTACCTTCTTCAGGGAGTGGTTGTGAGGGTAAAAAAGGCTAATCTACATAAAGCATCTGAAGGCATGTCTAGCACGGAGCAAGCACGTCCGGTGCCTGTCAGCTATCATCACAGTGTTGGGGTCCTGACTCATGTGGTCTGGAGGAAGTCACGCCCTCTCTCTGTCTGGGCATGTTTTCCCATCTGTACAGGAAGGCGGTTGGGCTTCAGTGGTCTTTAAGAGCTCCTGTGGGATTCCAAAGGCTTACACTTGGTTGATAATTAGTGTTTGATTAACGTTCTTGAGGAGACCATTACCTCTGTGACCCACAAGATCCTGAGCTGGGCGTGTGTGTAAGGTGTGAGGCCAACCCTCACCCCACAGAGCTGGCACCCACCAGCCACCACTGGCCACCACCACGCAGTTACCTTTCTCATTGACTTCTGCGGTCCAATAGAGGTCCGAGTTGTGTGTGAGCTGGGCCTGGAAAGGGGAGGTGTGGGGGGCCAGGTCCTTGTCCGTGATGTTCAGCACTTGGGGCACTGGGTTCTGGTTGCAGACGGTGATGTGACGGGGCTCAGGGACAGGGCCATGGTCGTTGACGTCCATAAGTGTTAGCAGAAGGGTCCCCGTGCCAGTGGTGGGAGGGTTCCCTGTTCATAATTATACGTATGATCCTTTTTCAGTATCCGCCCTTGGGTTGGGTTGATGAATCAATGTTAAGCTCCCCTGTGATCTACCCAATCAGCCCCAGGGAGGGTCCTGTTTACTGAGTAGCCATAACCTCTCAAGACCCTCCACACGCTTGCTTCACTGCAGATCAAACCAGGGATGGCGAATATAAGGCAAGCATGCCAGCATTCTTGTGTCCACAGCAGACATCACTAACGGATCAGAGCACAGAACTGCAGCCACTTCATCCAGACAGCCACTACCAGTCTATCACAAAGCTAAACCTACCGGCCACCTCAGGGCTAACACAGTGTTTGCCGATCGGCTTCAGGGCGGCTTCCCTTCACAGCCCTGTGGTGACCTCTCACCTGCCTCCAGGCCTTGATTCACTCACTAAGTGTCAAGCAGAGATGGCAATTACATCATAACCCCCGACCCTGCCACAGTGTGGCATCACTAATCAAGTACGGCACTTCCAGGCAGCCCCTTTCAATTAACCAAGGGGAAATGGACAGGCCAATTCAGGATTTCTCCTAACTCAGGCTTTAGGAAAATCAGAACCATGGCCAGCCATCCGAGGACCAGTCTTTAAGACTCCTCTGCGGGCGCTCTCCCTCCCAGGATCATGCTCACACCTTCCCCTTCCCCTTCTCTCCCTGACCCCAGGCATGCATCTCCTAGACTCTAAGGGACCCCACAAGACTTGCAACCAGGGGAGCAATGGGCAGTGGCAGGTTGTCCCAGGTGGACCCCCTGAACTTGTCCCCAAGGCCCCCCTTTTCTCCGACTGTCTAGTGAACTGACGACAGCCCTGCCTAGGCTCTCTCCTGTTGCTCCTTCTGTCCTAAGCCCTTCCTTGTTTCACTGTCCCCAACTTTAATAAACATACTCTCAAAATAAAATATAAATTTAAAAAACAGACTCCTCTGAAAGACCCCTTTGGCCCTCCAGATTGGATTGCTAACAACCCCCTCCACACACACACCACCCTCTGCCTGTGAAGGGGACATGCTGTGTTATATGACCTGGAAACCAAAGGTGCCCATGAGGAGGAGGTGGGAGGAAGCTCTCACCATCGTCTGTGGCCAAGACCATGACCTCGTAGATGTCGTTCCTCACAAACCGCTCATCCTCGCGGTCCAAGACCCCTGCAGCAGTGACCTGCCCACTGTCCGGGTCCATCTCTAGCCACCCGGCGGGGTCTCTCAGGATGTGGTAGCTGGAGTGGAAGAGTTAAGAGTCACACACAGGATACTCAGAATTCTGGTGTCGTCATTCAAAGCTTCCTCATGCCAACCAGCAGAGGGTGCCTTGGTGACACAGGGCTCCTAAGTAGGATTACGTGGAAAATGCATCTTGCCTCTAAATGAAGCCTGAGCAGCAGGGGTGGGGGTGGGGTGGGGTGGGGTGGGAACAGGTGCAGCAAGGATACATGAGAAAGAGCAGGAACACCTGCCCCGACCCCTGCCCAGAGTCTTCAGCCTCGGGGAGGATAGGAACAGGAGGCAGGGGAGACGTTCAAATTTTTAACAATCTTTGTGGCAATTACAATAAACAACCCACCCATTAGTACCAGTGCACCCGAGCCCCACTCCTGCGTACCTGATCTTCTGACTCCCCCTGTCGGGGTCCTGCGCAGTGTAGGTGCAGACAGGCTCCCCAACTGAGATATCCTCCTGCACTGTGACGACTTTGGAGGGTGGGACGAACATGGGTGCCTCATTCACATCCTCCACGTAGACCAGTACGGTAGCCGTGGAGGTTGGGAGCTTCACTACAAAGCGAGCCTCGTTGGTTACTTCAATGTACAGAGTGTGCTGGTTTTTGGCCTCAAAATCCAAGCCCTGGGAGAGAAGGAGGACCTGAGCTGCCATTCTCTGAAAAGCCCCAGGCAGAGCTGTGATGTCAGAAGGAAGGGCCCATAGCAAGGGGCCTGAGGATATCACCAGCCACAACACTGCCCCTTCCCTACGCCATAAGGCCACCTGCATTTTTTGAGTGGACATCCAGTGGGGCCTCTCAGACCACCTCAAAGGCAACCAGACTAGTAAGCCTCAGAGTTGGTTCCCAATGGGGTGGTGACGCCCCCTAGTGGGTGCTGTAGAAACCTACAGAGGCAATTCTAGGTAATGGCTGGGGCTGCTACTGGCATTTACAGGCTGGGGCGGGGACACAAAGAACTGCCCCATATCCCATGTGACTTGTCAACAACACCCCCTTGGACATTCGTGTATTCATGGTCATGAAAAATATGTTCATAATTGCAATCTAGAACATGTTTTACATACAAAACAGCTTTTGGTGTGGTTTTAATATATACTGAATTTTCTAGGAATGGAACTTCTAAGGGGAAATGGTAATTTCATTTGTTCAGGCCTTTCCCAAAAGTTGTTTATTTGTTGTTCTGGAAAGAAAACAACAATACCACATGTGGTGTGAGCTACCTGAGTGACACAGTATTCACTTACATTTGGATAATTCTATAGAGATACGAAGGAAGTCAAAGAAAGGTTAGTCCCATCCTCCTAAAGCATCAATTTTATTCAAAGACTTTTTGAGAGGCAAGGGTATGCCTAGCTACTAAGTACTTTAGAACATTTTACTGTCCAAACACCTAGCTATGGATGAAATGCAAAATCAGCATGAATTCACATAACACAGGGGCCCTCTGAGGGAGAAGAATGAGTGAGGGCAGCCAGTGGACACTGGGGACCGAGACGAGGGGCTCCGCTGATCAGCTGCAATCAGATTTGTGGCTCCTACCTGTTTTGTGAACTGGGTCCCAGGTTAAGATTTAGTATGAAAGGAGGAATTTGTAACACAAAGAGGATGAGACAATGTTGGAAGCCACTGGCCTGGCACACTCTGGCGAGTAGCCCAAGGTGTGTGTTCCAAGGCAGGTGTTACCTCCTTGTCCTGGAGGCTGCAGACCTGACTGCCCCAGCTGTGGCCCTTGTCTAAAACCCAAACCGATTCACCTTCTTGGTTGTCAGGATACCCTGGTTGCTCTCAGGGTGGGTGGTGATGGTAAAATGGTCCCCATCGTCACCTTCCAAGATGCGGTAGGTGGCACGCCATGCCGGTGAGTTGGGGACGTCCAGATCAGTCACTGTCAGCCTCTGTACCTCATGGCCCACCGCATTCTCAGGTACACGGGCCTCGTACTGTCAGTGGGAAGCACAGCACGGTTAGAACGGAGAGACTGACCACTCTTCCCCAGCGGTGAATCTTCCATCCAACTTCAGCACAGCCTCAGGCCTCTCACCCTCTCCACGGCCACCCAACCCCCTTACTAGGGCTTCAGGGCACAGAGATGCAGAACACCCTGAGAGCCAGCCTCATAACTGCTGGGACTGACCGCAGCAATCTTGGGCCTGCTCTCTCTACACCCAGGGGCCTGACACTCCAGGAATCTCATTGGTCTGGGTGCCCAACCCCCACTGTGTGTAACCACCTAGTTATCTGAGATCAGAAAGGTATAAGGAAGGCAGCAAGAAGGGCTCAGTGCCTGATCTCTCTGGGGCTCTGACCAGGAACGTTTTTCAAAGTTCTGGAACAGATGGCAAAGATTGGGAAATCAGCTGCTCAGAACATTTTTCAATCAGCCTTAAATAATGTTCAGCAGCCAGAGTTGCCCCAAGATAGAAGGGGTGAGGTGTTATCTTGACTGCCACTGAGTTCTGTCACTGGAAGTGTACAAGCATTCACTGGGGGCAAGGTGGGCAGGTAAAGGTACATGAATTAGAACTTTTATCATCATCACAGATTTTCCATTATCCAGCACTTATTATGTACCAGGGATTATGTTACAGAGATTATTTCATTTAAAACTCAGTCAGAATAATGCAGCAGGTATTATCATTTTCCCCACCTCACAGATTAGAAAATGGGGCACAGAGAGGTAAGGTGGTTTGTCTGAGGTCCCAGAGCTAGTCAGTATTGGGACTGGAACTTGAAAAAACGTGGACTGGTTCTAGAGTTTCATTAGAAAGGAAAACCTTAGACCTTCATGTCTGATGAGGGGAGAAGGCAGAAAGGGGCGTTACCTTCTGGGGCTCGAACACCGGAGCATTGTCATTGGCATCGAGGATGTCCACTACGGCCACTGCCGTGGTGGTGGAGCCGTTCCCATCCATGTCTGTCGCCTGGACGGTCAGCGTGTACTTAGGGACTCTCTGCGGAGAAAAGGAGAGTGGAAGGCCACTGAGAGTTCAGCCTTGGGAGAATGCGGAGGGGAGGGGAATGTTTCTCCCTCGCACAATGTTCTCTTGACTCCTCAACCCACCACTCACCCACCACCCCAAAAAAACAGAGGCAAAGGATGAAAGGGGAGGGACACTGCCATCCAAACAACATTCTTGGGTCTGTCAGGGGGTGACGCCTGGGCACTGCCCCCTGACTGTGGGCAGATGCAGAATGGGAGCTTTGAGCAGGAATTTGGTCAAAGGTATTAATTAGGAAACAGGAGGCAACTCCAACATCCATGGAGCTAATTCTACTTTGTGGCACACAGGGGACAAATCTGGGCCGTGTGCATGTTAAGTGAGCCGTTCCGAGAGGAAATGAGAAAACCTCCAGAAAATATCAAACGTCTGCATTTTATAGCTGCCTCCTCAGCCTTAACAAGATTGTTTGGCAGTGTGCCACTGGCCCAGGGGAGCCGAGGGACACCAACGCAGGAATATAGCAGCAGCCACTGCCAGCTGACTTGAGTCTCTACTGCTCTACCTGGGGCTTTGGGGGCAGGGACAGGGGCTCTGCTGAGAATGTCAGGGTCCAGCCTGGACAAGCCTGGGTAGGGAGCACTTTTCTTCAGGGGTGCTCACCTCCCGGTCCAGGCCGCTGGAGATGACCCTAATGGTGCCTGTGCTCCGGTGGACAGTGAACATGAGGTCGTGAGGGTCCTTTGGCTCTTGGCTGTGAATGGAGTAAGCAACTACCCCATTGTAGGTGTTGATGGCATCGTCCTCATCCGTGGCTGTCACCTGCATCACAGAAGTGCCTGGAGGGGAGAAGGGATGAGTGAGCCCCCTTCCCTCCCAGCTCTACTTGCAACCTTGCCCACTTCTGAACTGGAAGAGACTTCATCCTGCTCAGCTACTTGGACCCATGTTCCACTTTGTGACAGAGATTGCTAACTGGCACCCATTTTCCATTCTCCCCCTTCTTTCTTAGAGACACGATCCTCATAATCACTTTAGGCTGAGCACAGGCTCACCTGGAACAAAGACTATTTCCCACCCTTTCTAGCAGCTAGCTGTGACCAAAACACTAAATTCTGACAAATGGGATATGCCACTTTGGCAGAAGTGTTTTTCCAAGTATGGGGCTTATTCTTCCCATCCTTTCCCGCTTCCCAGATGTAATGGCTGGAGCTCCAGAAGCAACTGGGAAGTAATGCTGGGAACCACGCCAAAACAGCAGAACGACGAGTTGGAAGGCGTCTAGGTCTCCAACACTTGAAAGCACTATCCCATTCTGAGTTGACTACCCCTAAACTTCCTGAATATAAGAGGGGTAAGGGGGAAAAGCTTCCATCTTGTTTAAGGCCCTGCTTTTCTTTTGGGAATTTGTTATTGGCAGTCTAACCAATTCACACTCCTCCATGTGTACTGTCCACAGCTCAGAGAGAAAGAGCACCCCTTCCCAGCAGCACCTATCTTTGAGAGCACTAATATGCACCTATTTCCCTAATTTCCTGCTCGCTTCTTCCACCCTCTTCTCCAGCCCCAGGAATTTATTTTCCGCACAGCATAAACCATGTTCCAGCACCCCCCAGTCCCAGCTTCTTTCCTGTGGCTGCCAATTACTGAAGAACCTCGTGGCAGGTGCTCTGTGTTACTTAAGATGTGTGTGTTATTTCTAACCTTCACAATTTTTTAAGGTTGGTATTACTGCCATTTTCAGATGTGAGGAGTGAGGCTCAGAGATCAAGAACTTGCCCAGCATCTGAGCAGGAGAAGAGGCAAAAATCAAGATTCAAATCTAAGTGTCCGTGGCTCCAAAACTAGTGGTTCCTAAACCTGATCATCTGAGGCTCCTGGGAGATCCTCAAGCACACAGATCGCCGGTGACCTGTTGCACAGCCAAGGAAGTCAGGTATGGAGGGTTCTTCCAGCCCAGCAGGGTCTGGGCTAATCTCCAGATGGTACCATACGGTGACCCAAGGCCACGTCTGGGCCCAGCAGACCTCTAAAGCTGTCCCCTCTCCAGTCTTCTTACCAGGAAGTACCCCCTCCAAGACGCTCCCTCTGAAGACATCCTGGGTGAACTTGGGCTTGTGGTCATTCTGGTCTGTCACGATGATGGAGATGTTCATGGGCTCTTCCACTGAGGCACCGTTCTCTGACACAGCATGGCCAAAGAGCTATGGGTACACAGGTCTGGGGTCAGCCTGGCTCTACCTTTCCCACCAGGCTCTGGGTCCCTGCTTCTCATTGGAGGCTAAAGGTTACTTACCTCATACTTGGCAATCTTCTCCCGGTCCAATGGCTTATTCAGTAACAACCAGCCTGTTTCCTTCTCTATGGAGAAGACACCCTCAGGGGGGCTGTCTGCCCCAGGTCCTGTGATGCTGTAGAAAATCTTGGTGCCTCTGTCCTTACTAGATTTGAGCTGGAAGCCAAAAAGAAAAAAAAAAACAGCTGAAAAAGTGACAAATATCTCATGACTGCAGCCAAGAACACTACAAGGGGAGGGGTGGAGAGGTGCAGCCTTATCAGAAAGTGCTCCCATGAGGGAGGCTTTCCTCTGCAGGCCCCAGTACCTGATTCAGCTTCTGAGGGAAGGGACCCTTGCCATTCTCAGAGACCGATATCGGCGGGACCACCCATTCTCTCTTGTGTCTTCGTAAGATACGTCTGGGTGGGGAGCTCTTCAATGCCTTCCTTCCCTGTCAGGAGAGAAGACCCCTTCCCTAGATATGCAGACAGGTGGCACACACCCAACATCCTCTCACCCACAGGAGTTAAGAGTGAGGTGAGAGACCTAGATGGGTCTATTGCAAAATAAAACTTGAAATAATCTAAGTGCTCACTTATAGAGGAGGACCAATGAAATATTTTACGGTACATACATCTTGTGGAATACTATGCAGCTCTAAAGATGAGGAATAAGGAAGCTCTCTGTGTGCTGACATGGAAAGATTACTATGATCACCCTTTGATATACACTGCTGAATGCAAAGAACAAGGTACAGAACAGTTTCTACAAATAGTTTAGCATTTTATTTAATAAACACACAGTGCTTAATAGATGCCAGGCACTGTTCCATTTTTTGTGTAAAAAGGTAGGAAAATTAGACCATATATTCACATTTGCTTATACAAAGACAAAGTCTAGGGGAATTCAGAACTAATAATGGTAGTTTTCTGTGGGAAAGGGCCAGGCAGTACTGATACATATATTTAAGTTCAAAAAGAAGCTTAATAGTACATTAGCTTTTACATAAGAGGAGGGAAGAGCCTGTTTTTATATCTGTATATCTATAAAACATATAACACATACAATACAACTATCTAGATAACATATGTAATTAAACTGAAGTAAAGAAACTGGTAATAGTGGTTATCTGTGTCTTCTCTTAGAGGGGTGGAGAGGGCATTAGGCAGATGGAGAAAAATAAAGGGAGGTTATTCATTGTATAATTTTAAATATTTATTTTTAAATTTTCAAACTGTTTATGTATTAGCTATTCAAACAATTAAAATAAAAGAAACAATCTGCCCTGGCCAGTAGCTCAGTTGGTTAGAGCGTCGTCCTCATAGCCATGGTTGTGGGTCACGTTCCTGGTCAGGGCACGAGTAAGAATCAACCAATGAATGCATAAATAAGTGGAACAACAAACTGATGTCTCTCTCTTTCAAATAAAAAAATAAAAATAAAAAAAGCAATTGCTGGGGAAAAAATAGATTTTAAAATTTAAAAAAAGAGAAACAATGTGCGGCCAAGTGCCTAATGTCCATCTTCCCAGAGGCTCATGGGATTGCAGATCTGTGTTGGAACCCAGATGATATCGGAAAGGAAAGGGCCATGGGAGAAAGAATCCAAGAGACAAGGGCATTGAGCCGTTACTCTGCTGCCCCTCATGGGCAGCTGCGAGCACTACACTGCTTAGGTCAGTACCCACATCCACTGCTGTGGGCAACTGAGGGCTCCCTCCTCTGATGGGATAAGGAGGCTCACAGCGGCAATCTGGGCATGCACGAAGAACATCTTTCTTCCGTCCTGCAGGTGGCCATGGTGTTTTACCTGGACTGTTCTGTTGTTCAGTGCAGCGAAGTCATTGTCAGTGCTAAGCAGGGCTGACTCTTGTCCCAGGCAGCCCACGAATGCTACTGTGGGGAAAGGAGAAAGATAGTATTAAGAAAGGGGGGCTTCTGGAAGCTACCCCAGGGAAAGAAGACCTGACAACAGCAACCTGACTGGATCGAGGGCTGTTCCAGGCCCCGTCCGGAGGAGACCTGACTTACTTCCTCTGAGCAGCAGTGTGACCAAATCCGAGTTTCCGATGGGGCTTCCAACTTTGGTCTCTAGAGGGAAGACCACTTAGTGGGCCAAACACCTTTCTTTGCTCATGAGGCCAGCACACCAAGATCGTAGACACTAGGTGACATTAGTCCCCAGTGGCCTAATGAGGCTAGCGGTGACCCAGGGTCACAGCTGGAGACAGAAGATTTCTAGCATTTCCAAAAGCCATGAGTCTACCTACATGTGACATGCAACCTGCTACACCATCACTCACAGAGGACAACCTCTGGTTGTTTCAGTTGTCACATTCCTTCTGAGTCCCTCTACTTGGCCACCCTTTAAACAAGCACTCTGAGTTAATAACTGCAGTTCACCAAGCCAGAGACAGGGCCTATTTCATCCTTACCACTACCCTACCAAGGTAGGTGTTGGCCCCTTTTCAAAGATGAGAAAACTGAGGGTCAGGAGCCAGGTCAGTATAACCCCAAAGCACACACTAAAGAGGACTCATAACCAATGTTCTCACTCACCCTTCCTTGTGGCCAAAACATGAAATCGGGGAACCTGCCGGAGGCCACACCTGGGCGTATCAGCACCATGCTCTGGCCCAGCGGCTCCCTCTGTGCTGGCCCAGACACCCGTTCACCGTGTGACTAGGCTGCAGCACAGCCAGGACCACGGGGACAGTGCTGTGCCCTGGAAATGTCGGGGAGAGGTTTTCCACCTGTCCTGTTTTGAAAAATTGTCCTTTAATCTCAAATAATGATTACAATTATGTTGTTTTTAAAATATCCTTCCTTAGTATAAGAAAGGATAATAGATTAGCTATGTGAATGTAATAAAGTATTCAAACAGTATAATATAAAAAAGTAGAATTCCAAAGGATTCGTATCCAGAACTCCTTAAAAACTCAACAACAAAAACAACCCAGTTGGTTTTGGGAGGGAGGCAAAAAACTTGAAAGGACATTTCTCCAAAGACTATATACTTTGTACTTATTTGTACAAAGGGTGAATAAGCATATGAAATGATATTAATATTATTAAGTCAGTAGGGAAGTGCAAATGAAAATCACAATGAGATACCACTTCACACCCACTGGGATGACTATTAAAAAAGACTCCACACAAATGGAAAAGGTAGTAAGTGTTGACAAGATGTGAAGAAACTGGAGCCCTCAAGCACTGGGAATGTGAAATAGTGGTTCCTCTAAAGGTAAACATAGAAATTACCCTATGATCCAGCAATTTCACCTCTACATATATACCCAACAGAATTGAAAATTGGAACTCAAACAGATACACCTAACTGTCCATCAAGAGATCAGTAGATAAACAAAATGTGGTTTATACACACAAGGAATATTATTCAGCCTTTAAAAGGAATAAACTTCCAATATGAATAAACCTTAAAAACATTATTCTAAGTGAAACAAACCAGTCACAAAAGGTCAAATACTGCATAGTTCCACTTCCATGAAGTACTTAGGATAGTCAAATTAATAGAGAAAGTAGAACAGAGGTTACCAGGGGCTGGAGAGAGAGGGGAATGGGGAGTTATTGTTCAACGGATACAGAGTTTCTGTCTGGAACGATGAAAAGGTTCTAGAGATGGACAGTGGTAATGGCTGCACAACACTGTGAATGTACTTAATACCACTGAGTTGTTTACTGGAAACAGTCCGAATGTCCATCAATGTACAACGGATAGAAATATCATGGTATATTCACATAATGAAATGAATCGACTATAAGGACGTTGGATGAATCTTACAGAAGCCAGATCCAAGAGAGGACATATTATTCTATTAACATGAAGTTCAAAAACAAGCAAAACTAACCTAAGTGAAAGAAGTTAACATGTTGGCCATAATTTGGGGAGAGGGGTTAGTGAATGGAAGGGGTTAAAGGGGGGACTTAAAAGCATACAGAGCTGCCTTCCATTCCCCAGAGTCCAGTGCCAGCTCTTCAGAGACCACGAGATCACGCATAGAGGCAGGATCCTTTGTGGGAAGGCTGGAATGTGCTCAAGAGAAAGAGAAGACTGCTTAGAAACCAGCCCTGCCTCCTTGACGACATTTCCACTGAGGAGTCATGGGCTGTGACATACCTGCCCAGTGAGAGGGAGAGGAAGAGGGATCTAAGCCTAACTCAGCTCCAGAGGGTCCCTGGGGCATAAGAGCCCCAGGGAGACCCTGCCCTTTACCTCCAACACACAGCTTTGTAGCCTCATCTTCTGAGTTATCTTGCTTTCCTTTAGGGCTCCAAGGACCAGGAATGACATATGGCAAAGATTAAATCATCTTAAAGTAGGGCAAGACTTAAATAATCTATGAGTACTAACTCCACGGATTATTGATCCAGCAATGCAAAATGATGTTTATAGTAATTTTAAAATAGCCCTGGCTGGTGTGGCTCAGTGGATTGAGCACTGGCTTGTGAATTGAGAGGTTATTGGTTCGATTCCCAGTCAGGGCACATGTCTGGGTTGTGGGCCAGGTTCCCAAGTAGGGGGCACATGAGAGGCAACCACACATTGATGTTTCTCTCCCTCTCTCCCTCCCATCCCCTCTCTAAGAATAAATAAAATCTTAAAAAAAAAAAAAAAAAAAAAAAAAAAAAAGAAGGTTTAGCCCTGGCTGGTGTGGCTCAGTGGATTGAGCACTGGCTTGTGAATTGAGAGGTTATTGGTTCGATTCCTAGTCAGGGCACATATGCTTGGGTTGAGGGCCAGGTCCCCAGTTGGGGGTGTGCAAGGAGCAACCGATCAATGTTTCTTTTGTACATTGACATTTCTCTCTCTAGAAGTAAATAAATAAAGTTAAAAAAAAACTTTAAAGGGAATACCTAGACTTACTAGGTGAGATTCAGCATTGCTTAAAGCTGTGTTAAGGACACACATAAAGGCCTCTCAAAATTCTATTATTTGGAAACATCAATATGTCGATGCAGAACTTGAATTCATTTATTACGATTGTAGGTTTTCTCATTTGGAAGATGAAAATTAGAGTTCACAGAGCCATCTTGAATATCAAATAAGATAGAACCCCAAAACACACATTAGTAAATCCTGTAACCATTTACAAATTCTTATAGCACATGAGGAAACTGGGGTGCAGGTGAGATGCCTTGGCCAAGGTCACACAGCTAGTGAGTGGAATCAGAATCCAGGGTTGTCAGATTCTAAAGCCAGGCTCTTCAACATAGCATTCATTTAAGAACTACTTAGTGTCTCCTATGTGCCCAGCATTCTTCTAGATACTAGGAGTGCACCAGGGAACCAGTGTCTACACTTTATTACATTTACATTTTTATAGGATACTGCCTCCTGTCTGCAGTCACTTAAAAAGTTTTCTATTCTTCACACTTACTGATGTCCCTCATTTCCCCCCTCCAGCAAGCACCCCCCAGCCCACCACAGTCACTTTTCCTTAGCTATCTAGCAAACGACCAACGACGCATTGCTTGTTTGTCCATCACTAAGAGGTTAACTTTGTGTGATGATACCATGTATGTAAGAGAAGACGAGGAAGCTCTTATGTCTTTATACGGAAAGATCTCGAAGAAATATTGTTAATTTTAAAAAAGATATAGCCCTGGCTGGTGTGGCTCAGTGGATTGAGTGCTGGCCTGAGAACCAAAGGGTCACTGGTTGATTCCCAGTCAGGCACACGCCTGGATTGCAGGCCAGGTCCCCAGTGGGGGACCCGTGAGGGACAACCACACACTGATGTTTCTCTCCCTCTCTTTCTTCCTCCCTTCCCTTCTGTCTAAAAATCAATAGATACAATATTTTTTAAAAGATAAAAAACAATGTAGCCTCTGCAAAATGCTAACATTTGTATTTTTAAATTGTATTTGAGAAATACTTCTAGAAGGGTGAAGAAACCAGCAGCTAGGGAATAGAGTGGAGACTCTTTTAGTATATACCCTTCTGAATTTTGACCCAAGAGAAAGTATTAGCTATTCAAGCACTGATTAAAAAAAAAGTAAGAATCACGTTTTCCATTCTTAAAACAGTCCTCTTCCTAAGGGAGGTCTTCAACTAGAAGAGGGCTGGAGTCTGTCTGCAATTTCCTTTAATGACAGACTCTCAATGAGCCCTCCAATCTTCCCCTACCAGGTGACCCAGCAGGAAGCTAATGGATGGACTCCCTTACTACTCAGAAGTCTGAATCCCCCAAACTCTAAAAGCTGCCAGGCACCCAGAAACTCTCTTTCTGCTATCTACAAATCTGCACCCCAGGAATGTGAACACACGTCACTACCACTTGCCAGAACATTTCCACTGTTCCATGGTTCCACACACTTGTAGCACAGTATCGGTAGCACATCTATTCTTAGAGGGGACAGTGCCAGCAATCAAGAAGCCAGTAGTGATGCACTGCACGTGTACATGCCTCCGGCTCAGGCCGCACACTGCAGCTGCACCAGAGGGCCTGGCCCCATCAGCTCAAGCCCACATTCAGCTGGATGCAGAATACAACCAAGGGGCAGGAGTCAGGCAGGCAGAAACAAGCTCTAAATGTCTGAGAGACACCCAGCTAAGAGTTTTCCTATCCAAATCCTCAAAAAATGACCTGCAAGGTAGATATTACATCCCCCTCATTCTGACAACTCTGGAAACCAAAGGCTGCCTGGGGTTGAAGTTCCTCAGGAATCAGCTTCAGACAGTAGTATATGAGGTTCTTCCCACAACCAAGAAGCAGCAGGACCACATTTCAAATCCTAAAGACAGGTAAGTGATGAAGAACATGGGATTTGGAGGCTGAAAAGACCTGGGTTCAAATCCACATTGTACGAGCATATGGAAGCTGTTACCTCCTCTGGAAAGTGGGAATAATAATACCTATCTCATAATCTTATTGGGAGAATTAAATGGAATAATGTTCACACAGCACTGAGCACTGTGTCTAGCCCAGAATAAGCCTTTAATAAAAGGCACCTTTAGCCTACTCACAATTAACCTTGGCTTCTAACTCCAAGTCTGGGCCTGCCTCTACATCACTGAAAAACTGTCTCTCAAACTGGGTTAGGGCTTAGCTATAGCCATTAAATGCTTTACCTGAGGGATGAAGCACTGAAGGGAGGAGGAGATTCGTGGGACCAAAGAACATAAAAGGGTTTGGAGAGAACTGTTTTGTAGGGGTGCTCTGTGGTTTATTGGGGAAGGCAGAGGATGAAGATCTCACAGACAAGCTGACCTGCCCACTGAAGCCTGCTGAGGCAACTGTAGAAGTATGAGCAGTGTTCTCTGCAAGGCAGAGACTGGTAAACAGAAAGCCCTGGGGCAAAATCATTACAACATCCTCCCATATGCTTCCTGGCACCACTGGCTTGTATCATCGGTTTCAAAATGAAATTGACCTGAAACCAGGCCTCATAATCACTCATCCCTCCTTCTACCTCACCTTCTTACAGCTAGTGAAGTAAGCTGATTTCCTGTTCCTGACTGCAGCCTAGCTCCACAAGGCCACAAACCTCAGCCAAGTCATAAAGGCATGAATGGGCTGGTGTCAAACTTTTCCGGGGCAAGCTGGTGAGCACTGATGAACACCTGGGGCAACAGTTCAGATCTTAAGGCTGGAAAAAAGAGACCGAAACATAACTCTTATTTCCACGCCCACCTGGGACCTTAAACAATGTCATTTGACTGCTTCCGATTCAGTTTCTCCCACAGAGATTCTGAATCCAAGTCAATGAACCTGCTGAAAAGGTAGGCATTTATACCAATATAAATCAATAGCTTTCAGCACTGACCCTAAAATGCACAATTCCTAGCATATTGTCGGGGAAGGGAGTTAATAACCTGAAACTGCTTCTAGCAAAATTAATTTTAAAAAGCCAGAGCTCTGTGTATCTGCACTAGACAGAAAGACATCCAATGGAACTGTCCCAGGACTCAACAGTCCCTGGCCTGTGCTCAAAGCTCCTCTCTAGAGCCCATCCTGCCAAGCCTGGCCTCAGATCCTGATCTGGCGCCACTATAATAAAACTTGGTCAAGAAGAGTCAAGTCCCTGGGGTACTAGAGCTGTTGCAAAAAGAAAGATTTTAAATTGACTTGTAAGAACTGATGGATGTTGGGCTGAGAACACATTCCAAGCCTGCTTTTAGGTTGGAATTGCCTAGACTTCTCCAAATTCTCAAGGGAACACTCTTGAAGGTCAGGAGCTTGTCTTCCCAGCCATGACATGGAGGTACTATACAGCCCCAATATGCATCCTCACCGGATGTTCTGGCAAAATACAACCACCCATCTCTCCGGGGACAAATGTTCCTTTGGTGATCAATCTTGGCCAGTTTCCCTACTGATTTTTAGGCATTGACTAGAAGGGAAGAGTGTCTGAAAGTGTAGTGACAAGAACATCTGAAATCTTGCTCCCCAGCATGTTGTCAATTTGGCTCAAATAAATTTTTATAAAATATCTGAAAGCAAGAAAAGGAAGAAAAGAAAGGGGCTGTGACAAAGTGCAGCTCATGGGGGGTGGGGGCGACTGTCAGAGAAGTCTCCACTAGCTTGGTTTAGGGATGTCACTAGCTTATCAAGCAAACAAATTTGTCCTTACAGCTGTCACTACCTTCTGCTAGGGGTGGGATAAGAAGGCACAGGGGGAGAGTATATGGATTTGCCTTGAAAAAAAGATTCTGACATTCTTCTGAGTTAAAACTACATATAGAAAAAAAGGTTCATTCGCCAAGAAATACAAATGAGAACGGAGGTCTCAAATGAGACTACACTCTGGGAGCTTGAAGCACCGGCAGACTCAAAGCTCAGCATGAGGTCGCTGTTTGGCTCACTGATTCCTCCCTTCAAGGACCATACCAAAAGAGCGAGCCTGGTGATCAGCCTGGGACATCTGGGATAGCAATTAAGGATCTGCTAGGTAGACGTGCCACACACTGGCTGGCCCTGCAGCCTTCAGCAAGTCACTTCATATTTAAGCTGTGTAACAGGAAGCACTCAACAAATATAAGCCCTTATTAATTTCCAGTCTCTTTTTGGGGAGAACACACATACACACACACACACACAGGTTCTGATTAGGGCCAAACAAGATGTGTTGCACTTTTAAAAGCACAATTAAATTTTCAAAACCAGGAAAGGTGATTTAAAAAAGCAAAACAGAAGAACCAGAAGGTGAAGGCCATCAAAAATCCTGATGTAAGCACGAGGTTAAGAAAAAAATGGATCAACTGCCATAGAGGCAAACTTTGGAAATTAAATTCAAAATGCTATGCCTCTTTCATTCACATCTCACCCATTTTTTTCTTTTTTTTTTTTAACATCCTCTTTTAAAGAGCTACATTTAGCTCTTCACAATGGCCTTCATGATTATCATGGAGCAATGGTTCCCAAATATTGTTGATAAAATCACCTGGAAACCTTTAAAAAAAAATCCAGATTCTCTGCTTTCATCACTTCTGAATCAGTGCCTGGAGGTGAACCTGGGAGATCCCGATTCCCCCATTTATTTCTTGTAAGTAGGTAAACTGGTATGGCTTTTGATGGCACTTCAGGGTGTGTATCAAAATTTCAAATGTCCAGACCCTTCCCCTGACCAACACACAGTTGTCTATTCAATATTCCACCTAGATGCCTTAAAGCCATCTTAAAATCATTATGTCAAAAATCACACTCATGATCTTCTATATTCTTAGGCTAAATATGGTCTGCTAGCATCACCATCTCCCCAGATTATTTCTCCCTAAGACTCCCCCTCCCAGACAATCACCAAGATTCACGTCTCTTCATCTCTATCCCCATCACTTTGGTAAATACTACAACCACTTTTAGTCTGAGTGCAAAAATCATCTTTGAGAAGTGCAACAGATCATATATACATTTAGGAAAATGAAGTAAGATCACTTCCTTGTTTGCAACTCATCAATGATGTGCCATTGTGCTTAGAATAAAAAATAAAATCTTTAATGTGCTCAATCCTTACCTCTACTGTCTAGCCATATTAGGTCTCTTCTTAAATGCATCATAAACCCTTACCACAGGCCTTTTGCACATTCTGTTTCCTCTATCTAGGACAGTGTCCCCCTGTTTTCCCACTCCAATTTTACCCAGTTAACTCCTAACATCTTTCAGATCCAAATTTAGAAGTTACTTTCTCAGGGAAACTCCCTCAACCCTCCCAAAGTAGATCAGTTTTAAAAACTCTCCTAGCTCTACATAACTTCCTCCCATAGAATCCTTTACAATGTATCAGTTTGCTTACTTGTAATTAACAAATTGCCTATCTTCCCTATTAGTCTCTATAATGCCCAAAGGCAAAGACTGTGTTACATGTAGCTTATTTCTGTATTCCAACACTTGGCACAGTGCCTGGTAGATGTTCAATAATTGTTAAATGAATGGTGAAAGTCCTTTAACCTGGAAACTTTGTCTCCAGGAATGCATTCTCAAGAAAGATGCATACAAATTTGTCCAACTGTAATAATACTATTATTACCACCACTAACATCTCACACTTATTTATTTACTACATGCTTTTTTTTCCTTTTTAAAGGTTTTATTTATTTACTTTTATTTATTTATTACTTTTAAAGATTTTATTTATTTATTTCTAGAGAGAGGGGGAGGGAGGGAGAAAGAGAGGAAGAGAAACATCAATGTGTGTTTGCTCTTTGCATGCCCCAACTGGGGACCTGGCCTACAATCCAGGCATGAGCCCTGACTGGGTTATCATCAAACTGGTGACCCTTTGGATCACAGGCTGGCACTCAATCCACTGAGCCACACCAGACAGGGCAATTTATTTACTTTTAAAGAGTGGGGAAGAGAAGGAGAAAGAGAGGGAGATAAACATTGATCGGTTGCCTCTCACACACCCCCAAATGGGGACCTGGCCTGCAACCCAGGCATGTGCCATAACTGGGAATTGAACCTGCAACTTTTTGGTTTGCAGGCCTGCGCTCAATTCACTGAGCCACACCAGCCAGAGCTATGTGCTTTATGATACACTAACTCATTTAATCCTCACTACAGCTATATGAGGTCCTCACTGTTATCCCTATTTTACAGATGATAAAACTGAAGCATAGGGGTAAAGCAACTGACCCAAGTTTCCACAACTAGTAAGTGAACAAACAGATTTAACTCAGGCACAGTGGCTCTGTAACTCTAGCTCAGGCACTCTCTACATTATAATGCAGTCATATTTTATGCAAACTGCAATTATAGAAATTTGAAATGGTGCCATAGAATATACATTTTAATCCTCACCCAAGGATATGTTTTTACTGATTTTAGAGGAGAGGAAGGGAGAGAGAAACATAGATGTGGAAGAAAAACATCCATCAGTTGCCTCCCCTATGCACCCCAACCAGGGCACAAACTCACAACCTAGGTATATGCCCTGACTGGGAATCAAACCCACAACCTTTTAGTGTACGGGACAATGCTCCAACCAACCGAGCCACCTGGTCAGGACAAATGGTGCCATAAATATTGTCTCACTCTGTATGCAAAATTGAAGACATGCAAATACCCGAAATCAGAAAAAGTGCAAAAAGTCACGTGATTTCAAAACTGGAGGGACTGGTGAGTTGTAAGCATCCCCCTAGCTTCCTCACCCCACAAACATACACTTCACACATGTTTATGAGAATATGTCTTGAAGCATGGAAGTTATGAATTTCTGAGCTTTTCAAAAATGTATATTTTATATCAATGCGACCACCCGGAATAACTGTTTATTGCAGCAATATTTGGGTTTAAGAAATAACCCATAAACCCCTCTTTCGGGGGTGGGGGAGTCAGACTAGAAATGAATATGCTCTTTAAGAATGGAAATTAACTTTTATTCAGCATAATGCTTGCTAACTATACTTTGAAATATAAAGAAAACTTGAGAAAAAAATACCTTTTTGCTTTGAATGTCATACTCTCAATCTCTCAACACTCCAGAAAAATAATACAAGGGCTAATAAATTTGAGTTATGCAATTAAAATGTTTTTGTTGATTTCAAATGCTTTGGAAACATTCAGATAAGACATACAACAATGGTTAGTGTGAAAACTAATGATTTTTAAGTGGTATAGTAACCTTATTAAGCCTACAGCAAAGCTGCAAGTTTATGTTTTATTCAAACATAAAAGCTTAATTTTTCTGGATGGGGTTAAAATGAACAATGCATTTGATCATCTTTCTATAGCAGTCTTTCCTAATAAGGTGAGTCCTGAAAGTTAGATTTCTGAAAGTCCAAACAATTTATAATTTTTATGTTAACTCCTCCCCACCTCCACATCTGTAAAAGATAAAAATAGAGGGTTAGCCATATAAATCATAGTATATCTACCATGTAGAAGATCATGGAGCTGTAAAAGAACAAGATAAATGTGTATTTGGCAGTCTGGAAAGAAGCCTGATTCAGTAACTTGAAAAAGCCAAGTTGCAGAGTAACATTTGTATCCATAATATAGTCCAATCTTGTTTTAAAATTTTCTGTATGCATCCATAAATTTTTCATAAAGAAAAAGGTCTACAAAGATTCACATTAAACCATGAAATTGTGCTTATCCCTAGGGAGTAGAACTGAGGAAACTTTCTTAGTTTGTTTCTGATTTGCTTCTACTGAGAGGCAGTGAAGTTTAGTAGTTAAAGCCCAGGCTACTTAGATTTGAACCCAAGCTCTGCTATTCACTAGTTGTGTGATCCTGGGCAAGTTACTTAACCTCTCTGACCTCAGTTTCCTCATCTGTAAAATGGGGACAATGTACTAGCATCTACTTCAAGGGGTGTTGTAGTGATTAAACACATACAAAATGCTAAGAGCAGTACCTGTCACATAGTAAGTGCCACATATTTTATTGAAAAATATGGTTTTAAAAAAAAGAAAAATATGGTTTTTACAGTGAACATATATTCATGTATTAATGTAAAATCCCAACCAACCAGCCCAACCCTACTTAAATAATATAAAAGAGTATATATGGAAGGGAGTATGATAAAAATAAAAGGCTCCTGCCCTGGCCAGGTCACTAAGTTGCTTAGAGTGTCGTTCTGAAATGCCAAGGTTGCAGGTTCAATCCCCGGTCAGAGCACACACAAGAATTAACCAATCAATGAATGCATGTATGCATAAACAAGTGGAACAACAAATCAATGTTTCTCTCTCTCAAATCAATTTCTAAAATAAATAATAAGGAGGGGTGGAGGCAGAAGAGGGTATGAGGGGGATAAATTGTAATAAAAAATACAATTAAAATAATGTAAAATAAATAGATAAAATAAAGTAAAATAAAACACTCCCTAAGTGCCCTGGCTTGTGTGGCTCAGTGGATTGAGCACCAGCCTGTGAACCAAAAGGTCACCAGGTCAGGGCACATGCTTGGGTTGCAGCAAGGTCCCCAGTTAGGGGCATGTGAGGGGCAACTGATCGATGTTTCTCTCCTTTTTCCTCTCTTCCCCTCTAAAAAATAAATAAAATCTAAAAAACCAAAAAAAACTCCCTAGGCAATTCTGATACTCAGTCAAGCTTAAAAATTATTGACTCAGACACCAAAGGCAGGGGCAAACCAGTTAAGAATGTAGTTGAGTCGCAGCTGGAGAATGCAGGAGTATCCTGGAAGCAGAAAAAGACCATAAAAGACAAGAAAATAACAGGTCTTGAAGCCCTGGTGGGAAGCCCCAGCTGAAGCTGACTCCACAAAGAAAGGGCAGGGTGTGGGCTTGGCGTCTTGTTCTGGCTTGTATGTGGAGAGCCCACAAGTAGCTGTCTTTTCTCTCTGCCTGAAGCTACAACAAGATGGGGCTCGTTGTGAGAAGGCAGCCTGAGCAAGACACCCAGGATGGTGGCTGACCTGCCGGCATCGCCCTCTCACTGACCAGCCAGCAGTCCACTCCTCCTAGCTCCAGGGCCATGGAGGCATCTCCCACACACAGGAGAGTTGGAATCTGTCCTGTGGTTGCGGAGCTGGGACCAGAGTAGCTTGCCTCAGATTACCACATAGACTGGGATGAGAAAGCAGACCTAGAACCCCATTTCCCCTTGTCTGTGCCCAGATGCAAGAGCTGGACAAGAGCGTGAAGAACCTCTGGATGGACCTGAACTGGGGTGGGGGTGGGGATGGGGGCAGAGTGGGGAATATGCTATGGTCCCCAAATTTGGGGGGGAATCTTCTCAGAGAAGTACACAGGCACTCATACACAATTAATTACAAGGGAGCAAAGACTTCCTAAAGGTAATATGACACCCAGAGGTCGGAACCCCGGGCGAGATCAATGTACTTGTAGTCTCCAACTCTGGTTTAAGGTTTCTTGGTAAGAGATGTAATTTCAAAATACTCTTATGTGCTCGTAAACAAGCAAAAGTAGGGTTTTACTGAGATTGAGGGGGAAGAGAAAAGCCTGCGATAGTTCTTTCTTCAGCCCTATCTCCCTCTAGCCCTGGAGATGCCTCAGAGTCCTGAGGGAGAACAAATCTCTCCTCCCGAGGGTTTGTGTAGCTTAGAGAGACTCTCCCATGAGAGGAGCAGCCACCAGCCCTCCCACTGCCTGGCTGTGTGGTCCTGGCTGTAAGCTGTCTCCTCAGAAGTAAGACAGCGACAGAGCCAGCAGTGAGTTCAAAGATGGGGTAAAAAGAGAAAGAAAGGTGTTCATTTTGCATTCTTTCCAAAGATAGGGCATTTGGGTTCCCTGAACAAGCAGTGGGACCCCAGCACCCCGAAGTCCAGTGGGGCCATAGCCACTGCAGCCTGGTGAGGATTCTGTTAGCTGGAGGATTTGCAGGCCACTGACTCTAGGTAACTCAGACCGGCCAGCAAGGGTGCCCAGATTTGGCTGGAGCAGTGGGAGGGGGCAGAGTACATCAAGCTCCTCCACTCAGACCAAGGCTGGGCTCTGGAGGTCTTTGATGCTGGGCAGGGGCAGGGTGAGGAGAGGCAGATGAACAGCCAGAAGCAGATTCTCAGCTGAGAATGTCAGTGACAGCCTATTGGGCCTGGTTTCTGAACTTTCCCAGTCCCTCCCTACATCCTAAAAGGAAAGCCAGGGGTCCTGGATAGAAATGCCCCTCCCCCCAACTCCCGGTCCTGGTGATTAACAGAGGTCCCTGGAGGAGACGGAAATTCTTGGGTCAGAAGTTAACTATTTCCAATCTTCCTCCAGCTTGGAGGGGGCCAGAGGACCCCTGCCCAGCTTCTGTTTCTCACCCTGCCTCCCAAAATGGTTAGCACCTCATACTTAGCGTCCAATCTGGGTTCAAACCCTAACTCCACAACTTACTAGCTGGGTGACCTTGGATAAGTTACAAAGTCAAAAACCTAGGTTTCCTATCCAGTTAAATGGGGCCAATTCTACTCCCTTCATTGGGCTTTTAGGATTAAAGAGGCTCATTACACAAAGTACATAGTGTACTTTCTGGAACTCAGGCCTTGGCAAATGGCATTTAGGTTGTTTTTGTTTTGTTTGCAAGTTCTTCCTTGCCTGCCCAGCTACCTGGGTTGACAATGCTGGGTAACTAAATGAAATGAGGGTGGGCTGGCGGGGGGTGGGGAGGTGGTTCCAACTGAGGCTGACGATGGCCTCGTCCTCAGGTTTGGGAAAAGTCCAGAAGTGCGGTGGAAAAGGGATGCTGGTGGGAGGGCCCAGTGCCTTGGTTCCAGACGAGACTTCAGAGACTCTGCCTCCATGGGGGCACAACTGGGACTTCAGCCACATCTCCTGCCTTTTGTGAATACTTCGCTACCTCTGATATGAGGGGATACTAATTCCAAGCTGGACTGAACCCTGCCTACTTCTCCTTTCACCTCTCCCCACCTTAATCTCCATGGACCACCCAGGGACGTGTATTTAAATTTCTGGAACTCAGATCCTGTTCCCTTGCCAGAACACTCCCTGTCACCTCTCACACCCAAACCCCCTCGCATAACTCTTCCCTAGCCTCCAGCTTGGACATCACTTCCTATAGGCCCCCGGAAGAACATGTCAGCAGCCCTTCTTATGTGACTCTGTATTTTTTCTCCCTCACCTCTCAGTCACATATGTATATAAATAAAATACACACACACGTAAGTAACTTAATTTGTCTCTCCACTAACAGGTATCTCACAAAGCCTGAGTGTTTTTCCCCATGTTTTGTTCACTAATGTCCCCCAGCACCTAGAATAGTACCTGGAACTTAGAAGGTACTCAATAAATACTTGCTGAATGAAGGATGCACTATTAAAATTGCCTGGTGACTGATCTGCTTCCTCCTCTACTCAGGAGCCCCCTGAGGTTAAGGAGCTGTGGGTCTTGCTCACTTATGAACAACTAGCACCCAGTAGTAGTAGGTATTCAGACATCTGTTGGCTGAATAACCACTCCACTTGGCTTTGGATCTCATATACCTCACAGCCTCTGTATTGAGGGAGGAGCTGGACTAGACCACCTTGGTCATATGAGGCTGCTTGCTGGCCACCCACACACTGACCAGGATAAAAATCATCACCCAGGAAAAAGACCTCACCTAAAAAGTTCCAGGCCCTTTCTAGATTCCCTTTCTACTTTGGGGAAAAAGTAACAAGCATTAGCTTAAGGGCAAATAAAAGGAAAGATTTCTCCCCCAAGATAAAGGAAGTTACCTGTAGAAGTTACCAAGTACATAGTTAAGACTTGTCTCTTAGCATAGGGCCAAATGAGAAGTGAGAGTGCAGAAGGGATGGGTCTGGGAAGGAGACTGTTGTGGGAGAGAGGGTGGCTGAATCCAGAAGACACTCAGCTACTTCAAGACAGAGAAAACCTGACTTCTAGGTACACAGTACAGTACTGAGAGCCTCCGTTAACCCAGCAATTATGCTCCCAGGTATGTGCCTAACAGATCCCATATACAGTTTCACCAGAGACTTGAACAATAGTGTTCACAGTAGCACAAGTCATTATAGCCCCAAATGGTCACTCCTCAAATGCTCAGCAACAAAATTGTGGAGTCACATAATGACTATATGACAATGAGAATCGACTACAACTACATCCAAAACTATGCAAGGGTTTCACATATGCAGTAAAGAAGCCAGATCCAAGACAATATTCTCTATGGTTCTTTTACATAAAGTTCAAATAAAGGCAAATTATGGTATTAGTATCAGGATAGTAGTTTTCTTGGAAAGAAGGCAGAGACTGGGAAGGAAAGGGCATCTGAGGTGTTGGTAATGCTGCTTTTCTTTCTTTCTTGTTTTTAAATGTTTTTGATTTTTTAGAGAGAATTTGAGACAGAAACATCAATTGGTTGTCTTCTGTAGGCACGCCGACCAGGGACTGAAGCCACAACCTGGGTTAAGAATCAAACCCCTAACCTTTTGGTGTAAGAGACAACGCTCCAACTGGGCCGTGCCGGCCAGGGCAACAATGCTGTTTCTTGCCTGTGTGCTACATACAGGGATGTTTTCAGTGATGTCCATCAAGCTGTACACTTATTTGGGCACTTTCCTCCACATAGTGGTTTTCTGAATGGAGACATTTCAGTCTCAGAATCAAAGACTCAGCTGATTTGGGCAGGGAGGGCCCTTCTCTCCCTCACTCTCCATCTCTCTCCAAATGCTTTGCAGAGCTGGTTTCTAGCCCTAGAAACTCATTGCTCATCGTAAGCCATGCCCTCCTCACAAAGCGGAGAGGTGTGGGCACTCTGCACAGGGTAACCTAGGAACAGTGTCTTGTGAGGAGGTAGGAAGGCAGTCTAGAGATCTGAGACCTGCTCCCCAGGCACATGCTAACAGGATGTGCAACAGCCTTCGGCAACCAACTCTCCTCCCCTGTTGAGCCAGAAAGGCAGCCAGCCGGGCTCAAAGCCTCAATTCCCAAACATTCATTCTTCTGAAGCAGATCTGTTATTTAAAAAAAAAGTACTTATTATTATTTTTTAATGTATTTATTGATTGATTTTTAGAGAGAGAGGAATGGAGAGAGGAGGGGGAGAGACATCAATTTGTTGTTCCAGTTATTATTTATGCATTTATTGGTTGATTCTTGTATGTGCCCTGATCAGAGATCAAACCTGCAACTTTGGTACACAGGGACGATGCTCTAACCAACTGAACTACCCAGCCAGGGCCTCAGAGGCAGATTTATCAGGCACTGTGGAATCCCTCTGAGTTTAAATCCCGGCCGTACTGCTGGCTGCCCCAGTGACTTCATGCCAAGTTCCTTACCCCATCCTACAGCTAAGGAGAAAATACCATCACCTGCACTGCTAGGCAGTCAGTTGTAAGCACAAAATAATTAATACTAGACTGTAAGCATCCCGGGGGCAGGATTTAGTTTTATTCATTGCTTTAGCTGCAGTTCTAGAACAGTGCCTGATATATGCAGGTGCTAAATATATATTACTGAAAGAATAAAATGTAAATAAAGGGTATAGCTCACAATGGGGGCTCCAAAACAAAAGGCAATTTTTATTCAAGTTGAGATAAGCAAAACTACCTTGAAGTCAACTCATGTGCTGAACTTTGAAATCAGCCAAATGCTGACTAAGGGTGAGGTGAACCTGCAGAGAGACCATATGAAGTACTGGATTTCTTGTACTGTAATTAAGCTGCCTCTCTCAGCTGTTCACCATTAGGGATGTATAGACCACTTAGGTCACTCACTTGTCTTTTATTCCTCATCCAAGGATATGTTTATTGATTGTTAGAGAGAGAGAAAGGCAGAGAGGGGCGGGGTGGCGAGAGAGCGAGAGCGAGAGCGAGAGCGAGAGCGAGAGAGAGAGAGAGCGCGAGAGCGAGAGAGAGAGAGAGAGAGAGAGAGAGAGAACATCATCAGTCAGCAGTTGTTTCCTATATGTGCCCAGACCAAGGATAGAACCTGCAACCTAGGTATGTACACTAACCAGGAATCAAACCAGCAACCTTTTGGTATACAGGATGACGTTCCAACCCACGAAGCCACCCAGCCACCCAGCCAGGGCTAGGTCACTTACTTTTTTTTGTTTGTTTTAAAATTTCAGAGAGAGGGGAAGAAAGGGAGAAGGAGAGTACTTCCATTTGGTCCACCTCCCACTTTCTGGTAGTAAAAAAATGCCAGGGGCCTTGGGAGTAAGGAACTTCCATTCACATCCCAGCAGTGATAGTGAAGCCATAACCACTCAGGTTTCACCTGTAAAATGCTCAGACCCTTCCCAAGGTTGTCATGATTCATGCAAATACCCACTGGGCATCCTATTAAGTGCTCGGTCCTAGGGATAAAGCTACAGGTAAGTCATGTCTGTGATGCTCAAGGAGGCTCACAAGCTGTTAAGCTAAGCAAACTGAATCCATTAAGCTGTTCCTCCACCTCTCCACCTTTAAAACCTCCAGCAGGGCTGGGCTACAGGTTTTCTGAAGTCCCAACTCAGATTAAGAGCTGAAATTGTTTAATATTTGCCTTACCAGCTTCAAGAGAATGTCAGGAGGATTAAGCAAGCTCGGAATTGTGGGAAATGCTTTGAAGGGGAAAGTACACATACAGACAAGGTATTAATTATATCTGATAATTTCTCTGAGCTCAACTTCATAGGCACCCGTGATATTCATAACCCAGGGGAGAACAGGGGCAGCTGTTCCTCAGCAGTATGGAAACATAAGAGTTTGTACATCCCCTCAGGATAACCCTTGCAACAGGGCTGGACCCATCCTGTGCACTGAGGATGGAAAGAGGAGGTAGAAAGATGTCAGCAGCTGACGTCTAAGGGCAGAAGTACCAACATTATTTTGCTGGGGCATCCTAACTAATGGGACCAATCAGGTCCAGCTACTTGGTTTTCCTTAAAAAGGCAGCAGCCTCTGAGCACTAGCCAGTTGCAGTGAGGCAAGTCAGCCAAGCATATGAACCCACCCTTTGTTTTAGAACCCAGGTGTGCTCCTGGCGTAAGCCCTCACTTTTCACAATCATAAACCACACATCTGACGAAGTGGGATTTTCTCAAAAGATTTAAAATGCCTGATGTCACTGGGAAGCACTGACCAACCAGACCATGAAATCAAAAACCTGATCACTGCCTCCTCCCAACAACCTCAAGCTTAGTGAAGTGACAGTTAATCTGATATTTCTTGCTTCAGTAAGAAAGATGAGGCAGACAACACTCAAAGCCATAGCCTGCTTTCCAAGAATGTAGTCAAAGAACTTGACGATGGGGGGAGGGTAGAGGTCTGGCAGCACTCTGGTTAGCACTAAGGCTTCCTCAGGGAGCCGGAATTGGATTTGGGGCCCTGCCCAAGTTAACATTTTTTACAGGTTGGCTGAGTTGTAGTTTGTTAGGCAGTAAGTAATAAACCCATGCACAAGAATTTAAAGTTTATGAGGCATGGCCTCTTAATGCCTCTCCTCTGCTCCCTACAGCCAAGAGTTTAAGGTGCCTCGGCGTAGTTTAAGGTGCCTCGGCGTAGCCCGAGTGTTAATTGTTTGTCAATCTGCAGAGTTATTTGGGAAAAGGTTTGGGGAGCCTTTCCATAAAGTATGGAAAGGCTTCCTTCCACAGACTCAAGGCCTCCAATTCTCTTTTGGAGACACAAAGGGGAGCCATTCTGTCCCCCAGACATCAGCACCCCCACGTTCAAGTTGTGGGAAATTTGTACCTGGGGTAAGGGGTATGCAGATGGGGGGGCGAGAAAAATGCTGGGTAGCAGTGTTTCTTAATTGTTTTGAAAGCCAGGTAAACTGTAGATCTCCTCCTAAGAAAAATGCATACCAAGAGTTCTTAGACAGTTTTACAGGTTAAGAATCCTCTGGAAACCCACTCAAGGATCCAGAGTTACACCTCTGCTTCAGAACTTGGGATTGACAGGGTGGAGAAGCAACCTCCCTCCCTTTTCCCTTGGAGGGAAAGAGGCGGCCATCAGCTCCAGCTGCCTGGGTCTCAGACAGTGGCTCTCCACACAAAAGTGGTCCCCACCCCCACTCTCAAGTTTTTGAACTAAAGGGGGGTAAACAAGTACTTGGGAGATCAAAAATGTGCTTTGATCTCCCATACACCGCCCCCTCAGCTCAAAACCTTCCGGCTTGGGACCCCTACCACCCCAGTGCCCTAACATTCCAGTCCCAAGACACTGGAGGCGCGGGGGTGTTCCCAGTGCGTGATGGCCCCAACCCAGGTGTGCCAGACACAGTTTCCAGGCAGCCTGCAGGGGCGCAGACCCTCCGGGAAGGGCAGGGTTAAAAGTGCATTCCAGCTGCCGGGGAAGAAGAGGGGCGGGGGAGGGGAGCGCGGAGAAGAGAAACAGACCCGGTCTGTCTGTCGGAGACACAAAGCGCGGTACACAAAGGGGGCCCGAGAAGGGCGAAGAGGGCTGCCCGGGGCACGGTTCATCCCCACACCTGCGCGGGGGCTGGGGGAAAAATGTGGACAGCGCATTACTCCACCGGGGCCAGCGGGGGAGAGCTTGCCACGTACCTGCTAGGTGGGGAGCTCAGCCGCCTGGTAAGCAGCCGCTACCTGGCAGGGGGGCCTGAACGTCAGAGGGCGCTACACTCTCTGATCTTCTCCTTCGGCCGCCCCTCAACATCACAGCCCCTAAGATGCTTTCTGCGCCTCTTCCATGCCTGAGGCGGCGCCAGAAGTCTCCCGCCCCAGCCTGGGCACCCCTCGTGACGGCCACACCGGAGCGGACCACGTGCGGTTTCCACCCGCCCTGCGCCCCGCGGTTGCACGGGGCAGGCTCCCGAAAAGTCTTACCTTTCTCTGGAGCCTGGCCTGGCTCCAGCTCCGCGCCTCCTGCCTTCAAGGTCACTTCAGACCCCCCGGAGCCCGCCTGGCACGGCTCGGAGGCCGCGCACCGCAACCAGCAAACCTGCACCTAAGGAAAGAGCGGGTAAAGAGGGAGGTTGGGTCACAGGCGTGCCCGGCCCAAAACACCCATCCCTGGTTTCCTTAAAAGGCTCCCCAGAGTACCGTGGGCCTCGAGGGCCCCAGCCCCGTTCTCTCCCAGACGCCAACGCCGCATGCGGACCCCCGCCCGCCCTCCGGAGAGCGTCCGGGCTGGGAGAAGGGCGAGGCAGTAGGGTACCTGGAGAAGGAGGAAGAGGCGGCAGAGGAGGGACGAGAGAGACCCATTAGGGAGCCCCATTGTGGGAGAGAGGGGTGAAGATGCTGTCGCAACAGCCGGACACTGCTCCGCTAACCTCTCCGCACCGCTTTGAGCACCGCAGCTCCGGGCGGCCAGCGGGAGGAGGCCAGGTGAGAGCAGGTAGGTGCTGATTGGTCCAACACCGCAAGGTCCCGCCTCCCCGCAGGTGGGCGGTGGCTTGAGCTCTCCTAGCACCCTCGCACCCTCGCACCCTCTCTCTTCCCCCTCCTGCATTCCCTCCGCTTTTCGGGAGGTGCTCCCGGCAGGGGCTCAGCCGTCTGGCAGGCTTTGGGTTCGAGAAAAAAAATACCCACCCCACTCTGAAGCCTCCGCAACAAGCAAGAAAAATGTTTCTGGGTCTTGCGGCTATAGCTTAAAAAAGTGGAGCGGCATCCGAACCCGAGCGGAAACGGGCGCCGCATCGAAGCTTCCCCGAGGCGCTGTTACCCAACGCTTTGAAGAGGACGGGCGTGTCCGCCCTGCGCCCGGCTGCAGCGGGGTCTGCCCCTGCCTCTTTCTCCGCCTCCCACGCCAGCCTGCGTGGAGCACTCGGAGGGTTTAAGTCTGGCAGTGAGCGACGCGGGACCGCGTTACAAAATCTGCTGTAACTTGCAGAATACCGATTGAAAAGCGGAACAAATGGAGGCTGGGAGAGATGGTCCCAGAGTTCAGAAGCTGTGGTGGCGCCAAAGGCTTCATGGTCTCCAGCAACCCCCCACCCCCACCCCACCGCCGACAACCAATGAAAGCGTAAATAACATTTTCTTAAATAAAGGCATTTTAAAAAATGCGGCTCTTTTTATTGGTCTGAAATGTAATCTAAGCAAAAACTGCCTAAAGGAGCCTTCTGGTGAGCCTTCCTCGAACACAGCTCTCCTTCCCCCTTCCTGGGAGCCACGCGGCCACCTGAAGCACTTCGCTCTTCCCGGCACACGCAGAAACCGTCGGCTCAGTTGCTGCGCACTGTACGTCTTCTCCCCACCCTGGTGTTCCCTGAGGCCTCTTCCTTTTCTTTCTCCTCTTCTGCTCAGATTTAGGGGTTTGAGGAGACTGAAGTCTCTAGATTCTTTGGTCCTCGAGGGGTAACGTGGAGGTCCCTTTGTCCTGCCCACCATCAGGCTTTTGACTAAAAGAACTCATTGCGCTGCGGCCGTGGGAGTCCTCTCTCTAGCCAAGCACTGGCTCTGGGTCGCACTGCCTGCCCTCCAGCACAGGTTGCACAAATTATTAGCGCTGTGGCCTCAGGCAGGTGAATTATCCCTTCTGAGCCACAGTTCTGCATATGGCAAATGGGGTTATTACGACATCTGCCATCTATAGTACTAGGATTAAATAAATTAATACATGCAGACGAGGAGTAAATTAACACGTTTAAAACGCTAAACTCAGTACCTGGCACAGAGCAAGTGCCCAAATGCTTCCTGGTATTACTGCTTTAGGATCCGGCTCATTTGTCCTCTGGCTCATTTGTCCTCTTCCTCCGCCTCGCGAGCCGTCTCTCTCCTCTACGGCAACCTTACATTCCCCCAACTCAGAGAAAGGGAAGCGCTGTAATCCTTCAATTTCACGGCTCATGGTATAGCGAGCAATTGGTATCTGCAATCACCGGAGCGCTGGGCTATCCGCCTGTGGTCCCTGCAGGTGGGGGGTTTGGGGGCAGACAAAGCGCAGGAAAACTCGGAGGCGACTTGAGGAATTTCGCATCTCCTCTGCCTCGCTCACCCTCAGGGCTCGCTTTCCCGGCGGGGGCGCAGGCAGACACCCGCGCTCGGGAACAACGTGGCGGGGCAGGTTCCAAAATGTACCCTGGGGCCTCGCCCGTCCTCGCCTCACAGGTTCCCTTCGCTCGCCAGGAGCCAGATGAAACCATTAGGCGGACAGTTAAACACAAACGAGCCTCGGCATACAGGCCCTAATTAAGTAAACACTCGGCTGGAGGGCTGTTGAGCGCACTCATTTCCGCCTCCTTCCCGGGCACTCAGCATTCCGGGCGGAGGCGGAGCGAGGAGAAGAGAAGAGAAACTGAGAGTCAGCTCTTTTGCCTGCAACTTGGACCACACTGCGCTCTTCTCTGTAGCTCTCTTGTCGATCGTTCATTCATTCATTCATTGAACAAATAATTGCCTGCTATGTGCCAAGCACTGGAGATACAATGGTGAATAAAACAAACACCTCTGCACTCTTGGATCTTCCATCCCAGTGGGCGGGCCTCCAAGGAAAATAAATAAGTAAATGTATATACTTATTTAGCATATACATGTATGTGTATGTATATACACACATATGCATATGTGTGTGTATATACACTAAAATATATACACGTAGATAATATGTGCTGTGTAGACGAATAAGGACAGAATGGTAAGTGCCAATTCATGAGACAGAAGGTAGCTACGCTGGAGACTGTACATAAAGTGCTCTAGAAGGTGTTTGGGCAAGGATCTAGCAGACAGAATCCAGCTTGGGTGGGGTGGGGGGAATTCAAGTCTTAGTGAAGAGGCTAGAGAAATCGTCAGGGCTCAGGGAACCAACAGGAGTCTGGAGCAACTGCAGAAACACATTACAACTTTAAGGACTGAAGGGCAAAAGGAGGAAATGGTGTCATTGAAGTTAGGGTTGGGAGGGGTGGGGAGCTGGACAGTGAGGACCACCCCTTCCAAACAGAGCTGTGGTCTAGGAGAGATAGGGCCACCACCCAGAGTAAGGCAGGGAGCAGAGTAGGGGGAAAATTCCCAACCATCTCCTGGTAGTGTGTCCTATGTGAAAGGACAAAGCCAGACCCGTTTGCTACTGTGGCACCATTTGCCTAGCAGGCCTATGACCTTGTTAAACATGACTCTCATTTTACTCTTCTGAGCTTGTCCCCAGGACTGGAAATTACTGTTAAATAAGAATAGAAGTAACTGCTCCCTACAGTCGCAGGCGGAAGATAACATCGGAACAAACTGCAGCCTGGTGTTACAACGTCCCAACAGCCCAGGGGCCACACAACAGCAACCCCCCTTTTTAATCCAATTATAACCCAATAAAAGCTCAAAGCTCCAACCCCTCATTGCTGATGTATCTCTCCACACCATGCCCCTCTCCTTTCTTGGAGAGTGAATAAAAACTTTATTCTCTACCCCTCCTTCTCTATGTGGATTCTTTCACTGCCCAAGGACCAAACCTACCTAGAAACTTGAGGGCAAGTAAGGCCAGGTGGTAGGGCCTACAGGGATAATTTCGCACAGAAAGGGCAGGGACCTGCAGAAAATAGGTTAGGGGTACATAAGCAATTGGTAAGCCTAGAGGCCTCACTGAGAAAAGGACATTTGAATAAAACCTGAAGGAAGTAAAGAAGGTACACTATGGATATTTGAAGAAACAGTTTTCCAGGTGGAGAAAACAGGCAAAGGCTCCATCAAGGCAGGAAATAGATTACTTGAAGCATAAACAACAAACAAACAAAAAGCCAGTGTGGCTAGAATAGGGCCCGTCAGTAGAAAATGCATCAGAGTTGGGAGAGTGGGGAAAAAATCTCGTAGATCCTCTTGGGCCATTATAAGAAAAGGCAGAAATTCCAAAGCTAGTTAAGAACCCAGGGACCACTATCAGGAAACAAGTTTCAGCAAAAAAATCCAATATAGTACTCGAAACTCCTTCCCAAGTGAGCTTTTCAAGAACTCTTCTTTAGCATACTAAAACTCAGGCCCAGGGGTAGAGATTTAACATTAAAATAAGACTAGCAATGTATGGGTAGGTATGTTCCAAGCATGTTTAGGAATGCACATGCTCCCTTGGAAATCTGAGAACTCTCCACCCTTTTTCAGGAATCCCCACTCCTGAACCCACCTACCTCCCCCAGAGCCTTTAATATCTTCCTAATTCCCCAGAGAAGGAATCATTAGGCATTTGATTATCCTCCATTTCTTGGCCAAGGAATAGTGTCTGACTTTCTTTGCCAAATTCTGTCTTGTCCTGTGTTGACACCAGGCAGAATGACCGTAATTTGGGAATCCCTGACCCACAGGGGTTGTTGACAGATGTACTTAATGCCACTGAGCTGTATGTTTTGTGTATTTTATCAATATTGCAATTTTTTTCACAAATTACTAAAAGAAAAAAGGGAAGTGATCGGATTCTGCGTATATTTTGAAGGTACTGAAAATGAGATTGTCTAAAGGATTGGATATGGGGTGTGAGAGACAGAGAGCATCAAGGATGACTCCAGGGTTGGGGGCCCGAGCAACCACCGAGATGGCCATGCCATTTCCTGAGATGGGGAGGTATGCGTCACGGGCACTCTCAGGGCATTGCTCAGATGCCCCGGAATCCCTTTGACTACTTCTGAACTCCTCTCCCTTGGCTGCTTCATGCTGATACTCCTGGTGACCGGTATCTGTGACTCTCTTCAGAAGCCTGCCCCCATGCTGTTGGGGTCCCTTTGCCCTTGCAAGGAGGTACCCAGGAGTTCACCTCCCCAGTCCTTAGCCAGTGACCAACTGGTGCATGAATGTGGAGGCCCAGCTTCCTTCCCCCTAAACTCCTAGGGTTAATTTACACCCAGCATCCCCTGTAGGATGAGGCTGAAATCACACTTTTGCTCAGTTTCTTCCCTTCCTTTTTTTTTTAAAGGAATATATTGGTCTTTTTTTTTTTAGATTTTATTTATTTTTAGACAGAAGAGAAGGAAGAAAGAGGAGAGAAACATCAATGTGTGGTTGCCTCTTGCACACCCCCCTAGTGGGGACCTGGCCCACAACCCGGGCATGTGCCCTGACTGGGAATAGAACCAGCAACCCTTTGGTTCACAGGCCGCACTCAATCCACTGAGCCACACCAGTCCGTGCAGTTTCTTGCCCTCTTTATCCTGCTTCTCCCACTCCTTTATGTGTTCCTCCTGGGAACTCTACCTTAATAAGTCATTCAGGCACATAAATCCTTGTCTCAGGGTTGGCTTCTTGAAATCCTATTGCAAGTAGAGCAAGTTTGGGATTGGGGGAAGGTCAGGACTTCAATTTGGGGCATGTTTAGAGATACTCAGTAGTGGCATGGTGAGGAGGCTGTGGTTGGAGACACCGGTTCAGGGAAGAAGTCTGGCCTGGGGATACCCCTTTGTCAAGGGGAGAAAACATCAATTCTCGATTCTCAGGGCAATCTGTGGAGAAAGGCTCACCCAGGTAGAACCCAGGGCCTTCCCAATTCAGACAGAGCAAGGCCTTCTTCGTCAGAATGTTCGTACTGACACAATCCACCTGAATAGGGCTGGAACTCTCAGTCTCTTCGCTGTTTCACACAGAAATGCACCTTCCCCGTGCTTCTTGTCTGCATTTCACATATGCCACTTACTACTCTGTAGGATCTCTGGCATCCTCACTTTCCTCTGAGTGTCTTCCTAGCTCACTCTTCACTACCTCTCTCCTAGACCTTCTGGGGGTCCTGGGTAAGGACTATCAGAATGTAACTTCTCCAGATTTCCCCAGAGCACCCGACAAGGAAAAGGTTTGTAGCACTGAAGTTAGGGGTCAGCAGTCCTGAGTCTGAATCTTTCCTCTAAAAATGACGGTCTGATTGGCCTGAGTTATTTAATCTCTCCAAGCCCTCTGGAGCTAGTAATTTCTGTTTGATGGGTGATGAAGAGAATTACCCCAAACTGAACTCCTGACTTACCCCCACCCCCTGCCACAAACCTGCTCCTCCCTCAATCCTTCCATCTCAGTGAAAGGTAATTGCACACATCCAGTGGTCAGCCTGAGTTGTCGTTCACTCTCTGACTTGTCTTTTACCACTTGCTCACTTTGCTTTTTTTACATTGGCCTACCTGTGGTTCTCCCAACACACCAGGCATGGGTCTGCCTCCGGCCCTTTGCACTTGTGCCTTCCTCTGCCTGGATCGCCCTTCCATACTGGGTCCTCCTGCCTCTCCCTCACTCCTGCAGGTCTCCCTGCTCCTCAGAGAGGCCTTCCCTGACCTCCTGCATAGATGGCACTCTCCCATCACCCTCTTTCACTGCTTTACCCTCCTTTATTTTTTCATAGCACTTATCATACCCTGATTTATCAGTACATATGTACCTTTTTTTTGAGAGGCAACATACAGTAATGATTAGGAGCAGGGACCCTAGAAGCACACTGTCCAGGTTTCAATCTTGATTCCAGCTCTTCTGAGCTGTGAAACCTTGGGTAAGTGACTTTCAACTCCCTTTTCCTCAGTATCCTCACCTGAAAAATGGGATAAGTACAATAATCGCTTCCTCGTACGTTATGAGTTAGTATCTGCAAAGCACATTAAAACACAGTAAACATAAGTGTTCATTAAATTGTATTTATTCTTTCCCTGACTGGTGTAGCTCAGTGGATTGAGTGCTGGCCTGCAAACTGCACGGTTGCTAATTGGATTCCTGGTCAGGGCACACACTTGGGTTGCGGGCCAGGTGCATGTGAGATACAACCAATCACATGTTGATGTTTCTGTCCCTCTCTCTCTCCCTCCCATCCCCTCACTATAAAAGTGAATAAATAAAATCTTGGAAAAAATTTAAAATATTTATCAAATGAATGAAATCAACGAGATAATAACTGTTAAGCATTTGGTAGGGTGCTAGACACATAGAAGCAAAATCAAAGAAGCAAAATCAATGTGGGTTCCCTGACCCATCACACAGAACTGACATGAGATCCAATGAACTAGTATAAGGGAAAGAATTTTGCAAAGTATCCTACAAATACTACAAGTCCTAAGAAAATGAACTACTATTGTTTTCGGAGCACACACTGGATTCAGTCTCTGTGCTAAGCACTTGCATGCATGACCTCATTCTAATCCTCACAACTCACACATATTATTCCCTTTACACAGACAAAGAAACTGAGGCTAAGTCCCTTGCCCAAGGCCACACAGCTACAGTGGAGGCAAAGGCACAGTATTTTGTCTCACTCCAAAATTCATTGCCTGATTCAGTTGCCAACCTATTATCCATCAATATTTGCTGAAATAATTAATTTGGGGAGAACATTTAGGAAGAATTCTACATCATTTGATCCTTTCTTTTAAGAGCCTCTTAAACATATTTGCCTCTGGTCCAAGGTTAAATTCTGAGTCCTCCAAAAAACATTTAGAGCTTTTCTGCCCATTTTTGGTAGCAAATTTCCCAGAACTTCACTCCCACACTACACACTTATAGGGATGTGTTCCAAAGACAAGGGGGATTTTTCAGTCTTTTTTAGGAAGTAGCCTTAAAACTGGGTAAGGCCCTGTTTTCTGCCTCTCCTCCCCTGCCCAGTGCTCTGCACAAATGATTCCATAGTCCTCCTTATGTCTGTTCCTGAGCTTTCTACGACTCTCCTTTTTGCCCAGTGATGTCACTGGCCAGCTCTTCCCACCTATCAGTTTTGAATCATTTAAGGTGCTGAGGCAGCTATTCCCCATTGAGAAACCTAATCCACATACCTTCCCTTTCCCTGAATCTCAGTCAGTGCTGTGATGCCTTAGGCACTGGTGAATTTTTGCCAAGGCCTGAGCTGTCATTTTCCAGAGATCAGAGGCCAAATATTTATGTATATGTGTGCATTGAGGGCATGGAATCAATTAATCAATAAGCACTCACAAAGCCCCAGATCCCTGTGGTTGGTTTAGGTCGAGAAATTTTGACAACTGTAAGACCAAAAATAGAACTGAAAGAAAAAAATAATAACAAAGTAGTAATAATTTGTACTCAGACCCATTCTTTTTTTAAAGGTTTTTAATTTATTTATGTTTTTATATTTTAGAGAGAGGGGAAGGGAGAGAGAAGGAGAGGGAGAGAAAAATCAATGTGTGGTTGCCTCTCACGTGACCCCCACTGGGGACCTGGCCCACAACCCAGGCATGTGCCCTGACTGGGAATCGAACTGGCGACCCTTTGGTTCGCAGCCTGTGTTGAATCCACTGAGCCACACCAGCCAGGGCAGATCTGTTCTTTATCCTTACCCTGAAAGGCAGGTGCGACCTCCACAGATTAGTTTTCTCAGGTTCACTTGAGAGATGACTCCTTGCTGGGTTTAGCCAGAAGGAGACTGGAGGGTGGATGAAGAAAAAAGCCAGGGTATTTTTCCTGCTTCAGCAGTGTCCTGGCAACAGCTGTGCCTACTTCCAGCTCCAGTGCCCACTGTGGGTCCACGTTCTGCCAGACTCTGGGTTCCAGGGACACCATCTTTCCCCTCTCTTCCTTCTGCTAAGGGCTGGATGGCTTCTTGCTGCCTAATCTCTAGGTGGCATCACTGTCCTGTTTGGCTTTCCAGCCTTTCCATCACCTCTGCATTAAATTCTCTCTGCTTTACAAACAAAATATAACCAGAGACATTGAAGTTAAGAACAATCTAACAATAGCCAGGGCGGGGGTGGGGGGTGGGGGCGGGGATAGTGGGAAGAGGGTATTACAGGAACTACTATAAAGGACACATGGACAAAACCAAGGGGGAGGGTGGAGAGGGGGGAGGGAGGTGGGTTCACCTGGGGTGGGGTAGAGGGATGGGGAGAAAAGGCACACAACTGTAATTGCATAACAATTAAAAAAATATATATATATATAAAAAAAAATTCTCTCTGCTTTAAATGCGCTCTGATTTTGTCTTCCTGATTGGATCGTGACAGAATCATTACAACTTACACAATACTTACTATGGGTCAGACATTATTCTAAGAGCATTATGTAAATTCATTTATTTAATTCTACCATCTGAGGAATGATTACATTTTACATATGAGTAAACTGAGAGTTTTATCAACCCCAGTGAGATCCCAACTTTGGATACATATCAAAAATTGCCCAGAAAACTAATTAAAAATAGAGGAGATGATGGATGCCATCCTAGCCTTATCGAATCAGACTTGCCGGTCCATGGGGCCCAGGAATCTGGAGACTTTCTTCTTCTCTTTGACAAACTGTTTATTGAATTGTGTGTCAGTCTCTTATTGTATCTCAGAATCCCAGGATTCAGGTAGGTGGTAAAGTGGCAATGGTGAATTTGGGGATCTGGTCTCCCAAAAGTACCTGCCACTCTACTCCTTTCTATGGATGCCAGGCAGATCACCCCTCCACTGGAACTGTCCCTTTCCATGGCCAAAGCGAGAGCATTAGCAGTGAATTGTAGACACTCCTCCTTGGTCATGCCTTTCTGGTAGGTAGCATCAACACAGCCATAAATATAGGAACTCCCGGAGTCTCCAATGGCAAAGGAGTCTCCAATGTCACACCATCATACCCTGCCATGGGCACTGAGTCATACCATCATACCGCCCCATGGGCACTGAGTACACCTGCCCTTCTTCTTGGGGGTCCCAGTCCGCAGTGATGATTCCTGCCATCAGGTCTTCCTGGTATCGGTAACACATCTCCTTGAAGAGGCTGGCTGCCGTGTGTACCAGGAGAGGCTCATTCAGCTCAATACTGTGGAAACCAAGCTGACAGGTAACAGCATCAGCTACTGCATGGGTATCAGCTGCGGAGCCTGAGCGGCAATAGAAAATACAATCATGAATAGGGATCAGCTTGTCAGTCATTCAATTGGCGATGTAGGACCCAGTGGTTGTTCTGGAATCGGCCCCCAGAACCATGCCCCCATCAGATTGCAGGGCCATGATAGTGGTCTTCCACATCCAATCACAAAATTACCACGCAGCATCCTCAGGATACCTCTCCCCTGCCTCCAGTATAGCACAGACCCCCCGCCAGCACCACCCCAGTTCTCCCAATGCACTGAGGCCTATTCTTCCATTGCATTAAGACTTGTGCACATCTCCTAAACCCAGAGTCCTTCCTCACCCCTGGAATGTGGAGATTTAATAAGCTCCCCAGCCCTGACCAGTGTGGCTCAGCATTGTGTGGCAAAGCGAAAGATTGCAGGTTCAATTCCCAGAGTGTGAAAGAGAGGCAGCTGATGGATGTTTCTCTCCCTCTCTCTCTCCCTCCCTTCCCCTCTCTTTAAAAATAACCAAGTAAATAAAATCTTTTTTAAAAAATGAAAAGCTCTGCAGCTGATTCTGATGCAACTACCCCAGTACTCCTCCATGGACCAGTATTCAGGAAATCCTGCCTTTGTTTTGGTGATGAGGACACCAAGATCCAGATCAGAAATATGTCCTGCCCATGGTTGCACAGCAAGCTCAGGGACAGATAAAAACACCACCAAGAACGGTGTTTCCTGTGCCCTCTGTGGGTCCACTTCTACTGCCTTCTCCTTCAAGGTCACATGGCTGGTTCTGATGTTTGGACTTGCTCTCCCTGGGAGCCATCTGAAGCAACTTCTTACTGGAAATGTATTTGAAAAATTCACTATATAAACAGATGGGTATGCAGGATAATTGAGTGGTTGATCAGTGTTCGGGAAAAGGAAAAAGGGAGGCAGCTTAATCCACTCAATCTCTTATTTTCAGTTCTTTCTGAATTACTTCAGGGAGTTAAGTAACCCTTCCCCCATTTACCTTCCCCATTCTGACCAAGATTGTGGTCAGGCCAAGAATTTGTTTTTTTTTTTTTTTTTTCTTTTCTGTTCTTTTCTTTTCTTTTCCCTCCCCTTTCCTTCCTTTCCTTTTCTTTTTCCTTCCTTCCTTTTCTTTCTTTTTGATTTTGAGAGTACATTTATTAAAGCTGGGGACAGTGAAACAAAGAAGGGCTTAGGATAGAAGCAGCAACAGGAGAGAACCTAGGCAGGGCTGCTGTCAGCTCACTGGAGAGTCAGAGAAAAGGAGCCTTGGGGACAGGTTCAGGGGATTAGCCTAGGACAAGCTGCCACTGCCCATTACTCCTCTGGTTACAAGTCTCATGGGGTCCTTTAGAGCCTCCCTAGAAGATTCACACCTGTGGGGGAGCAAGATGAGGGGAGGAAAAAGCATGGGCATACTCCAGAGAGGGAGAACACTTAGAATCTGTACTTTTAACGCACCCAAGGTGATCTACAATTTGGAAAATAAGATCAAAATCAAAAAGCCCAGAATTTGAATGGGCTTCCACAATAACATCAACCTCAGATGGGCTGAATTTTTGTCTTTTTTCTCCCCATTTCAGTATTCTCAGCACCCAACAGTGGTGCCTGGCACAGTAGATATTTAATAAATATTTTTTTCTTTTTAAAATATACTTTAAAAATAAATATTGAATGAAATAATGTTTTTTCTTGCATTTTGAAAATATTTCTGTAGAGTTATTCACTGATCTGCACAGAATGGGTATCACAGTCCTCATTTTGCAGAAGATAACAATGAGTTCAGGGAGACTGGGTGCCTTTCAAGGTCCTATGACCAACAGGAAGTGTTAGAAGCTCTCTCCATGCACTTCTTCCCTCCTAGCTGATGTTGATGAGAAGAAACACAGGTGGGATACAAATATAAATGCAACCAGGATACAGGTCAAATCACTTGATAAGGATAAAATATTCTAGCATTTATCACTGGAGGAGGGGGTCGGAATCTCAAAGATTCTAGGGGATACACAAGTCCCTCTCTCTGGACTCTGTGCTTAGTCGCTGACTCAAGCAGTCCTTGCTTGCCTACTGTAATGGTAATAGTAACTCCCTGTCATTCCATATCATTAAGTGCTAAGTGCTTTGTACATCTTATCCTATTTAATTCTTTCATCTTTCTTCTGGACTTCAGGAGCCTTCCTTAGCCCATTCCAGCCTGTTTTCCCCATTATTGACACATTGACCTTTTATTTTATTTTCAAAGATTTTATTTATTTATTTATTTATTTTATAGAGATGGGAAAGGAGGGAGAAAGAGAGAGAGAAATATCGATGTGGGAGAAAAACATCGATTAGTTGGTTCTCGAACAAACCCAACCAAGGACCTGGCTTGCAATCCAGGCATGCGCCCTGACTGGGAATTGAACAAGCAACCCTCTGGTTCACAGGCTAGAGCTCCATCCACTGAGCCATACCAGCTACAGCCTATTACTGGCAGAGTGATCTTTTAGCACTGCCAAGTCTGATCACTGTGCACCTCTAATTAAAATCCCTAAATGTTTCCCCACTGTGCTCTGTCAAGGTGCTGCCTGGTCTAGTCCCCACCTACCTTTACATTTATCACATTCAACAAATATTTATTGAGGGTCTACTATGTGTCAGATGCTATTTTGGGCACTGGGGATACCATGGTGAATCAAATAGACAAAGTCCTTGCTTTTGTGAAATTTATAATAATAAATTCATGTAGAATAGGGTAGGGGTTGGTTAACTAATTCCCTGGAGTTATTCAGAAACGTCTGAAAATAAAAGAGTAAGTGGATTAATCAACCTCATTTTCCTTCTCCCAAACATCAAGTAGAGACGTGAATAAACAAGATATGTACTCACTATTGTGAGTGCTAAGAAGAATATAAATAAAGTAGTAGCCCAGCTTTGTTAGAATGGTCAGGCAGATGCTCTGAGGAGGCAACACTGAAATTAAAACCTGAAGGTTGCCCTGACTGGTGTGGCTCAGTGGACTGAGTACTGGCCTGTGAACTCTAATCTGAACTCTAATTTTCCAGAGTGTGTAATCCAGAACCTATAGTCGAAACTAGAAAAAATGATGTCAAGATTTCCCTGTGGATGTAAAACCCTGAACTGAGACGAGAGAAGTCTCCAGACAATTCTCCTGATTCCCAACCCCCCATCCCCCACTAACGTGTATTCTGTAGGTCCTTGCAGCAGCCTTTGTTTTCACACCTCATACACAATAGTTAAGGACACCAAAGCTGATATTATCTGCCTTCCTCAGTAAAATAGTGACAGCGAGACAAAACATCTCCAACAAGTCTTTAAAAATTTAAAGAGCCTGATAAAGTCCTCCATTCGACATCTGCCACAGAAGGAAATCGCCTGTGGCATGCACCTTGGTTGTGCTCCCCCTTTCCCAGACACCTTCTGGACAAGTGCCCCTCCCCATGGTTTACCCTCAGCTGCTTGCAGGAGGGGGTTTAGGTTCCTTGCCAGAGGAGTAGGGGGATGGGGAATCCCCTTGTAATTCACAGAAGTGAAACTAATGAGTTGATGTTCTTTAAGTATGTTGAGCATCAAAGCCTGAGATCTGAAGCTTTGGCAAGAACACAGCTACCTGCGGGCATGGGTGGGCCCAAGCTGGGCGGCCCTGGATTACAGTACCAGGTGCTATGCACGCCAGGGTGAGCCTGCCTGAGACAAGACAGGTGTCAGGGCTGGCTCGAGAAGGGCAGGTCCCCAAGCTGATGCTGTAGAAGAGGAAGGATTTGAAACCACTGTAATTCAATTGATATGAGACTTTGGGAGGAGGGGTGCAAAAGTAAAGAACATGGAAGAAAACAATCATATCCTCACCAAACCTAATTAACCAATGTTAGATTTTAGCTTTTTGATCCCAGTTTTTTCCTATGTGTGATGTTTTAAAAACGATGCAATTAGTGTCCTTTTTGCATAATAAGAAAAAAAGAACATTCCAATTAAAGCAAATCCTTTTTCATTTTTACTTAGAAGTCTACTCCCACCTTTTCATTGAAGAGACAAATGCTCTGAGGTAGTTTGTGTTCTCCTCCCTTTAAAATGCTTTTGCATAAATGTAATGGACCTACAACTTGCTTTTTCTACACAATCATATATTTTAAAGAATTGTCCAGGTTGAAACACATTATATTTACTCCTTTATCATGTCTAGCACATATATGAACATTTACTGGTGGTCATGTAATACCAATAGCCAACACTTAATAGCATTGTTCTCTACCCAAAATTATTCCAAGTCCTCTTTGTATATTAACACCTTGAATTCTCACAAGGATCTAAGAGGACATAGGGGTAAACTGAATGAATTTCTCATCATCAAAGAGCTGATAGGTGGCTGGGTAGGATTTGGAGCCCAAGCCACAAAGTCCAGGCTCCTACCCAGCCTACACTGGGGTTGCTTCCCACTTTTTGATAGTGTAAGAAAGGCCTCGGTGCTGTATTAGTCAGCTATTGCTGGGAAAGAAACCATCCCCAAAACTTGTAGCTGAAAACAATAAAATCTCTACAGATTTGCCTATTCTGGATATTTCATCTAAATGAAATGATACAATGTAATCTAAATGTGATCTTTAGTGACTGGCTGCTTTCCGTTTGAAAGCTTAACATTTTTAAGCTTTATCCATATTGTAGCATATACCAGTACCTTTATTTCTTTTTATTTTCAAGTAATATTTCATTAAATGGATATACCACATTCTGTTTATCCATCAGTTGATGGAAATTTGGGCTGTTTCCACCTTTGGTTATTATGCTGCTATGAATATTTATATATAGGTTCTTATATAGACACGTTTTCAATTCTCAGCCATGTTTTTTACATGGCTTATGATGCATCATATAAGCATTACTCATTCTAAGACAAGCTTTGCCCGTGTCCAATTCAACCTTATACAACTGAAAGTACTCAAGAGCATCCCCTTTAACCTATGCTAGCAGTAGGTTCTTTCACCAACTACAAGTGTGTGAATGAGATGAAAGTGGTTTCTCAAGCAGGGGTCACCCATTCTGCATTCAAGGGATGTTAACTGCACCCTGGATTGAGTCAGACCCTCGCACACCAGACACCCAGTGACTTTTGAGATGGAACCTCCTGTAATCCCACAGTAAGCCTTCCTTCTGTTCTTACTGCAGTCGTCTCCACCTCAAAAATGGCAACGCAGTCCAACTGCTCAGGCCATAAATCTCAAGGTGATCCCCACTCCCCTCATTTCCTTCTCTCACATCCCAATCCAGCAGTGCCTGTTGGTTCTATCTTCAAAATAAGAAATGGGCAAAAGACCTGAGAAGAAGATATACAGATGGAAAATAACCATATGAAAAGTACATCATATGTCATCAAGAGAATGTAAATTAAAACAGCAATGAGATATGACTACACACCTATTAGAATGGCCAAAATCCAGAATGCTGAGAACACCAAATGCTGACAAGGATGTGCAGCAACAGGAATTCTCATTCATTGTGAGCAGAACCCTAACTGCCAGGGAGTCTGAGAAGTGTAGGGTTAGCTTTCCTACATCTCCAACTAGAAGAAGTAGAATAAACCAAGCTGAGAGAAACAGTCCACAGTATTCACTACATCCTCCACAGATGTGGTACTAAATTACACTCCCAGCAACACAGGATTTTATCAACTCTTTGAGCTTTGCCAATCCAATACATAACCCCCCCCCCCCAAAAACCAGTACCTGTTGTTTTAATTGTCATTTCTCTTATTACAGGAAAGGCTGAGAATCCTCTCTTAAAGACCAGTACAACGCACATCTCTATGAATAGACTTCAGTGTGAGTGCTGCACTCTGGAGCTGTGCAACATAACAACCCTGTGCTATGTTTACATACCATTTAAATTTTCTTCTGTGACGTCTTTTAAGTCCTTTACCCACATGCTGGATTTTTTTTTTTTTACCTATGATATATGTAACTAGAGACATACATGGGGCCTGAGCATACAGCATCTTCAATGTCACAGTTTTGTAAACCTACACCTCACCTAGTGTGATGGATAATTTTGTGCTAATGTGACTGGGCTAAGGGAGGCCCAAATAGCTGGTAAAACATTACTTCTGGGGGTCTCGGTGAGGGTGTTTCTGTAAAATTAGCATTTTAATCAATAGACCAAGTAAAAGTGATTATCCTCACCGATGCTGGTGAATATCATAAAATCCATCAAGGGCTTGAATAGAACAGCAAGGCAGACAAGGGTGAATTTGCTTTCTGCTTGAGCTGGGACATCTATCTTTTCTTGCCCTCAAACATGGGTGCTTCTGATTCTTGGGCCTTTGGACTTGAACTGGGACTTACAGCATTGTTCCCCCTTCCCCTTCTTTTTCAGGTCTTCAGGTTTGGACTGGAAACCACATCGCTGGCTTTCCTGGGTCTCCAGCTTATGAAGAGCAGACCTGAGCCTCCCTGATTGCATGAGCCAATCCCTCACAATAAATCTAATTATATATATTCTGTTTCTCTAAACAACCCTGACTAATATTCCTAGTAACCCAATAACTGTTTTTCTCTTTCAGTCATCTTCCATCCAGGGGACAGTCCCGGTGAAGGGTAGGGAAGAATAGCCTCAACTTGAAATGTCACATGCATTTCGAGTTCTAGATCTCTGGCCCTTTGACATTAAATTGTATTCAAAGTGCTTTCCCAACACCAGTTTGTACAAAATTCTAGTTTGTCTTCTGGCTGCTGCAGATTTAATTATGAATCTTGTTGGGTAGATGAGTAAGGACACAGCACAGCTAGTGAGCTGGGTGGCCATTCCTGCCTGCTAGGCTTGCATTCTTGTGGTTTATAATGTCTTCTTGGGTGAATAATAACCTCACGTTCACGCCAGGACTTTTAGTATTTGTCAATGACCTAGAGAGGCTGGAAGCCTGAGATCTCAAATTCAACAGCAGGCCTTTTAAACCTGGTCAATCAATCAGGCCACATAGAGCCACAGAAAGTATAGGTGGCTGATGCAGAAGGCCCCAGGTACCCAGAGTAACACACACTTGCCTAGAAGTGAGGGGATGAATTTTTTTTTAAATGTCCAGTTGCTAGGGGCCTTTAGGTGCTCAGTGGCAGGGCCATCTCCCAAGGAGTGTACTTACTTTGTCCTCTAAGCCCCCATCTGATGCATCAAATTCCATCAATATATAGTCATTCCTTTAGCTTAAACCTTCCCCCAGTAACCCAGCACTCCCTCCTGACTTGCTGATTATTTTCCACTTGGTCAGATTCAAAGTGTCCTGTTTATTTTTAATCCCCTGTTCTCTTTTGCCTTCCTCCCCTCCCCCATTCAATTAATCATGTAGCCTCTTTGATTATTCCTTTGGAGTGCCTCTGGGGGGGAAGGACTGCTGAGGTGGTAAGAGTACTATGTGTTAAGCAAGTGATTCAAACTCTCTTTGAGCCTCAATTTCTGAATCTGTAAAGTGGAACTAATGACATCATAACTTCACAGGTTTTTTTGTAAGGATGAAAAATAATACATGGTTTTATTAAAAAATAAACACACACACATACAACACTATTTCCCCAGAAGCCTCTTCAACTGACTAGCGTTAAGCTTAGTGATTTATATCCTGGCTGAGTGGCTCAGTTGGTTGAAGCATTGTCTCATACACCAAAAGGTTGAGGGTTCGATTTCCAGTTGGGGCACATCCCTAAGTGGTGGGTTCAGTCCCTGATACGGGTGCATATGGGAGACAACTGATGGTTGTTTCTCACATTGTTGTTTTTCTCTCTCTCCCCCTTCCTCACTCTCTAAAATCAAAAAACATATCCTTGGGTGAGGATTAAACTGGAAACTATCATGCTAAGTGAAATAAGCCTAAACTAGAAACTATCATGCTAAGGTGAAATACAAATACTATATGATCTCACTTCTAAGAGGTACCTAATGAACAAAATAAACGAAACAAGACGTCCAGCCAAGATGGAGGCGTAGGTACACACTGTGCCTCCTTGCACAACCAAAAGAAGGACAACAACAAATTTAAAAACACAAAACAACCAGAACTGACAGAAAATCGAACTGTATGGAAGTCCAACAACCAAGGAGTTAAAGAAGAAACATTCATCCAGACTGGTAGGAGGGGCGGAAATGAGCAGCTGGGTGGAGAGGACTTGAGGCAGTGCAGCTGCTGGAGGACGGTGGCGGCTGGCGTACCTGGCGAGGCAGTGGATTGCGGACTGGGCAGTCCCACATTCCAGTGCGGATGGACATGGAGGGTGGGAACAACTGGGGAGTGGGACAGACTGAGCAACCTAGGGTTCCAGCGTGGGGAAATAAAGCCTCAAAGCCTCTGACTGAAAACACCTGTGGGGGTTGAGATGGCAGTGGGAGAAACTCACAGCCTCATAGGAGAGTTCACTGGAGAGACCCACAGGGTCCTAGAATGTACACAAACCCACCCACATGGGAATCAGCACGAGAAGGGCCAGTTTGATTGTGGGTAGCAGGGGAAGTGACTGAAAACTGGCAGAGAGCAGAGCAAACAACACTGTTCCTCTTGGACCCCTCCCCCACATACAGTGTCACAACACAGCATGTGGGTTGCCCCACCCTGGTGAACACCTAAGGCTCCACCCCTTACTACCTAACAGGTGCACGGAGACAAAAAAAATTGCCCATATGAAAGAACAGATCAAAGCTGCAAAAAATATATATATATACAACTAAGTGATGAAGAGGTAGCCAACCTATCAGATGCACAGTTCAAAACACTGGTAATCAGGATGCTTACAGAATTGGTTGAATATGGATGCAAATTAGGGGAAATAATGAAGGCTATGCTAAGTGAAATAAAGGAAAAAGTACAGGAAACCAACAATGACGGGAAAGAAACCGGGACTCAAATCAACAGTTTGGACCAGAAGGAAGAAAGAAACATTCAACCAGAACAGAATGAAGAAACAAGAATTCAAAACAATGAGGAGAGCCTTAGGAACTTCCAGGATATCTTTAAACATTCCAACATCCGAATCATAGGGGTGCCAGAAGGAGAATAAGAAGAGCAAGAAATGGAAAACTTATTTGAAAACATGAAGGAGAACTTTCCCAATCTGGCAAAGGAAATAGACTTCCAGGAAGTCCAGGAAGCTCAGACAGTCCCAAAGAAGCTGGACCCAAGGAGGAACACACCAAGGCACATCATAATTACATTACCCAAGATTAAACGCAAGGACCTACATCCAAGATTACTGTATCCAGCAAAGCTATCATTTAGAATGGAAGGGAAGATAAAGTGCTTCTCGGATAAGGTCAAGTTAAAGAAGTTCATCATCACCAAGCCCTTATTATATGAAATGTTAAAGGGAGTTACCTAAGAAAAAGAAGATAAAAAATAGGAACAGTAAAAATGACAGCAAACTCACAGTTATTAACGACCACACCTCAAACAAAAACAAGAGCAAACTAGGCAAACAACTAGAACAGGAACAGAACCATAGAGATGGAGATCACATGGAGGGTTGTCAATAGGGGAGTGGGAGGGGGAGAGGGGGGGAAAGGTACAGAGAATAAGTAGCATAGATGACAGGTGGAAAATAGACAGGGGGAGGGTAAGAATAGTGTAGGACATGTAGAAGCCAAAGAACTTATAAGTATGACCCATGGACATGAACTATAGGGGGGGAATGTGGGAGGGAGGGGGTGGGCGGGATGGAGTGGAGTGAGGGTGGGGGAAATGGGACAACTGTAATAGCATAATCAATAAATATATTTAAAAAAAAAGAAAAAAAAAACAAACATCAATGTGTGGTTGCCTGTCCTGCACCCTCATCTGGGGACCTGGTCTGCAACCCATGCATGTCCCCCGACTGGGAATCAAACCGGTGACCCTTTTGTTTGCAGGCCCACGCTCAATCCACTGAGCCACACCAGCCAGGGCTATTTTCCGAGTTTTGATATGTCCTTTCATTTGGGCCATATTTCTTTCTCTCAGCATGCCTCTTACATTGTAAGGGGCAGAGACTGAGGTATTCACCAGGGTGGGGCAAGCCACTTCTCAGGGTTGTGGTGCTGCCTGTGGGGGAAAGGTCAAGGAGGGAAAAATACTACTTGCTCAGCTCTCTGCCAGCTTTGTCACTTCCCCCACTTCTCACAAGCAAATTTGGCCCTTCTGGTGCTGGTTCCCGAGTGGGTGGGTTTGTGTACATTCTAGGACCCCGTGAATCTCTCCAATGAACTCTCCTATGAGGCTGGGAATTTCTCCCACCGCTGCAATCTTCACAGGTTTTTACAGCCAGAGGTTTTGAGGCTTTCTTTTCCCATGCTGGAACCCTGGGTTGTATGATCTGTTTTGCTCCCCAGTTGTTCCTCTGGGTTTATCTGCATGCAAATGTGGGACCACCTGTTCCTCCAGCTGCTGCCTTGCCATGTGTCCTCTCCACCCCTGCTGTCCTTCTCCGCCTCTCCTACCCATCTGAATGAATGATTCTTCTTTAACTCCTTGGTTGTTGGACTTCCATACAGTTTGATTTTCTGGCAGTTCTGGTTACTTTTTGTTTTTAAATTTGTTGTTGTCCTTGTGGTTGTACGAGGCGGCAAAGTGTATTTACCTATGCCTCCAACTTGACCGGAAGTCAAAAGCCACCCAGTTTAGACAATAATTTGGTCACTACCCATGGATCACTCTGTCAGAACTGCTCAGGAAACTCGTGAAATGTGCAGATGCCTGAGCTCCTCTCCAGATCTGGGTGCTTTCTGTGGGTTGGCCCAAGAATTCACTTACAGGTGTTTTAAAATTGTTTGGTGGAATCCCTAGGTGAGTTTCAAGCCCTCTTAAGTTGATAAATCATTTGTCTATGCTATTCTGCCTTCCCCAGAGCCCAATCGAGTCCTGAGAAGGTATTGGTACCCTCCAGCCCCCAGATCAGAGGGATGCTACTAGAGGAGCAATCTCTCCGAAGCCTTGGAGAATCTGAGTGCGCTCATGGCAGCACAGCTGCCAGCACAATTTCCTCCAGAGCCCTCCCCTTCACATCTCACCTCCTCCCACTGCCCAGGGGTAGTCATCTCTAAGTAGTCCTGACTTTGCCCTAACACACATGCTAGTCAAGCAACTTAGGACTGAAAGAAGGTGCTATAGTTCTCCGCCAGGCTTACCCAGCGTCTAAAATGGTAGTTTAAGGCCCTGGCCAGTGTGACTCAGTTAGTTGGAGCATTGTCACATAAACCAAAATGTTGCAGGTATCCCTGATCATGCGCATACCTAGGTTATGGGTTCAGTCCCCAGTTGGGGCATGTAACAAGAGGCAACTGATTGATGTTTCCCTTTCATATTGATATTTCTATTTCTCCCTTCCCCTCCTCCTAAGGTCAAAGACCATGTCCTCGATGAGGACTAAAAAAAATGGTAGCCTAGGCAATTTATCTCCTGGGCCTATCCCCTCTGCAACAGCCCTGGCAAACAAATGTCCCACCTTTGCTTATTAAAGGTCAGCAACAGGGATATTCCCCACTAAGGAGGGTTATCTCTCATTGCTAGGAAGTTCTTGCCACACTGTACCAAAGAGTGCCCCAAATATGACCTCTCTCTGTGGGCCGCATCACGCTAAGGGCAGAGGTGTCTATTTCCTCCCCTGAGTACCTCCAAATCGTATTTCGATGACACCTCCTCACAGTGTTGACCGTGTTTTTCACCTGGCCACTTTGGTGCCCACGTGTTATCCTTTCATGGTGGTGGCATTGTCCTTATTTTCCTTTCGGGGGATGGGGAGAGGACTGTGTGGATTGTATTGTCATTTTGTACTTTGCCATTTTGTCATGAATTAGCTTTCAACTTCATGCTCACATGGGCCCGTCACTCCCACGCTGTGCAGTCATACAGGGCCCTCACTTTGCCTTGGAGGACCTTTAACACCTCTCCCCGCGTCACGGTGAAATGTGACCAGCTGGTCCTGACATTCCTGTCAGCTGTACATCAGAGCCCCGATGTGAAGCCCCACCGTTGGGCAGAACACCTCTCCACCACCTGTGTAACATCTGGGAGGCCTCTGAACCTCTCGGTTTCCTGAGCTGGTTCTAAAAACATGAGGTTTCTATGAATTGACATTTGAGGCAGGACAAGGTGAAGAGCTTGTCTTTGCTGTTACTCTTCCCAACTGAAATGTCTTCCCTCTCGTCCCCATGGGTCCAAACCTCACTTGTCCTTCAGGCCCACTACAAAGAGCCTTCCTTGGTTCCCCAGTCCACACACATCTCTGCCTCTCCAGCTGTTGGATACTCAGGGTCAGCGCCATAAACCTAGCTGTCTTAGGTTAATCTTGCTTCTCACACCAATCTGAGAAGGGAGTTTCTCTTGCCTTCCTGTGGTCCGTAGGGCTGTGCCAGCTCACAGTATGCTCCACAGGGTGTGGCTACTTGACTAGGGCATGGGTGGGGAGGGCCAGGTGTGCGGGCACAGGCAGGGCACAACCTGCTCTCCACAAACCTCAGGAGCCTCAAGTCACCATTCCGTATGTGACCTCCCTGGTATTGACGACCTTGTGTGTTCCATGACAGAGTGACTATGGAAACGTGGTGTCCAGGGGAACCTTCCCTACCAGCTCTCTACCGGATACCAGTCTGTCTGGTTGCCTGAGAGAAAAAGTGGCCTGGGGCCCCCCAGAGACCCATGGTGTTCCTGCTCACTGCTGAGGACAAGTGCAATGTCATCCCTGGGCAAGTGTTCAGAAAGGTTAACACCTTTATCAATGTAACCTTCCCCTTTGGGTTACAGGATACTTCCTTTCAGACCCTTCACTGGTTGGCCTCCTAGCAAAGGCAAGTGCATTTTTGTTGACAAATGATAAAGGGAGAAGTTTTAGGAAGAACTGCCAAGCACCGCTCACAAGCCCAGTCACACTCACTGTGCTGTCATGCAGACGTCCACACGGGTCCCCTCGGACACATCCCAGACTGAGCTGCTGAGTCCCGGGGCAAGGCGGGGCTCAATCCACAGGAAAAACAAAAGAGTCAGGGGGAGTGATGAAGTGATTCTTAGACTGGAGGGCTGAGGAAATGCGATCCCAGACGGTTGGGCTGATGGAGGCCTAGACCTGGGACCCAGACTCTGGCTCTGAACTTCCTGGCCACTCTGCCTGAGAATTTGGCCTGTTTCCATCTCCTTCTCAATCTTGGGGAGTTCGAGTAAGTCATCCAAAGTCCTCACAGTTAGTTGGTAGAGCTGGCATTTGAATCCAGGTTGATCTCAAAACTGGGAGGTAATACTCCCACTTCCACAACTGACAGGTGTGTTCTGAACTCCCCACGCCAGGCAGCAGTGCTGTGGTGGTAGTCTGACATCAAAGCTGGCATCCTCACCCCTCCCTGTATCCTCACTCACCATTTATAATGTGGCTTTGCAGGTCCACCATCTAAAAAGTTTATTTCCACAGCCCCTGGATCTGAACCAGCCTTGCTTTGGCCAATAGGATGAAACAGAAATAATGGCGTACCTACCGCACTGAGGCTCCGAGAAACCTTGCATGCTTCTTCTCTTTCTCTAGACACACTGCCTCTGCCATAAAAACAAGCTCAGCTACACTGCTGGAGCATCATGGCCCAGTCACCCAAAAGCCAGCCAACTTACTGACACATGAATGAGGCCATCCTAGACCTGCGAGCTACCAGCTGACTTGCTGGCTGACTAAAGAAACATAAATCAGCCCAAGAGAGATTAGCCAAGCCTGCTCAGATTAGCAAAACCACCCAGCTGGATTCACATACTCATGAGCAATTGTTTCAAGCCACTGAATTTTGGGAAGGTTTATTATTCAATAATAGCTAACTAATACTGCTCTTTAAAGAGGAGACAAGGTGGGAGGTTGTTGTGATGATTCCAGTGTTCTAGAGGAAAGAACACTGACTTAGCAAACATCTACTTGATGCTTACTATGTGCTAAGCATTTTAATTTAATCCTCACAACAACCTTATGAGGTAGGTACTTCCGTTGTTCCCATTTTACAGGTGAGGAGACTGAGGCAGAGTGGTCAATAATTTGCTCAGGATCACAAAGCTAATAAATGCAGCCAGTTACCAAGTCAACATGTGAGAAGTAGAAAATGTCCAGAAGGCTACTTTGTGAATCCACTAAGGGAGAAGAGAGGCATTCAGAAACCTGATGAAGGCGCTTCCCCACTGAGTAGTCAGGAGGAAGGTGGTACTTGGGGGAAATCAGTTCTTTAAGTAGACAGAATAATAATAATAATTTAATATATAAGTATCGGTTTATTATATCTTTATTTTATTTTAAAAAAGATTTTATTAATTTAATTAATTTATTTCTTAATTTTTATTAATTTTTTTGAGAGAGGGGAAGGGAGGGAGAAAGAGAGGGAGAGAACATCAATGTGTGGTTGCCTCTCGTGCACCCCCTACTGGGGACCTGGCCCGCAGCACAGGCATGTGCCCTGACTGGGAATCAAACCAGTGACCTCTCGATTTGCAGGACAGTGCTCAATCCACTAAGCCACACCAGCCGGGGCTATTTATTAAATCTTATTTATATTTATTAAATATTTAAGAATCTCCTCAGAGGCCAGTTAATCTGGAGGAGACCAGGGGGTGCAACGTTAGATGCTGTGTTAGTCAGGGTTCTCCAGAGAAACAGAACTGAACACATATATAAAGAGAATTAGGGCCTGGCCAGTGTGGCTCAGTTGGTTGGAGTGTCATCCTGCAAAATGAAAGGTCAGGGGTTTGATTCCTGGGCAGGACACATGCCTGGGTTGTGGGTTTGGTCCTCAATAGGGGAACATATGAGAGGCAACTGATCGATGTTTCTCTCTCACATCGATGCTCCTCTCTTCCCCTACCTTCCTCTCTCTCTAAAATCAGTAAGCATGTCCTCAGGTGAGGATAAGAAAAAAAAGAAGACAACAGCTATGAGGGCTGGGGCTCCAACTTCAAGACTGCCTTCCTTCTTTCAGGAAGCCTGAATTCAGCCAAAACAACAAGTTTTAGGCCTCTGAGAGGTGATGGGTTGATGGGGCAATGGGCAGAGAAAAGAAATCTGTGGGTACAAAGCCCTGGAATGAAGATGGAAGCTTCTGGCTTTAGGGGAAGAAACACTGGAGCCACTTCTGTTTTAGTTTTATTAGGCGACAGCTGGAGCCAGGTTCTGACTAATTAATGATGCTCCAAGTACTCTGACAAGATGGAGTGCTCTGCAAAAGCTCGCCATGAATTATTCACAGCCAGGTCTATTTAGCTGGGGGTGGGGGGCAGGACGTGGGGTGAGGGGCTGCCCAGGAGCAGAGGAAAGGTAGGCCCTCACTTCCCCCTCAGCTTGCATGAGCTTGAAACCTCCTGCAGGACTCAGTTTCTCCATCCAGCAAATGGGGCCAGAAGTGAGCTCTTGTTCCTTTTTGCTGCCAGGCCAGGACCTGGCATAAAGGGCTGGTGACCTGAGTTCTGCTCCCATCAAACCCAGAGGTGGTGAATACCCAACCTGCCTCCACCAAACAAGAGTTACTAATAACAATACCAAGACATAGTTCAGGGGTTGGCAAACATTTCCTTTTTTAAAAAAAGATTTTATTTATTTTTTTAAAATATTTTATCTATTTTTAGAGAGAGGGGAAGGGAAGGAGAAAGAAAGGGACAGAAACATCAATGTGTGGTTGCCTCTCACGTGCACCCAACTTGGGGGACCTGGGCCACAACCCAGGCATGTGCCCTGACTGGGAATCAAACCAGCAACCCTTTGGTTCACAGCCCACACTCAGTCCACTGAGCTACACCAGCCAGAGCTATTTATTTATTTTTAGAGGGAGGGGAAGGAAGGGAGAAAGAGAGGGAGAGAAACATCAATGTGCAAGATAAAACATAGATTGGTTGCCTCTCACACACTCCCAACCAGGGATCTGGTCTGTAACCGGGGCATGTGCCTTGGCCAAGAATTGAACTGGCAACCTTTTGGTTTGCAGGCTGGTACTCAACCAACTGAGCCACACCAACCAGGGCTCTTTCTTTTTTAAAAAAAGATTTTATTTATTTATTTTTAGAGGGAAAGAAAGAAAGAAAGTTAGGGAGGGAAACATTGATCAGTTGCCTCTCATACACATCACAACCAGGGACCAAACCCACAACCCAGGCATGTCCCCTGACCATGGAGAAGTCGAACCACCAACCTTTCACTTTGCGGGATGATGCCCAACCAACTGAGCCACACCAGTCAGGGTGACAAACATTTTCTTAAAAGGCCAGATAGTAAGTATTTTTGGCTTTGCAAGGCCTATGGTCTCTGTCCCAACTATTCAAGTCTGCCCTTGTGGTGCAAAAGCACCACAGACAATACATTAAAAAATGAATGCAGCTGTCCAATGAAACTTTATTTGTAGACACTGAAATACGACTTTTAAGTAATTTTCACGTTACAAAATATTCTTTTTGTTTTTACTGATTTGAGAGAGAGAGAAAGAAACACCAATTTATTGTTCCACTTATTTATGCATTCATTGGTTACTTCTTGTATGTACCCTGACCCGGGATTGGACCCACAACTTTGGTATATTGGGATGACTCACTAACCAACTAAGCTACCTGGCCAGGGCACAAAATATTATTCTTCTTTTGATTTTTTTCCCCAACCACTTAAACACATAAAAACCATTCCTTGCTTCTGGACTGTATAAAAACAGGTATGAACTCAAAATGTTAAACATAATTACTGTTTTACCCAGAGATTCCACTCCTAAGTATATATCCAGAAGAAATGAAAATATATGTCCAAATGAAATGTGTACATCAAAGTTTACAGCCGCACTATTCATAATAGCCCCAAAGTAGAAGACACACACAAACACCTATCAACTGATGAGTGTATGGACATGGTGTATCCATTCAATGGAACACTGTTCAGCTATTAAAAAGGGATGAAAATATTACATATGCTATAGCATGGATAAGCCTTAAACACACTATGCTTGGTGAAGGAAGCCAGACAAAAGGTGGCATATTGTATGATTCCACTGATACAAAATGTTCAGAATAGGCAAGTCTATACGGACAGAAAGTAGAGGAGTTGCTGACTAGGGCTGAGGAGCTGAGGACTGGGGCACAGGGAAGTCGTTGATAGCAATAGATAAAGGATATGATTAAAATGTTCTAAAATTATGGTGATAGTTGCACACCTCTTATATACTAAAATTTGCTAAAGAGTATACTTTAAATGGGTGAATTATATGTCCAAAAAGCTGTTAAAAAGAAACAATAGGAGGTGTACTGTAGTTTATTGACATAACACATAGTTGTTTAGCATTTTACAAAGCACCTTTGCTCATGCTGCCTCACAACCAGCCAGGCATTCACTCCTAAACATCCGAGAAAGCCAAGGTTCAGAGAACAGAGTGACTTGCTCTAGGGGCACAGGTAATTGGTTGTGAGGTATGAGCTAAACCCATGTCTTTGGATTTCCTGTCCAGTGTTCACTGCAGCACAGACCTTCCCAGAGTTACAACAGAAGATTGGGTAATCACTCCTCAAAGCCCTGTGGGGGAGGATAGACAGGAGGAACGCCTCCCTGGACCTGTGCCTTCCTGTGGCTCCTCTACCACTCCCCACTCCTTTCCCAGTGCCAGCTTCCTCCTCCACCCTGCTCCTTCCTCCTTTCCTTCCCAACACTACTGAGCAAGGCTTTCACTCCCTATGCCTCACTCAGGATCATGGGAAATGGGAGGGGTGGTAAGAGAAGGACGGGGAGGTTTCTCTAGAAATTCAGTCCACAGGACATATCTGGAAAAGGGTTCAGTAAGGGTGAGGAACCAGTCTAAAGTCATACAGCTAATATCCGGCCTTTGATATTCTTAATATATTTGAGAATGAAAAGAGAGAGGGCTTAGGCCTGGGGCAGGGTGTGAGGTGAGCAAAGCTACACCTCATTCCTGATTTCCTCCTCCCCAGGCAGCCCTGTCCACAGCTTCTTCCCACTGTCATATTGTATTTCCAAAGGCAATAACCACTACAATGGGGCCGGGGTGAATGATGCTCTTTAAAAATAATTAATTGTTGCCCTGGCCAGTGTGGCTCAGTTGGTTGGAGTGTCATCCCATAAGCTGAAAGGACATGGGTTTGATTCCCGGTCAGAGCACGTGCCTAAGTTGTGGGTTCAGTCCCTGGTCAGGTCACGTATAAGAGGCAACTGATCAATGATTTTCTCTCACATTAATGTTTTTTTCCCCATTTCTATCTCCCTCCCTTCCCCTTTAAAAAATCAAGTTAAATTAAATTAAAATAAATAAAAATTAATTAATTATAGAAACATCAGAAAATACAGATAAAGGAAATAAGAACCACTTTTAGTCTCAGTCTTTAGGTATAAACATGGAGTGGACCATGGGGAATATTTTGGGGTGGCTCTGGAGCCAGCTGCCTGGGTTCAAATCCCAGCACTAACACTTACCATCTGTTACCTTGAGCAGCTCATTTCACTCCTCTGACCTTGGTCTCTTCACCTGTAAAATGAGAATTATAATAGCATCTACTTATAGAATTGTGTGACAATTAAATGAGGATGTAAAGCACAAAAAGGAATGCATGGTACATATTAAGCACTCAGTACATTTTCCCTGTGTTTTTAATTCAAATATTTTTTCCTTACAACCATGAGATCATTTTGAAACCACTATTTTATAGCATGGGCATGTTACCTGTATTATAACATCTTTCCATAGCATTAGAAATCCTTCTATAGAACATTTCTCTTAAGACACATATAGTCATATTCCATCTCTGCAGAGGGATATTTAGGTATGATTTCCGCCCCTCCCCACCCCCAAACACTTTTCTCCTTGTCTTTGACTACTTTAGGACAAATTTCTAGGGATTTTGCTGAGTCAAAAGGGATGCAGGTGCTAAAGGCATTTGGCACATAATTGCCAAACTGCCCTTCAAAAAAGTTTAGAACTAGTTTTACTTCCACCAGCTAGGAAGAGAAGGCCCCCTTCTCTCCAGCGCCTTATTTGTCTTCTCACTTAGACATATCATTTCCAATCTGACCCAGGTAACCCAGTTTTCTGTCTTTTTCTGATTTGTAGGTCAAGCTCTTCCTAATAGAACTCAGCTTGGACATCTGCTCAATCCCATGATCTCCCACAGTAGCCCTGGACTGGTAATCAACTTCCCTAAACCCAGACGGCTCAGTTAGAACGCCCAAGTAAAACCAGGATTTCTAAAATGAGGTGATATAGGGAAAAACCCTACCGCTGGCCAACTTCCCATTATTGAAACATGGCTGTAGGGATTTCAGAAGCAGGGATGGCATCTCAAGAAAAGTTCTATAGGCAACTGTGGTGCACATGGGAAAACTGAGGCCCAGAAGGAGGAAGTATCCCCAATAAGAAAAAGTCAAAAACATCTAATAGAAAAATAGGTGAAGAACATAAACAGGCAATTTTTTAAAAAAGATTTTATTTATTTATTTTTAGAGAGAGGGGAAGGGAAGGAGAAAATGAGGGAGAGAAACAGCAATGTGTGAGAGAAAGATTGCCTCTTGCACACCCCCAACTGGGGACCCGGCCCACAACCCAGGCGTATGCCCTGACCAGGGATTGAACCCATGACCTTTTAGTTTGCAGGCTGGCACTCAATCCACTGAGCCACACCAGGCAGGGCACAGCTTAGTTCTTGAACTGAGAAAGATTTTTATGTTTTTAAATGGTTGGAAAAATAATCAAAAGAATATTTTGTGACACATGAAGATTATATGAAATTCAAATTTCAGCATCCACAAAGTTTTATTAGAACACAGCTGTGCTCATTCATTTATGTATTTATTGCCTATGTCTACTTTTGTCCTACAACAGCAGAGTTGCATTGTTGCAACAGAGACCATACCCTGTAAAACCTGAAGTATTTAGTATCTAGCCCTGGCTGGTGTGGCTCAGTGGATTGAGCGCCAGTCTGTGAACTGAAAGGTCACCAGTTTGATTCCCTGTCAGGGCACCTGCCTGGGTTGTGGGCCAGGAACCCAGTTGGGGGCGTGCAAGAGGCAACTGATTCATGTCTCTCTCACACATCAATGTTTTTGTCTTCCTCCCTTTCTTCCTCCTTTTCCTTTTCTCTAAAAATAAATAAATAAATTTTTTAAAAATAAAATATATTCTATCTAGCTCTTTACAGTGAAACTTTGCTGACTCTTGAACCAGACAAATGCAAATAAACTTGGATAGATCTACCCACTATACAGCTAAAGGAAAAAGTATCAGTTATCTGCTGCTGTGTGACAAATTACCTCAAAAGTTAATGACTTAAAACAAAGATGAACATTCATTATCTCACATAGTTTCCGAGGCTCAGAAATTTGGGAGTAGCTTGACTGAGTGGTTCTGGTTTGAAATCTGTCATGAGGTTGCAGTTAAGATGTCACTGGGGCTGCAGTTATCTGAAGGTTGACTGGGGCAGGAGAATCACTCGAGATGGTTCATTTCACTCACAGCTCTGGCCAGGTAGCTCAGTTGGTTGGAGCATTGTTCCCATAGCCAAGGTGGTGGGTTCAATCCCCAGTCAGAGCACACACAAGAAACAACCAATGAGTGTATAAATGCATAAATAAATGAAACAAAATTAACATGTCTGTCTCTCTCTCCCCACTCTTCTTTCCTCTGTAAAATCAATAAATTAAAAAATTAAAAATTAAAAAAAAAATCTGGTTCATGTACATGGCTGGCAACTTGGCACTAACTATTGGCAGCAGGCCCCTGTTCCGCGCAGACCTCTCCTGAGGGCTGCTTCAGTGTCCTCATGTTAACAGTGGGGGCTTGTAACCCACCCACCATTCCTTTGACGTTGTTTCTGTAAGTGCTGACTCTAATAGATAGCTTGTAGATAAACAGCATGTTTGTGTAAGAATCCTAGGAACAAACTTCAAAAGATACAGACCCTGACCTTCAGGCGTCCCAGCTCCAGGAGGTTTGCTGACCTCCAAATGTAAAGCCAGGATGACTATACCAGGATGATGCACACCAGACCAGCACTTGACTTATTGGAATGGACTGTGTTCGTCTGCATCTAGAGAACATTTCAACACCCTCCCTTGATCTAATCATGCATTAAATATTTTCTTAAGAGTATTTTTCAGGAGTTGCAGTTCCTGCTTGACCAAGGAATGACCCTGACCACAAGAAGTGGACAAGCGTCAGCAATTTATGTCAGAACCAGCAGAATGCTGCATGCTCTGAACCTCAGCAGCAAAACTGTGGATCGAGCAGTGAAACTACATGATGATGCACCCACAGGAAGTAACAGTGAAACCACCTGAGAACAGAGCTGAGAAACTGCACTTCACCAGAAATCCCTTAGTCCCCCACTTCCCACAGTCCCTTTAAATGACCCAACCAGGACCCCTGAGATGCTAAGGTGGTTTTGGAGGCATGAGCCTGCCATCTTCTTAGTTTGTTGACTCCTGAATAAACCCCTTTCCTTCTCAACCAGAACTTGCCTCATGAGTTTGGCTTTCCTGAAAGCAGGCAGCCAGACTTGTGGGTCATTTACTCAGTTTCATTCACAACCTGGCAGCAGACTTCCTCTAGAGTGGGTGATCCAAGAGAGAATGAGGGGGAGTTTACACTGTCTTTTATCACCTAGTCACGGAAACTGTACTCTGTTATCCTTGCAATACCTTATTTGTTGGGTTCAGGGGACTGCTCAAAGGTGTGAATACCGGGAAGTCCACTGGGGGCCATCTGGGAGGCTGGCTACCACAGCAAGAAACAGAATGCAATCTATATAGCAGGGTACACTTTAGTTAAAACATTAAATCACATTCACATGAAACAACACTACATATTTGACAAAGCTACACACGAATTCAAAGGTATTTATTAAACAGAGTAGGGGAGGGAGTAATGGGAGTGGAGGGCAGTGATACAAAGAAATAAAGGAGTGAGTAAACTAATAAAACTAGAGAGGTACCTTGAACAAACCAACTATTAGAGTGGGCTGTGAATTGAATCAACTCTCTGTACTCAAGTTCCTGCTTCCCACACAAAAAAGAGGGAGAGAGATTGAGAAAACCGGTTCCTGGTCCAAGATCACAAGAACCCAGACTCCCTAATCAAGTCTTGCTCTCTCTGCCTAATATACCCTCATTCAATATAGGGTTGACCTGCAGAGTCTGCAGAGAGCTCTAGTTCCTGGCTAAGTAGAAAAGGGTTTTGCGCGCAGTAAAGGGTGGGGACCAGCAGAACCAGCCTGGGAAAAAAAGGATTAGTTACTATTCTAGTACAGGTGCTGGTGGATTGCTCACCCATCACGCCAGTGTTCTTCCTTCTCTGGAGACAAAGGACTCTCTAAGAGTGGAGAGCCCTGGGAATACCCCCAGGCCCAGCCTGGTCATGGTGGGAGAATCGAAACTCTCATTTCTTTAAAAATATATCCGTGGCTCTAGGCCTTGTGACTTCTTTTCTTCTTTTAATCTTCATAAGCTCTGCCAAGTAAGATCTCTTATTTCAAGATGCCCAGAGAAGTGAATTAAAGAGATTGTTTTCAACTATTTTACCTCCCTATGAATTCATTAATTCATTCAGCAAATGCTGCGCACCTACTATGTGCCAGTAGTGGTGATACAGCAATGAACAAAGCAGGCAAAACTCCTGTCCTCAGGAGTGAGGGAAGGGAGCAGTGGAAATGGGTGGACCATAAAGGAACAATAAATAAGATATAAAGACTAAACGGGATAAAGAGCTAAAAGTCATTGTATTATCAGGGAATACTTGTACTTGAACTGAGACCTGCTCAGTGAGAAGGAGCCAGCCCAGAGAAGAGCGATTTTGGAATGGTATAAATGCCCTGAGGTGAGGAAAAGCTTGGTGTTCCGGATTATAGAGAGGCAGGCCCCAGATCAGATAGGACCTTGTAGTTATTTGTCAAGAGAGTTTGGAATTTACTGTCGGATGGAACTGATTCCACCATTATTAGCTGTATGACCTCAAGCACGTTACTTCACTCCTCTGAGTCTCAGTTTATCTATCAAGTGGAGTTAGTAACTTATTCATTGTGGTAGGCAGCCTCTAAAGTGCTTCCCAATAACTGTGCAGCTTGGTATTCACACCTTGTGAATGTGGGTTGATTCACTTCTCCCCAATATAACCTATGGCAGAAATGATAGTGTAACCACTTCCTATATTTGCTGTAACAAATCATCACAAACTTAGTGGCTTAAAACAGCACAAATCTATTATCTTGCAGTTCTGGAGGTCAGACATCTAAATGGGTCTCACTGGGCCAAAATCAAGGTGTTGATGGGGCCATGTTCCTTCTGGAGACTCCGGGGGAGAATGCTGCCTTGTTTTTTTCCAGACTGTAGAGACCACCTGCATTCCTCAGCTCATGGTCCATTCTTCCATCCTCAAAGTGCATCACTCCAACCTGTTTCCATTGTCACCTGTCCTTTTTTTGGTCAGCCTTGAGGTGGCTACAGCTCAGGCCAACAGCTTGACTTCAGCTTCATGGGGAGCCTGAGCTTGAAACACTGAGCTAAGCATCTCCTAGATTCATGACCCTCAGAAACCATGTGAGAGAACATTTTATGTTTGTTTCTTTTTTAAAATCATCACCCAAGATATGTTTATTGATTTGAGAGAGAGAGACATCGATGTGAGAAACAGCAATCAGTTGCCTCCCATATACACCCCAACTGGGGATTGAACACATAACCTTGGTATGTGCCCTGACTGGGGATCAAATCCAAAGACTTTTTGGTTTATGGGATGATGCACCAACCAACTGAGCCACCCAGCCAGGGTGAGAATAATTTATGTTTTAAGATTCTAAATTTTGGGGTAATTTGTAATACAGTAATGGAAACATTAATTCATTCTGTAAATATGCATTAAATGCCTATGCTATGTATAAAATTTTGAGGTATTGGGAATACAGCAGTGAATAAAGCAGAGAAAAACCTCTGCTATTATGGAGTTTACATAAGAGCTGGGGAGAGAGACAGCAAAATAATAAGTCAGTAACTTATATGACATGTCAGAAGTTGACAACTGCCTTGGTAAAAAGTAGACTAGTCTATCTTCCTTGCCTTGCCTTCCTTCAGCAAAAGGAAGGCTTTGCTAAAAAGGTGATATTTGAGCAAGGACTTGAAGGATGTGAATGAGCAAATTATGTTCCTCATGGGGAAGAATATTTCAGGTGGATGGAACATCAAGTGCAAAGGTCCTGTGGCAGGACTGTGCCCAGCTTTTAAAGAAGGTAGCAGGGAGGTTAGTGTGACTAGAGTGGGGTACACAAAGGGCAGAGTGGTGGCATATTAAAAAGTGAGGTGAGCCCTGGCTGGTGTGGCTCAGTGGATTGAGTGAGAGCCTACGAATCGAAAGGTGACCATTTCGATTCTGGGTCAATGCACATGCCTGGGTTGACAGCTGGATCCCCGGTTGGGGACTTGCGAGAGGTAACTGATCGATGTCACTCACACATCAATGTTTCTCTCCCTCTCTTCCTCCCTCTCTTCCCCTCTCTCTACAAAATAACCAAAAATCCTTTTAAAAAAGTGAGGTGAGGAAAAAAAAAAAGTCAAAAAAAGGAAAAAAGTGAGGTGAGGATTAAAGTAGGTAATATATATTATGCTTTTTTAATCTAGTAGTTGCTCAATAAATTAAAGCTCTTTTTTCTTTTAAGGAATTACATGTAAAGTATTTTTGTGAAATCATCTCAGGTATACACAAAAAAGGAAAGATAATAACATAATGAACACTCATTTAACCGCAACCTATCCTAATAAAACTCTAACAGCTATAGTTGCAGCCTCCTATGTACCTTTCCCTATTCCAACACTTCTCTGCCATAAAAATCACTCATTGCATATACTGTTACTCATATGTATGTATCCATAAATAATCTCTAGCATTGTTTTTCAGATTTTAAATACATATATAAAATATATATGCAAAAAGCAAATCTAACACATATCATAATACATTATGTCATAATATTTCCTATATATAAATAAATATATATATCATTGCATCATTGGTATAGCAATTATATCGGTCTATAATTTTTCATTCAACTGTTATTTCTGAGATTTATCTAGTTTGATCTCTGAGGCTCTACTTCATTCTTTCATTGTTGTATAATATCCCACTGCATGAATATATTATAATTAATATAATGTTGAAAAAAAAATCATCCCAATGAAATTACTAGTAATCCCTCCCTCCCTCCCTCCCTCCCCACCCTTCCTCCCTTCCAAGTTGGCTGATACCTTTATTGCTTTGGGGGGAGGACGGTGCTGAAGAGTTCTTAGTGGGCGTGGGCTCCCTTCCTTGTCATCATCGTGGGCTTCTGGCCGCATGGGATAGCCTGGCCCTGCGCTGGCAGCCATGCCCAGATCCCAGCCGTCTTGGTTGTTGCAGATCATGTGCCAGATGCTGCCCAGGGTGGGCGTTCTTGTTGATGGTGGTCCACACATAGGAGGCCACTGGCTTTTGCTGGCCAGATTTCTGCTCCATGACGACCACCACACCTTTCCCTTGGGCCACCACCTCCAGCCAAGTGTTCTGCAGTGAATCAGCCTGTTATAGTGAAAGGCGTTGTGGGCCTTCAGATTATCAGGTTTGGTGCTATAGGTCTGCTTGTTCCTCTTGATCAGAAAGCTGGAGTAGTTCTGTAGGGCCATCCATTGCAGGTGGGCAGACAGGGGGCAGCTCCTATCACTGTGACAGCCAGAGACAGAAAAAGAGTAATTTCTTAGTATTATTTAATACTCAGTCCATATTAAAATTTCCCCAATTGTCTTGAAGATGTCTTTTTACAGTTGGTTTATTATATCTTCTCTTTTTATTCAAAACAGTCTTTTTTTCTTTTTACCCCCACACCTTAGAATTGTTGGAGACACTGGGCTATTTGTCTCACATCCTGCATTCAGCTGGCTGCTTTTTAAAGTGTCATGATTGAATTCAGTTTTTAGTGGGGAGAGAAAGGACAGGAAACTGTCACATGTAGCCCAGTGATCAAACTTGGTGTCGCCAGTATGGCACAAATCTACACTGTGGGCCTCCTGATATAATGGGAAGTAGGTAACATGGCCTCTGCAATATTTTACTAAAAGGGACCTATCTAATCATGAAAGAGTAAAGAGCACAAATTCAGACTGTGGGATCTTCTGCAAGATAACTTGCCTTGACTCTTCAAAAATTGTCATGAGAGAAAAAATCAGGTAAACACTGATTGGATGCTGGATCACAAACAAAACTATAGCTATGCTGGATAAAACTGGGAAAATTGGGGAAATTTGAATATGAAACTATATATGAGATACTATCATGCTGAGTTTCTTAGGCACTGTGGGTGTGTGGGAGAATGTCCTTGCTCTTTAGAGATGCAGGCTGAAGAATTTAGGAGTGAAGTGTCAGAATGCCTGCAAGTAACTCTCAAATGGTTCAGCCAAAAAATAAAAATAAAAAGTATGTGTATAAATAATGTAATCTGACAAAGCATACTGACAATTGGTGAATCAAGATGAAAGGTATAAGGGTGTCTGTTGATTGTACAAGTTTTTTTTTGTTTAAGATTTTATTTAGCTCTGGCAGGTATGGCTCAGTGGTTTGAGAGCCAGCCTGTGAACCAAAAAGTCATGGGTTCAATTCCCTGCCTGGGCACATGCCTGGGTTGTGGGCCAACCCCCAGTCGGGGGCATGTGAGAGGCAACTGATTGATGTTTCACACACCAGTGTTTCTCTCCCTCTTTCTCCCTCCCTTCCCCCCTAAAAAATAAAATAAAATTTAGAAAGAGGGGAAGGGAGGGAGAAAAGCATCGATGTGATAGAGAAGCAGTGATTGGTTGCCTCTTTTATGCATGTCACTCAGGGACCAAACATGCAACCCAGGCATGTACCCTGACCTGGAATCGACCGGCAACCTTTCGCTTTGTGGGATGACGTCCAACCAAGCCACACCTGTAAGGGGTGTGTAGTTTTTAAAATAAAAAGTTGTAGAAAAAGAATGTTTTGCTTTTATGTAGCTGCTGGGTGCCTCCAATTTGTGGGTCTCACCATTGCTGACTCTGATTTCCTGGTTGCCTACCATGTGTTCCAGATTTCTTCCCCTTGGGTGCAGAAGCTGTAGATGTAGGCCCAGAAATCCTGTATCTCATCATTTGGATGTAAAATTCCAGCATCATTTAAAGGAGGGAAGGAAAAGAAGAGAAAGAAAGGCCCACCCACAGGCAGCTTGTCTAGTCCTGGCTCCCTCCGTAGCCTCCAGGCTCCATCTGTGGTTAGTCACTGCCCCCTGGTGGCCATCAGCATGCATGCGGTGTCTCTGCCAGTAGGCGAACTGTGTCCTTCAGCCCTCCTCTACCTACCAGGACCCACCCCAAGACAAGCACCCCAACAGGCCAGCGGTCCTACAATCCTAGCCCCTTCGCCATTTAAAGAACACCAACTAGAGCCCATCACGGTGCAACATGCTTTACAGATACTAACTCAATCCTCACACCGGCCCTAACAGGTGGGGCTATGGTAGCCCCCACATTTAAGACAAACTGAAACTCAGAAAGGGGAGGTGACATGCCAAAGATTGAACAGCTAATGTCACAACTAACTCCAGATCCAATGCTATGCCCACTACAATCTAGCTGCTTCAAATTTTGATGAAGTGATGATCATGATAAAGTAATATAATGGCGAAAAACACCTGTTGTGTGACTATGAGCCGTGCCCCGTACAACATATTAACTCATTTAATCCACAAGAGACCTAGGGGGTAGGTTCTATCAGTAAGCCCATTTTACAGTTGAGGAAACTGAGGTACAGACACTTAAGAAATCTGCCCCAGGTCACTCAGAGAGATGAGTACTGACTGGAAAAAACAAACATTGAGGAGCATAGGAAATGTCCATTTGTTCAGTTAATAAATGTTTATTACTATTGACTAGGTACAGGACCTTGAACTAAGACATGAATGTGCAGCAAGAAGACAACAAAACAATGCTACTAAATGAAAAATTCTAAAAAAAATAGGCAAAGAGCCCTGGCTAGATATCTCAGTTGCTTAGAGCGTCATCCTAACACACCAATGTTGCAGGTTCGATCTCCAGTCAGGGCACATACAAAAGCAACCAATGCATAAATAAATAGAACAAATTAATGTTCCTCTCTCTCTCTATTCCTCTAAAATCAGTAACTAAAAAATTATTCAAAGAGAAAATCTAATCTATTGGGTTGGCCAAGAAGTTTGATTTTTTCCTAAGATAGCTCCAGTAATTTTGCTAGATTGCATTGTGACAGATGTCATATCAGCGTGCATTAAAAAAAACTTACCAAAATTGGTGAACTTTTGTGTAGCCATTTAATACTGAAGATGGAATAAAGGATTTTTTGGCGTATTATGCTTATTATCCCCAGAAAGGTAAAAAAGCAACTGAAATGCAAAAATAATTTGTGCAGCGTATGGAGAAGGTGCTGTGACTGATAGAACGTGTCAAAAGTGGTTTGCAAAGTTTCGTGCTGGAGATTTCTCGATGGACAATGCCCCACCGTGGGGTAGACCAGTTGAAGTTGACAGCAACCAAATCAAGATATTAATTAAGAATAGACATTATACCATGCGGGAGATAGCCGACATACTCAAAATATCCAAATCAATAAAGTTATTTATAAAAATGCACTCCTGAAAATAAGATGCTCAACAAGAAGAATGAAATAGTTTTATAATCAGTCAGAAATAAAAGTAAATGATCTCTTCTGGGGAAGGGGAAAGTGTAAGTGAACATAAACATTTTCACTGCAACCTGCCAGTGAACACACTGACAAGTCCTAATTTAAAGTTGGCTAAATATTTACCGCAAAGAAAAGTGAATTAGTGTGCTGCCAATCTCCTGAGAAATTCAGAAGAGGGGATTTTTAGGCACATGTATTTTTAAAAAATTGCTGCTCCTAATAAACAGAACCTGATGATTCAATCTGACTTTCAGAGATGTATTTAACCATAGCACTCCACTTGCATCCAACTCCTCCTGCTCCCAGTAGCCTCCCAGGGTCTAGGAAAGTCCAGCAGTGTTGCCTCTCCTTTCCCTCACTCTGCTGCTTCTCAGGCCCAGACAGCATCAGATTACTTAGGATTTCTTATAAGTCTCCGGACTCTGCCCTGCTGGGCTGCTGTCAGAGATACACTCCTTCCTTACCCTGGCCAGGCCCCCAAGGGCCCTCCCGGGAGACCTGATTTGAAGCATTCCTGCTGCACTGTAGCTGGGATTGGGGCTCCAGGACCAGCTGAGCACCACTCCTCCTCACCAGCATACTTTTCTTTTCAGCTTACAGTTAAAATACTTGCTGAAATTTTGTAGAAAAATGAAGAACACAAGGTTTCATTCTTTTTTAAAATCCACTTTATTAAGGTATGATTAACATACAAAATGTGTACATACTTAATGTATACAAGTTGAGTTTGAATATTGTTTTCATTCTTACCGTCCTTGGTACTATTCTGGTCTACATGTTCCATGAAATGTCAGGACAAAGTTAAGAAAAGCTGGAAAAATTAGTTAAGAGTGTGAATAAACTAGAGGAGTGTTGATTGAAAAACAAAACACAGACCATCCCTTGAAAGTACCTTTTTTTTTTAAACCTAAATCAGAGGTTCTCAAAGTGTGGTCCCTATACCAGCAGTGTCAGCCTCATTTGGGAGCTTTCTAGAACTGCAAATGCTCTGGATCACACCTGCTGAATCAGAAAACAGAAGACTGGGGCCCAAAAATCTGTCTTAATCAGTGCTCCAGGAGTTTCTGGTACGTGTTCAAATTTGAAAACTACTACATAATGACCAAACCTCCTATTAATTCAGTGATTATTTAAAAAGTGAATTTATATTTCCTTAGTCTTAACAGCAACTTGTACTAAAGAAATAACAGCAAGAGGAGCCTAGATAATACCTGGTGTGGGGGAGGAATTTTCCTACACAGTATCTCTCCTTGAGGTAATAGACAGTATCATAGGAACTAAGGCATCCAGATGGATTGGGCAATGTTTGCGGTCAGGTCCCTTAATCACCCACCAACCACTCCTCACCCCCAAAGTGTTTGTGTGGTGAAGTCAGAAAATAAACTGAAAGTCGAAAAGGATTGAAGAAGTCCTTCCTGGTAGCTGATTCGCCTTCGCTGGAGGTGGAAATGGGTATGCATGGAGGAAAAGGTTCCTGTAGCCTGTGCAAGATCCCCTTTTACTGAGCAACCTTGAGCTCCTGGAAAGGGGCTCTGGGGGTATTTTTCTGGCTCCCATCCCTCCTCTTCTCCCCAATCCTTTCTGCTCTCCCCTTGGCCTCCCTCCCTCTGACCCTTTTTCTCCAACTCCAGCTTTTTAACTCCTCTCCTCCACAATCCAGCACCCAGGTCTCTAGCTATGACTCATCAGCATGCAGGACAGGCAAGTCGACAACTCCTTGCAGGCCCGAGTTCCCTACGGGGGAACATCTGGTTCCTCCTGACCTCTTGAGGGATCTCAGTAGTAGAGGGTATGGGCCTTGCAGATGGAGGAGGGTGTGAGGAATTTTGCTGTGCCTGGAGGCGTGGGTGGTCCATAAAGCTCCCAGATATGGAGGACATTCTTCCCCATGGAAAGGCCCCGGGGCCCCAACCTTCTTGGGAGGTTTGCCACTGTTGTTCTTCTAATGGTTACTGAGTCTTTGGGTCAGTAGGGTTGCCCCCATCCTGAATCAGATCCATGGGCCGTGAAGTGCCACTGACCTGGGAGTGTCACACACTAAGAAGAGAGGCAAATGAATGTCCCTTTTCTCTCCTTGCCTCTGGTTGTTTGAAGCCCCAGAAGGGCTTCTGCCCCATTGCCACTTATTCAAACCCTTATGGGTATAGGGGCTATTTTTGGGCAGGGGTGTCACAGGTCAGACCCATCCCTTTCCAGAAACTGCAGAGGTATTTCTGGATCAGGTTGGGGATGGTCAGGCAGGGTGTCTGTGGCTGTAGAATCCGGGGATTTCTCTGAGCCCAGAGCTGGCATCTGGAAACATTATGCTCTGGTTTATTGACCCCTCAAGTAGAGTCCAATGACCACTGTGATTCCTCAACTAGATGGGAGAACTCCAAGGCAGCTCTCTCAAACCCAGCTGCATCTGTGGGTGCTGAGGGAGTCCCTCATATGTTTTTGCTCAGCTTTTGATGAAAACTTCTTATTCTATCTAACAAGCTATCCATTACCTTGTTAGATACCTGAGGGTTTTTTTTTTTAAATTATAGTTGACACACAGTATTCAGACGTACATTTATATACCTTACAATGTGATCACAGTAAGTTTAGTAACCATCTGTTACCATATAAAGTTACCATTATATTACCGACCATATAGTTTTGTTTTTACCATTCTTCCAGTGTTTAATCTTTGAAGGTAAAATATCTTTTTTTCTTTAGTTGCTTTTTATGCTTTCTAGTTGTTCTCAATCATTTTACAATGATGTCCCTAGGTACGGTCAAGGGGCCCTTTGGAATAGGAGGCACCCAGAATGGGCTTAACTCGGTGAGCTTCCCTTCTCTCTAGTATCCTGCATCCTCAATTCCTGGCTGTCTTGGCAGCTCTCCAGTGCCTTCAAAAATTAAAAAAAAGCACACACATATATAAAAATGTGTGTGTGTGTGTATATATATATATATATATATATATATATATATATATATAAAAAAGTCAATTCTTCAAGCTATTTCCAGTAGGGGTGTTAGTTTACTATAAGCTACTGTTGCAGCTAAAAATGGAAGTATCACTGTCTTGGGTCTTAATTCTGTTTGTTCAAAGACTTATAAATAACATTGTCGTTTTATATAGTTACTCATTTAATTTATCCACATTTTACCACTTTCTTTGGGCTTTATTCTTTCTTGTGTCTCTGACCATTCATCTGGGATCATTTTGTATGAAATACAGCCTTTAGAATTTCCCTTACATTAAAAAGAAATTATTCTATTTGGTTATTTTTAAAAATCTGCTGTGTCAACTTTTAAGCTTGTTTTTCCAGATATTTTCAAATTTGTCTTGTTATCTCTTTAAAAATACTAGGAATTGCTATTTTATACCCTTCCTCCGGTAATTCAAATACCTGAAGTGTTTGTGTATTTGTTGTCTGTTATTTCTGCATGTTCTCTTCAATGATTTCTTGTATACCTGCTTATTTCTTAGAATGCGGTGGAAATTACTAAAAAAGGGTGTGTCTGTGTGTAAGAATACTTTGATATCGAGATAATTCCTTTCTCTAAAGATTCTATTCATTTGTTTCTGTCGGTCATCTGGGCACACCACCAGTCAGGTCAATGTTGTAGATTTTGAAGGCTGAGGTTCCCTACTTCTCCAAAGAAGTTGAATCTCAGAGACATATTCATCTCCAGTTCAACATTTTCTTCAGGGTGTTTTCACTTGGGGTTCCAGTTCAAATGTGGGGTGGTTAGACGTCTGGCTTTCGGCACTTTTACATTTGTACCCCTATACCGCAGGTCCACCTACCTAGTAGCTGAGATTCACAGGTGTCTCTGTCCATCAGCAAACGCCTTCGGACAAAGGCAGCCTTATGACCTGTCTCTTGTCTTGCTTCTGAGCCTGACCCCTAATTCTTCTTCACTCTTGGTAGCGCTGTGGCACGCTTTCCTTTTTTTCAACATTTCATTCAGCATAAGTCATTTTCTCTGGAAGAGCTGGTCCTAATTCCCTAGCCCACCATTCCTAGAATTGTAACCCCCGTTATCCTCCCTCCAGCCTGCCCGCACGCGTCGCTTTCCGTCCGGAGGAGAGGAGCACGAGGGAAGAGAGACGGTGTCTGTTTTTACGACCTTGTTCCGAGGGAGTAGGAACTTACACTTCCTCAGAAAAGCTACATTTTTTCAGAGTGAGGACACATAATTGTTACCTGGAGTTTCTCCACTTACCTAATTTCATAGGTTCAATTTATCCCCATTCCGTCCAGCAGGTCACGTGATAGGAGATGGCCCTGTCCAGCCACAAGGCAGAGAGTAAGAAAAGAGGGCACGAGCGGCGGGTGGTGGCCGCCGGACAGCCTGGCACCGGCAGCACGACGCCCAGCAGAGAACGCGCTCGCTCAGAGGAAAGCGAACTCCAAGCAGGACGCACACGCCTACACACGCCGCCCTCGCGTGCCAGGCGCCAGGGCCGCATTCTGGTTCACGACCCCCGCGTAGGCGGCGGAAAGTGTCGGACCGGAAGCGGGCGTGCGCCTCGCCAAGGCTTCCGGGAACGTAGTCCGCCGCCGCTGCGCCGCGTCTGGGGCACTCGGCGGTGGTTCTTTTCGCGCGTGGGGACCCTCCCTGGCGAACGGCGATGTTAAACAGCCGGGGGAGGCAAGTGGGCTTCCTTTGACAGCTCTTTAAAGGGCACATCCAGCTCTTCCTGTTATTAATTCTAAGTTTGGTGGTTCAAACCTTCCCAATTGATATGCTGTGACCACTAAGATGCCTCCTCTCCCCCTGCCATTGTCAAATCCCCCTATAGGATCCATCCTTTAACCAGAGAGAAAGTAAACTTGTGCTAAAATGTAGTCTACCCCGTTTCAGAAGTGCAAACTCATACCTCATTCTTAGATGCCCACTTGCCTAGCCCGCTTCTCTGAGCATTGGTGGGCTGAAGGGAAAGGAGAATCAGGCATGTGCCCTGACTGGGAATCAAATCAGCGACGTTTCAGCTTGTGGGACAACATCTGACTCACTGAGCCACCCCAGTCAGGGCTCTCTCCTCTTTTTTAAGAAGATTTTATTTATGTATTTGTACAGTGAAGAGAAGGAAGGGAGAAAGAGGGGGAGAGAAACATCGATTGGTTGCCTCTCTCACGTGCCCCCACCAGGGAGTGAACCTTCAAATCAGGCATGTGCCCTGAGTGGGAATTGAACAGGTGACCTTTTGCTTTGCAGGACAACGCCTAACCAACTGAGCCACAGTGGTCAGGTCTCTCGTCATTCTCTTGGTGCCTGAGTGCCCCAGGCCTGTGGGGAGATGCGGAGGCCTCATCTCAGGAACATAAGGCCCCTCTCCTCTGGACCTCACCTTGTTCCGTGGTTACATGACAATGGGGGCCCAGGAATGGGAGTTTGTACAAGGCTCCCACCTCCTAGTGAGTCCAATGGGACAGTGTGCCAGGCCCTTGTGGCACCCTTTAGAATGTAGGGTAACATGACATTTTATTTTCATCATTGGGGCTTTATCAGCAACTCCAAGCCAAAATCCTGTGACTACTCTTAACTTTTGAAAATGAGCATTATAATTCAAGAACAATTGGTAATTGCTAGTTTATTAATGCACATAGTAAAATAAAGCCCCATTAGTTATTACAGCTAATACTTATCTGGTCACAGCATGATAAAATATCATCTGTACTTCAAGTCGAAATTTCTTGGTTACTTCATCCATTAAAATGTATTTGTCCAAAAACGTGTTTTTCCAAAATTATAGGGCTTTCACTGACATTTATTAGCAAAAGTTAGTTCTCTCCTTCCACTCTTCCTACAAATAATCACTTATGTTCTTATTTACAGGAAGCCTTTTGCTCCCATGCTCTTCCCTTTTTTAAAATTGATCCCTCAGATGGTATTTCTAGAGAATAAGAATGACTTTGCTTGATCTTGACAGTGCCAAGACCTCTCTCTCCTTTCTTGGGCCTGGATCAGTTTCTCACCCTTGGGAGCATTAGTGCCTATATTCCCTTCTCCTAAATCCTTTAGGTACAGTAGATGTACAGGCCAAACAGGCTCATACACCGAAGGGAACCAAGCAGGTGGCTTTATGGGAGGGGAGACCAGATAAGAGCAAGGAAGCTAACTTTAACTGTCAAAGAGATTAAATCTTCAGAGAATCACCTACAACAAATTCCTATGCATCATACTCTTAACAAATGTAAATATCTTGCCATATCTTTTTTTAAAAAGATGTAAAATATGACAGTTTAAGCCTTCTTTTATTCCTTCTTACCTCTATTAGTTCTAAAGGAAACCACCACTCTAAGCTTGTATTTTAATACCTTCCTACTTTTAGTTTACATAAGTTGATTAAAGGAATAGGTATGGAGTTTTTAGTTATAACATATCACACTGTATATATCCATCTGCAACTTTATTTTCAATTGTTTTCAGTATATTAGGCATGTTAATACATGTACATTCAGTTCAATCCTTTGTTAAATACTTGAGGATCTCCTGTGCTGGGGACAGAGCACTAAACAAAAGATACAAAAGTAGCTGCCCTCAACCATCAAGCTGTTCACTTAGTATTTTGTACTTTTCTGTACGTAGAATATATTATGTTTCAATAACATGTACCCCACCCCCAATCTCTACTCTCATGGGGCTATCTTCCAGAGTAGGACATATAATAAAACAAAATATTTAGAATGTCAGGGGGGGGTAGATATTATGGGGGAAGAAATGAAGTTGGGTAGGGAGATGGAATGTGCCATGGAGGGGGACTGCTATTTTCATAGGGTGGTCAAGGAAGAGTTCTCTGGTAAGAAAATCGAAAGCAAAGATCTGAAGGAGGTGAGGGAAAGAGGGTTCATGGAAGAGTTTGGTTCATGGAAGGGTTCATGGAAAAGCAAATGTAAGGGCTCTGAGGTGGAAGCTTGCTGTGTGTGTTTGTTACTGCAGGGAGGCCAGGGCCTGGAGTAGAGTGATCAAGAAGGAAGACGAGTGGTGAATCAGATAAGACAGAGTGGCAGGTGGTCACAGTACTATGTAGGGCTTTTACTTTAGCTTTTATCCAGTGACATGGAGAGCTATTAGAGGGCTTTGAGCAGATGACTGACATGGTCTCAGATTTTTAGTGTCACTCTGGTTACTGAACTACAAAGAGAGAGAGAGACAAGAATGGAGGCAGGGAAGCCAATTAGGCTATTGCAAATAATCTGGGCCATAGATGATGATGGTGACTTGGGGGTTAGGGTGGTGGAAGCAGCAAGAAATGGTCATCTTCATATCAATATATCCTGCAAGTTAGCAAAACAGGACATATTGAAGCTTGGGTGTGGGTTGTGAAAGAAAGGAATCGAGAATGGTTCCCCAGTTTGGGCCCTGAGCAACTGGAAGATAGTCTTGCCATTTCCCAGGTGGGAAGACTGAGGGAGGAACATGCTTATGATAGGGCTTGGAAGAGATCATGAGTTAATTCATCTTTGGAGACATTAAATTTGAGATGTCTTAACAGACATCCAAGTAGAGATGTCACATAGACAGTTGGTTATGAGTATGAAGTCCTGGGCTGGAGATGTAAATTTTGAAGTAGATATTTAAAGCCATGAGACAGGATGAGACCCCAGTGAGGTGAGGGTGTCTGTAGAAAAAAAAAAGAGGTCCAAAGACTGCACTGTAGGAGAATTCCCATGTCTAGTAAAGGAAAAAGGAAAAACCTGGAAGAAGCAGCTGTCAGTGAAGTATATGGAAATGTAGGTAAGTGTGATAATTTGGAAGCCAAATGAAAAAAATGTGTCAAGGACAAGGAAGTGATCAGTGGTACCAAATAATGCCAAAAGGGTCAAGTAAAAGGATTGAAAAAAGATCATTGGATTTAGCCACGTGAAGTCCATCAATGTCCTTTGGCAAGAGCAGAACCTGATTGGAGTGGGTACAAGGGACAATGGAAGAAGAGGAATTGGAGATCAATGAGTATGAGACACCTCTACTGGGGAATATTCCTATTAAGTGAAGCAAGAAATGGAGTGGCAGGAGGAAGGGGGTGCAGCATATTTATAAATATACAGAAGATGAGAAAAATTACGTTATTATGCTGATGGAAAATATTAACTAGACAAGAGATGCAGGAAAGAGAGCAATTGTGGGAACGTCCTAGATTAAGAGTGGGACCCAATACACTAGAGAAGTTGGTCTTAGATTAAGAGAACACAGTCAACCATAGTAACAGGAGGGAAAGCAAGAGCTCATGGACAAGAAGCATGGAGGTGAGTAGTTGTCTTCTGATTGCTTTTACTTTTCTCTGTTAGCTAGGAAACAGTCACCAGCTGAGTGAGGCCTGGGGTCAAGGGCTGAAGGTTGAGAAGTGAGAAGCTATAAAATAGTACCTTAGGAGACTGGGACAATGACTGGACTAGCAAACGAATGCTTGAGGTCAACAGTCAGGAATTTAAAGTGGGGCTCACTATTGCTTTTTCTCCAGCTACATTTAGCTGCATGGGCACAGGAGTAGAATAGGCAGAGCTAGAATGTTGTTTTGCCAGATGCTCTGGTTCTTTCATTTAAGTACTGTGTTGTGTCCATGTTTTTACTATTTCAAACATTGCTTCAGTGAATATCCTTGTGCATGTCTTTGTGCTCACGTGGGAGAATTTCTAGTCTAGGGCACACAGCTAGTCCAGGGCATTTATACTGGGTCATGAGATATGCTTAGCTTCAGCTTTATTAGAAATTGCCAAATTACTCACAAAATGATTATACCAGTTTACCCTCCCCCAGCAGTATGTAAAAGATCCGTTTTCCCCCTGCCAGACTTCTAAATTTTTGCCTAATGGGAATTAGCAGCTTAATGGGAATGAAATAATATCTCAGTGCTGTCTTTTGCAATATTCTGATTTCAAGAGTGAGCATCTTTTCATTCATAAGCAGGTTTTCTTTGTCTACCAACAAACCTCCACTCCATTGCTCATTTAACAAGACTGTATTAAGTACCTACTATGTTCGTAGCACTGTGATAAGTAGGGAAACAGTTAACAAAACAGATGTGGACCCAGAGAACATCAAATAATCACAAATACAAATTGTGGTAACATGAAGGACAATAGTAATCTTTGGGAACTTAAGAGGGAGACCAATTTAGTTGAAGCAGCGCAGTCAGTGACATTTGCATTTTTAACAGATGAGTCAGAATTAACTACCCTGTTTTTCAGACTATAAGATGCACGCCCCCCCCCCCCATTTGCGAGGAAAATGGGTGTCTTAATAGTCTGTAGCTTACCTGGCTCACTACAGGATTTCTGCTTTAAAGGATGTTATTAAATATCTTACCACATTTTTTGCTTCAAAATTTTTCCCATTTTCCTCTAAAACCTAGGTGTGTCTTATGGTCCAAAAAATATGGTAGTTTAGCAGCTATAGAGAACTGAGCATGACCACCATCAATATGCCCACAAACTGCAGAAGTTTTTTCGTATCTTCCCGTGTGGGCAGAGGTGGGCTAGATGCTCTAGGGGTCAGAATGCCTGCCCTGGGTCCTTCCCCAGAGGTGGAAGTATGGTTTTCTCTCGGAGCCCTTTTGCAATTGTGAGATGATTACTCCTGGGCTATCTTAGCTAACTTACTGCGGGAGTCTCACACTATCTGGTTATACAAAGATATACATGCTCACCTACTAATCCCATTTTGGATATTTTACCTCATTCTGGATAAGTTAAGAAAGAGATTCTGTAGCAAAAAAGGTGGGAGTGGCTCAGCTGGTTTGAACTTCAGCCCATAACCGAAGGGTTGTGGCTTTGATTCTCAGTCAGGGCACATGCCTGGGTTGTGGGTTTGATCCCCAGTCTGGGCGCATATGGGAGGCAACTAATCAATGTTTCTTTCTAAAAGCAATGAAAAAATATCTTCACTGAGAAAAAAAAATTTTTTTAAGGTGGGAGTGCTTAAAAAGATAAAAGTGTTCAATGTCATTATTATAAAAATGCCACAGTAGTAGGAAACTTGTTAAAAGGGATTATGAGACTATGTAGCACCATGGAAAATATGAAAAAGTTCTTGAAGTGATACAAGATTTTATATACAGTATGGGCTGATGTAAATAAGGATACATTAAGGTGTTAAGGTTGTGAGTGAATGTAGGTAATTTACTGAGTCAAGAAAAACATTCCAATGCCCTTCATCATTTTGTCTCTGCTTGGTCTCTGACCTACCACCCAATATGGCCCTGAAGATATCAGTTAGTGGTTAAGACCTATGCCTTTGCAGCCAGACAGTCCTGAGTCAGACGCCTGAATCTGCCATGGACAGTACTAACTGGGGCATTACTTTACCTGTTTCCCCCATTGTAAAACAAGGATATAACACATATATTAGGTTTCTTTAATGCAAGAAACAGAAATATGACAGATCAGCTTAGCCAAAAAGGGGGAATCACTGGACTGATAGTGGGGAACCCACTGAGTCCCAGAAAGGGCTTCAGAAATTGAGCCAGGTCCAAGGACTTCAGGGGTTAGAAACAAGAATACCATCCTGTCATGGGCAACCTCTCCTACCATAAGAGTCCCTTCCTCTCTGGTAACCAGTTGGGTTCCAGGCAGCTCTAGGCCTTCACCTTTCTGGCCTAGCAACCCAGTACTAGTTTCTCTCCTAACTACTTTGAAAACATCCTGGCAAAGAACTCTTAATACTGGCTCAGCTAGGTCACATGCTCTCCCCCAAAACTATCACTGAGCCTCAGGGACATCCTGACTTGTATTCCTGCGGCCAGTACATCAGGGATAGTTACAAGGGAGAAAAGAAGCTGGGTAGACAAAGGTGATACCTACCACAAAAACCTAGAATGGGGAGTTGTAAGGATTAACTGAAATGATGGCTATAAAATACTTGGCACAATTTCTTCAAGTAGTAAGCATTCAATAAATGGTAGCTGTTATTAACTCACCTGGCTGTGATGAGTGTAGCAGTTAATCCCTCCTCCTTGATGTGCCACTCTTTAATCTTAGCCATGTTCTGAAAGTTGAAAAAGACAAACTCACTCCCATTCAACTAAAAAGGCTATTTATTGAAGTAATACAATGATGTTACAAGGATGCATTTCATGTGGCCTAGGAAGCTAGGTGTTAGTAAGTGCATGGTGCATGAGTGCTAGGACTACAGAATCCTCTGCTCAGCCAGCACACATATATCCTGGGCTCCCTCTCTCTCAGTGAAGATGTGCTGAGATTCAGAGACTGGTTGGGTCTAGGCCAGGCCTCACACACAAAGTGGTCTCCTTTGGGTCTTTTAGAACTGTCTTTACAAACTTCCATAGCAGTAGGGTAGCACTCAGTTGGTTACAATTCATGCCATTCTTACAAATAGTCCACTATGAGGGTCCCCAAACAATCAGCAGCAAAATGAGTTCCTGATAGGCATCTTGGCTAATCAACAAGGCATTTGAGTATAATCACCCCCTACCAAACCATGTATCAGACAACACAAATGTGGCGTTGGCATTGTGTGCATGCTAAGCATGGAACATAATAAATGTATCTGTTGAATGGTTAAGATCTTGGAAGGACAGATCAACTCAGGAGTATCCCACCTTGCTCCACATATGAGACATTGAGCTAGACATCCCATATTTCAGCCCTGAGGAACACTTTTTTCTGCAAAAATTATGAAGAACCCTGGTTGGGTAGTTCACTTGGTTGGAGAGCCATCCCATACACTAAAAGGTTGTGGGTTCAATCCCATGAGGGCACATATCTGTGGTGTAGGATCAATCTCCAGCTGGGGCATGATGGGAGGCAACCAACTGATGTCTCTCTCTCTCTCTCTCAAATTAATAAACACATCAGATGAGTAAAAAAAAAAAAAAATTACGAAGAACGTTTGGGAGCTGCCTCATGTTGTCCAGGATAAGGATCATGGATCCTGCTACCTGGCATGCAAGAAAGCCAGGAAGAAAGGTTCACCATCAACATCACTCATACCACTCCTCCCAATGACTCATCAAGATGGGAAAATTTGCTTATCTTAGGGAGATGCTCTTGTTATTAAAGGGATCAATGTCCACAGTTGCTTCTAAATTTATCTGCACTGTTGGTACCAATGACCCAACAAAGGTTCTTGAAATTCCTTTAGGATAGCCTATGAAATTCCTTTAGGGGACATCAGGACTAGAGTAGGCTACTGAAGCACAGCTCTCAGGCTTTACTGTTGGAAAAGTACCAGAGAGCTTAAAAGTTAACTTTTTTTGGTGAAATATTTCCTTGGCACACATGCTGATTTAAAGACAAATTTTATGGCAGGAGATAATTGGATTTATACTTCTCTACAGTAAAATTAATTTGGGGGAAAATTCTTGTCTTAGTTTTGTGTTATTTCCCCATTGATCCAATATAGGAAGCGTGGGGCAGTGCAGAGTAAGAGAACTTAATAGTTCTATAAAACTGACATGTTAGCTGAAAGTATAATTATGATATTTGGAAAATGGAAAAAAGTCACCAGTTCAACCATGTACAGTTTCTGTTAACATTTTGGTTTACAAGCTTCTAACAAGTTGCTTTAAATAAGTTTGTGACAAATCTCCATGCCTTGCTGCCTTACACTTTTATGAGTTCCCAATGTGTCCAACTCATGAGTGCTCATTAAATGTTTGTGCATCTGATCTAAAATTTATTTAAAAGCCCTCTGAAGGTCCGCTTTCTCTTTAGTACTTTACTACTTTTCTTTCTCTATAGTAAAGTATTACCTAAATCTTACCGCGTATTCCCATACAAGTAGTGTAGTATGGAGATACCAGTTGCATCTTGTGGCCAAGTATGTCAGTTCCCACATCTAATCTGGCTTACATGCAATGCACATTTTATTTCAAGCTTCTTAATATTCTATTAAATTGAAACTTCAATGTGTGAAAAAGAAAAACAAACCTAAAAGCCCTCTGAATTCCAAAATACCTTTTTCAGTGTCAAGACCCTGGGGCCAAAGATCCAGGAGACCTGCATCCTCAGCTTTGCCATTATAAGCTGTGTAAGACTGTGCAAACCACTTCACATCTTTGGTTTTCAGTTTCTTCATCTGTACAATGAAGTAGTTGGAGCAGTTGATCTAATTCTTTGAATGGTGAATTTTTGGAGGTGGAACTGGTTTCCATGGTGAATTCAATGTAAAAGCTGCACTTGAGTGCAGTTGTCAAGCAATTTTAAAAAGAAGTTTTGGTCATTACTGCAGGACTTGTTTTCTATAAAAAATGCTGTAAACAGTAATAGTTAAAGTCAAAATGTTTAAGTTGGTAATCTCCGTATATAAGTTAAAAAGCTTTATAAAATCCAATGTATAGGCGTATCATTTCCAACAGGTTATACATGGTTGTAGTTGTTTTTACAAATTTGTAACCAGATCTGAGAATGTGGCTTTTATTTATTGGATAAAAAAAAAAGTCTACCAGCACAGTTTTCTCTGCACACAACATACAAACGCACATAATTCATTACATTCTCAAGCTTTCTCCCCAGTACAAATCTTTTGATACCAAATAATAATATTTTAGCTAAAGCTTTTTGCACATTCTTTAATTTCAGGGTTCCTAAAGTTTATTTCGCATATGAATTCTCTGGTGTTTAGTGAGAGCTGAGCTTCGACTGAAGTTTTTCCCACATTCCTTACAAGCGTAGGGTTTTTCTCCAGTGTGAATTCTCTGATGATCATGCAGGTTGGTTTTCTTTCGGAAGGCTCGCCCACATTCATTACATTCATAGGGTTTTTCTCCAGTATGAGTTCTCTCATGTTGAATGAGGGATGAACTCTGACTGAAGGCTTTCCCACAGTCAATACATTCATAGGGTTTCTCTCCTGTGTGGGTTCTCTCATGTTGAGTAAGTGACGAGCGTCGACTAAAGGCTTCTCCACACTCATTACATTCATAGGGTTTTTCTCCAGTATGAATTCTATGATGCTCTATGAAACTTGTACTCCTTTTGAAGGCTTTTCCACATACATTACATTGATAGGGTTTTTCTCCAGGATGAGAAATAGGTTGTTGACTGAAGGTCTGCTCACAATCATAGGGGCTCTCTCCGGTATGGATCTTCTGATGCTCAGAAAAGTCCGTAAAGTGACTGAAGTCTTCCCCGCAGTCATTACAATGATAGGATTTCACTTCAGACAGAGTGCTTTCATCTTGAGTAAGAGATGAGCTGTGCTTGAAATCTATGCTGTAGTTATTGCTTTGGTAAGGTTTTCCTCTCTTATGTATCCTCATATGTTTATAAAGGGATGGGCTCTGACCAAAAGCCCTCCCACATATGCTACATTCAAAAGGTTTTTCTCCTGTATGAGTCCTCTCATGCTGGACAAGGGAAGAACATCGACTAAAGGCTTTCCCACATTCCTTACATTGGAAGGGTTTCTCTCCACTATGTGTGACCTCATGTTGAGTGAGGGATGTGCCATGCCTGAAAGACCTTCCACATAAGTTACATCGATAGGGTTTTTCTCCAGTGTGAATTCTCTGGTGTTGAACAAGGGAGGAGCTACGCTGGAAGGCTTTCCCACAGAGACTGCACTGATAGGGCTTCTCTCCAGTATGTGCATTCTCGTGCTGGCCAAGGGATGAACTATGCCTGAAGGCCTTCCCACACACATTACATTCAAAGGGTTTTTCCCCTGTGTGAATTCTCTGATGCTCGGTGAGCTGTGTCTTCCAGAGGAAAGTTTTCCCACAGTCAGTGCATTCATGGTGTTTCTTCCCAGCATAAATTCCCTGATCTGTACCATTGGGGAAAGCTCCCTCTCCTTTATGAGTTTTCTCATGTTTGTTAAGTGATGATCTATGAATAAAAGCTTTTCTACATTTGTTACATTTATATGGTTTCTTTTTGGCAAGGATATTATTCTCATTAAGTGAGTCTGAATTACATCCCAAATTGATTCCAAGTGTATCACATTCACTAGACCTTGAAGGAATGTTCAGTTGTGTGACCAGGTCTGTGTTCAATCTAGAGTTTTCACCAAATTTATCATGCTCAAAAGTTTCCTCCGGTGTGATTTTCTTCTGGATGGATACATCTGGCCCCAGATATCTCTTCCAGTTTTCTTGGTGCCTCTCTAAATGACTACTCACATCCCAAGCATCTTCTAATGTGGCATGCGAGAGACCATCTGTGCGAAGGGATACTTCAGATGTGCTCTGCTGCAGATTTGATGATTTGGCTTCAGGCCTGGTCTTCCAGTCTGAAAGAAATCCAAAGTGCAAAAGTCCCCTATTCCCTCTGCTGAAACAAACTGCTACAGCAGGAATGAAGAAATGACAGAGATTCAAATTATACATGATTCTGTTTTGAAATTAGTCCTGTAGCTCGGGGAGAATACCCACCATGGAGGAAAGGAAGAGTGAAGAGGTATGATAGTGCAGACTGCAGATCCAGAGTGAATGGTAAGTCCAGAATTGGGGAGCCCACCTAGGAGGGCTGGTTAGGGAGTCAGGAAATAAGTGATTATGTGACTGTTAGGTATAGATAAAAGGGAACAGCATCACAGTCCATCCCGTAGGATCCTGTCTGCTCTCCATGACTCCTGTCCATTTTACAAACCACCACACGCACTCTATCTTCCCAATACTTCTATTTCATAATTTCTTTAAAGTCACCTCTGAGGCTCCAGATATTCGAGCCATGCAGAGAAAACCTATAGCAATGTTTCTTTGATATTCTTGGAGATCAAGGGCTGGATGGCACAAGCGGAGAGAAGTACTGCAGTAGGCAAATCATCCTTGCCCTTACAACCAGGGCTGTGGTTTTAGTCTATTTACATTCCGGTTCTACACTAGCCTCCTCTCTTAACAAAAAAAGGATTTATTTTAATATGCCTAATAAGTTGACCTCTAAAAACCATTAATAAATATTGAGCTCTAGTTAATGATATACACATGGAAAAATGTAGGGATGAAATGTACTCATTCTGCAACTCAAAAGCATCAAAAAGATAAATTGGCTGATGGATAGATGACGAGATATGTGATAAAGCAAATATAATAAAATGTTAACTATAGAATTTTGGTGGTAGGTATATGATGTTCACTATATAATTTTTCAACTTCTCATATATTTGAACATTTTCATAATGAAACATTAGGAGGGAATAACCCAGCAACGAAGGGGCCCTAACCCCTTTACCCTGTAACAAGACTTGAGTCTAAATTCCTGAGGACAGAGAATGCTTAGTATTTCCTTTAGAACACTTCTTAGTGGGAAATTCAAGAAATGTTTATTGAAATAAATGTATAATTAAGTTCTGTCCCAAGCCAGGTTCCATAACAATCAGTAATTTCTGACTGTCTTCTACATACTTTGTACCACAGACAAAATATATAGAAATAAACTAGACTCTTTAGGAGCCTGAAATCCAAGAACAGAAACAAACTCAATTTTTTGACAACTAAAAAAAACAAAAAAGAAAAAAATCATCAGATGGTATATTATTAAATCTGAATTTGTGTGGTAGAGATGATACAAATGGTATTTGTGATCAGGGAAGTAAGAAGTAGATATATTAGTATATATTAGGTTTCATGAATTAGACTTTGAACTTAAAGAATAGATAGCTTTGGATAGACAGAAAGTATTATCTAGTGAGGGAAAGTATATGCCACCTACAAAGAACATTAAAAAGAAGCTAAACCCAAGTGAAGGAACAGAAAGACAGTACTAGAAGGCTGATGCAGACATTTAAATCGAGGGAGTTTGCTTCTTATAATGAGGTACAGGAAGTAATAGCAAGGTTTTTTCAGAGGGGGCTGGTTTATGAAGATAAAGCATTAAAATCCAATATGGCCCACCAAATGATGAACAGATAAACAAAATTTGGTATGTGCATACGATGGAATAAATACAACGGAATGAATACCAAAAAGATGAAGTAATACATACTACCACATGGGCCTTGAAAACATACGAAACGAAAGAAACTAGGCACTAAGGGCTATATATTCTGATTCCATTTATAGAACATACCTAAAATAGGCAAATCCATACAGAGAAAAAGTAGATTAATGGATGCCAGGAGCTGGGGGTGATGGGAAATAGAAAGTGACTGCTAATGGGTATAAGGATTCTTTTTGGGGTGTTAAACATGTTCTGTAATTAGATAATGGTGATGGTAACACAACTCTGTATATATCCAAAAATCACTGAACTGTACACCTTAAAAGGATGAATTTTATGTTTTGTGAATCATATCTCAATAAAGCTATGATTTAAAAAATCCAATATAGCCCTGGCTGGGGAGCTCAGTGGGTTAGAGCGTCAGGGCACATGCAGGAGTCAACCAATGAATGCATGGGTGGGTGGTAGATAACAGTAATCTAAGCCTGGGGCTTGGTTTAAGATGTCACTAGTGGAAGTTAAAAAGCAGGAAAATCTAAGATACTTCTCAAAGGAGGAAAATAACCTGGGTTGAAAGAAAAAGACTAACTATGGTGTCTGGTCTAACAGGCAAGGGAAGAAAGGGGTGATGGGCAAAGTGGCAAAATGTGCTGGCTGGGGGTGAAAGAGGATTAATTTAGATTTTACATCTAATAAGAATTGCGTGGGACTTCCAAGTGGAGGTGTCCTGTAAAAAGAAAACAGTGACCAGGATATAAGTAAGGATGGTTGCTGAGTCTATAGCAAAAATAAAGAGCTGCAAGTACCAGAAAGGAGGTACCTTTTTGCAATAGAGAAAGAAGGGGTGGAGGCTGGAGGACAGCCTCCTTAAGGCAAACTTGCATAGAGGGGAAAGCAAGGAAAACCAAAGACTGAAAGCCAAGAAGCACTTAATAATTAGGGAGACCAAGAGAGAATGATACTCGAGTAACTGTGGAGGGAGGCAGTGAATCAAATCGGCATGAACACAGAATGGATGGAAGACCATGTTGTTCCCTAGACAGGTGTAGTCAGGGAAGGAAGTTTAAAAACGAGCTATGAAGGGAGGAAGAATCAAAGCTGTGGCTATTTCCTGTAAGTCTGGGGCAGCCGACAGTGAAAGCAGTAAGACAAAACAAGGAAGAGACATGGAAATTTAATTATGTCTGAATGAGTAAGAAAAGGAATCGTTAAGGATGGGAGATTGAGGACATCAGAGGAGAAAATAATCCACCCAGCAGGGTTACAGGACAGAGAGAGATGGTGCACTGAGTGTAGAACAAAGGGGCATCTTTTCCCCTGAGACCTACCAGTACACCCTACTGGAGAAGGGAGACATACAAAGGTGTCACCCAGGAGATGACTTGGCCTCCTCTGCCAGTCTATGAGCTCCCAGGACATCAATTGGAAGGTCCTTCCCCCTCCCTCAGCTGTGCATTGTCTAAACTGATTCCCACAGGCCTGATTCTCACTCATTTACCTGGACAGAAAGATCTTTGGATTCCTCCCTCTGACAGCCACGGCTCTTCTCCTTGCTCCAATTTGAAGATCACCTCTGGCTTGGAAACTTGATATCCTGCTCACAGGTAAAAACACAAGATTTGGTTGTTTGTGCAAGTGATCCAAGAACCCTCCTACAAGTCAGTACTAGTCCTTGATCCTCAGGAACTCTGAAGGAAAAGAAAAGGTGTACTTGAGTCATGCAATCAAATGGTCTGTTTCCAGTTCTGCGAAAGAAAGATCTTTTACCTAAAGAGCAGGCTCAGAAACCCGTAAGGCCAGCTCCCAGAGAGATGAATAAGCTCTGACCCTGAACACCCACACCCTGCTCACGGTCACCCAAGCTACAGTTATAGAGCCTCACAACCTTAACAACTGAAAGAGAAAAGACCCACGACTAGGCAATACACTGAGATGTGGTCCTTACCAAGAGAAACCAGGTTGCTGTAGTTCTCCAGCATCACGTCCCTGTACAAGCGCCTCTGAGCAGGGGCCACGTGGTGCCATTCTTCCTGGGTGAAGTCCACAGCCACGTCCTTGAATGTCACTGATTCCTGTAGGATCACATTCCTGCTCAAGTAGGATCAACCCCACAAACATTCCCATGGCAATACTGGTAACACACTGTAGGGTCTATTACAAATGATGATCATACATTTAAAATCCTGAGGTGGCAACGCTGGGTTAAATATACTGGTCGTTTACCTAACTGTATAATCTAATATTCAGGTCGGAAAGTCATGAGGAGCAGTATGTCCTACAATCCTTAGCTTTTATCTTATTTCCCTTCCAAGCCAAGCCTTTTTATACAACCACCAATTCCTCCCTGCCCGTGCACTTCCTTTGTTACAAAATCCAAATATAGTAGAAGTAAAAAGTGGCAGCCCTCCTGCACCCCCATCACCAACCCTAATTTATTCCCTAGAAATTATCTCTGGTACCAGTTTGGTGCATACACTTGAGAGTTCCTTTTCTATGTTTATTACACTGTGTCTCGTTTTGTGAAATACCATAAATATTGTTCTACAACTTATTTTTACATTTAGCTATGTATGTTGCAGATCTTCCCATAGCAGTTCATATTAACTTCACCTTATTCCTTTGAATTACTTTATAGCACTCCACAGTACAGGTGTATCACAGCTTACCCGTTACCTAAAGCCAACAGCACCCAGTGTACTGAGAGTAAGAGTCAACCACCCCCCCCCCCCCCCACTCACTGGGCTCTAGCCATGCTGACCTTGTTGATCCCTGACACATCAAGCTTGTTCTCACCTGAGGCCTTTATGTTTGTTCCTCCCTCTCCCTCTACAATCTCTACAAGGTTGACAACTAGTTACTACTGGCTATTTAGGTCTTAGCTCCAGCATCACTTCCTCAGAAAAGCTGTCTTAGCACCATCCTCTAAATTACTCTCCATCACACTACCATGCTTCATCTTCGTCCTGAACCAGTTCTCTCTCACTGTCCAAATTCCTGTCCCCTGAACTCAGGAACCAAATAGATTCGAATAAAAAGGATACTTGTACTTCTAACCATTATTTGAGATTGCTTACTTGTTAGCTTATCACCATGTCCTATTTGACATTTCTCCTTTGATCCTGGTTAGGTTTCTATCTCAAGAAGGATGCAATAAAGTATGGCAAAGACAGTACAAAAAGATGTTGAAAGCAGAGCCACGAGTTTGCTGGAGCAGTGAGGGAAGGTTACTTGGAGGTTTCTGCCTTAGTCCATGACCTTCTCCCCATGTGGTTGGGTATAGCCGAACTGGACCTCTTTCAGTTTCCTGGGAAGGACTGGTCTCTCCCCACCCTCCCACCAGTCTTTCTTTCCCTTCCTATTCCATTTCATACCTTTCATACTTCAGATGTTGGTTAGCAGATTTTCAGTGAAGCCTTCTGATCCCCCAATGGAGGGTTAATCCCTGTATTATGGGTTTTAAACCACATGGCACGCCCACCACTATTCAAGCAGACTTAGTAATCTATGTAATGATTATTTTCCTAGTTAGACGGTGAGCATCAATGAGGGCAACTATATATTTGTCTTTAAGCTCTAAAACACTAGTGTCCAGCAAGTGCCTGACCCACACTACACATGTGTTTCCTAACTGAACTGAGCCTTAAGGAGACAGCTGAGATCTGAACTTCAGAGAAATGGGAGTGGGCCCATCTACTGAGTGAGATGCATGACTGCATCCACAGATAACACTGGCCCCTCCGTGTCACCATATCCCTGTGGTTGTGCCCCATAGGAACAAGGAAGGGTTGATATGTAGCAGACTTTTCTGACCAAGGTTAGGGCCATATAAGGTAACACTAGGTATTTACTAGGTGTCTGACTTTACCATATGCACTGAGGCAGAATAAAAGTGCCAATGAAAAAATACCGCAGTCCTTGAACAGGTTTCAGTTTAAAACATGTTGCTATTAGAGCATGGTATGAGACCATGCACAGTAAAGTGAGGAGCTACAAGCGTGCAGTACAGAGAAGACTGGGAGAGGCACAGAAGCTTCAAGGTAGGCTATACACTAGGCTTTAAAAGTAAGTACCATTTAGACGGAAGAAGGAATAGTGGGAATCCAATCCAGGGACTGAGAAGCTCGAAAAGGGAAGCTAGACTGGAGATGCACACGGCCATTGGCAGAAAAAGGGTTTGGACAAAGGCAGACACTTTAAGTTAGGCTGTGAGAAATAACAGCCTCTTCCCGTTGCCTACTCTGTCCTCTACACGCACAGCCCCTTTGGTTTAGTTAGAGATAGTTGGCGGCCAACCTGGATTCCTTTGCTTACCAGGTTGCCCATATTTAACACAAGGTCTCCTTTATTCTACTTCCCCAAATAGGATGCACTAATGGTAAAGAACACGCTGAGCAGTAAACAAATGTCCACTCCAGCCATTCATGGCAGGGCAGCAAGTAGCCTCTGTTCTACTCTTGGTCCCACGAACTCTTTTCCTTACGCACTATCGGCCACTTCTCTAGAACACAAATTTGATCATGCCTTACAAACCTTTAATTTCCCCCCACTTTCCCCTGTTCCTACCACCTCACCCATCCACGCCACCATCTCTTACCTGGATGATTGCTAAAACCTCTTAACTTGCCTCCCTCCTCTTCCACTCAGGTCTTCCTCCCAAGTCTGTTTTGACATAAAACAACTAAAATAATCTTATTAAAACATGTCAGATCAAGTCACTTTTTTGTTTTAAAGCCTCTAATGGCATCTTAATTCAGCCCAATTAAAAGCCAAATCTTTACGGTGGCCTACATGGGCCTTCCCAATCTGGCCCCCCACTGTTGCCCTGGCTTCATTTTGAACCTCATCCCTGACCTACTGCCCTCTCCACTTCACTCACCTCGTCCTCCCTACAGTTCCCGGACACACTACACATGCTTCCGCTCTGGGGTCTTTGCTCTGACTGTTCCTCTACTTGGAAGCCTCTCCCTGCAGATATGCACGTGGCTCCCCACTCACTTCCTTCAACTTTTTGCTCAAATGTCACCTCATCAGAACAACCTTTCCTGACTTTCCTACATAAAACAGCAACCCCGCCGTGGACTGTCACTCTTATTTTCCTTTTCCGTAGTCCTTACCATGACATGCCATATTTTTGGTTACAGTCTGTATCCCAAAGCAGAATGTAAACTCCAGGAGAGCAGGAATTTTATTTTCTTTATGGTGGAATCTCCATTGCCTAGAGAACAGACCTGGCACACAGTGGGTGCTCCAGAAACATTTAATAAATATGTTTCTTAAGATTCAAAATTAGATTCCTTAGTGTGAGTTTCAGAGCCCTTCATTAAACCAGTCTCCACCTTACTTCCACAGCCTCAGCTCTCTCTGGCTTCTCCCCTCTACACCATAATTCAGTGTGCAGAAGAGTTAGAGTTCCTTGAAATCAAAGGATCTCTTTTGTCTCTGCAAGTACTGCTTCAAAACACTAGGCCTTCCTTCCTCTGCCTAACACACATTCTCTCCTTGGGGGTTCATTCCTATCCCCAGGTCTGGTCTAAGAGCCCTCTCCTATCCGCTCCCCCCGCCCCCCAAGGCTCCCCTCCCTGGGCCTGTCTCCAGCACAGCTCATGGCACACGTGACATGGTGTCTGTTATTTAATATTCACTCTGCTCCTGGAGGGTCAAGACCTTGTCTCAGGCACCTTCAAATCTCCACAATCATTTTGGTACATAAAAAACAATCAAGAGTTTCAAAGATTATGTAGGTAAAAATACACTCTGAGATCCATGGTGTGAGTTAGCCACTCTGAGTTAGACCAACTTTAGGGCATTCTCAACACTGCAGGTCACACCTCGGACTGCAATAAAATGACCTAGTAACACCATGTATACACTAGTCACCCTTCTTCCAGATATAACGGGACTTCACCAACACCTTTTAATATAACACACAGATGATTTATTATAGAATTGTACACCTGAAACTTAGGTAATTTTATTAATGTCACCCCAACAAATTCAATAAAAAAGTAAAAAAAAAATAACAAGTATCGAATGTTTCCCTTCCTCATGTTAACATAAAAGGACCCTGGCGAAAAGTAAAGTCCAAAGCCAAGAACTGGAAACAGGACATACTAAGCGGACAAGGCTCAATTTCATGGGCCCCTAAAAGCTCTGCACCTAATAAGTGTGTAAACTGAAGACCTCCAAGAGATCCAACTTGCTCATCTACAACGTGGGTTCTCTGAAATAAAGAAGAGTTTTTGCCCTGGTTGGTGTGGCTCAACGGGGTGAGTGCTGGCCTGTGAACTAAAAGGTCACTGGCTGGATTTCCAGTCAGGGCACATGTCTGGGTTGCGGGCATGTGAGAGTCAACTGATAAATGTGTCTCTCACATATTGATGTTCCCCCCCCCCTTTCTCCCTCCCTTTCCTTCTCTCTGAAAGTAAATAAATAAAATCTTAAAAAAAAAAGTTTTAAGAGCAGATGAGTGGAAAGGGCACTTCCTAAAAGGATAACGTGCTAATATAAATAGTCATTCAACTCTAACATATACCACTCCTAGAGCAGAAATCAGTTCAAACTCTAACTCAGGACACTGTAACTTTGAAACTTTATAAAACTGAAAACCAGAGAATGGTAACTAATGTGTAAAAATAATCTAATTTATAAATACTACCACTCCAAGATTAGGTTAGTTTGCCCAGTAAGAATACATTAATTTTACTGGCCTATGGTATGGTGTTTCCATTCAAGTTCTCAGTGCTCTCTGATACCAGACCAATAATAGTTTGGTGAGCTGTTGAGTCAATAGCATACCTAACAACTGAGTACAAAGGAGAAAACTACTATTGGCCTTTACACACATATACAAATGCCCTATTAGGCTAACGGCATCACCATGCAGGGTTGTCCAACCTGTACCACACTGGAAGAAGAGTTGTCTTGGGCCACACATTAAATACACTGCAACACGTAATCACAGAAAAGTCCCACAATGTTTTAAGTAAATTATGACTTAGTGTTGGGCCACATTCACAGCCATCCTGGGCTGCATGTGGGCTGCAGGCTGGATGCCCCTGACAGTATTCCACCTGGAAATCTGGACTCTACATTTTTCTTTTATGCCCTGGAATCACCAAGAGCCTCAAAAATGTCTCCTATACTCAGTCCCTTCTCTTCATCTTCAAACTAGCTCAAATTCTCCCGTGCCAAAAATGCCATTAAGCCAGGCAATAACTTTCTAGATCTACGCTGTCTAATACTGTAAACCTCTAGCCACACGTGGCTACTGATCCTTGCGATGTGGCCAGTCCAAATCAGATGTGTGGTAAGGGTAAAACACACACTGTATCTCAAAGACTTAGTACACCCCCACGAAAGTGAAAAACCTCATTAATTATTTAAAAATATTGATTTACAAAGAAATGATAATATTTTAGCTATACTGGGTTAAATAATAGATTACAAAAAATGAATTTCACCTGTATCTTTCTACATTCTGGCCACTAGAAAACTTAAAATGGCACTGGCAGCTGATATTTGTTTCAGATAGCACTGTCCTACACCTGCACCTCGGGCCATTCTCTTTAGGCTGCTGAATCAACTTTCTCCCAAACTGTGCCTCCTGCCAGACACCACATGCTTCCACCATGTGGAATCTCTGCCCTGATCGTACCACTCTGCTTTGTGTCTCCTGGCCTTGCACATACTGTTCTGACTAGTTCTACAGGAGAAATTCCTAGTCATCCTTCCAGAACCAAATGTCCCTTCCTTCTGAAGCTTTCCAGATCCTTCCTTCATCCTCTCCCACCCCCTTCTGTATTTGGCCCACATCTCCATTTCAGAACGGGCTATTTACTCATGATTTTCTCCCTCGACAATTTATAAACCTCCTTTTCATCTTAGTATCTCCAGGACCAAGCATATTGAAATTGTCCACAATCACACGGGCAATTTAAAAAAACTTGCCCATGCATGAAGGGCCTTGCCAAACAACTTTTTTTTTTTTTTTTTTTTGCCTGGGGGATAGAGGCGTCTTCCAGTAAAAACTATAAAACCTATAGGACAAATTTAAAAAAAGCTGTAAGCACTTCAAACAACCTTTAAAAGCTCCAGCTAACATACTGTACATTAAACACTCACCACAGGCCAGGGACTGAGCTCAGTCCTGTATGTGCGCTCTCTCACTGAAGTTCCTCATTGAAGCCTTGCTGTCACCCCGAGGGGAGCAGGTCCCTTTCCTTGACTGGGTCTGAAATGTGACCCTGGTTAAGAACCACTGCCTGGCATGGAGCAGGCACACCAAAAATGTTGGAGTGAATAGAGTCTGGGCAACTCTTGCTGAAAGAAAACGGGAGTCATTCTGATTTTTTAAAAAATGACAGATTAGTGAGTTAAATTCTTGGATTATAAAAAGAAGTGGCAAACAGAAAACGATGACTTTAATAGCCAAATCTAAAAGCTGGTTCCTCTTAAACATTAGCCAACCAGAGAAACCTCTGATACATTGAGTAAAAAAAGAAAAAATAAATTAATTTAAAGACAAGGGGATAAGCAAACTAGAAAAATACAACAGCAGTATGTTAAGAAATGTGAAAAAGCTTAATGAATAATTTTTAATGTTAAATTACCAAGGTTGACACAAAAAAGTAGAAACCTTAGTAACCGAGGAGGAAACAGAGAAAATTGTTCCCAAATCATCCTCTCTATAAAAATGCTGGATCTAAATATTTTATAGGTAAATTGTTTTAAGACAGAAAAAGATGAAAAGCAACCTGAAAGTCTACAAATTAAGGATAAGCAAGACACCAAAAGTTGTCAAAGATCTCTTTCCCTGAGGGCTATTTTACTGAAGGATATAAAGAATGCTTTAAAATTGTGTTTTCAAAACATTATCTACTGTAACCAATGGGATTTTATCTGAGTATCATTTGTAATAGTAAAAATTTTAGAAACAACCTAAATGTCCTATGAGGAATGGTTAACAAATTTGGTAAGTCCATGCAAAGCAATATAATACAACCATTGAAAGTGATAAAAAAGAAAAATCCTCATACAAATTGTATGAAATTTAAAATACTATAATTGAAAATGTTTAAGGGAAAAATATGGACAGGTAGAAAAAAAGAAAATTCATCAAAAAAAATAGAAGTGCTAAAGAAGAGGTAACAAATGATTTTCTTCTACGAAAAAGTCTGTATTGTATATATGCTCACAATACTTTATAATAAAATAAAAATAGTACCAGACATAGAAAAGCCAGGAAAAGAATCATGTTTGGGGGTTTTTTCCCCCTCATTTTTTTTATCCTCACCCTAGGACATGCTTAAAGAGAAGGGAATGGAGGGCGAGAAAGGGAGGGGAAGAAACATCCGTGTGAGAGAGAAACACTGATCGGCTGCCTCTTACCTCTGACTGGGGATCAAAACCACAACCTAGGCATGTGCCCTGAGCGGGAATTGAATCTGCAACCTTTTGGTTTATGGGACAACACTCCACACTGGCCAGGGCAAGATCATATTTTTGAAATAGGCCTTAGAGGAATAGGTTTTGACATCTTAACATTCCCTTAAAGACAAAATTTCTTTAAACTGTTCTGTGAAAGTCATGTTGTTCCATACAATTATTTTACCAAATAATTAGGGTCACTGTAACTAGAAAAATATACTGTTTGCCAAGTCAGGAGCAGAATATGTAGAAAGTGTAAAAGTGCTGCTTGGGGCTAAATAGTTATGAAAGTTGGCTCATGTGACACCCACTTACCACGCATGTACTTTGGAGCGAGCGATGAAAGGAGTTACCTGGCGCTGCCATAAAAGAACCGAAAGTCCAGTACAGAGAAGGATGGGTAAACACATCACTCCATATGACACAAGAACAGTCCTATGACAAGTGTGCACAAGTGCTATGAGAACGCACAAGGAGGGACCTCACCCAGGGTAAGGAGCGTGTGAGCTGAGGCTTAAAGACCAGCTCCAGCCAGCTGACGAAGAGGCTGAGAAAAGGGACTTCTGGACAGAGGGAGCTCGAATGTCCCTGACTGCAAATATCCTGACCTACTTCAGCAAGTGGCTTGGCTTCCCCTGATGACCCAGGAGCACACTGTCTGAGTTCGGGTGACCTGAGCCAGCTTTTGCAGGGTCTGTTCATCCCGATGACCTAACCACAGAGCTCTTGGGATCTGGAATCAACAAAGACCAGGCCCAGTCCCTTTCCACTTCCTCCCTGTCAAGGTAGAACACCAAGAAACCTGGTTTCTACATGAAGTTTTCTTTTAAACTTTCCCTGTTTCTTACCGTTCTTGTGGCTTCAACTTTAAGAAAGGTAAACACCTTTTTTTATTCCTAATTAAACAGTTAGTACACATACTAGAAAAGAATACACAGTATTTACATAGATAAAGCTACTAACGATCCTATAGATTTTAAGGATTTCCAGGGTATCCCCCCTACCCATCTCAGCTCCCATTCCCCTCCCACTGTAGACCACTACAGGTATTTGTTAGCCAAGCCCGAGGGAAAGATCACACCCATCCAAACACCTCTCCAAAGGAGCTAGGACTTTCAAACTCTTGCTCCAACAATTCATCATTCACAACAATTTTTAAGTCGAAGAAGAAACTGTACTAGCTCCCTGCTCAAAAACATCAGCTCAATATACTAGGCTCCTTGCTGCTCCCTGAACACACCACACATCCTGCTGTTTCCAGAGAACTCTTTCCCAGACTTCCTTCAAGTCTGCTCATATGTCACCAATAAGCGTAAGGCTCACCCTAGCCACCCTATTTAAAACCACACTCGCACCACAATCCACAATCTCCCCACTCAATCCTCCCTACCTTTCTCTACTTTTAATTATTTTTCTGAGGTACCGTCACCTCCTAGGATATCATGTAACTTTTCTGTTTACACCTTCTAGGATGTAAGCTCCACAAAGGCAGAAAACCTTTATAAATTGTTTGCTAATATATCCCAGCCACCTAGAAAAGTGTTTTAATACATATTTCAGTGACTATCTGCTGAATGAACATATGAAGGAAGAATAAATCAGTTATCAAGGCCAAAAGAAAGAAGTCCCAAACTCTCTTCTATTCTCAACTACCCATTGTCTACAACCCTCACCCTCACACGGGATAACATTTTCAAGAAAACGCCCCTCACCTTCTTGTCTCCCAACTCCCCTGACCCACCTGGCCAATCAACTCTGTCCTCATCCCCGTCAATGTCACCTGCTGAGACTCTGCCCCTATTCCAAGGTGTCTCCACTGACTTCCCCACAAGCAGAATTTCCCCCTCCCTCTCTGTACTCCCAGCAGCTTCTGGACCTCTGCAGCTACACTTGACACCATCCTTCTTGTGCTCTACTTCTGAGTGAGGTTGTCTTCCCCCACTAATTAACTTTCTGGGTAAGTAGTCGCATGACTCAATTACTCATCTCTTGTATTCTAGAGGGTCATGCTCAGGGAAAGGGACCCAATGATAGAAGGAAATTTCTGCCTAAAAAGCCCCTGTTGTAAATTCACTGTTCTATTCTGTCCTTCAGCCTGAGTTAGGTAACCCAAGTGGACTATGGGGCCATTCTATGAGAATAGCATAAGCAAACCAGAGTGCCTGGGGAACGTAACTTTAAAAGTGAAGCTGAAAGCAGTCCCTGAAACTCACTGCTCAGAACACAAATCCACTTTCACCATTAAAAAGGCAACCCACCTCTGCGGAAAGGATCAGCACCCCCATGAGGTGTTAAGTCATCCTAATTCTCATAGCCTACTGAGACAGAACTTTGTATAGAAAGGTGCTGATGGCAGTGAGTTGCTCTGGCTCACCTCAAACCAAGTAACTGTCTTACTTTAGTATTGTTACTCGGCTTACTCCTTAAGGCTCACTCCTGTAAAACAAAAACATGTAACAGGAAGTAAAAGATATAAAAGCATTTTATATCATTTTATATGGTGTTTAATTTACTGTAAACTGCTTTTTTTTTTTTTTAAACCCTGGCTCCTACTTTTTTTTTTTATTTTTTAAAGACTTTATTTATTTAGAGAGAGGGGAAGGGAGGGAGAAAGAGAGGGAGAGAAACATCAACGTGTGGTTGCCTCTCACGTGGCCCCCACTGGGAACCTGGCCTGCAATCCAGGCATGTGCCCTGACCGGGAATCAAACTGGCGACCCTCTGGTTCGCAGCCCAAGTTCAATCCACGGAGCCACACCAGCAGGGCTGTAAACTGCTTTTAAAGGACATTACTAATTGGTATTTTTACCTAGATTGATTTTGTCTCACAAACATAGTAATTAGAATATGATTTTTCCTTAATTCTAAAGCGAGTATGGATTAAAATACCATCTGGATCTTGTTATATTTTCACCAATATATTCCATGTAAATCAGTGGACAAATTCAGAGTTGTGATGCTTCTAGAAAATGCCTTCTCCCGCACAAGAATAAACAGACTCACAAATCAGCTTCATATTAATTACACTGAAGACTGGAAATCTGGGGATGGGCACTATCATACCTTTGTTAAAGCAGAAAAAGACGTCAAGATATATGAAGACAGGTTTTCCCTGGTTCCCACCCACTCCCACCCGCCTTTCCCCAAGATAGCCCATCTCCGGCCTCTTACTCGGCAAATCCTGACCAGGATTCTTAGGACCCTTAAAGTCTGTTTCCTGGATTAGAAGCTTGGCTCCTCTCTCCTTCACTCACTGACAGTCCCTTCCTCCCATACAGTTTTCTAACCTGTCACCCCAACTTCTCCGTTCCTTATTGACAAGGGTTCAAGAAATTGGCTTGGCACTCAGAATTCTCAACATTGGCACTTTCCAAAACATCCATTCTCAACTCTTCCCAGAAGACCACATGACCCTGGTCCCTTTTTCCCCCTAGCTCTGGACACTTTGGGTTTCACATGGCTGGGAGGCTCCAACAGGGCGACTGAGCCAGGAAGGAGTCTCCAGGATGAGTATGATGCTCTAAACACGTCCTGGGGCCTCGTCGGATGGGACACCCAGGAGTAGAAAGGTCCTCGCTGCTCACCTGGGGTACGTTTGTCGGAGGCCTCGGGGCCATTCCTGCCTCGTCCAGGCCTGCTTCCCAGACAGGGGCTGGGGAGAGAAGAGAGGACCCACTCACCCAGCTGCAAACGCCGACCCCACCACGTCCCACCAGGCCTGCCTCCGCCCCTCAGATACTTCTCCCGCGAGAGGGGTGGAGAAGTGTCTCGGCCCCGCGTGGGCCCACCGTTGCCCCCTCTTCTAAATTAAAGGCTCACCGCGTCCAGGACACCCTCCTCTGGCCACGCCCAGTCCCCCGGCCCCGGCTGGATGGTGGGCGCGGCAGGATGGAGGTGGTGTTAGGACCCGCTTACTCGGACCCCTGCCGCTTAGTTTCCAGATTTTGCGACCTCAGGCCCTCCCAAGGTTTGGAACGTCTCCTCCCGCTCCCGCTGCAGGCTCAATCCTCTCCAATTGGAATATGTGGAGGTGCAGCCCAAAGCGGCCTTGGCCGCCCGCACCGGGGCTGGACAATGGCTGCAACGGCGAAGCAGAGCCGGAAGTGCGCCTGCGCACGTGGAGCTTTGCTCCCGCAACCCCGGTTCCCGGTGAGCTCACGGACTACACTTCCCAGAGACCTCCGCGCGTGGGTTCTCAGAGGCCGTGTGGGAGGACACCGAGCAAGCATCTTTCTGGAGGCAGCGGTGGAGTTCGCTGTAAGGGACTAGCGAGTCGGAGCGGGGCTTGAGTACTCTTAGGTCCACTTCTTGCAATAAGTCACTGGGCGCCTCCTCTTGTGCCAGGGGCACGTTGTTAGTAGTGGGATACGGCAGTATATAGAACACAAAAGACCCTGATTTCAAGGAGTGGCTCGCCCTATAGACGAGAGCGACAATAAAAACGTAAACAGATCAATAAAAAAGTTTAGAGACAGATTTCAGCTATAGGAACGACAGTGAAGGGGGTGGGGCAACGTTGCAGCTTCAATACAAAATGTTATTTATTTCTTTGCCGCTTCTTTATCATCTTACGAATACTGGTTTGAACACTGACTCACTGGAACACACCTGATACAACTAAGACACTTGATGAGATATTTAATGACATTAAGGAGAGAGAAAAAAAGAACCTCCAGATAAATCTGTGGACAAAACAGAATGTGAGAAAGCAAACGGCGCTACTACCATGTTATTTCATTCCCTGGGATTCCATTGCTCAGGATTTTGTGCTTGGGACAAGTTATAAATAATGGAAAATTTCAACCCCAAGATAGGTGAAAGCCAGGTACAACCATCGGATTTATATAGTTGTTTTATAGATTGTAAATAATCAGTCTTCATTGCCTAGACTTAGACTTAACATCAGAGTATCACATATTCACATGGTAGGAAATGATTGCACTGGGTGTTCTTTTTTGTTACCTTGCTTTATATCAAGACGGTGGATGTTTAAAAAATTAATGCTTTCTACCACTGTTGCATAAATACAATGCTCTGGAACAAGTAGAAAGCGTAATTCAGAAATATGAATGAGTGGTTTAAGGAGGCCTCTCTGAGTGACTTAGTGGCTGAGACTTAGAGAGGCAACTGCAGGAACATGAGAGAAAAGAATTCCAGGCTGAAGGCACTGAGGGTGAAGAAGCCCCAAGTTAGAAATAAGCTTGATGTGTTTTAGAAACAGATGTCTAATGTACCCGCAGGGGAGGGACTGGAGGATGGGCAGGAAAAGGCAGACTATGACAGTTTGATGGAGCAAGGCTTTGGAGGCTGTGATGAAGAGTGTGGACTTGGAGTGTGATGGGAGCCACTGGATTAGCAGCAGCTACAAAGTCACTTACTACTCTGTGAGGGGACAAGAGAAACTTTTCCTATTGACCCAGAATTGGTAACCAGGACCCAGAGCTGAGATTAAATTATTCTGCATTCTAGAGAGGCAAAACATTTGGGACTAGATACCCTCAGATCCTACAAACAGAGGCACCCTGCTGCTATTATTAACCATTATTACCTCAATGCCACCCCCTTACCCCTATAAAGAGATTAGGATGGGAAAGGAAGAATTCCTCAGAACAATAAGGCCTCCACCTAGTGGGTAATGTGATGTTCTACTGCTCACCCCCAAGGTGAATGTGAGAAAGAAACCCACTCAAACACTGACAGCACCCAGAGAACGGGAGGGTTTATAAACTACCCAAATGCTCCCCCAAGCAATGTTAAGGGGAATTAGAGAACAGGCTGAGTCTTAGGAGAGCAGCTTGAGTTTCCGTTTGTGTAGTAAGTGATGAACTGGAAAATAATTGGGCTTAAATCCTCTGGTCCCCAGGGTGGGGTGGGGCAGCTCAGAACAGTAAGAGGCTGTGGAACTAACTCGGGAGGTGGAAGTGAAGCCAGATCTCCCAAGTTAGGTATCAGTAGGTTTCCTCTACGGAACTCTCAAATACACTTCTCTTTCTGCCAATGTGGCTAAACAATTTTTTGATGGTGGATGAAATATTTTAAAAATCTTTTAAAATACATCGGTGACTTGGCCAGTGTGGTTTAGTTAGTTGGAATGTCATCCCATAGACCGAAAGGTCATGGGTTCGATTTCTGGTCAGGGCACATACGCAGCTTGTGGCATACAATGTCCTCAGGCGAGGATAAAAAAAAATGCATTGGTGAGCTGGAAAATTCATAAGGAATGCACATAAGGAATGCCAAAAATGAAGTAAAACTGATAACTTCAGAGGTAGCTAGGACACTGAAAACTAGTTTTCACCTGAAAGTCATTTGCCAAAGAGCTTTGTTTTTCATGGTTCTGTAGGCACAGGTACCAGGTGATGAAATTCAAGTACCGTTCACACACACACACACACACACACACACCCCAATATGAATTGGGACTCCCAGGGTGAACACAGGTAAATTGCCTGTTTCAAAACCTGGCATTGAGTGGGTGAGGCAGAAAACATCTGTGAGAATTTGTAACTACAAGCTGGTCCTTATGTAGAATGGTAGCCTGAATTCACAGTCCCTACGTCCTCTAAAAAGCTGCAAGCTGAGAATTTAGTTTATATATTGGTCCCAGGCTAACAGTGCTTCCAGGAATCTGGCAGAAGCAAACACAAATCCTGCCTGGAGGAACTGGCCTTCAGCCCAGGCTTCCCCAAATATGATCCCAAGAAATATGAGTTCACAGTCTGGAATTATAGAACACACATAGAAAACAAGGACCCATGAATGACAGACAGTAGGAAAAAATAGCATAATCAGATTCATAACAACCTCAGCTATAGGGAGTTCTCAGACAAGAATTTACAATCAGCCTAATATGTTTCAAAAGTTACTCTAGTAAACTCAAGTAGGAGTTGACTATATGAGTAGAAAGCAAGAGTCTAAAAATATAAAACAGCCCTGGCTAGGTAGCTCAGCTGATTAGAGCATCATCCTGACACACCAAAGTTGTGGGTTCGATCCCTGGTTAGGGTACATACAAAAATCAACCAATGAATGCATAAATAAGTGGAACAACAAATCAATGTCTTCCTCTCTCTCTAAAAAAAATCAATAAATTAGACTTCCAGCCAAGATGGAGGCATAGGTAGACTCCTTGCACAAGCAAAAGAAGGACAACAACAAATTTCAACAAAAGCCAACCAGAACTGCCAGAAAATAGAACTGTATGGAAGTCCAACAACCAAGGAGTTAAAGAAGAAACGTTCATCCAGATCAGTAGGGGGGGTGGAGTCGGGCAGCCAGGGTGGAGAGAACTCATGGCAAGGTGGCAGCTGGAGGACCAGGGCGGGCAAGGAGGCAGCTGGTGGAGAGGGCAGTCCCACATTTGTGTGCAGATAAACTGGGAGGAACAACTGGGGAGCAAGACAAACCGCACAACCCAGGGTTCCAGCACAGGGAAATAAAGCCTCAAAACCTTTGACTGAAAAAACCTGTGAGGTTGAGGCAGGAGGAGAAACTCCCAGCCTCACAGGAGAGTTCATTGGAGAGACCCACAGGGTCCTAGAATGTACACAACCCCGCCTCCCCATTCACCACCAGAAGGGCCCAATTTGCTTATGGGTAGAAGGCAGAAGTGACTGAAAGCTAACAGAGAGCTGAACAAGCAGGATTGTTTGCTCTCGGACCCCTCCCCCACATACAGCACCACAACTCAGTGTCGGAGGTTGCCCTGCCCTGGTGAATACCTAAGGCTCCGCCCCTTACTAAGTAACAGGGAAATGGCTCAAATGAAAGAATAGATCAAAGCTCCAGAAAAAATACAACTAAACAACAAAGAGATAGCCAACCTATCAGATGCAAAGTTCAAAACACTGGTAATCAGAATGCTCAGAGAATTGGCTGAGTATGGTCACAAAATAGAGGAAAAAGTGAAGGCTATGAAAAATAAAGTAAAGGAAAATGTACAGGGAACCAATAGTGACAGGAAGGAAACCGGGACTCCAATCGATGGTTTGGAGCAGAAGGAAGAAATAAACATTCAACAAGAACAGAATAAAGAAACAAGAATTCAAAAAAATGAGGAGAGGCTTAGGAACCTCCAAGACAACTTTAAATGGTCCAACATCCAAATTATAGGGGTGCCTGAAAGAGAAGAGGAAGAGCAAGAAATTAAAAACTTATTTGAAAACACAATGAAGGAGAACTTTCCCTATCTGGCAAGGGAAATAGACTTCCAGGAAGTCCAGGAAGCTCAGAGCCAGCAGCTCCTGAATCCGAGTCCCCAAAAAGTTGGACCCAAGGAAGCACACACCAAGGCATTACCCACGATTAAAGATAAGGAGAGAATCTTAAAAGGAGCAAGAGGAAAGGAGAGTTACCTACAAAGGAGTGACTATTAGACTATCAGCTGATTTCTCAGAAAAGAAACCTTATAGACATGAAGGCCCCTGGAAAGAAGTATTCAAAGTCATGAAAGGCAAGGACCTACATCGAAGATTACCCTATCCAGCAAAACTATCATTTAGAATGGAAGGGCAGATAAAGTGCTTCTCAGATAAGGTAAGTTAAAGGAGTTCATCATCCCAAGCCCTTACAATATGAAATGTTAAAGGGACTTATCAAAGAAAAAGAAGATAAAAAATATGAACAGTAGAATGACAACAAACTCACAACTATCAACACTGAACCTACAGAACAAAAACTAAGCAAACAACTGAAACAGGAACAGAATCACAGAAATGGAGATCACATGGAGGGTTATCAGTAGGGAGGGGTAAAGGAGAGAAAGGGGGAAAAGGTACAGGGAATAAGTAGCATAAATGGTAGGTAGAAAATAGACAGGGGGAGGTTAAGAATAGTATAGGCAATGAAGAAGCCAAAGAACTTATATGTATGACCCATGAACATGAACTAAGGGGGGGTGGGAATGAGGGTGGGAGGGGTGTGCAGGACACAGGGGAATAAAGGGGGGGAAATGGGATGACTATAATAGCATAATCAATAAAATATATTTTTAAAACAATAAATTAAAAACATTTAAAAAGAAATATTAAAAATAAAAATATTATGACAGAATTTAACAAGAACCAAATAGAACTTGTTTTAAGGGATATTAAGTATATGTATGTATTTATTTATTTATTTATTTATTATTGTTGTTCAATTACAGTTGTCCAAATAGAACTTTTACAAATGAAAACTATAGTAAGTTAAATTAAAAACTTCACGCACACAGATAACAGATTAGACACAGCTGGGAAGAAAAATCAGTGAACCATAGATCTGACAAATTTATCAACAAAAGGCCAAAGAAATGAAAATGAAAAAAAGCAGTAAGCTATAATAATATATCTAACAGCATTCTCGAAGAAGAGAAGGAGGGGACTGAGGTTGTATTTGAAAAGATAAAGGCTGAGAGTTTCCAGAACTGATGAAAGATGCGAACTTACAAAACCTGGAATACCAACGTCCTAAGTCACATAACCAAAAAGAAACGTATCCTGAGGCTCTTCATAGTGAAAGTGAAAAACACCACAGAATATCTTTAACGTGTGGGGGGTGGTGGGGTGAGGGGGACAGAGAGACTGCCTTTGAAAGAAGGAGCTGTGTATAGAGATGTCACTCATCACGAGGCCCAGGGCTCAGAAAGGATCTGGAGAGACAGGAGGGCGACGAGACTTGGGCTGGATGCGAGTGTGCACTAGTGTTTGGCGTGGCACTCGAGGAACAGTAGACTAGCAAAATGGTGAAAAGGTACTTTAATTCATTTTTTACATAATAGTAAAACATTTTCAATTGTCCATTTCAAGGAATATTTATAAAGCCTAGGAGTGCTATGGGAGAGGGGACCAAGTGGAGATTTTAGAGGGCTAAGCCCCTCCATTCACAGCGCTCCAGGGGTTGGCTCGGATTTCTGCTTACAGGGAATCACATACCAATGCGCACATTTGGGGGAATTCACCAGCACCTCCTCACAGCCCCGAACCAGACCTGCCCCTAGGCTCCCAAGCCAGCGGCCCCAAGGTCCGGGTGCACCAGAAGGTGCCGATGCAACCGCTGCCTTTCCACTGATGGCCGCTTTGGAAGCCCCACTTGTTTCTGGGCCCTGGGTAGAAAGCCGAGCCCCCTGAGGAATGGGGGGATGGTGCTCGTGGAGTCTGAGAGCTCCCACACGTGGCACTCGATGGCTGCTCCCGGATCCCAAGCTCAGACCCCTTCTTTCCGTTCCAGGTCCTTGTTCTGGCCTGGAGGGCCAGGAGCACTTAGAGGCAAGCGGTAGGCTCCTCGCAGGGAAGCGAGGCCCTACACGGCTGGGGTCTGCCCCTGTAGGGGTTGGAGCTGGCGGAGTTCACCGTTAGAGTCCCGCTGCAAGGCTCAGACAATGGAGTGATCAGTCTCCTCCCTGCAGGCGGTGCTTTCTGGTTGAGATGCGGGAAGTGGGGGGTGCTGGGTCTGGCGCAAAGCAGCCGCCCAGCCAATCAAGAGCCACATTATCCGCGAATTCCTTTTTCCATGACAACTGCTCTGGAGTCAGCTCCAAGTTCGGAGTCCTGCATCTTAAAAGACCACTTCGCAGGTCCAGTCGAAGTTCAAAGCACCCCAGCAGGGCCAGAGAGATCGGTGTGGGGGGCCTCCAGGTGTCCAGTGTGGTGCCCCCAAACCTCTTCAAATGCCAGAGGGGTGGGCAGGAGGCCACCCCTCTGCTTGAGGAGCAGATGATGTGGCAGTCAGCGAGGGCAGAGGCAAAGGGATCCGTGGTTAATGCCAAATGCTTTACATGTCACCTACCCTATCTTTAACATCCAGGTGGATTTGACCTGCCTAGGCCCTAATTGGTCCTGTCTTCTGGCTGGGACCTCCCCCATAACACAAGACTATATCCAAGTTCCAGTCACTTAAAAGCGTGTATAAAAATGTTCCATCTTCTGGTTTCCACAAAATCTCGTAAGAGATGGGGCCTGGAGAAGGCAGCCCGCCAGATCCGATACTAAGAGCCAGCAGCTCCTGGAATCCGGGTCCTCTGTCTTCCGTGCACTTTTGGGCCGGCAGTATAGGACTGGGGCACTAAGTGGGGTTGTGCAGCTTCAGCCCTCCACTTCGGACATCTGAGGTGGAGTTTCCAATGGGATGCAGGGGAAGCCAGGCTCAGACCCCTGGTCCCTTTGTTCAATCAAACAAGACCTACTTCAGTTTGGAGCTTTCAGGGCATCAGGCCGCAGAGTGCTGGGCTTGAGTGTCACAGGCCGTCACTATAATTTTCTGCTATTGTAGTCGTATGCATAACAATAATGCAAGCTTTAAGTTGGCAGTTTCTATCTTATAGGACCAGGCTAGGCACTTTTATCAACTGAATTTAGCAACCTTTCAGGTATAAACATATGGGGAAACAGACGCCGAGAATTTAAGAAACTTGTCAAGGTCACTCAGCTACCAAGTGTGAGGTCCTGGATTCAAGTGGCCTCTCTCTCAGGCATGCTCTTGACCTCTGTGCATGTTGGTACCTCCCCATGTTACAGCTGAGTCCCTGGTGATCCTGACCTGAAGGGCCCTCCCGTGGGCCCTTATACCTTGACCCTGTATGCTTACCACAGCTTTTCTACAGGGCCGTTCAAGGCCCCTGTGGGTCACCCACCCTGTCAGTCTTCAGGCCAGAGCCCGGCTGGCGGCATTGCCCCAGACCTGATGACCAATGCTGTGCATGCAGGCCACCGAACTGGCACCGTCAGCTGTACACCAAATTGCTTCCTTATTTCCAGTAGATTCAGGGTTTAATTTTTTCATTAATTAACATATACATTTACACATTTTATATGTTGAAATAGGCATCTTTTTTTTTGGCATGCCCAATATCCTTTCCCTTATGTCTTAGTAACAGCACCTCCCTTTCTTTGGGGGAAGGTCTTTTCCCTTTCTGTCTTCATAGAAGCGACTGGTGAAGCGACCAACCACTGCTCCCCACGTGACCCAAATCAGGGCACTTATGTCCCCCTGGGTGTTTCCTGCAGCTACTGGTAGAAGGAAGCCCTTTCCCCCAGATTGTAGCATGGCTGTGTGAGTTTGAGGCCAACACACAGACGGGAGCCCAGACTGTAGGCTGGGAGAGAGGGAGGGAGGAGGAATAGGGACTGGGAGAAGGGATAGGAGATGGGGCAGGGAGTTGAAGAAAGGGGATGAGAGAGTGAGAGAGGAAACGAGAGGAGAGGGGGAGAGAGAGAGAGAGAGCGCGCCTTGTCTGTGTCAGACCTGCATTAGCTGCCCCTGTACGCAGCTCTAGCCCTACTGTTTCATAGTTTTATTACATGCAGTGATCATTTCCTCCTTTTAGTCTTATGCAAGTTTAAAATGGCTTCTCTGACTTTTGCAATCAGAGTCCTAGATAACATTCACATTATGTTAACTACTTCCATGCTCAAAATATTCAAAACAGAATAAAGCCAGCTCCCTTGTACAGTTTGTTTTGAGTTAATTATAGACTTACTTCTTTTTCATAAGACGGTGACAAAGTAGTACAGAGAGGCCCCATATGCCCATCAACCAGCTTCCCCCATAGTGGCACTTTACCAGGAAATTGATATTGGCACAATAGTTAACTAACCTACATACCTTACTTGGATTTTCCCTCTTTTGCATATACTTTTAAAAAATGCCCCGGTGTGTAATTCTACAGCACTTTATCACATGTGTAGATTCATATGACTCAAGACACAAAACTCCTATCACCACAAAGGAACTCCCTTGATGTGATGGTGATACCCTTCTCGCATCCATCACTACCACTGGCCTGTTCCCCATCTCAATACTTTTGTTATTTCTAGAACATTACATAAATGGAATCGCACAGTATGTGACCTTTTGAGACTGCCTCTTTTATAAAACTCAGAATAATGCCCTTGAAGTCCATTCAAGTCACTGTGTGTTAATAGTTGATTCCTTTTTATTGCTGAGTACTATTCTACTGTATGGATGTACCAGTTTGTCACTAGTTCAATCTAACGAAAGTTCTTTACACAGATATAGAGGGGTATAAAATGTCCATAAGGAAAAGAAATGAACACTCAGTCCCCCAGGCCCACACAATGAGCTGTGAATGCCTGGAGCCTTACCTCAGACACCCCAGGGTGACATCTGATAAGGTTTGGTCTTGGTTAGTTTTCTAATCATTACTGACCCTGGCAGCCTACCCTCAAGTAAAATACTTGAATCATCCACAAGTCCCAGAAAATGTTTTATAATTCAACAAGAGTTCACTGACCATGCAAGTAGCCCAAGCTTTCTGAGTCTGCCGTTCTGTGCTGCATCACAAAACCTCCCTGGTGGTGGTCTGCTACTGCGGGCCAGACTGGAGGGAATCAGACTTTTGCTCCACCCCGGGTATGGTGACTCAGGCTGAAGCCAGGGGCAACACCTCACTGGCAATGTAGTCCCTGCAGGTAACAAGGGCCAGGGGACAGGAGACCTCACTTTGACTTCTGACTCAGCCACCCAGCCCTTCCAGACAGGCCTTCCTCAGGTCAGTCACTCGCCCCCTTGTTTATCAAGTCTCTTGTTTGTCAATGGATGGGATGCACCCCAGGAGTGCCCTAGCATCCCGTCTCTGCCCTGACCCAGTGACCTGATCTGTTCCATCCCAGGCTCTCCTCATGGGAGTTATGAAAACTATCCACTCAAGGAAGGCTTTCCCCACAGGTACCTCTGTGCCTTCTGAGACAAGGTGTTCATTGACACTGGAACTGGTTGGTTGCGCGGAGAGATTCATCCCACCATGTCCGCTAAGATAAAAATGACATCTGAGGGCTTTTGCTGCCAAACACGGGATTCTGCTTCAAGACAAGAAAGTGGACAAAATAAGCCAAGGACAAGGCAGGGAAGGAGTATAAAGAAAGAGTGAGACTAGAAATTAAATAAGACTATTCTCACATCATATTTATTGAATTAACTACGTTTGCCCTCGAGTTTCCCCCCATTATTGCTTTAATGATGAATATCTAGAGGCTATTTCTTAATGTATGAGTTTTTAAATAAACTTGCAATTTAATTAACTTGCAAGTGTTCTCATCAAGGTAATTTTTGTCCATGGCTAATGTTCTCCAACATTGCAACCAGATACGTGAACTCAGGGGACCTGGGCTAGGTTGCCATTAAGCTGAGCCAGCCAGGGGCCCGGTTACAGAGATATATGACTGCCAAGTGGGTTCTAGCCCCAAGAGGACCTTACCCACTTGTATACCCAGTCTACCCAGGGGTCTCCTGTCCCCTGGCCCAGTAATTGGGTACACAGTTAACTGGGCTGAGTTTATGAAATGAAGGCTATGCTTTATTACAAAGAGTAATGGGCTTTGAGATCAGCTAAGCCAGCTTCTTGATTTGATGGAAGGAATAGAAGTTCAGAGAGGGAAAAAGACAGTACTTGGATAAGAAATGGTATGAGAAGAAAAAAGATGCACATAATCAGTTGAAGGAGACTCAAGTAATATTGTGGAATAATGGGTTTTAAAAGAAGTTATCAAGTGAAAGATGGGGTTTAAAACAATTTAAATTAAAAAATGTTAATTAAAAAAAATAGAACACGTTGCAAGACACCTGGTCTTTGGTCATTTGCATCGTTTTCTTCCTTTCTTGTCCATTTTCTCTTCAGCTGTATTTCCAGGACTGCTGTTTTGTGGTCTCCAGCAAAGTCTTTTTTTCTTTGGGTTTCTATTTCATCTGTAAAATGAAGCATCTGTTTTGGCTGATCCAAAACAATCCCAATCCCATTTTATGTTTTTCCCCACAACTGCTATGTCTGACTTAACCAGCGAAGGTGTGACCTGAGCAGAAGTGAGAAAACATGAAGGTGGAAATCAACTGGGTCCTTTGTCCCTGCCTTGGCCTTTGCTTGGAACTGGTGGCCACTGACCTGCCAGCATCCGAGACGCCACGGCTGGGGGCTTCTCAGCACCTACCCAGCCTTGTTCTAGGGAAAATGCAGCTTCAGGCTCCACGGTTACCATGGCGACACTTCAGCGAGTTTAGTCTCTGTTGCCCCCTAGCGGGCAACCTGCAGCTCCGTCTTTTTCCTTGAGGGGTGTGTTCCTCTGGGCAGCTCTGTCCAGGGAGGTGGTGGCCTGTGAACTGGCCCCTCTACTGCTGGACCCTGTGCTGAGCCTTGGCTTCAGCCGGTCCACTCCTTGCCCTGCCTCTTCAACCATTCTAGCTTCTCTACCCTGCGGACAGGCTTCTCTGGCTTTGTCGCCTAGACACAATAGCCCTAACCACCCACCCGTTCCAGCCAGGCTTCTGGGGACTTAAGAAGGGTCTTACCCTGGGCACTTCTGGAGTCCCTTTAAAGGCCAAAACATTCTGACTTGTTGTAAACTAAAACACCCTTCCCTTGGCCAGACCCCCCTAGCAGCCCTAGATTCAAACCTCAGCTTCTGAAGCCACTTCTTCACACGGACCTTGTCCAGGCTTGGGATGGGATCCCACAGCAGGACAGCCTCACCCCGATCCAGGGAGGCACAAGTGTGGCGGTGGTGGGGGGCATTGCTGGAGCTGGACAAGGCAGCCTCAGGTGGGAGATGCGCAAACCTACAGACAAGCCATGGAGGTGGAAGTGCGCAGTGGCAAGTTGATGGCACAGGATGTTCTGGGAGAACGCATGGGGAAGAGGGACACACTACAGCCTCAGCCAGAAAGAGTGGCTCCTTGGGGAAGGTGATGCTGAATTGCAGCTCCAAGGATGAATAGGCATTTGGGCTGGAGTAGAGATTTCAGTGATGTTAAGCTTTAAGTGGGCTAAGGTCTTCTCTTCAAAGTCTGTCTTCCTGGAGGTGTTATTTCTCATCAGCCACCCACAGATTCTGCATCTCTTTCTTGGCCCTTTCCTTTTCTCCTCCTGTCCCCTTTCCCTGGGCAATCTCCTCTAGCCTCATGATTGTAACCAGCACCCCTTTGCTGCGTGTGGTCCATTGTACCGGATCACATGCAGTCCCTTCTACCTGGACTGCTTTTGACTTAGTTGCCTACATAGTGAACTGCTGTTCATCCTTCAAAACCCAGCTTGACATTCACTCCCTTCTGGTGCCTTCTCAGAACCACTCTTTCAACTAGGCATTTTCGTTCCGCAAATTTCTGAGCCCCAAGTGTTAGCTCCAGAATGTGGCCCTGTGTTTTACCTTTCTATTCAATTGACTGTCTCCCCAACTGCCCAGGATCTCCTGGGCGCAGACACAGGCAGGGCTGTGTCTTTTGTCTTCTTAATCCTCAGGCTTTAACATTCACTCCCTAAATGAATGGATGGTTGGATGGATAAATGTAAGCATAGCTTTTCATTGTAGAATAAACAAGAAACACCCAAGTTAACAGGGCTGGCACCTTCTGATTCCCATCTCTGTCCCCTAACACTGTCCCAAAAGAATTTGGCCATATGTTATTAAATTAAAGTGCATTAAAATCTGCTTGAAATAACCACAGACTCCCCCGCTTCCCTGAGCCCGCAATGACCACATTACATCTCCAGGCACAGAAGCCTGACATTTCATTGCAAAGTCATTTTCTTCTCATTTCCTTATGTTGCTAAAATATTCTCTTTCTCTTCACTTCCCCTTTGTGTTCTCATTACTCACATTTAGTTAAATTTATCTGCTGTCATGTAATCAACAGAGATAGGCCTTGCCAGTGTGGACGTTCCTAGGGTACTGCCTGGCCTTCTAGACCATCTGTCTCCTCCTGAGCCATTCTGAGAACAGGACCGAAACCCCACCCCGGGGCTGCTGGCCTGACCCTTGGACCCTAGATTTCTCCCTAATGAAACTCTGACTCAGGTCCTTCCTCCCCCTACATCCATTGCCTTCCTCTCTTCAGCCTTCTCCTGTTCTGTTTCCTGGGTCATGGTTTTCATTCTGCCTCCAGGCTTGGCACTTCCTGAAACCCCTTTAGTCACAGTGAGCAAAGGGTCTTATAATACTTCCTTTAATGAGTTCCCTGAGTAAAGTCCTTAACGGGACAAAATGTATAACAGGGCAGCTGGGGTGGGGGTTGTTTGGTGTCTGCTTGGGACACTACTATATCCATGATGTTTCTGTGGCTGGCCGGGACACCCTTCTCCCTCTCACCTGCCCACCTATCCTGATAATGCGGGGTGGAAACAATTCTTCTCTCTGGAGAGAGTTCGCAAAGACCAGAAAGGCACATTTTGGCCTGGAGTAGAATCCCAGTTTGGCTCTCAATAACTGTGTCACTTAGGGATTGCCTTGGGACTTAGAGCTTAGAAGTTCTCAGGACAGAGGCAGTGGGAGGCAGGATCAGAAGCCCAGGATGGCTGCCATGTATCGGCCATGTGCAGCGGGCTGAACTCTTGGCATATTTGGGGACTTGGGGCTGTGACTTTCTGTCCCCAGGGTGATATTGAAGGATACTTGCTCCTCACCTTGAGCTTGTAAAAAACGGCTTCTGTAAGATACTCAAAAAGCACAATACATGTGCTCTGGAGCTTCAACGGTACAGTGAACTGGGACAACTCACACCAGAGGAATCTCAATGACAGGAGACAGGGGAGTAGATGGTTTTGCCAGGCAGCTAGGAAAGTAGCCATGGTGGGACTTACTTGCCTGTCCAGAGATCATGAAAGCAAAGGATGCCCGGATATTTCCAGTGGACGAAAGGTGGCCGCTGACACGAGAGAGCTAGAGTGGGGTCGTTTCACCGCCTGATAAACAAAGTCTCCTGGAGAAAGAAAGCCGAAAGTCAGTGCCAGGCCAAAGGGTAAATAAAGAAGGGGTTATATGGAAGACTTAGCTTAAATTTCATCCAGAGGCAAGAAAAAAATTAGCTCCATGGTATACATTGAAAGGACAAAGGGAGACAAAGACAAATTGTTTTATAGTTCTACTTTATGAGTCATTAGGCTGCCCATAAATTATCTTATTTAATTTTTTTCTTTAATGAGATGTACTTCATTCTTGTGTCAATTCAAAACATACTCATATTTCTAGAACAAGATCATATCTCTAGCCTACACTCATCTACATTTTTTATGATCTCTAGTTGCATCTAGGTCAAAAAGATCTATGATCTTTATTATTTCCAAATAGTTTATGGTCTCGAATTCAGAAGTCACTTAATTTTCACAACAGCCTTGGAAGGGAAGGGCTGTTGCCATCCCTGTTCCACTTTTAAGGATCAGAAATTGACAAAGGGGCTCGAGGATACACAGGAGAAAATGGGATTCAGGTTTAATTGGGGCTGGGGTGGGGGTGCAGGCAATGGTAGTGCCATTAGGGGGGAAACGAGGGGCTTCGGCAGCCTTCCCCCAAGTCTCCATCTCCACCCCCATTCTTAAGTATTGCCAGCTATTGTTTTTACTGGTTCCCAGTGGGGCCTCCTGACAAACCCCTACAGGACAGTGGCTCTGAAGCTGCCCAGGACTTTGACAAGGACAAAATATACAGCAGGGATGAGGCACTCTGCTCCCAGCAGACCTTCACAGACGGGCTGGCAGGTAGCTTCCTTGGATAACAGTGGCTTTCAAACTGCTAGGTCCAGTGTCATGACTAGATGAACCCACGGCCATGCTTGTGTGAGTTCAAGTTTTGCAGGGAGCAAGACCCAAGTGCCCCTCGGCAGAAAGTGGGGTTGCCCAGAGCTGGGAGACTGGTGAGGGGGTCCAGGCCCAGTACCAGGGAGAGGCTACCTGAGACTAGACAGTTCCCAGGAGGCCTGGAGGGCTCTCACATTAAACTCCATCCCAGGATTTCCTGGCTCCCTGTAGGAACATGTGCCTCCTTATAGCCTTGGCTGTCAGTGGTTCTATTCTCACATCGTCACATCTCTAAGAAAGAAACTAAATAACTGGCTTTCATAAAAATTTACAATTCCCTGTATGCACTGGCCAACACCAGATTCTTCCTTTCTTACTGCCACTTATTTATAGGTATTATACCTCTAAGAAGGCAACATGCCCCAAAGAAGGCCATGGGCCCTTGTCCCCCAAACCTCCTTTCTGCCATTTTGTTTCCTTGGAACAGATGGAGGAAATGGGCAGGCTGGCATCGAACTGGTTCTGAAGGGGCTGGTCTTGCATTACCCTTCACTGGGACCTCACAGGTGATTTAACCTAAGTCTGGAAGAGGCTGCATCAGGGATATCTAGTGGGTGTTCTTTTAAATCAGAAACTCCTCTTTCATTTTTTCCAGTGAGAGGGTTTCAGCAGGTGTTGAAAAGTCTAAGGCAGCAGAGGGGGAGCTACAATAAGCAGCACGTGTCCGGCATCTAATTTGGTTTGACTTGTTTTCCTGGCCGTGGGGACTTGGAGCCAGGCATAAGAAGCGCGGGCTGTGGAGGTGACAGGTCCTGCCTCACGTCTCCGACTCCCTCCAGCCCAAGTGTTTACTCTCCAGCCACGGAGCCAGGTGAAGGGAGATTGGTTTTGATCACGTTTGAAAAGCCCCAGCAAAATCTCTCCCAAACTTTCCACCATCAAGCAAGAGGGTGATTTATTAAACATGAGTCCAACTAGGCCAGCTTTCCTGGTCGGCTAAAATTGGCCTAAAAAGAAAGTAATTTGTGGTTGTCAGATCCTAAATTAAATGATTCAAATACTACTGTGGCTGATTAAAGGACTTTATTCAATTTCCTCTTGACTGCATGTTCTGTGAAGGCAGGAGAGATACTGTTTCTAGAAGGAAAGCAATACTCAGAGACCATTGATTTAATCTAATGGATGGTATTTATTAAACATGGTTGCCCCTCCCTTTTTTGATGAAAGGGGAGACAAAAGGTGGAGGAGGAAATGATTGTTTAACATGAATGTCTCTCCCCCTGCCAGGCATCTGGGTAGGAGCCTCTACAGTGAACCAGGCTGGGTGCCTGAGGAATTTTTAAAGGACCCTTAAAAGACCTCTAGGCTACAATAATAAAGGTTAACAAATGAAACTCCAGACAAGGAAACAGAAAAAAACGGAATCTGGGATGGTAGCAGATAGTCTAATAGTAGTACCTGCATCACCCAGGGCCCCAGGGGAAGGGGCAACCCTTTGTACAGGCCACCTTAGTGCCCTTCATTCTTGTCCCCGCTGACTGGACCACAAGGGGGCCATGACCCAGAGCAGCCAATCCAGAGATATATGATGGGCCCCGCCATAAAAGAGATGAGCTGGGTTGGGGACATGAATGAAAAACTGCAGCAATGAGGCAGTTAGCAGCAGGTGCAGACAACGAAAGGAGGAAAGGGAGGGTCAGGAGATGTTCAGATCAGCAGTATGTTCAGATGTGAGGAGGCAGAAACCGTCAGGAAGCAGAAGGTAGGAGAAAGGGAAAGGAAGGTCAGAGTGAAGGGGGAACAAAGAAGAGAGCAAGCTGGGAGACAGACCCTGTGACCCTGGGAGAGAGGGGGAGAAACCATCTGGCCCCCAGAGTGGCCCTGACTCTCAGCTGCCTTCTGATCCAGGTGCTGTCCCAGTTTTTGCTCATCTTGAAAACAAGTTCACCCCTTCTTAAGGGGGTCCAAGCAGGACTCAGAAGAGCCCCAGAGGACACAAGAATCAATAAAAGTTCTCCAGTACTGAGCAAAAGGGCAGTTTACCACGAAGCATAAGCAAGTTTTAGAGAGTGATTCATCCAATTTCAAACAGATGCGATGCGATGATCAAAACAGTGGGGGAAGGCAATGGCTTTCTGGTTACAGCAAGAAGGTGGTAGGCACTGGGAAAGAATTGGGTTCACCTCCTCACTGGCTACCTGATATCCTTCTGTCCTTACTCGGGGCTTCTGTCTCTGGTGGAAAGGAGGCCATGCAGACCACAGTCGTGGCCTGGCCTTCCGACCCCAGGTCAGCAGTCAGGGAACTCACTGAAGGGAAGTTCACTATGAATTCTAGGTGCCTTCAAGATCTAGCCATGCAGAGAGACCACAGACCTGGGCACCCAGGATCCTCATGGACCATTGGTAGCTGCAAATGCACTCACCCAGAACTCCCTAGGGCGTCTGCGCAGGCTGCCCTTTCAGAGACTAGGATGCAGGTTAGATGCAATGGTCTTCCCAATAATGAAACATCTCTCAGTGCATCTGATAGGGCTGAATTTTGCTGCTGTCTCAGCCCAGGGGCCGGTAATCTGGATCAGTTATCCTAACCCAAATACCAGTAGGGCTTTCCTTTCTATTTCCCCAGATCATCCCATCCTCTCCTGAGACTCATGAGGACAGTTGTCACCTGGGGCAAGTTGCAGGGAAGTGAGTGAATGCCCAGGGCAAAGGCAAATGTTACCACCACTTAATGGCTAGCAGGCAAGTCTGTCCTTCCTGAATACTTGGCATGGCCCTGGGCACAGGCAAAGGATCATTAGTAGCTGGACAAGAGCGAACCACCTCCTGTACTGGCCTCAGGGACTGGCCTCCAGGCCCTGTGCCTGGAATGCTCTTCCCACAGATAACCACAAGGCTCTATCCCTCATTCTTTAGGTCCCTGCTCAAGTGACACCTTCAACTGCCCTTATCCCACCTGTCTTAGAATATGGTTATATGTTTATGGTCTGTCTCTCTCCACTGGAATGTAAGCTTTGTGTTTCGGTATTTGTTCCCCTGCACCTAGAATAGGACCTGGCTCACAGTAGCATCTGATAAATACTTGTGGAGTAAATTATTGAATGCATTATTTTAATTTATACTTTGCTATTTAGCCAGAGTGTACATTTTTCATATGTTGAGAACCAGTCTAGCGTGGTGAGTCAGGCCATTCCCTTGCCATTACTGTGTGGGCTTGAGCAAGTAAGTCACTTAGCCTCCTGTGCCTCAGTTAACATGGGTAGAATGGTAATGCTTTGCTCCGCCCTGGTAGCATTGTCAAGAGATTTAAAGTTGATAGGCTTGCAACAGATCCTGCCCATGTAAACATCAGCTTTACGTTTCACTGCCATTTGTATTTCATTTCAAATGTCTGTACCTATCCTTTGACCATTTTTATAGGGGTTATTTTTCTAGTTGACGGGCAGGAAGTCGACGGGAGCTCCTGTGCTGCGTGAACACAGCCTACACAGCCTCCAGGGGGCGCCCGGGGCCCGCGCTGCCAGGACTAGGCAGCCCAAGGTCTGAGAACTCCGATTGGAGCCGGGACCTGGGTCCACCTGCGTTTGTCCCATTTGTCCCCATCCTATCCCTATTCCCCACTAAAGGATGGTGAGGGGCGCGGATGGCTGGACGCGTTTTCTAAGGACTGCAGCCTCCAGCTTTGGTCCCGGCTTCCTCCCACCTGGAGCTTCCGAACCAATAATGGATGGTGCCACTGCCCACCACGCCCACGGCGACCCTGCTGTAGTAAGCAAGGCTGCTTACCTGAGAGTCTCGGAGGATGCCCCCTGTCAGCTGTTCACAATTCACAGGGGGTGGGGGGTTGAGAACAAAGTCCTGGTTATTGTACTTGGAAGAACTTTGCACAATAACACGTCTTCACCAGCGTTTCACTGTGATCCTAGGAACTGGGGACAGAAGCCCAGGTGGGGTAGGGGGAGAGGGAGGCCGCAGATCGGGATTCCCGCTATGTCGTCACCAGGCAGCAGCTCCCCACCCAGGAAAGGGCAACAGATAGCAGCAGCGGGGGGAGAGGGATGAAGATGATGGGACACAGGGGCCCAAGAGGACAGAGGGATGGCCACAGCGTCGCGGCGGGACATGAAGGGGCATAAAATCCTCGGGTCTGTGGACCAGAGGTCTCCACGGGGCAGAGGGTGAGGAAGATACAGGGTGCTTAGTTTTGATCGAGATGGCCAAGACTACAGGGTCAGGTCTGGAAAGGGCAGGAACTGGAGGGGGCATTAAGGAAGCTTGTGACCTGGACTGGTGGGATGGGTCGTTCACACCCTGTAAACATTACCCAAGATGAAGGTCTTTGAGGTGAGAAACGGTGAGCCAGGGCCCAGAGCAAGGGCTGGGAAGGACAGCATGCAGGAGCCTCAGAGGTGGAGGGTGTGTGTTCAAAGGCACAGGAGCCATGATCTCCGGGGCATTGGATCAGGGTCTGGAGACCGAGCAGCAACCCCAGGGGCCAGGGAGAAGCTGTGGTGGGAGGGGACAGATTCGAAACAGGAGATGGAAGGAGAGGCTGGGCATGTGTCGATGGAAGATGGCCTGTTTTACCAGGGAGGAGGACTGCAGATGGGGAGGGGGCGTGTTATGAGACTTCAGAGGATGGAAGGACAGGATGGGGTGACCAGGGGTATGAGAGTGGAAAGCTGGACAGGCCCCAAGGGCAGTAGAGACCTCACTGGGCTGCTGCTTCAAAGGACCCATCTCCTGTTAAGAATGCCCTGTGCCGTGACAGGTCCTCAGAGAGAGGGCCAGTCAGGGCTCTCAGTGAGCTCAGAGGAGCCCCACACGTGAGAATGCTTCTGGAAGCATTAAGTGCTTTAAAAGGCCCACTGCTTGGCATGTCAGCCCCATTAGAGGGAACATTCTATCAGAACGGAGGCACAAGTAGGTTGTTTGATGGTAATTGCTTTCCTAACCCATAGAGAAAATGCATTACAAACCCACCACAATTAAGTAAAGTGGTCACATTCCTCTTTTTTGATTTAGAGCTATTTAGAAGTATTAGCTACTGACTTTGCTTCCAGGGTTGTTTTTTTTTTTTTCCTTTCTCAATGGAAACTTCTTTTCTTTTGAATCCCATAAAATATTCTAAGTGCTCCAGGAGGGAGACATGAAAAGATGTTTGCATTTCCAGCTCTGCAGCCAACCATCGCTCAAATAATACCCTCCATGTGTAACCTGGGAGTTTAATATCCTCAAATATTCATAATTATGCAGATAGCGCTAAGAAATGTTCAGTTTATTCATAGCTGGATAATTATCGGCCTCCAACTTTCACAACCTCATAACTCCTTCTCAAAATTCAGTGGTATTCCTCGGCCACTTAAGGCACGCAGGGTGCATGGAATCGGCGGGCAGATCCCTAAAGGGGCAAAGAGATGGATGTAGAGCGCTCAGCTCTCCCTAGCACACTGCAGCCCCCTCCCCTGCCAGGCAAGACTTCCCTTTCCCCAGAGCATGAAAAGTCCAGATGTGACAGGCAAATGGCTTTCAACTCCACTGGGCATGAGGAAGAGCCAATGTATTATACAAACACGCACACACAAAAGGAGGACTCAGTTATTCCCAACAAATCCTGTAATCACCCATGGATGAAATCCCAAGTCCAGGGGTATCCCATGGAGTCTCAGATGCTCCCTGAAAAAGGGTGCTGTAGTCGGATAAGCATGCAAAGCACCCCACCCTCTAACTCTATGCCTCTTTGGACAGGCACAATGCCCACCCTCTATTAAGGAGAGACAACACCCTCCTGTCGTCTCTCCTGCTGCTCCCTCTGCTCCATGCACATTCCCAGAAAAAATATCAAGACTATTTTCCCTGAATAATTACCCACCCCCTCTCCATCCACCTACACACATCTTTCCCGCTTTGAAGTGGCAGCTGCTCTGATATCTTTAAGTGGACCTCACTCTGAATCTACCAATCAGGTGGAGTTAGAGTTAAATTAAGGGAACTGCCAGCTGAGGCTGAGGGCAAGGGACCTGGGTACCAGCTCTCCCCTCCCCAAGCTTGCTGCCCCTCTGTCTGCACTGTGGTCACCTTCCCACTTCTCTACGACTGGGAGTGCAAGGTTCTATGGGTCGCCCGGTCCTCCTTCCGCTGAATCCAGGCTGCGTCAGTCTAGACTTTGCACGCTGATTTGAAATCCTCTGTAGTGAGTGAGATCAGCTAGTATTCTAGGGGAACTCATTTAGAGATGCACTATGGTTCCAGCAGCAAGGCATCTGGGAAATGCTGGACTCTGTTTAGCCCTCTGTAATTGTTTAACTCTCTGTAGCCTCAGGCTTGGATGACTACCCAGAAAACCTGCCACCCAGAGATAAATGTCAGGCCTCGGGGAAGGAGGTTAATGAATGTACAGAGTGTGATAACTGCCTGCTGTTATCTGTTCATTTAGGAGTGCATTGTTCTTTCTGGTGGTCTACTGACTACCCACCATATGGTTTTACTATTAACCCCCTATAAAAAGGGAACCCTGGCCTTGGCTGCTGTGGTTCAGTGGATTGAGTGGCAGCCTGCAAACCACAGGGTCACTGGTTTGATTCCAGTCAGGGCACATGCCTGTTTTGCAGGCCAGGTCCCCAGTAGGGGGCACGCAAGAGGCAACCACACACTGATGTTTCTCTCCTCTTTCTCCCCTCCCTTGCCCTCTGTCTATTAAATTAAAAAAAAAAAAAAAAGGGAGACCCTGTCCTGGGAGGGGTGTGGACCTTTCCCACTGGGCACAACTACCTGGCAACATCTGCCTTGCCCGTGTGTGTGTGTGTGTGTGTGTGTGTGTGTGTGTGTGTGTGTGTGTGAAGTTTCTCCTATTAAAGCTCTTGTGAATTTGAATAAGGCTACAGGCCAGTTCTTCTGAGTTGATCCTGAAGCTAGACTCTTGGGGCTTTCCCCTAACAGTATGGTCTAATCTGCAGGTCATAGAAAACCCAACCCAAACTAGCACAAACATAAAGGGATTGGATTGGCTCACGTAACCTCAAGTCTAGAGGTGGCCAAGGCTCCAGCCGAGGCTCAGGCAGGGCCCTGGCTTCACCACTCTGTGATTCTCTCAGGACCGCCTGCCTCTGGTTATGGGCTTCATCCCCAGCATGGCCATATTCAAGGCCATAAAGAGGTGAAAGCTGTTCCAAACCCATGGTCACACTCTGACCGACCAGAAGAGTCAGTGGGTTTTTCTCAAGATGATGAAGAGAACATTTCCTCAGGGGCCCATCAAAAGTCCCCACGGTCTGATTGACCCAGATTGGGTCTGATGTCCACCCCTTAGGTGATTGCTGTGGCCAGGTGGATGGGATGTGCTGATTGGCTTTACTTTACCAAGGCCCGCCCTGCAGCTGGGGAAGAGTGGGAAGTCCACAGGCTGCATGAGGGAAGAATGAATGTCCAAATGAAAAGTGGAATACAGGGCCAATGGAAGAGGGAATGGATGCTAAAAGGCACAAAATAGCAAATGTCCACTTCTCTGGGTAACTTGTAACCAAGTTCCCTCCCCTTCTCTCTCTGAGAAGTAAAGTTCAACCTTGTTCAGTGTGCACCTCAGTAAAGGGCTTTCCAAGCTGGGTCCTTGCCTGTCTTGTGTCCCCAGCACCCAGAACACTGGCTAGCCTGCTAGGTTAGGTGCTCCATCAGTATGAGAAGAACAAAGGGAGCAAAAGGAAGGAGAAACGGAAAAGCCACCTTCCCGTTTGCTGGGGTGAGGCAGGTGACTCCGGGCTTCTGGGTGAGTTGACAGGTGGAGAGAGCCCTGGGATCAATGGAGCTGGCAGGCTGGGGGCCAGGGCCAGGGCAATACATGCCCTCCCCCACAGGACTCACTTCTGAGATGGCCGGGAGGAGGGGGAGGTTTCACCAACAGAACTGTGTGCACCTGTCATATAAAGTACAAAGTATTCCACCACCCCAGCTGTGGGGACAATTCAGTGAAGTTCTGGAAGCATTTGTGGAACATTACCTTATGCCAGACCCAGCCATGGACTCTGCAGAGCATACAACAAGTGGACAAGGCACAGCTAGTCCACACCCTGTACGGTGTACAGCCTGGCGGATACGGGTCACAACAACGCCAGGACAAAACCTGTGGGAACTCCATCACCAGAGGTGGGAGAAGCCCCCTCCACACACACCCTGCATCACTTCAGGCCTCTCTCTTTCAACAGCCAGAACGAGTCCCTAAGTGCCCTCACATAGCTGTTAGGTCTGCTGGACTCTTCCCTTTCATAAATGTACAATTGGTGACAAATCAATTCAAACCTGCATGTTTTCACCTTAGATGCTAAGGCTTAGAGGGATGCTAAGGCTTACCTCCTCGATTTTCTTGATAAAGAAGTTGGTACCTTAGACACAATGTTCAGCTCCCTTGAGAACTCTTAGGAAAAGGAATACATTTTTTTCTTCAGTAAAATAATCTGTTGCTCCAATTTGAAACCTGCCTTAATCTCTATGGACAATTACAGAGTGGATGTGTGTTCAATGTCAAGGGCGATCTATGGGCCAGTGGATGCCCAGGTTAGGCGCTGGAGCAGCAAGAATGGATCCTTCAGCCTTCTAAGGTCAGCTTCCTTTTTCCCAGAAACAGAAAGAAGAATTAAATGAATAAGATCCACACAGCACCATGTAAAATATGAGACACAATGGGGACTTCATTAATAATCTTTTTACATGGTGTGGAGTGTCTTAGTTGACAAATTTTTGAGAGTGTCCAATGTTTTTGTTGAAACCACTTAGCAGCCCTTCCCAGGTGACTCATCCAGTGAGACCGCCTGAGCCTCTTGGGTCTGGAAATAGCTGGGTCACGTGAAGAGGGGCACTCTGAGGGTCAGGATCCATGGTCTTCAGTGGGAGTCCATGTCAGTGACCCCCTAGGGGGCACTGCTGCTCCCTCCCAAGCTATGCTGATTTGATCACTGGGCTGAAATGTAGTCTTTCACTTTGCAAATGTTTGTTGGGCACATAATACATTTCAAGTTCTGTTCTAGGTGCCGAGTCTGAGACACTGGGCCGCTTAATCTTCAGGACAGTCACACTGCAAAGGGTCTCCATGTTCTCTCCCACTTTTCTCAGCTCGCTAATGAGGAGGTGTCACTGGGAAGAGAAATGTCTGAATTGAGATGGGACCATACTGTGACTCACTAGCAGTATTAGTTTTGCGTTGCTGCTGTAAGGAATCACCACAAACGTAGTGGCTAAAACAGATTTATTCCTGTACGGTTCTGGAGGTCAGAAGTCGAAGATTAGTTTCGATGGGTTAAAGTCAAGGTGTTGACAGGGCTGGTTCCTTTTGGCGGGTCTGAGGGAAGAATCCTTGCCTTCTCAGATTCTGGTGGCCCCCTGTATTCCTTGGCTCGTGGCCCTTTCCTCCACCTTCAAAGTACATCATTGCAATCTCTGTTTCTGTCATCACATCACCCTTCCAGTTTCTTTCTTCGACCTCATACTGTGATTATATTTAGGACTCCCTCCCCCGATAATTCAGGATAATTTTTCCATCTCAAGATCCTTAGTTTAATCCCATCTACAAAATCCCGTTTGCCACATAAGCTAACATTGATAGTTTCTGGATCTCTTGGCTGGAAGGAAGGTGAAGGCCATTATTCAGTCTACCACACCAGCTCAGAGCAAAGCTAGGGTGACATTTCTCTCTCATGCCTCACATTAGAGCTCCCACCAGCACCTGCCTGGGTTAAGTACCCCGTTCAAGTGAACCCCCAGCAATGTCTGAGAAGCTCCTGGCGTCTCACCTGTGTTCCAGACACACATGCTAGCTTCTTTGGCTACAAGGCTGCCTCTGCTGCCAGTGACCCTTCGATGGCCACTCAGTTAAGCACTGCTGGCTTCCCTGGTCACCCCCGAAGCCACACACTGGCTTCAGGAAGGGATTCTCTCTTCTTGGGGCCAAGAGATCAGTCCTGACAAGGTTTGTAGCCAGATATCAGGTCTTCTAAAAGTCGTGTGTCTCAGAAATGGCTTGCCTTCAGACGCTGCTGTGGCCTCCACTGATCAGCCCTGTTGGTGTTGCCATCAGCCCCTCCCAGCCAACAGCAGCTGCCCAGTGGGGCCTCTATTATTCTCTCTCTTGCTCCTTCCTGCCTCCATGTGGGCATTTGGTTCCCACACTGGATCACCCAGACAGCTCCACGTAGGGCAACCAACTGTCCCACTTGGCCTGGGACTGAGGAGCTTCCTGGGATGCATTAAAACCAGGACAGTCCCAGGCAAACCGGGATGGTTGATCACACTATCTTCGCACCTCAGAACCAGAGGCCTCTCAGTCCAGAAGTCTTTCTCTCCCCCGGTATAAAGGCTAGCTTCATTTCTGGCCCCAAGATTAATCCTTTCCAGGCTAGTTACCTACCTGCCCCTCATCCGTAGGGCCCAACAAGACACTCATCAAATAATCTGAGAGGAATCCATGTCCCAAAGTCTGGGGAGCTCTGTCCTGGCGTTACCCCCGTGTTAGAGCTAAAACAAAACAGACTTCTTTGTCAATGAAGCCTGCTGCAGGCAACTCAATAAGATATCTACAGAGGCCCTAACCAGTGAAGTGCCTGAAAATGACAAGGTAAGTATACCTATTATTGAGCACTTCTGTGTGTCCAGTGCTAGGGTACACAGGCAGCGGAAGCGGATAACCTAGGACCCATGTGCTCAAGGATTTGCACACCCCAAAACATAGGGTGGGTCCCAGTTATTTCCTACTGGTATATATGGCTTGACTTAAATCTGAATGTTGAGGTAGGCCCTACAAGGAGAGGCTGACACTAGATTCCACCTACCCCTTCACATCTCTTCAAGGGAAAGGCTTTCCTGGGAACAATCTCCATTTCTGGCACATTCATTCCTGGGGCCAACTCCTAACCTTGCGAAAACAAAACGACATCAGTGATCTTGTAATTTCCCCCCCACACCTAGGTCAGTCAAGATTTTTTATGAGCCAAATAAGTCCTAGCGGTAGGTAAAACATCACTACCGAGGTACAAATGAGATTTCCAATCCGGACTTCAGCCTGGGGAGACGGTGTTGCTGGAGTTCATGTGGGCCTTGCTCATCGACTTGTCAAGGAGGCAAATGAGGAGCTGGTGCCATCTACACTCGAGGCTGCCTTATCAGGTACTGGGAGGGCATCCCTGGAGAAATCTCATAAGCTTTATGGGAAGAATCCCCAGTGACTCTCAAGTTCATCTCCCTTGTTTGATGTGGTGAACAAACTGAGGCCCAGGGAGGCTGGAGGGCTGCCCAGGAAGCCATTAGAACAGGATGGGGGACTGAGTGGTAAACCAAGTCCCGGCCTCCTGATCCCTAGGGGAACATTCCTCTTAGATCGATTAATTAAGGAAAAGACCAGTAGTGTTAGCTAACGGCAACAGAACCTGGATGAACTGCCTGTACTTGGCTAATTGCTTCCTGGGCATCATGTCATTTACTAAAGGGACCAGCAGTCCTAGTTCATCAGCTTCCGAGGGGCTTCCCTGGAAGCAGGACATTCAGTGTGAACATGGGAAAGTACCAAACAGGGACAAGTTGATCACTCTACATTTAACCTTTCAAAACTTTATGAAGAAGCTAGTGTTGCTGCTTTCCTTTCATGGATAAAAGGAACCGAGGTTATAGATGTTACATGATTTGTTTGAGGTCTCACAGTCCTCAAATAGTAGAATAGTAGAATCAGCATCGCAACTCAGGAAACTCAACCCCAAACCCCATCAGCTTAGCCGTCAACTTAGACACCTTTCCTAAAAGATGAGGAATCTTGTGAAATTTGGCTCATGGGCATATGTATTTTGGTGATTTATTTTTTCTGGAAAAGGAGTCTAAAGGCACTCACTCATCAGATTTTTAAAGAGGTTCAGGACCCCATAAGTGGCTGAAGAGAAGGTCTGGGGGTGGCAGAACAAAAGCCTCCACTCTGAGCTCACTTCCCTTTTACTCTGAAGATAGAAAAATGTTCAATGGTAAGGCTGGGGCACAATCCAGGAAAATGTACAGGGGCAGGGGGGTGTACAATGCTGGACCAGGTCCAGAGGAATTGCAAAATTGCCTTTCCTGGAAGTATTTGCAAAATGGAGAGTCCCCTGTTTAGCTGCCATGACTCAAGCCTGACCTCCACGTGGCTCTGGGGATGTGACTCCTTGAGGACCCCAATTTGGGGAGGCAGGAAGAAGCTTCTGAGGTTTACTAGCTCAGCAAGGCCACTTCCCATCCTGCCTGCTTTGCTCAGCAACTAACAGGGAGCTTTGGAATGCCACTGGGAAGGGCTTTTCTAAAATGTACCATATAAGCATATATTTGACTGGGTGGGAGCTTACAATTTGAAGTACTATGCCATTTGCTTTATGTGAAAGAACTCATTCTTTCTTACCATAGTTTTATGAGGTGGATACTTTTATGGCCCCATTTTACAGGGTGAACTGAGGCTTAAGGCTGCTAATGGACTTGCCAAGGTCACCCAGCTGGTAAGAGCTGGCCCTGGGCTTTGAATCTGGTCAGTCTGACGCCAACCACACCTCTGTCAAACACTTGGTTGCTTGCTTCTTCAGCCATTATGGCCTCTATGTCCTGGTGGACTACTCCTGTTTTTCCCCTGTCACGTTGCCAGGGGCACTCTTGTCAGATCTCAAGGTCCCTCCCCCAGCTTGGTGCTTACCCTGGCTGCCAGGCCACTCTGGGAACACTATGGCCATTAGCATGGTGACAGGGATTAACATCCCTGTGGGAAGGATGGAAAGTGAGAGGAGAGAGAGAGAGAGAACAAGGCTTCCTCACTCCCTGCCTGTGTGCTGCTCTCCAGGATGGACCTAGAGAAGACAAGGCTGAGGGGCGCACAGCTCTGCAGGGAAGTGGAAGGGCTTCACCTGCAGGAAGAGAAGGAAAGCTCTGGCCCTGGAAAGGAAAAGCTCTCAGTCCACCTTGGTGCATTCCAGTCCTTCCTCCCCACTTTGGCTGGGAGTGGGAGAGTCACCGTTCCACACAGCATCCAAATCAACATCCTATAAGCTAATGTCCCAAATACCCCCTGAGCTCCAGACTTGCACATCCAGGGCTACTGTGCAGCGCTGTATAGTTTGTTCGCTGCACAAGGGTGCATGGCCGAAGGGATTCATGGGGCTGAGGCCCAGCTGGGCTCTGCTCACCAGGCCCTGTGCCCTGGTAGGAGGCTATGTTCACTTGAAGGAAAGGATACCTTTCTCTCATCTGTACAAAGGCACCGTACGGGCAGATGAAAAATGTGCCTCCTGGATATCTCCCCTTGGTATCAGACAGGCATCTCAGATGTTGTGTGACTAAGACCAAACCCTTGATTTCTGACCCCTTCAACCTACTCTGTCTCAGACTTCCCCTTCTCCGTGATTGGTACCTCCATTCACCTAGTTATCCTGAAGCCCAAAACTTGACTCCTCCTTCATTGCCCCTCACATCCAAAACGGCAGCATGTCCATCAGCTCCACCTTCAGTCCAGCCAGCTCCTGCCCTCCGTACTCTCACTCTAGGAAAACCCAGCATCATCTTTTGCCTGGACCCTTGCAGTAGATACCTATCACGTCATTCCCCTGCTTCGAACCCTCCAGGGGGTCCCCACATTCTTAGAATGCTAACATCCAAGCTTTCCTCAGTGGCGTACAGGTGCCCACAGAGCGTGGGCTTCACACTCACTTGCAAACTCCCAACAGAAGGGAGCTGGCCTGGGGCCACCACAAAGGGATCCTGCCCAAGAGAGCTTCCTTCCAGGAGAGGGGGCAATGACAGAAAGAGGCTGTGGTGGGTCACAAGCAGCCATGCAAGGAGATGAACCCCATGGCAGAGAATTGCATTTGGAAGTTCCTAGTGGGGAGGGGGTGAAGAGGATCTCTAAGGAAGCCATGAAAGAGCCCAGTTCAGAAAGATCCTGAAGTTACGCATCTGCCATGTAGAATGGCAGGATGCCGGATCTCAGTCCCACTGTCAAGAAAGCTCTTCCTGGGCCTCATGCTTCTCTCTCCATCTGGCTCCCCAGCTCTAGTCCACCCCCAAAGAGATGGTCAACATGGTAGGTAGCAAATGGAGGATGAGCTGCAGCAAGAGAGAACAGACAGGCACACTACAAGCCCCTGTCCGACTGCAGGCTCTATGTTGAGCAGGGCAAGGCTTAAATAGGATAGATATTTGACTATGTGATGGTGGCTGAAAAAGATCGGGATCCTGTCTGAGAGTTTTTCTATTAGGTGGAGCTGAGAGTAGGAGGGAGAAGGGGTTCACAGAGGCCAAATCCAGCTCATTCCATAGACAGGAGAGTTGGAGGGACAGAGTGCAAGGCACGTCCAGGGAGCAAGTCACTCTGTGCAGCTCTCCCATAGAACAAGCTGGGGACAGTTGCAGGAGTGGTGATGAGTGAGTAGCAGACAGGGATAGATCACATCAGTCTAATGGGTCGGGTCAATCTGAACTTTACCCCGAGGATGGGGGGAGCCATACATATAGGCAAGGGGTGCCATGCTCTGATTCGTTTGTTCTCAAGTTCATCCCAAGTGTGGAGAAATGACTGGAGGGGTCAGCAAGGAGGTCTAGAGAGGCCTGAAAAAGGACAAACATGGTGGGTAAGACAAGGAGGGGGTGGACTGGTGAGAAATTAAGGAAATGAAACTGGCAGGCCAGGCTATATTTGTCCTAGGGCCCCTTGCTACCCCTGTGAGTCACTGAGGCCTTGTGGGAGGAGATGAACACCTCCCTACTGCATGTCAGCCCCCCAGATTGGGTATGCCCATTTGTTCTCCTATCCAATCCTCAAATGACCCTTGAGGTTGGAATCTTAACCCTCACACGGCCAGTAAGGAGACTGGCTCTGAAAAGCCCAGTGATGTGTTGGAGGCAGCTAGAAGTGGAATCCAAATCTGTCCCGGGGCCAGGGCACCGGGCTGCTCAGTCCTGGGTGTGCTGACAGACAAACCTGCTGAGAGCTGGGGCAGCACCTCATTAGAGGGCACCAGGCGCGTCTCCATGGGTGGCCAGCCCACCCTTACCGGAGCCACGGAGAGGAGCAACCGACGTGCCAGAGGGTCGCTTAGGGTTCTGACTGACATGGCAGGGTTTGAGACATGGTACACACTGACTTGAACCCTAAGGGCAAGGGTCATGGGGAAAGCCAAGGACTTGCCAAGGCCCCTTCATGAGCAAAGGAAAGTGGGCTGAGAAGTCAGATGGAGAAGGCGTCTGGAATCCTACATGTACCCGCCACCCTAACCAGGTGGAACCACAGCTGCTGGCAACCTGCCCTGGACTCACTGCCAGCCCTGAGGTAGGGATCCTTCATTCCCTGCCCATTGTGGGGTGGGGGGCATCACAGGTGATGGACTGTCCTGTCATTTGACAGAGGGGCAGGGCTGGGTCACAAAGTTACTTCAAAATATCAGTCATGATTCTAAGTGTTTCATGTTTAACTCATTTAACCCTACAGGGATGAGTGACCTTGACCTAGCCACTGCCTCTAGACATGGCTTTGGCTACCCTGTTAACCCCTAGCATCTGCCTGCTTTGCCCCAGGAGGGGGCCTATGGGTAGACCTGCCCTGTCCAGTTGGCCTGATGGGAGTCAAGCCAGACCTTGGGGGTGGAGAATGGGCACTCCTGCAGGCAAGCTAACCCATAGGAGTTCAGATGAGGGCCAAAAGCTGGGCTCAGCCACCACAGCCTCACCGTGTGCACAGACCACAGACCACAGAGACACGAAGCCCTGTGTTCCACCCAGCTTAAAATAAGTCAGGCTTTGCTCCATAGTGAGAAGTTCCCAGCCACCCTCCTAAAATGGATTTGCGCACAGGGATATCTGTGGCTGCAACTGGGTGACCCACTGAGACCATGTTAACTCCTGCCTCTCTGTGGGGAGGCTGAGAGAATAGTCCCCATTCCAGACAGGACTGCATCTCAGCCTGGTCTCTCCGGGCTCCCGCACCTCGCAGGGCATTGTCAATGCCAGAGTGGGGTGAGGCATGGTTCTCTGGCCTCCAAAAGGCATGAGGCCTTGGAAACCTAGGGCAGGCCAGAGCTGGTCCTCAGCCTCTCCTGTTCTTGCTGCTCAGCTGTCCTTTGTCATCTCCAAGGGAACTGTGCATTGCAGCTCACCATGTAAGGCCTGGAGGGGTAGGACCTACCCAAGGGCAGCCAGGGCGCAAATGGCAAAGCCAGGATTCAAACTCCAGTCTGTTACCACAGTCAGAATGGGGTGCCTGCCCCATGAACAACACATGACCACACCTGGGAAAGGCCAGGTCTTGTTCTGATGCCCCAGGACACCCCAGACATGCCACTGAGACAGTGAACATAAAGCCTGCCACTCCCCCCCGGGCAGTTTTTCCTCTCCGCCACACTGCGATTTTCCCTTTCATTTATTTTTCCACTCATCCACATGAAGAGAACATAAAGAAAACATAATAAAAGAGATCCCAAATTAGAGATGGGTCATAATGGCAGAGAAGTTTAACTATAAATAGAAGAATGCCAGCCTCCCCAAACTGCTCTTAAGACGGTCTCATTAGGCAGAGGCCTGTACCCTCTCATTAAGCAGCCTCACTGTGCTGCCTTGGGCCCTGGGAGGCAGCTGGGTGAGGAGTGGGGTAGTCAGCCAGGCTGGGGGCTGCTTACTGGGCATGCTACACAAACTTTTGGGGAGGGAGTTTCAGCATCCATCTGTTGTGAGCGGCATTTCTTTTGCTGTGGTGGGAGGCCGGGGGATGGTCTGGGGGAAAATTATGGACAGGGGTCACCTTAGCTTGGGCAATATGCATGTCCACCCTCTCAGGACACATTCTTAGACACGGACAATGGATATTCAAGGAGATTCAGAAAGAGCTAGTTTGGCACCATTGACAGCTGACCTTACCTTGATGTTTACTGTATGCCAGGCCCAGAGCCCTTCCCACAAATGATTTCATTTAATCCTCATAACAACCTTGTGCAATAGTATTATAATTGCCCTTATTTTACAGATGATGCACAGAAAGGTTAAGCAACTTGCCCAGGGTCACACAGGAGGTAAGAGGTAGAGACAGGGTTTGAATCCAGGAAGCTGTCTCCAGTACCAGTAGGTCTAACCATGACACTCCACTATTGCCCTGGGAAGTGTGGGGAAGAGATCTATGTCAGCCCCGATGGAGTATCTGGCAGGAGGCCATTGGCTCTGGCCTCAGCTCCATCTGGTTTGACAGGCCCTGGATAAGGAAAGAGATCAATAATATTCTGGCAAAGTTTGAGGATGTCAGGAAGCCAGGAGGGAGAGAGGAAGGGCGGGACAGTTGACGTGGAAGATGAGGTTCACAATCCTCAGATCTACCTGGCAGGAATGACAACTTGTATGCATTAGAAGGTAACACACCTAAGGGAAATGTGGAGAGCTGGGATTAGCCACCAGAAACAGGATTCAGTGGGGCGGGGGGAAGGCAGTGCCATGTTTGAAAAGATACCCATCAAAGCGGTCGGTCAGAGAGGTCCAGGGTCACAGGCCTCTGGGTCAGTAGGCACTGGGGGCTATGGGTCCTTTGGGTTGAGGATATCGAGGGCCACCCAGATTAAAATAAGCTCCCTGGGCTGCAGATATTCAAGTTCATGGGCCTCAGAGTCCCTAAGTTCAAGAGTCATCAGCCCTAGAGCTGAGAACAGCCAGGGCCACAGACCCTGGCTCCTGGCATGTGCTTCCCTCTACCCCCACGTGCCTAGAGCTAAGGCAAAATGGGATGGTTCTAGGCCCCCAGGCTGCCCTGGGTCAAGGTCAGAGCTGGTCCTTAGTCAGGGCCCCACTGAGCCTGAAGGTGCTCAAACCTAGGAGGCATAGCAAACACAAAAAGGATGGCTGCCTGGGAGGTGGCTGGCGCTCTCATTAGAGTCCTGAGATTTATAGAAAAGGAATCGCTTCACCTTCTTTAGGCCTGGAGGGACAATTACCAAGACTTCTGTGTGGGGGGTCTGCCTGGTTGCCCTGTACAGACCTCCAAAGTGAAGGTCAACTGTCTATCAGAATCCTGGCCATGGTGCTCAGGGTGGCTTCTGCCCTGGAGTTCCAGCCTGATCCAGACCACTGAGACCCTAGGTGTGGCCTCAGAAAGCAAAACAAGGGGCCATTTGAGACAGCAACAGCATAGTCTGAGCTCCCGGGACCAGCCTCTCCAGGGACCTAAGTCAGTGATCAGAAGGCTGACTTCTTTCTCCTGCGTAATGCACTGGTACTAATAAGGCCACTGCTGTGCAGATTTACAGAACCTCTGATTTCACAATCACTGAGGGCCCTGAAAGTATTAATTAAGGCTCAAAACCCCTGGAGCCTGGAGCAGATTCTCATTAACCTCATTCTGCAGAGGCTCCGACTCTGCTTCCTTCCCAGAGCCTGTGGATATGGCAATGGCTCCAGCCCTGGGAGCCAGACTGGCAGGGTTTCCTCCCATGTCACAGGGTGGCAGGGCAGAGAATCCTTGAGGTTCCTGATGACTCCGTGACAATTATGTCAGAGCCAGGTTCAGACCAGACAGACCATGGCTTCTATTAGAGTAGCCAACATGGAAAGGATTTCCCGCTTTACAGCCTTTTTTTTTTTTAACAGCATTATTGAAATATAAGTCCCACACCATACACTTCACCCACTCAATGGCATCTAGTGTATTTACAGAGCTCTGCATCCAGGACCACAATCAATGTTAGAACATCTTCATTACCACAAAAGGACACCCCGTATCCCTTGGCCATGACCCCCAATTTTCCCACCATCCTCCTCAGTCCTAGGCAACTACTAATCTATCTGCTTTCTGTCTCTATAGATTTGTTTATTCTGGGTTGTTTTTATTTATTTTTATTGTGGTAAAATGCATAATGTAAAATTTATCATTTTAACCATTTTCAGGCATCCTGTCCTGTGGCATTAAGTACATTCGCATTGTGGTACAACCATCACCAGCATCCAATCCCAGAACTTTTTCGTCTTCCCAAAGGGAAACTCGTGCTCCTCAGACAATCACTCCCGATCCTCCCCGCCCCGCCCCCTGGTAACCACTGTTCCGCTTCCTGTCCGTGAACTTCTACTGTAGGTGCCTCATATGGGTGGGACCATACAGTATTTGTCCTTTCGTGTCTGGTTGTTTCACTTAGCATAATGCTTTCAAGGTTCCCTCTGGCTTGTTTTTAATAATGAAATATTTCAACCAGAAGTACACAAAATAATATGCAACACCCCTTGATTTAACCCATATACCTCAGATTTGTTAAATCTTTTGTTAGCCTTTTGCCTTTTTTTCTTCCCCTCTTTTGTTAATGTCCTCCCCAGAGCTTATCTACTTCTGAAATTAGTATGTATCTTTCTTGTTCACGTTTTGATATTTTCAAGTTTATAACTATATAATATATGGTACTTTGTGTCTTTAAAGCATATTTAATGTACAACATAATGACTATAGTTAACACTACTGTATCATCTATTTGAAAGTTGATAAAAGAGTACATCCTAAAAGATCTATCTCATCACAAGGAAAAAACCATTTCTTTCCTTTTTTTGGATCTACATGAGATGATGCGTGTTAACTAGACTTACTGTGGTAATTACTTCACAATATATATGTAAGTCATTATGCGGTGCACCTTAAACTTACACGGTGCTGTATGTCGATTATACAAGGGTGAGCAAAAGAAGGTTTACAGTTGTGAGTATGCGAGACAGTTTGTTCTTATATTATTTATTAATTGCTGTATATTTATTATTTTTAATCTACCTTTGTGCCCACCATTGTATCTCAAAAAAACTGGGAAAAAAGGAAAAGTTAAAAAGTGCTTTTAAATGTCATTTGATCTTTTTGAAGAATCTGCAATATGAATACAAGGTGTTCAACAATAAAACAACATTTAAATGGTGTTGCATATTATCCGTCTTGTCATTTGCTCACCGTTCCACTTTGTATCCTTAAGAAGGATCCATGTTGGTACACATAACTCCGGTTTGCTAATTTGTCCTCATGTACAGTGTTCCTGTGTGTATGCACCCCTCCGGGTTTATCCAGGGGTTTCCCACACTTAGATTCTCACCAGAGAAGCTAGGGTCACCCCCGTCGGAGCTGGGCAAACATGTACAGGCTCCCAAGCAGACGACCTGCCACACAGCCAAGAAAACTGAACACACAGATGAGCTCAGAGCCTGGACCCTCCACTCCAGCCCCGGCTCTGTGCTCGGAGCTGTGAGGGACACGGCCTGACCATCAGTGCAGGGCCAGCATCTTAGAGAGAGAGAGAGAGAGGGTATCATTCTTTGTTCCATCACCTCAGTCTCTCTTTCTGGATTGCAAATGCCCTTGAGAGGCTGACAAAGCTAGGAATTCCTCTCCCCGGAAATGCACCCACAGAGAACGTTCAGGCTCACCTTCCTGTCCCCATGAAGGGTTGGGCTCTGACCACATCTTCCTGCAGGTTTCTATACAGTGCATAGTATACATAATGTGGGGAGCCATGTGGCTGGCAGGTATTAGGGGGCATGAACGGGACATGGTGCTGCAGCTGGTGGAGGCACCAGGGAGTGCTTGCTGAATGAGTGATCACATGAGTAGATGGATGAGAAAACACAGAGTCCCTGGCACAGTGCCTAGTAGGTGCTCAGAAACAGTGGCTGTGATTAATGGTTTTTTTGTCAGGTTTAATGAAGAATTATGTACATACAGTAAATCCACTCTTTGCAGTAGAAAGTACATGAGTTTTGGTGAATGCATAGTCATGTAATCACCACCACAGCCAGTATATAAAATGGTTCTATCACCCCAAAAGGTTCCCTTGTGCCCCTTTGTAGTCAATCCCTACCCCCTACTCCTAAACCCTGGAAACCCCTCATCTGTTTTCTTTTTCCAAAATGTAAATGAAAACAACAGTATGGAGCCTTTGGAGTCTGACTTTCACTTAGCATAATACCTTTGAGACGATCCCCATTGTTGCTCATACCAGTAGCTGATTCCTTTTTATTACCGAGTGGCACCTCACTGTATGGATGTACCACAGTTTGTTTATCCATTTGCCAGCGGAAGGACATTTGGATTGCCTCCATTTGGGGGTGATTGTGAATAAAATGCTGCTATAAATCATTGATACAGGTTTTTGTGTGAACCTAAGTTCATTCCTCTTAAGTCAATATCTAGGAATGTAATTTCTGGGTCATAGAGTAAGTGTATTAGAAGATGATGCCAAACTGTTTTCCAAAGTGGCTGTGCCACTTTGCATTCCCTCCGGTCTTGTCTAAGAATTTCAGTTGCTTCAAATCCTGATCAGCACTTGGTATTGTCAGTTTTTTTTCTTTTGCCCATTCTAATAGGCAAGTGGTGGTATCTCCTTGTGGCTTTAATCTGCATTTCCCTAATAACTAATGATGTTGAATTGATGTGTTTTATTGCCTGTCAACCCTGTGGCATGTCACTGGCTCACTTGGAGTGCTGGGAGCACCCAGGCCACCATGAGGTCCATGCAGGGGCAGGAGGCAGGCTCAGGGCTGTGGCAGGAGCCCCACTTTGCTCAAAATGAGTGGGTGTCTGCTGTCTCAGAACATCTGGCTAGCTGGCTGGTGACTTGGGCCAGGCTGTGACAGTTGGTGCTAAGAATATCTCTAGCCACCCACAGTGGTCGCACCTTGGGTGCAGATGAGCTTATGGTACCAGGAGTGGGAGTAAAGGACAGGGTGGAGCTGCCCACATCAAAGATTCCACCCTTGTCTCCCATGAGCGCCACTTCAAACCTGTTAGCAAAGAAGTGCTGCCCCATTTAATGGCTAGAGCCCCACAAATGGGGTTGTCTGCTTCTGCACTCAGAATGGGCCCTCCAGTGACTCCTGGCCAGATCCTGTCACCTGCCCCACTGCCTTGCTTCTACTGCCTACCTTCCCACAGGAGGCTGCAGGGGGTAGGGCCTCAGCCTTCACCTTACCATCCAGAGTTGCCCAGACTCAGGTATCTGGCCCTTCCTCCATTTTTCTCTCACTTCCACTGACCACAGCCCCCAACGTGTTCCTCTGGTGGAACACTACCCTGGTGCCACCACCAGGGCCCTGGCTCATTGTTCATCTAACCCTGTGCCCAGCCCCTGCTGGCAGATTCCAGACATGTGACCACTGCCTCAGGCTTCCTTTCTTGGGAATCCTGGGGGCCTCCAGCCTCTACTCCAGGCCTCTACCCAACTGTAGATATGCTGGCTGGGGCCTTATTCTCCTCCTACCTTCGTTTTCTGGCTGCCTCCTATACCAGCTCCCATCCTGCCTAAGGCTGGAACAGAGACAGTAGCTGATGAAGGCCCAAGGTCTGCAAGTGTTGGTGCATCAGGGAAGACTTCCTGTAGGAAGTGGAGGAACTCAGCTGGGCTGGGGGTTAGGGAAGGTTTGGGAGAGGAAGAAATGGATGGGCAAAGGGCAGCAGTACAGGCACTGCTGGGGATGTTCAGACATTAGAGGGGAGGGTGGAAGCAGTGTCTTCCCACATCTGAAGGACTCAGTGTTTGACTCTGGAAGTGCTTGGTGGACTTTGAGCAGGCCAAGATCAGTGGCTCATTTTCCCCCACCATCCCCTCACCCAGATGTACAGGAGCCCAGGTAGGTGGGAGCCCAGGGGGCTGGGGAACCAGCTGTCTGGCCACTTGCTCCTCCCTTCCCATCACTCATTCAGCAAGCAGCCAAGGGCATTTCTTCTCCTCTGAGCAGGTAGGGCATGAAGGACACAGAGAAAAGCCCAGAGGAAGCTTAGGGTAGGGCCATGCCACCCTGGACTGTGCACCCCATATCTGTGGCTCCACAGAGGCCTGGGGGAGTATTTGTTGAACAAACGCAGCACAAAGGTCACAGCCTCCCTCCCTGGATGCAGGCCCTACCCAGTTCTTCCGCATTCCTCCTCACTCACCTGAAGCACAATTGCAGTCACCCCAGGTGGGTTTCCTGGCAGAGCTGCTGAGATTTATAGGGCACCCTCGGCTCCAAAGCTCCTGAGCTGCTGCCTGTACTATCTGGGCCGGGGTCAAACACTTTATTGCCAGGACTCCTTCCGGGGGTTTCTCAGGCTGGCACCACCATTCAGGGCCTGCTCTGGCCTTTACCCTGAAACTCAGGGGAATGCCCTGAACTGACAGTAACAAAGCCAGGCTCCTGCTCCATGTGCCAGGTACCGCCTGGCTTATCACAAGCCTTGTCTCTTGGCACTGGGCCTCTCTTGCCCCCACCCTGACCTTGGGTTTTTCACCCAAAGGTGAGGCAATAAATTGTCTATGTCTGCACCACTCTCTCCACTCCTGCTGCTGCCACCACCGTCACAGCCTGATGGACAGAAAAGCCACAATCACCCACTAGGTCTGACTAGGCAAACTCTCTTCTCTCAGTGGTTTGAAGGACAAGGGCAGGAGGGGCCCGCTTACAGTGCCACAGGGCAGGGAAGGTGGTTTTGTGTCAGCACTCACTGGGTGCCCCTCGTACTGCAGCCCGGAATGCCAAGCACTGAGATCCCCGGGAGTCCTTGAAGCCCACGTGGACAAGCTTGGCCATTCCCAGCCAGGGCCTTGCTGCTTTTCCTCTCTCTCCATTTTGCCTCACATCAAATGGAGGGTTGAGTGGACTTCTATGTGCCCTCCCTGCTCTGAAATATTAAGACTCACTGGCTAGAAAAGCTAGGCATCAACTGGTAGACAAGTTGCAGCCTGAGCAGGAGAAGCAAGAGTAAAAGAACATCTTTGTTCTGCCTTCTCAGACCCAGTCCAGCCCCCCACCTCACGAGGCCCAGATTAAAGCAGAACTTGCAGACACCCAGTTACAGTCACTGTGATGGGAGCCCAGATCAGCTCAGAGAGGTGACATGATTCTCTCCTGTGGCTGCCCGGTGGAGGTGGCACAAGGGATTGGAACCTAGGACTCTGGGCTTTTCCTTCATGGGGCCAATACTCTTTCTTCCTCACACACCCATTCAGCAGCCGCTGCCCACAGCCCCTCTCATATCTCCTCCCTTGTCCCCCGCACCCACACACTATTTTGAAGGTGAACTCTGGTTATGGTGGCTGCCATTCTGAGGTCACCTGTGGATGGAGCTTTCAGGTCAGTCTAAATGACAGAAACGTGCCTGTAAGATGCTGTAGTCACTGTGCGTAACCAGAAAAAGGTCACATGGTGTCAATGCTCAGTGATCACAGCTGAGACCCAGCTCCTTAGCAGGCATCAAGCGGAGACCTCCCCACCAGGCTCTAGTTTCTTTTCCCCTCCTAAGGATGGGGTCTCCATGGGAAACTGAAGCCTTTGCTTCCTTGAAGTTCAAAGTTATGGCCCTAGGGAATCCTTCACTGCCTTAGGAATATGAGCAAGAAGAGATAGCTGTACGCTTGTTTTACAGGTGACTAACTAAGCCTCCAGGAGTCAGCCCATGCTGAGAGCTGTCAGACGTGAGTCAGGGACATCCTGTTATACTGGGAGGACATCTGTGGTCCCCACCTTCACCGCAGTGAAGGGTGGCTGCTCAGGCAGAAGGAGATGGATGGGTGGGTGGGGAGATGGGTGCCTTGGCTCACTCCTGAGCCAGATAGCCATTCCTCTATCCCTCCAACCATCTCTCCATTTATTTATTATTTATGCATTCAGTGTTTGGAGTGAACTGGGGGAGAACAGTGTTACTGAAGCCATGAGAGGAAAGAAATGGCAGCTGTGTGATTACACTGACTCCTCTGTCCCTCACCCCACTATCTTGTGCCTCCCTTGTTCTCCCACTTCCGTCACCTGCTCAGATCCTCCCTTGCTTCTTCCTGAGAATCTTCCTGTCCATGATCTGTCCATTCTCAAATTCAACTTCCATGTTGGCTGCCAGGTCCCTTTCTAAAACACAATCCTGATCAAATCACCATTTGTGTCCTCCCATAAATACCAACCAAATCCCTTGGCAGAACTTGGAGGGTTTCACAACCTGACTCCAAACTGCCTGAATCACCCTCTGGTTCCAAAGAGGCATTGATGAATGTTGATGAATGAATGAATGAATGAATGAACGAACGAACGAACAACATACTCCAAACTCTGGGAGGGCTCACACTTCACAGACATCAGGATCCAGAAAGGCCAGTCTCTAGCAGTGGCCAGATGGACATAGACATTAGCCTTGCCTTCTAGTCCTGGATGCTGCTCCATAGCTCCTGCCTGTGGGAAACGGGCCTAGGTCAGCAGCCTTTACTAGGAGGTCCTAAGGGCTCTGGATCTCTTCATTCTATGGCTCTTCCAGGAGCAGTATGGACAGAGGGCCACCTCTCTGGAACAGGGCTCTGAGCCAGGGACAAGGGTACTCCCACAACTGGTTGGGGTCCTGACGCCAGCCAAGATAATTTATTTATGAAAAGAATTAGTTTCTGTATAAACTGGGCTGTAATCTGTTGAACTGTGGCCTCTTCAGGTCCAGCAGGATTTTCTCAAGTGCTAAGCAAGTGCCTTAGTTCATTAACCGCCTCAGCTCTTGCTCAATTCCTTCAGCCTCTGGGGCAGCATCAATGACCAACAAGCCTCCCCCGATGATGGCAAGTCTGACACTATCTTCAGGAAAGACTTTGAGGATCCCTGTCCCTCCTTGTACTGGGCCCCTTGTACTGAGCATGTCTCAGGGTTTCCGTTGTAGTCACCACCTGGGAAAATCCAACAGAGACTCAGTTCTGAAGATTCACTATACAGTTTGTAGCCAGTCAAGAAAGTGCATGTGAAAGATCCCTACATCGTTGAAGGGAATGGGAAATGGAACAACCACTTGGAAAAGAGTTTGGCAATTTCTTTAAAAGTTAAAACATACATCTGTCATATGGCCCAGCCATTCCATTCCTAGATATTTACCCAAGAGAAATGAAAGTGTATATCCACACAAACACTTGCATGCAGCTACTCACTGCAGCTTCCCTGTAGAAGCCCCAAACTAGACACCACCCGAATGCCCAAAATTTCATTGTCTCTCCTCCATCGACAGGTAGAGAGACAATGAAATTATGGTATAATACATACAATGCAATATTGTACTACTTAGCAATGAAATGAATTAACTATTAATATATGCAACAACATGGATGAATCTCAGAGTAAATATGCTGAGTGATAAGAAGAACACTCACAAATAGTAAATGCTGAATGATTTCATTTATATAAAATTCATAAAATACAATTTAATCTGTAATGACAGAGAGCAGCAGATGGTGGTCGCCTGGAGACAGGGGGGCTGGGAGGGGAAGATGACAAAGGGACATGAGGAACTTTTGGGGGTAATAAATGTGTTCATTATCTGGATTGTGTGATGGTTTCACAGGTATATATAGGAAGAGGAGGAGGAGGAGGCAGGGAAAAGCCTCCATGGACCCTCACCTCAGTCTTCTTCTATTACCTGCAGGATACAGACACCACTCAGTCCTTTCCAGAAGCCTAGCCACCCTCTCCAGCCTCTTCTCTCATTTCTCTCTTTCATGGCAACCAATCAGTTATGGCTCCCTGAATGTGCCATGTCATTTTACTCCTTTATGAGTTGTGCATGCTGTCCCCTCCACCAGTGTGGCTGTCTCCTGCCTCACCCAACCAGTGAACTCCTACTCCATCATCAAGGCCCTGCTCAGTTGTGTCCTCTCTGGGGAAGCCTTCCCAATCCTGATGAATCTCTGTGAACAGCCCCTTCCTTCTGTGCTCCACAGTTCAGATGCACAATTTACAGTTAGCATCTGTCTGTCCCAGCAGACTGTATGCTCCTTGAGGCAAGGGACAGTATTACGTCCATTCTTGTCTCACCAGTGCTGGGAACATGGGAATCCACGAAGCTTTACTTAGTGAATTCCTTGTGCCAAAGAAGTTGGGGGGGGGGGGGAGATCAGTGTGGGGCGGAGTGTAAGAGGTTCAGAAGAACAGGAGTTAAGCTATGGGAAGATCTGGGAAGGGCAGAAGGCACTGACTCCAAGGAAAGGCAGGTTGCTTCCCTGGGATGAGGGAAGACTGCACAGATCAGGCAGGGTTCAGTGAGTGCCTCAGGGAGGTGGGGGGTTGGGTGGGGTGTGCCCCCTTCCTCCCTGTTGCAGGAAAACACATGGAGACTTGACAGAGGAGGACTGGCTCTGCCTCCCCTCCAGGAGGGGAGGAGCCAAAATCTGAGTCCTAGGGTTCATTAGGAAGTTCTAAAATCTTTTTGCTTATCTGCATTCCCCAGGTCTTGTAGAAAACAGCATGAGAGACTCCATCTACAGTTAACAGCTCAAGAGGGATAGAATGGGCAACAGGCTCCGCCATGATTCCTGGACACAGTGACAGGCAGAGAAATACCACAAAAAAACGTGAGCTCTTGATGCCTTGGGCACTCCCTGGCAGTCCTGGTCTCCTCTCCCACGGGTACAGAGGTCTTGAGTGGGCCTCTGGCCTGACAACTGGGCAGGGGCAACCCATCTCCACCGCAGCCTTGGCCTTCTCGTTCCACTGCAGACTAAGATGGGCTTGTCTCTGTGTTGGGAGCTGACCATGCAGACAGGTGACTCCTCCCATTCTGCCTGCTCAATCAGGGAAGAGTGCAGAGGCCAAGTACAGGAGGTCCAGGGGAAATCAGTCTTTGGGATCAAATATGGGAAAATACTCAGAATTGATGCCCCGTAAGCTTCAAAGTTGGTAACTAGAGACACATGTGTGTGGCAGGGGCCTAAAGTCCCTGCACCATAGCTGCACATTCTGGAAGGAGAACAGCCAGGAGCCAGAGGCACTGCCTAGGGATAACGAGCCTGGGCCCAAGGCAGAAATGCTCTTGTCCAACTCTGGTCAAACTATGACCTGATGCCACAGGCAGCCGATCATAGATGATCATGAATACAATCCTTTTTTCAAAACCCGAGTGACAGCGATAGGGACTGCTCCTTTCGTTCACCCTTGAGCAGAACCAGCCCTGAGCTGGTTGTTCTTGGGTCCCATCCTAGTTGGCTTAGTAACTGGTTTCCCACCAAAGGGCTCATTAAAGGTCAGTCTCTCCTAAAATGTGCCCTGTAGCACCTCTCTCAGAGATGGGCCCTCTAATGTCAAATTGCTTGAAAATTTCTCAAGCTGGCATTTCAAAGTGAGATTCTCAAGCCCACATACTCTAGTTTAGGGAAGGTGCCTGACAGTCTCAGCACCTCAGCACCGTCTGTGGCAAGTGGTCTGTAATGAATTCTTTCATTTCACAAGCACTTTTAGGAAACCTACTGGATGTGGGGCTCTCCACTAGATGCCTCCAGAAAGACAGATGGATACCCTCCCATTTGGAGGCTTGCGGTTAGCACTCAGACGCGCACTGACCCCAACAGATTGCAGAGCCAGGCCCAACAAGGGTCCCTGGGGACATGGCGAGTGGGGGTGATGGGTTCACAACCAGTGTGGGCATCGAGAGGCTAACACAATTCAGAGAGCTCTGCGAATGGACCAAAGTATTTTCCAGAATAGGTGTACCCAGAGGAAGATGAAAACAGAACTTTGTTTTATGTCGTTCTCCTTCATATCTCTCTCTTCAGCAGAGTTGGATAAGTTGGTCTTTATTGGGTGTGTCAGGGTCAGGGCTGGCTTTGTGGGGAGGGGCTGCTTGAATACTCTGTGTAATAAAGAGATGTTTGTCAGACAGATAAAGGGTGGAGGGGCAGACCAGTCCAAGGGAACAACACAAACAAATCTCAAAAAAACATCTTATACGAGAGCTCAAACAATTCCAGAGAAATCCTCCCCTCCCCACCCATCCCCCTGCCATGGCCAAGTGCAGTGCTGTTTGCCTCTTGACTCAAGAATGTGTGTGCCTGAGCCTGGGACAGGCCTAATTCTCCTCCCTCTGCCCAGCAGGGATTTCTCAGAGACAGTTCTTACTAAAAGCCCTTAGTAATGTTTTCCTCCAAAAGACACACTGATTCCCCACTGGATAATTAGGACATAGTTTAACTTCTGAGAATTGTTGTGTTCTCTAAAGAGTACAAACAGCAGAAGCCCAGGGATTAGCGCCCCTTAATTGATATATTTTATCTGCATTTGAATCATATTTTTCATTTGGTTAAGAAGTCCACCTCTTTTTTTTTTTTTTTAGCTGGATGAATTTGTTTAAAAAGAAGTCTATTTTATGCATGTATACAGGTAAAATGGTGAAAAGTGCTACATTTGACAAGAAGGTAGCTTTTTTCTACAATGTATTCTATAATGATTTAGGATCATAGGACTTTTCATTCTTCCAGACCTGGGCCACTCTATAGCCAAAGCAATGATTTCCAACATGCCCTCCACCCCACCTGACTCTGAAATCTAGGTCTCTCTGGGCTGGGACCCTGCAAAGCACACTATCAGAGTGGACGTGTCCAGACTGCCTGGCCAGACCTCACCTCTCAGGGAACTGGCATAAGGGCCATGGGGACAGAAATGACTGAAGTTAAGCTCAGGGAAGGACAGGAAGTTCCCCAACTAACACCAAATGAGGCTTCGGGAACAGGATACTTTGAGTTTTGGTAACTCTCATTGGGGAGAAAATGCTACCCACAGAAAGCAGTGTCTATGAGTTTGGAAACACATTAAAGCACTCTGGTGTCAGGGACAGCTGTGGTGACCAGAGCTGGCAGGGGTAGTCAGGTGGGAGGACTGTCATGGAGAGGGTCAGAATTGACTTTGGGAGGTGCCTGCACAGCCCCAGGGGACTCCCTTGTTATAGCTCCCCAGGGTGGAACGGGGTGCTCCTGGTGTCCTGGTCCCAAAAAGAGGTCTCTCTGGGGACGGATACTCACCCAGTGGACTTCTAAACCCACAGGGAGTGTTTTTCCCAGAGGCTCAGCCCACAGGCCAAGTCACCCAAACCACCTGCCCCCAGGGGTCCTTCACCCTCCCCAGCACTGCAGCGGGTTGTCAGGCCTGTCACTGGAACCCAGCTCAGCTTGGTTCGGCTGCAGACTTCCAGCTGTGGGGTCAAACATTAGCTGGTGCCTCGGGGGTTGAAGAATATGGGGAACTCTGGGCATTAGCCCCCAGGGCCTTAGTGTGCCAAGCACACTATGTGCAAAACACTATGCTAGGTCCTTGACCTTTATTTTCTCATTTAAATCTCCCAGTCACCCGATGAAGTAGATGAGTCTGAGCCCAAGAGAAGGAAAGGGACTTATTCAAGGTTACACAGTGTGAGAAGATCTGCTGGGAAAAAAAAAACTGAGTGAAAGATGAAAAACACCTTCTGAAAGCATCAATGAACTGGCAAGAGAGAAAAGAATAAGGTCAAAATTAAGGAGAGACAAGAACCAAGAGAAGTAAGGAGTGCTGAAATCCTTTTGACTCTGTGGGTATTTGTTGATACAGGTATATCTGAATATCAGTTTTAATGGCCTTGAGGGGTAATGTGGATAGGTGTCAAAACCCAGGTTCTGTCCCACATGGAGAATGTACTGGGAGACCCTCCTAGATTAAGCTAGCACCTTAAAAGGCCTCACCCCCAGGGGATGCAAAAGAAAGGGAGTAGGTCTGCTCCTGAGAAGTTATAACTGCAGGCCAGTCTTTATACAGTGTAGCAGCAAGTTGCTATCATTTGGGTGGTTCAAAACCCAATGCATGAATTTAGTCCAAAATGTTCCTGTACTGCTAATACCCTGAGGCACCAGGCAGAAGGATGTGAAAATCCTCTCAGGGGGAAGGCATCTTCATCCTAGGCCTCAACAAGTACCTGCCACTAAATATGTAAGTATACTGGGCAGTACGCAAGCCAAAAATAACCTAGCACACAAGGCAACAATAAATGAGAACCAGCAGAGACAACACACAGTAGACACAGATCTACAACTTCAGATACAGGAATTACTGAGTACAGATTTTAAAACAACCATGCCGACTCTGTTTAATGAAATAAAAAAGCTTGAAAATATCTTCAGGAAATAGAAGACCATAAAGATCAACCTGTCAGATTTGAGAAAGAAGCAAATGAAACTTCCAGAAGTAAAAAATATCACAAATAAAATTTTATTTTTTTAAAGATTTTATTTATTTTTAGAGAGAGGGAGAGGGAGGAGGGAGAGAAACAGCAACGTGCGAGAGCTACATCAATCGATTGCCTCCCGCACGCCCCCAAGTGGGGACTTGGCCTACATCCCAGGCCTGTGCCCTGACTCCTGATTCATGGGAATCGAACCCATGACCTCTTGGCTCACAGGCTGGCATTCGGTCCACTGAACCACACCAGCCAGGGCTCACAACTGAAATTTTAAATGTAGTGGAAGATTAGACTTAGCTAAAGAGACAACTTGTGAACTGCCAGATGGATTAGAAAATAAACAACAGAAACCAGCAGAGAGAGATCACAAGATAGAAAATATGGAATAAGGCGAAGAGGCATGGGAAAGAGTGGCCTATGATTATTAGGAGTTGTAGGAAGAGAGGAGGGGCAGAATGGAGAGAGGCAATACTTCAAGGGATATTGGCTGAGAATCTCCCAGAATTGATCAGAGACAGCATTCACAGATTTTAATAATCCCAAGGAATTCCAAGCAGGATTTTTAAAAATAGGAGAAAAATAAATGAAGATAAATAAATATATTTGGTTTTATCTGTATATTAGAGAGATAGATAGATAGAAAGAGAGAGAGAGAGAACCAAAGAAAATGTCAGTGTACCGTAGACTAACAGCTGATTGATCAATGGCAACAATAGAAGCTGGGAGTGGAGGGAGCTGACAACCCAGAATTCTTTATCCAATGAAAACATCTTCATTGAATAAGCACAAAACAAACACATTTTCAGACAAACAAAAGCTGAGAAAATGTGTAACCAGAGAACTTTCATTAAAGGATATTGTAAAGGCTCTATGTTAGGCAAAAAGAAAATGACCCCAGATGGGAGATCTGTGAAGCAAGAAGGTATAAAGAGCCAAAAAAAAAAAAAAGTAGCAGACATGGGGATAAAGCTAAACAAACATTGGCTATATAATACAGTAATCATTATAAGGTGCTGTGTTGTTACAACAAGACAAAATAGAATTAAAGGGGTTAAACAGAATTAAGATATTTTAAGATTTTGCATTAGGGAAGAGGAAGGCAGAGTAATTGACTAACTTTAGACTGCTAAGTATGCATGCGGTAATTTCTAGGGTAACCACTAAAAGGGGAGAAAAAAAGAAACGAAGTGTGTAACTTCCAGTTAGTAGAGGAGGAAAAGGACAATAATAAAAAACAATCAATCCAAAAGAGAAATAAACACAAAAAATATGAGAAATAGAAAAATAGAAATCATAAACTAGGACAGTGGATTCCGGATCAACTACTGTGCGTGTGTACAACGTGAAGCTGGGGCTTGTTCCTGGCTCCACGTGGCTTTGGAAGGCAACCCTCCATTCCCAGAGCGCCCCTGCTGTCTTCTGACACAGCACCCAGCACTACTTGGCCACCGTGCACATCTGAGCACGATCAGGGTTCGCACCCCGCCCCTTCCGATGATCCTCGCTACATCAGGGAGCTGGGCTCCCTGGAGTAAGGGATCACATATGGCATCAACCACAATCATGTGTGGAACCCTTTCTGTATGCGGGCTAATACTGTGCACACCACCGCACTGCCTCCATTTACTCCTCACAGCTACACCATGCGTTGGTTTTAACGTTCGCCCAGTTTTAATGAGGAGGACACTGAGGCTTTGAGAAATGAACTAATTTGCCCAAGGTTGTCCAACTATAAAGCAACAAACCCAGGTCTGCTTGTCTGATTCAGAAGTCTGCCCTTAAGCTTTAAGCTGGCTTTCAATAATTTTTTTTAAGAAGCACTGTCTTTCTTTTTAAAAAAAGATTCTTATTTATCTTTAGAGAGAGGGGAAGGGAGGGAGAAAGAGAGGGAGAGAAACATCAATGTGCAGTTGCCTCTCACGTGCTCCCTACCAGGGACCTGGCCCACAACCCAGGCATGTGCCCTGACTGGGCATCAAACTGGTGAACCTTTGGTTCTCAGGTTGGCACTCAATCCACTGAGCCACACCAACCAGGGCAGCTTTCAATAATTTTTTAAAAACTGGACACACAATATAAAATTGACCATCTGAACCAGTTCTAAGTGTCCAGTTCAGTGGTATTAAGAGCAATCACATTGTCCTGCAAGCACCACCAAAACCTCTATCTCCAAAATTCTTCTCATCTTGCCAAGCTGAAACTCTGTACCCATTAAATAAGTCCCCTCCCCCCCGCCCCAAGTCCCTGGCAACCACCACTCTACTTCGTCTCTTGGCTTTTAAGGAGTTGTACAGACTGGTCCCACGCTCTGGTCTCTCTCTACTCAAGCAATGCTCTCCGTTCTGTCGTTTGAGCATGCCCGGCATTGATCCTAACTCCTTGCCTTTGCTTGCACAGAGCCCTCCTCCTGAAATTTCCTTCTTCAGTTCCTGCCCTTCTGGAAGTCTCATCTTACAGAGACCCTGCCTTTAGTGACTGCCAAGGACTTGCCTCATCATGCTCAAGTGTGTTCACGCGTCACCTGCCCTGTCAGGCCGCGAGTTTCCTGAGAGCCAAGACTGTGCCTGGTTCATCCTTTAGCCCCCTAGAAGCACCCTCTATGGTACAGGCAGGTCCTTTCCCAGGCAGCACAGCTTGGAGGACAGGGCTCACTCTCCTAGAGCCCGGCACGTGGACCATTCACGCACGTGCTGAGTAGTTATCCCAACCCCATGCCTTCTCCAAGTGCGAAGCAAAGGAGAAGCTTCTGTGAGCAGGGACACCCCTGAGTGGTGGCAGGGCTGGTTCAGAGCTCAGACTTCTCCTCTGTGGACCCTCATTTCTCTCGCTTTCAGAGATGGGCACCAGCTTCTGTTGACTCAAGCCTCCGTCTGGGAGAGCGGTACGCATCTCTGTGCCACTATGGCCTATTTCCTTTCCAGAATTCATAGGACAACAATAAACAGCAGCTGGCAAACCTCCCGTCTTCCTGCCAAGAATTAGACCCAGGCAAATCAAATCAAGTGATTCATATAGGTTGATGCGGCATGGACAATGCCAGGTGCTGAGGAGATTTGATGGAATGAGGAAGGATCAGACCTGTCTGTGCCCAGGAGGAGCTTACAGTCTAGGTGTGGAGATAAGATACATGGGAAAGCTATGCAGAGGAAAATGGGATTTGGTCTAATTACCAGTTTCAGGCCATAGAGGAAGAGGTTTTGCAAGACTGAGCCTCAAAGACAGTCTTAGTCCATACACGTGAGGGCAGCCAGGCCTGAGGGTGCCAGAGCAGGAGCAGGCCCATCTAGCTAAGAGAACCTGGGACCCGAGCTACTTCTCAGGGGGCTGGGTGCAGGGGCATTTATGCATGCAGAGCTGAGGGAAGGAGAAGGGTTTGCATCCGGTGAAGGGTGTGGGTGTCTCTGAGGCAACCAGCCTGGCTAGGTGGACAGAAGGCTGATCAAAGGGCCCGGGAAAGAGGCCCAGGAAAGAGGCCCAGGTTGGAAATGGCCCAGGTGGAGTACACCAGGCTGAGAAACTTGCGTCTTGATGGGGACAGTGAGGCATCTTGGAGGGCCTGATGCACACATAAGACCACCTACTTTCTTTCCTCCACAGACAGTGTTGTAAGCTGACCCCTGAATCCTACAGGAGCACTCCTTTCCTGACCTAAGAAAAGGCAGAAGGAAAAAATAAAGCCTAGATTCATTTGAAAAAGGGAAAATGAACCTCTCTAAAACCTAGTTCTTGGATTTGCACCCCAGACCTTATAAATATACCCTTTAAAACCCTTCATACACTGAAGTTGCTTTTCTTCAAAACCATAAAAGAATGCAGGGGCTGCGGTTTGTTTTGTTGACAGGAAAATTCCACATGCAACTTGCAGGATTTATAGGATGGGAACCACTGGCGTGGGAGTAGAAGGTCTGAGCCTGGGTCCCTTCTGGACCCAGGGGTGAAGACATTCTGTGATAAGCCAGTTTAGTGATCTGGGCAAGTCACTGAATATTATGAAACCTCAGTGCGCTCACCCCTGGTATGAAGACAACAACCCCTGCCCCCACTCAGGAAGGCAGCCTGCCTTCCACACTCATGGGTTTCTGCAAGTGCTGATAGAATGTCAGGCTAATTGAGATTCCAGTTGGTCTTTGAATGCTAAGGTCTGGTTAGCTCTCCCAGTGGGGAATTCCAGACCCTTTGTCACTGAAGGAGATGGGTGTTTGGGAAGACAAATTGCCACTAGAACTAAATAGCCATCAAGAATGAAATGGCCTCAGAAGGATGCTGCCTGGTCTTTGCCTCCATGGTCAATGCCAGATGGAGCTCTAGGGCATTCAAAGAGGCCTGGGGGAGTCCTCTGTCCCCGCCAAGTGCTTGAGGGTGGAGCAGGAGGTCAGAGGCCAAATAGCTTAGGAGACATCAGTGACTGGAACAGGGTGGTGGTTTCACGAAGAAGTGGAGATGGAAGTGTGGTGGGGAGAAAACAGAGTACTAACCCACAGTACCAGGAATCTTGAAAAGAAAAAATGGCTGAACTAGACGCTTACCTCACACTACATACAAAACCTGAAATGGATCTGAATGGAACTAAAACTATAAAATGACTAGAAGAAACGATAGGAGAAATTCTTTGTGGTCTTGGATTTGGCAAAGATTTCCTAAATAGTACATGAAAAAGCACAAGCTCTAAAAGATAACAATCAATATGTTGACCTTAACATCTTCATCAAGATTTTAAACTTTCATCCTTCAAAATACACGACTACAAAAATAAAAAAGATAAGCTACGGACTAGGAGAAAATATCTGCAAACTATATGTTCACCAAAAAGCACACACACAGTCACGGCCACAAGTGAGGTTTTGGGTAACGATGGACTGAGTGTACGATGGTGGTCCCATCACGTAATAATGGAGCTGAAAAATTCCCGTCACCCAGGGACACAGCCGCTGTCATAACGTCATCGTGCAATGCAGGGCTCCTGGGTTCACGGTACTGCTGCTGTAAACAAACCCACTGCGCTACCAGTCACATAAAAGTATAGCGTACAATTACGTACAATAAAATCACAATGTTACTGGTTTATATACGGCATGGCATAAAAGTAGGTTTACGGTTATGAGTGCGTGAAACACAGAGTTTATTTTTGTATTGTTATTTATAATTATCGTATTATTTTCTATACGAACAACCTACCTTTGCCCCACCCTGCATTTACTACATATACTTTTCATCATTATTTTAGAATGTAATCTTTCTACTTATTAAAAAAATTTTTGCGGTAAAACAGTATGCATGTTATGCCGGCAGCAGCCTCATATATCTCCTGTTTACCACATCTCCTGATTAGATCATTTTCTCTGGTGATTGATCTGATCTCGTGTGGTTTTGTGCAGTAGCACGCAGAACAGGCTCGCAGCCTGGGAGCAACAGGCCGTACCATACGGCCCAGGCGTGTGCTGGGCTAGACCATCTGGGTTTGTGTAAATGCGCTCTGCGATGTTCACGTGACAAACTGCCTAACCACACATTTCTCAGAGTGTATCCCTATTGTCAAGCTGTCCATGACCGTGTGCATATTATATATATATTTCTGAACAAGCAAATATACACTGTAGTCTCCTCTTCGATATTTTAACATTGTTGTTACCTTGTGCCACTTCACTATAAAAATTGTTGCCACAAAGTGCCAAGGGGGACTATAATGTATTTGAATATATATCTGAAATACAAGCCTTTTTGTTGGCTATGTAGTTTATAAATATTTATATATAATGTATATAATATTAATATAAACAACTCAACTTAAATCTTTTCATGTGTTTACTTGCCACCCATATGTTTTCTTTGGTGAAGTGTCCCTCCACATCCTTTGTCATTTTTTCAGTTGAGCTGGGCCATCCCAGGGACCACCGGTGACCACGCCCAAACCTGGAGGAGTCCGCCCAACTGTGCGGCCCGTGAACCACTGCCATTCCTACCTCGGCTGTGGAATGCGCGGCAACTCGCTCTGGGAATACTCCCAACATTGCTGCAGAACTGGATAAGGCAGCGGGGAGACGCTGAGCCATGCCTGGCTCCTGAAGGTGCCGAGCCACCAGGGCTTACCCTTCAGGTCGGAGCTGTCAGACAAGCCGGTCATGACAGACCTACAGTGAGTCACCAGGTTCTGGAGCCAGACGGCCAGTGCTGTGTGCAAGGCGCTCATGCAGCAGTTGGCTGAACCCAGATTCCAGCCTTTACCACACTGACCTGATTAAAGTCTCTATGGCTCTGTGTTCAAACTGTCATTCCAGCTGAGGCACTCAGAGGCTGATGACCTTGCTAAGCCAAGTTCATGGTTGTCTCCCTTCTGAAAGCCAATGGGGCAATCCTTCATGTCAGCAGGTTCTAACTTTCTGAGGGCCAAACACTCAACTCTACATGAAGGAGTTAATTTTTACTGCATTCAGACTCCACAAGGGGCCTTCAGTGGTGATGGTTCCCATACGTTTGTGTAAACTGAGGTATGGGTGTGGCTAAGAAAGCAACTGTCCACCCTTTGTCAGTCCTGCCAACATCTGTGACGCAACGTCACCCACCGTGGATTTTTGTCCACCCACTAACCTTACTAAAGGAAAGCTTGATTCAAAAATTCAGCCACAAAGTGGGCAAACGTGTTGGGGTTACCATTTACATGACGAAAGCAAAAACTGTTTCCTCTACTCACAGCACTTCTGACACCAAATGTATGGGTTTTCCCTCACGTTAGGCAATTCTGACACTACCCGGTGTTAGCACAGGCTCCACAGGTTAAGGGCTCAGTCCCACAAGATTGCTTCTCTTTAGACACCAATTGCAAGAGTGGGTCCCCCCATTACCCACACTTCTGTCTGACTTGTCTACAAATTGGGGTTCCCAAGACCCCTCTCTTCAGGTTCCATAGCTTTCTGTATGGCTCACAGAATGCAGGGAAACACTTTACTTACTATTACCAGTTTACTATAAAGGCTACAAGGCAGGAACAGCCAAATGGAAGAGATGCATATAGGCAGGCATGGGGCAGGGGCACAGGGATTCCATTCCCTCCTGTGTGTACCACCCTCCCGGAACCTCAGTGGTTAAAACTCTCTAAACCCCTTCATTTAGGGCTTTACGGAAGTTCCTTTACGTTGATTAAACCATTGGCCATTAGTAGTAAACTCAATGCCCAGACCTTCTCCGCTCCCTAGATGTAGGGTGGGAGGGACTCAAAGTGCCAGCCACTTAATCACACACGGTGGTTCCTCTACCCTCCAAAGGTCCTCTCATCAGCATAACCTCAGGTATCACTCCCCTCACCTTTATCACTCAGGACAATGTAAGAGTTTTAGAACAGCCAGGAACTGGGGACAAAGACCAAATACATACTTCTTATTATATCCCAACATCACAGTGACAAAGGAATTAGTCACCTGATAGAGAGGTGTCCTGAGTGTTCATTTAAATCACACGGACATCCTCAAAATAATGTGGTTTGCAGAAAACTGCCTAAAGGTGGATTTTCATGGATGCCTGAGAAGCAGAGTGACTGCGTTAGTGAGAGCTGTCCTCTTCTCTGGGCTCTTCTATGGCTTCATTTTCTCAGGAAGTTCATCTTGACTTTGAGAAGGACCAGGCTGCAGTGTGGGGGGCGGGAGAAGGATGTGTACATCGCAGAGTCTGAGCTTTCTCTCTAGGATGCTACCAGTGCCCCGTTGACCTCTGTGACCTTGCTGTGCTCTCTGGCTCTGGCTAGCATCTATGTTCCCCCCTTGGCCCAGTGTCTCTGTAGGCTCAGAATATGGGAGCACCCCCCCATCCTCCCAGACACCCCTGACTGAGCTCAGTCTCCCATGCGGTGGAAAAGGCCTACTTTCTAAATCTCTCAACCAGGAGACACCGGTGCCAACTCACCACCTGGCTAGCTAACCCAGCAAATCCTCCTGATAAATTTTAATTGACATCATGTGCCCAGAATGGCCATGCTGGCAAACGAGTGGCAAAACCCCGAGAGACCTCTCTTTTGACCAAGTACCTGTACCAGGCTCACACTGGCACAGCGCATATTTCCCCAAAGCACTGGTGTTTTAACGGAACATGGTCTTTCCAGGAGAGTTCTCACCCCCACTGGCATACAGGAAGATGAGGGCATGAACAAGCAGGGCGCTAACGCCAACTGCAGAGTCAGACGGAGCAGCACACAGGGTTCTGAGATCTAAGACCTGTCTGTGCCTCGGACACACCTGGTGTTGAATGTGCACTCACAGGTGCACATCTAAGCAGCATGGGAGGATGGGCATCGGAGCCCTGACCCTGGGACCACCCACCTCCCTATCAGAAAGCCAGGCCCCTGCTCACATATTTATTGGGTACCTACAGTGTGCTGGCAACAAGGATTCAGTGGTAAACAAGATGGACTAGGTCCTGCTTGCACATTTTTCATAGCCTCAGCCCTGCAACATTAGCCCTGAGAGGTCATGAATCAAGAACACGGCTGACCAGACTGGGTGCCAAAAACAACCCAGGTAGAACCCCAGAAAGCAGATGACATGTCAGCCAAAAGCAAACATGTAGGTGAGTGTGCACGCATGTGTGTGTCCTAGCCAGGTTCAGGGAAAGGCGATGTCTGACTGAGCACCAAGATGGTCTGAAGACAGTCGCAGGCTACAGCAGGGCCTGTCCTGGAGGCTGAGTCCCTGCTCTTGGTCTCAGCAGGGCAACGGCAGCCCCAGCCTGGGGCCAGAGGTCAAGCAACCTGGGCTGGGAGAATAGTCTGCGCTTGTGGGGAAAAGCAAGGAATGCACAGTGAGCAGAGGGGTTCAGAAGGTGGGCCTGAGCAGCCCAAAAGCTGGCATAGAGGTGACAGTCAAGGCTGGGGCATCACTGTGTGTCACAGCACAAGGGGCATACTCAAGTCAGACTGCAGACCCACAGCTGTGTCTCCCACAGGTTCCCAGCTGAGAGAAGTGAGAGCCAGAGACCTGCAGTTGCTGCAGCTGGCTCCAGTCTTGTCTTTTCACTCATCGCTTCCCTCTGAGCCACCTTTCCCAGGCTTTGGCCCCCTCGGCTGTGTCACCTGTGTCCAGTCTGAGCTCACCCTGTGCACTCCACATCAGAGCTGGACTTCCTGGGCTTACCTCCTGGTAGCTGTATGTCTAGCTGCCCTCACTATCCTCTGGTTATTTCAGCTTCTGCCTGACCCAACTCTGTCCCCAGTCCACACCTGCTTGCCAAAGTATCAGGTTAGCTGGTCATGTCCCACAGGGCTTTCCCTGACCCCACTTAATGGGGGATGGTTCAGGCAGTACAAGGAGGTATGGCAAAGTTACTTTGGTAAGAAACCAGGAGCCACTGAGGAGCTGAATTGGGAGGGGACCAAGGACATCTGGGCAGGTATGAGCTGGAGGCAGGTTTAGTTCAAGATTCGAGAGACAGGGTTGAAGAGGCAGTCATCATGAGTGAAGCTTGGAAGTCTCCCGGAGATACCAGAGCTGAGCTGAGAAGTGTTGCGAGAAGCTAAGCAAGGTCTGAGGCCAGGAATCTGAGAGACTACAGGGAACTCAGCAAGTGGCTGGGGACAATTGTCAACTCGGGCATCTTTCTCACCTGAGCTCACTGTGCTCTTGTCTGGTAGCATCTCAGAACTACTGCTGGCCCCTGAAGGGTCAGGGCAAAGCAAGCCAGGCAGATGGGACTGGCCAGCCAAAGTGAAAGCTACAGTGACCAAGACGGCTCCTCTCTGGGGGGAGAGAAGCAGCCCGCTGGGTGCTCTGAAGAGAACGCCAGATCACTCACCTTGCAGCCCAAGCCAGATTCTCCCCAGAGCACGGCACTCTGTGGGTATGGCACTTCAGAAAGCCGCCTCAGCTCCTACAGCCCACAAAGAGACAGCAAATCTTGTCCTGAGGAATTTCGGGTTAACTGCTCCCGTCTGTTTATCATCCGAAAAGTGGAGCAGAGTTGGGATGAGACATGAGGCACACTGAACAACTCAAGCTCCTAGGCTCTCAGACATCAAAGATTAATTCGGTTTCAGAAACATATAATCATCTCCCAAGAAGAATGTGGCTCCAAGGCTCCTAATAAACGAGAATGATGCTGAGATGCCAGTAACCACCAGTCCTACATCTACAATCACCTGCAACTGCATGGGCCACGCTGACCGGGGCCAAGGCAGCAAGAAGCCCGGCACCAAGCCAGATTCTGCCACAATCTGCTGTGGGATCCAGAGCAGATCACTTCTCTCCTGATTCACTGAGAAGATCACTTCTCAGATTCCCCATCTGAAAAACACTCCCTGCCCTGTGAGTGGAGCCTCACTCACCAAGCACGGCTCCTGGCTCACTCTGCCTAGGCTGAGCTCTGGGTGAAAAGACTTGTCTGGGCCATTTATTTTCCCGTTAGAGAAACTGAACTTCGTCTAAATATCTGAGGCTCGTGGATGGCTCAGCCAGCACTCAGGGGCCTACCTCTGAAAGCGGGAGATTCTCTCCACGTGGCCCTCAGGGACCAAGGACAGCTGAAAAGAGAACAGAAAGGAGAACCAGACGAGGGCACGTGTGCCCTCAGAGACATTCAGCCTCCTCCCCCAGAGCAGAGGGCTGGGCACCACCAGACTCGCTGCTGGTCTTGAGAAGGACAGAGTGTTTCAAGCTGACAGCTTCTGCAGCTTCTCCACTCTGTGACCTTGGCCAAGTGACTGTCCTGCTTTGTGCCTCAGTTTCCTCTCCTATCAAATGAGAATTAAATAAGGATATGCATTAAAAAGTATTATAATAAACACCCCATAAAGGTAACTTCTTTCCTGGCTTTCCTTCTAGCCACACCATCACCTCATCTCTAGGCAAGGCAAGAAACTGCTCCGTTGTTCTCAGTTTGGAGTCTGACTCCTAGGCTTTGGGTTACACAGTTAATGACTGGCTGTAAAAAATGTGTGGCTACATTAGGAATAAACAAAAAAGTGGGTTTTCCTTGTTGCTTCCTTTGCAATCTACTTTTTTTCCCTAGCAAACCCTACCACTAACAGAAGCCACTATTTTGGAAAGTTTCAGTGGATAAGACTATCAAAAAACTATGTTAGCCCAAATAATTTTAAAGAAGAAGGAGAAGGAGGAGGAACAAAACTGAAACCCAATTTATTTTTAGAAGTGCCTTTTGAGGGACAAATATTTATTTTAAAACAGCAGGAATATTAACACATGCACATAAGTAGGATCTCTCCTACAAAGTCTTTTAGCTACTCAATTTTGGGAAATCCCAGAAGTCTTTTCAAATTTTCCATTCTGACCCAAATCCATTTCAATTCACTTTGGGAGTGCCTTCTACTCATATTGAACAGACTATGAAATTAATTTTTCTATTCTCAATATTTGTTGAGAAAATAATTTAAAACGAATTCAGGTTTGTTCAGAAACATCTCGAAACTAGCTTCTGCACTATTTCTTATTGTGCCTTATTATTATTTTGGTTGGAGTGTAGTTTTGTTAGTCAAAATTCCCTAACTTGCCCTGGCTGGTGTGGCTCAGTGGATTGAGTGCGGGCTGTGAACCAAAGGGTCACCGATTTGATTCCCAGTCGGGGCGCATGCCTGGGTTGTGGGCCGGTTCCCCAGTGGGGGCCACGTGAGAAGCAATCACACATTGATGTTTCTCCCCCTCTCTTTCTCCCTCCCTTCCCTTCTGTCTACAAATAAATAAATAAAATCTTTAAAAAAAAATCCCTAACTTTTGCTAGCGATTAACATGCTGATTTGGCATTTCACTAGATTAGACAAGAGGCCACACATCAGATTGGCCAAACAGAGCTGCAGCTGGCTTAGTCTCCACACTTTCCCACAGAACAGTTATGAACATTATTTTGGTACTTGAAGCCTCAGTGACACGACTTCAACCATAGTGAACAGAGATACAAGGTCACACTACAAAAACAAAGGAACCAAGAGAAGAATTAGGTTAAGTGGCTAAAGCCACTGAGGGACAAAGGCAGGAACGAGAACTCTAAACACATACGAACTTGACAATTTGGGATCTTTTCGCTGAAACTATGAATCCTGTGCCAATAAAACTTAACACACCCACACTGGGTCCTCCAGAATACAGGAAGCAATGGCATTTTGGACATTTGGGTCCAAGGGGTGTGACATACAGGGCTGGCTTCATAGGCCGACAACCAGTGCAATTGCACAGGGCCCTGCACTCCGGATTTAATGCTCGACAGTCACTCTCTCAAAGTCCTTAAAATTTTACCTCTGAGTTTGTGTTTTATAAGTGAAGTTGATAGGACAACAGAGCATGTGCCTCAACTTACTCCTGGTCGTGCCTCTCTGGGACAGGCTGTCTGCTGCCTGCCAACCCCATTGGCAGGAGCGTGGGGTCAGGCTCGGAGAAGGTCAAAGTTAGGTGTGCGTGCATGGCACACGCTGGGCCCCAGGCACTGTGAGGGGTTGCACTCCAGCTGTGAGGTATCCTTGTGCCCAAGGAAGCGCAACATAAATATTAAATAATGAATTTCAAATTCTGTTACAGGTTGAGAGAGAAACTGTGGGAAAAAAGGGAAAAGCTTTTTTCTGCTTTTTCAACAAGGGGCTCCACTTCCCACAAACAATGTAGCTGGCTCTGGCAGCAGGCACTTACAAGAGAAAGCTCCAGTCCTGGGAAAGTTGGAAATAGCCTCAGTGTGAAGCGTGCGGACTTCTCCCAGCAGACCTTGCCTTAAGCAGGAGGTCTGCTGAACAGCACTGAGGACCCAGGCGAGGCTGGAAAACCGGCCCCGGGGTCTAATACGATATCCACACAGCCATGTGGGGTGTGCCAACAGCCGGTGGCCACCTGGCTGGGAACAAAGGAACAGATATGACTAGCTGGACTGAGGCAGGTAAGGCTTTTGTCTTTAGCTTTGCTTTAAAATGTTGGGGACTATGATGCACACTGGTGGGCGTGTACATTGGAACAACCTTTGGGAGGCCACTTGACATTCACTAGTAAAGTTCAAGATGCACACCCTAGACAAGTTCTGCACATGATCACACGGAGACAAGTATGAGAGTGTTATAGTAACGTTGTGGGAAAGACAAAAGACCTGGGAGCAGTATTTATGCTCATCAGGAGAATGGATATGGTAGCTATCCAGGTAGTGGAATACTACAGAACAATGAAGACAAATGAATTAGAGCTACATGTGTCAACATGGAAGACTCTAGAATGTAATATGGAGCAGCCCTGCGGGCACACAGCCTTTATGAGGCACAGCTCTATGTCCTCCAAGTTGGCTGAGTCCTGGAGCAGGGAAGGGGATGGCCTCCTACAGGTGAATGTGAATCACATACCAGGCTCACATGCATCCAATCCTCCAAGGGTCCAATGCCCACATTTCCATTATTAGAAATGTACCCCTCTGGGTCATGGCTATGGGCCATGTTGGAGACCAAAGAGACCCCATGGTTTTCAGTTCTACAGTTCTCTGCTGGGCAGCTACTAGCCACAGCTCAAACCCCTTCTCACTAAAGAGATCACATAAGGAAGCCAAGGCAGGGTCAAGAACGAAATTTGGGGGCACACCAATATCTAAGAGTTGATCAGATAGAGAGTCAGAGGAGGCAGCTGGAAAGAATCAGAAAATGCCAACAGAATCACAAGATTTTTAGGGAGGAGTTACAGAAACTGATCATATATCACAAAGATAGGTCAGTTCAGGCAAAAAGATTCATTTAATAATTTAACAATTAAAAGGCCACTGGTGACCTTAGCAAGGGCTGTCTTTATGGAAGAAAAAAATAGAATGATAGGGGTGGAATCCAGAGTTGGTGGGTAGTAAAAGAAGCTGAAGAAAGGAGACACAAGATGTGGGCTGCCCTGACCAGTGTGGTTCAGTTGGTTGGGTGTTGTCCTGCAAAGCCAAACGTCACTGGTTTGATCCCTGGTCAGGGCACATGCCTGGCAGTGGGTTCAGCCCCCAGTCTGGGCGGTACAAGAGGCAACCAATTGATGTTCCTCTCTCACACTGATGCTTCTCTCCCTCTCTTTCTCCTTCTCTTCCCTTTTCTCTAAAAATATATAGATAAAATCTTTTTTAAAATGTGGGCTAACTTCAAGAAGCTTGTTTATACAGGGTAGGGTGGGAGCTGCCAGGGAAGAGAAGATAAAGGTAAGATTTTCTAGAATGACAAAGAATTGTACTTGTAGTGTGAAGAAGAGGAACCAAACACAAGGGAAGGATTAGAGAATCAAAGAAAGGATAATTTATTAAACTGGATCCTAGAAGAGGCAAGAGAAAATGGGAGGGAGATCCTAAGAGGAAGGCTGGTCTTGGAAATGTCATGTAAACCCTCTTAGAAGCAAGGAAGAGGGGAGCTGAAAACGTGATATGCTTTGCTCTCCTAGGGAGGCAGAAGTTAAGGTTATTGGAGGTAGAGACAGTGGTAGGTGGGTAATTTGAGGAGAGTTGGATGGACAAGCAGGGAACAGCCAGGATGGGGAATGAGATTAATGTCCAGCCAGGCGTGAATAAAAGAACTGGCAAAGTGTTGGCTGAGTTGGAAGCCACATCTCCGTGCTGGTGCTAATTTTCTTTTGTCCCAGTAGAGCTTGACCGCTCTGAAGTCCCACAGAGAAGATGGAAGCCTGGATTATTCCAGGCAACGGTAGAGAGAGAGGGTACAGCTGGATATGGGTCTTAAGGCCACCAAGAGTGTTGGTTAGACAACAGCAGCTCTGGGGACAGCTGGGGTTGGCAGACAAAAGACACTTTCCACTTTTCTTTTTTATAAGGGACAATAGTGTATTGTAACTTAAAAGATATGTAATAAGAAAAGCCATTTGAATGACTGAAGTTGACATTTTCAACACTGAAGTAGCAACCTGCATCTCAACTTGTTTCTGGGTTCCTGACCAGGGTCAAGTGCTTTCTGCGGGCACGTAACCTTGTTAGCCTATGTCTCTTGGCCTCATTTCCGCCCACAAACTCAGAGGTAAAAATGAGATGAGATTCTTGTCTTTACTTTCTACCCCTGTGCAGGTGACTGGTGCCAAAGTTATATAAAAAGAAAAGTGTGTAAGTTTCTAAATGTGGTACTTTGGTCAACCCGATGAACTACTATTGAAAAAATGACTAGGTTGAAAACTATTATGCCTAGTCGTCGCTCTTTGAGTAGGGACCATGCTACCCGACACTGCAGCAGTATTAGAGTCCTCTCAAACGTCTTCAAGTACCTTTGTTAGTTTTTCAGAATGTAGAGATAAGGTCTACTTTTTTTGTGCTTTCTAATTTTAAACTCATTTTCAGCCCATTATTCCTGCTCTGAACTGTTTGTATTCTTCAAAAGTTGGAATTATCTAAATATCCAGTGATAGGATTTTTTAATAATTGTCTTTTTTCTTATTAGGAAAACAATGCATGTTCATGACAGAAAAACTAAAAATGCAGATAGGTAACAGGAGAACTGAAGGGTGTATGTACTCCCTTCTAGAGACACCGCTGCTAGTTAACACCCAGCAGCATGTCTTCCAGCTCCTTCTCTTAGCCCACCTATATTGGGTTCACACCATATTTTTTTTTTGCAACCACTTATAATTAATTGACTTAAGGAATCCAGCTCTCCAGGCTCAATCCCCTATCCATCTCCCACACACCCGCTGGCCCTGTACCCTAGGGAAGGAGTTCTGGAAGCAAGGATTGAGGGTGCTGTGAGGCTAACCTTAGGAGAAGAACAACGTCGTGTGCTCCCCCTGGAAGCTGAAATGGTCACATCTGCTTCAGGGGCTGCAATGCTGTCATTGCATAGTCATGTTAGCAGCCACCCCTGGACATCTGTGAGTTATCTGGAACCTTGTGATTTGTGATTTTGGAGAGCTCCACAAAGCCACATTGGGTCCCCCACCAGGGACACTCAACTCATAGCTGAGTGGTGCCAGTAAAGCTTGAACTTGAGCCATGACAGACTAGGAACAAAATTCAAAAGATTAAACAAGCTGCGAATGCTGGCAATGATCCTGCATGGTTGTCATCATGAAGTAGTGTGGCAAGTAGGCCCTCTTCCTCACAAAGCATCCCAGTGTGCCCCTACTTGGCCCACTCAGGAACAAGGGGATGTGCCCCACACTCCCAGAGGAGCTGCCTTCCTCTGCTCACAGTCGAGTCCCGTGACCCCTGCAATATGAGTCTTCAGTACAGGAAGACAGAACATGGGAAGCTTCTTTCGCCTGTTGGAACACAGCAGTGAGCTGCGCTCCCCATGCAGTCTCCGAGCAATTGATGGGTAAACTGGCCTCAGGGGGCCGCAAGGTGTGTGGAGAGGACAGAAGCCCAAGCAGGGCAGGATTTTCATCTTGGTTCTGGCCTATTCCAGACCGTGAGAAAGTTAATGATTTTTCTGAGTCTGCAATCACTTGCCCATAAAATAGGGATCTTTGTAGGGTTATGAGGATTAAACTGAGGCTATGTAGGTAAAACATCTGGCACCTTACCTGGTGTATAGGTGGTGCAGAGAGTATTAATTTACTTCCTAGTCCAAATGATCCCATTATTCCTGTTTGAGACTTGCCACAACCTGATCAAGAGCATCCTGAAGACCAGGATGAACAACTTTCATTCATTCAACCAATATTTACAAAATGTGCCTATATGCCTAGCATCCAGGAACATTGACATCACTTAAAGATTTTTTAAAATACTATTTCAATATTAAGACAAATGTTATGGAGAAGGATGCAAAATTTGCATTAACTTTAAAGAACAATATGATTCTTTTGCTCATGACCCAGACTTCCCAGGGATCCTATACCCCAGCTTGAAGATGCTAAGATGTCCAAGGACATGACCTCAGGCCCAATTCACACAGATCTCCACATTTTCCTACTGTGAGTCATAAACCAGATGTGACATGGTCCCTCCCTAGGAAATCAGGGTGGAAGAGAACTGGTCCAGGACCAACCAGCCAATTACACAAGTGAGCACGAGGGCTTCCCCAGAGCCTTGCTTGAACATTCTGCCTTTCTGACTTGTGAGTTAACTTGGGGCAGACTCTTCCAAGATTATCTCACCTTCAATTCTCAGGAAGGACACTCCTATTTTGAGGAAATCTGCTGTATGTCAAAGTTGTTTTCCTTACTTCCATTCTATCCTCCTGCCACTTCTGGGGTCACCCTCCAAAGTCATATTCTGAGATGTGAACGGGAAGTGACTGTATCCATTTACCTTTGCTATTGTGCCTTACTTACTAAACTCAGATGTGGGGGTTCCTCTTAGCGCAGGTTGACTGGGGCTAGGAACCAGATCTCCTGCATTCACTTTCTAGTAAGAAAAATGAATTAATCACCGTGTTAGCTAATTTCAGTATTTGACATAAACAAAAAAATCACAGTGGTGACTATCTCTGAGTGGTAGGAATATAAGTGGTTTCTATTTCCATCATTTTGCTTACTTGTATTTTCTCATTTTTAACAATAAGGATGTTTCTTGATGATTTTACATTTTGAATTCGAGCTCAAAACTCAAGGCAGAAAGTCACAGAATGTGTTTCCATAGGACAGAAGACTAGAAATCTAATAACTTCTTTATCATGCTGAACCAAATTCCAGTTTAGACTTAGGTTTACAAGATCAAATAAAATTGCTTTTGAGGTAGAGTTATTTATCCAATGTAGTTGCCATATGGGTAAGGTTATCTTCTTATGAATCAAAATCACAACAAAACTAGGAAAACCGCTAGTGAGGTCATGGAAGACAAAATTCAAAGCCATGGCCTTGGAGGATCACATTAGAAACCTGATGAAGTGACACCAAATATGAAACTGTACTAGTAATTCATTCAACAAATATTTGAATACGTACTGTTCCAGCCACCATTCTAGGCACTGAGGATACAGCAGCAAACAAAACTAACCAAAATTCCTGACCTTGTGAAGCCTGTATTCCAGTCAGAACATAGAGGTGGCAGAAGATTCCCATGCAGCAATACAATCCTTACTATAGTGTTAATACGGTTTCTGCTGTTTTGACTGTTTTCCTGCCATTTTTCCTAGAGAAGGACATTCTACCAATTCCCTTCTAAAACTAGTGATTAGGTCGACTATTTCTTGACATAACCCTGCCGGAAGTGGGACAGACTGGATGCCGGTACCACTGGAGAAGGTACTACTTGCAGAACTGGAGATATACCCAGCCATGACCTCCCTGCAGTGATGGTCCTAAGGACCTAGCTGATATGGAAAGTTCCGGTCTTCCCAGAGGAAGAAGCTGAAGTGCCCCCAGCCATGAACAGAGTAGAACTGAGCCCGAGACTGGGAGACTGGGAGCTGCCACAGTGGGCTATGGGGACAAACAGAAAGAGAAATGGGTCTGACTGAGGGAAATGCAGATTTTAGCTCCACATGAGGGAGAACATTTCAACAGCCAGGCTGCCCCACAGTGTAATGAGCTGACAGAAAGTCAGTTCTCAGGGTCTGGGGGTGGATGACAAGCTCAGCTCTGCCACTTACTGGCTTTGTGATCTTGGGCTAGTCCCATAACCTCTATAGGCCTCAGTTTCCCTGCCTGTAAGATGGGAGTTATTATGGTACTTCTATAAATGGTGCCTTATACATGGGCCTGTGGTGAGTACTGAATGAGAGAAAGCATGTGAGGTGTCAGGATGCTACCTGACCTGGAGTAACTTAGACACTGAAAGGTTATCTGGATCAGACGATAAAGCTTCAGAACTTACCTTCTATGCTGTTTTTATAGTGGATTTGATATCAAAACAATATTACACACAGTCATATTTGGCAAAAAGATTTTGGTAGTTGTGATCTTCACAGCACAAAAATCTGTGGCTATGGCAGTGACAAATCCTATAGTTCCCTACAAAGAACCCTCTGAACAATGCTACCCCATTTCCGATATGATCATGGCCCAGGCCCAATATAGTACCGCTGGCTGATTTGGACGCATTGTGACCTTGGTCCCCCTTGGACCAGGGTACTGGGCAAAGGCAGGGATCAGGCCAGCACCAGTGTTCAGTGTACACTCGAATCACAGAATCCCTAAGGCAGGAGCGTCTCTACCCCATACACACCCAGCAGGACTGATCTGGGGGTGACCCGCAGTTCAAGATAGGATGTCCCCAGAGAAACTGTGCTCAATGTCACAAAGTTCCCCAGGGCCCATTACTGACAAGAGCAGCAGTGCCAGCCTCAGCTCCACTCTGGGACACCTAGGACTGATAGACTCAGGTGGCAGCTTGTGAGACAGGACTCTGGAGGTACAACCAGGCTGGGCTGGAGACCCAAGCCACAGCTCAGTGGGATGAAGGGCAGCTTGAAGGCAACACAGGATAGAATCCCAAACTACTCATAATCCCTCTTGTGGCTCCAGGTATGGGGGTCATATCAAGACAGGTCTCTTCCACCCCATTGAGGACATCCCAGGAACAACTGCATAGCTCCCAGTGAACTGCTTTATAGCACAGCCCTGCCTCCTGGCCCTGGCTGTTGGTAATAATCCAAGGGTAGGAGGAGCAAGCAGCCAATCCATTTATGTGGGCCCAGCAGGCTGCCATCCTCATACCAAATGCCTTAGGGTCAGAAGTCAGCCTTTAACTGTGGGACCAGTGTCCAGCTCACAAGTTCCCACCATCATACCCTCCCACAAGCCAGCTTCCCAGGCATGCCTAGACCTGCCTGAACTCTTAGCAGGTACAGAACTCAGGCCTACTTTCCCCTACTCTCCTTGTGCCCACTACTTAAGAATCAAAATCCCCAAATCCCAAACAATAATGTCTCATATGTGTGTGGTGTTCAGCACTTTTCGACTCACTTTTCACATCCTGCATGTTGGTTAGAATTTTTAGTTGTAAGCAGAAGTAACTAACTTTGGCTGACGTGCATAGCGAAGGACATAAGTTAAAAGACAGCGAGTAGCTGTCTCACAAAATCTCTGGGAAGGTAGAAAATCAGGTTTGGAAGCACACAGTCAAGAACACTGTTCCAAACTCCAGTTCAGCAGTAGTCTAAGAAGACATCATTGTGACCACTGAGGCTGGCACATCGTCCCTGCCACTTACACCACAGACACCCTCATGAAGGAAGCTACCCATTAAACTGCTATCCCTGGAAACTGAGATTGTCCCCATCAAAGCACTGAATGGGTTGCAAAGCAGACCCTTCTTTTTTGTGGTCACTGGCTTCCAATTCAAAAGTAGTGAGGAGTGGCATGTGGGAGGGAGGACTTGTCGGACTGGAGGAGCCTGAGCCTCAGGCTTTGCCCATGCCCCAGCTGCAAAGAAATGGTTGCACTTCATGAGGCATGAAATTTCTCAAGCACAGGAAGGAGTCTCAGCTGCCAGACAACTGAAGTGAGTGACACATGTCCAATGTCATCTCATTTGTTCATCATACCAACACTTGAAGTTATCAGAATGACTCTTAGACATTCTACTATCCCCATCTTAGACAGCAGGAGTGGGACCAGAGCAGCTTCTCTACCAACACATTAAAATAAAATAAGGAGAAAAGCAAAGTCTTGATTTCAGGTTTAAAAAGATCAACTACAGAAATGTGGGATGAGAGGAACTAGGCTTGGTGCAGGTCTACATAAAGTTCTTAGAATTTCAGTTGACTTTAAGTTTCATGTGAATCTAGCTGAAGAGACTGCTGATTATGGTCACTGTAGATACTTCTGGGCAGGACAGTGTTTTGGCCTCTAGGCCTACCAGACTTACCTGGAGTTGACATTGTAGCCACCTATTTGCAGAGATGGGCAGCAAAAGTAGGGAGGTTCTGTAACATCTAATACATGGGCTCTGCTGCTTCAGAGGGCAAAACTGGGGCCACACGGGAGCCACAAGGACCAGAAGCTGGTTCAACACCTATAGAGCAGGGCAAAAACAAGACAAGCTTCCATGAACTGGTGAGATCCCCGCTGCCAGGCTGTGCAAGTAGAGGATAGAAAGCTGTCCACCAGAATTTTAGTTAAACTAGGTGGTGAATGCGGTCCCTTCCAACTCTAAGGCGCCATAAGCTTCCAATGTGTGCTAAACATTGGGCATAACCTACAAGGTACGACAATGCCCTCTAAGAGCCTCCTCCTGAACAGATGACAGAAGAAGAAAGCCAAAAATGTGCATTCTTAATAGACATAAATTATAAATAAGAGGAAGGATCACTTTATACTTTACATTAGCCAAAATTGAAAGTAATGTCCAGTGCTAGAGAGGCTGTGATAGCAATTGGGTAAAATGCATACCACCCTTTATGAAATCAATGTGGCAGATGGTATAAAAAAACCAAAACCATGTTTAATAATTCAACCTAATAACTGTTCTCTTGGGAATTTACCTTAAAGAATAATTTGTAAAGGGTAATTGTTTTAAACTTGGAGTATTCATCACATCATTTTAAATAATAAACAAAAAGCCTTAAATAGAGGAGAGGTCTAGTGTAGTGTGGTATTTGATGGAATACATATTAGGCAATCATTACAGATGGTGTTTATAAAGAATCTCTGTCCCGTCAGTGCGAGTCCTGTGTCACATTTACCACTATAGGCCCAGTACTATCTGGAATATAGAAATGCTTCATTAAATAGTTACTGAGTGAATAAGTAAATGAATGACTGAACAAGTGAATTAGATCTTAGCAAGGGAAAATGCTTATAACATGTGATGTTAGCAAAAATAAAGCAGAACTCAAAATTATGTATAAACTATGATTTCCAGAATATAAAAGATTATATACACATGTGTCCTACATGAGGATTGTAATGTGGAAAAAGAAAAAATAGATGTTAGGGTCACATGCGAGGGATGATGTGTTATTCTTATCACTCAGCATGTATTACTGAGTAATTGTTATGTATCAGGCGCTATGCCACATTCTGTGGGTACAGCAGTAAACAAAATAGACAAAGTCTCTACCCTAATGGAGAGTTTATTATGGTCGGTTACTGGAGGAGTAAGAGTGGGGGAGAGACAGACAATAAACAGAAAAGTAAGAGAATGTGTATGTCAGATGGTAATACCAGGGGGAAAAAAAAGAAGCAGAAAAGGAGGAGAGTGAGAGCCAGGAGAGGAAAGGCTGCCATTTTATATGGAATGTGCATGAGGATATCTAGAGAAAGAGCTTCAAAGGAGAGGAGAAAGCAAGTGCAAAGGCCCTGAGGCCAGAGTGTACTTGGGGCAACGAAGGAACAGCACTGAGGCCAATGTGCTGAAGCAGAGGGGACCTATGGGACTACAGGAGTGAGTGTATATGGCCCAACAGGCCATCATAAGGGCTTTAGGTTTTGCTTTCAATGAGCCAAAGAAGCCACTGGAGAAATTTGAGCAGAGGCATGAAATGATCTGACTTATGTTTAAAAAGAATCACCCCTTTTATAAGAATATCTATAAAAGTTTAAGATGAAAGGAAGAATTTTAAACATGGACAGATTAACATAACATTCATGAATTGATTCACAAAATAGTTTCTGAACACCCACTGTTTTAAGGGGCTGGAATAGGAGGTTTATTTCAAAATTACAAAGATTTACCAGCCATACAAAAATATTTTAAAATAACATTGGCTTTTTTAAAGACAGAAAATTACTCATAGCAATTAATTGATTTCATCCTTTTTTTCTTTAGAAATTATGAGGATCATTTTTCTCAATTAACATTTACATGCACATTTCATATTCTATATCAAGTCCCATAATTGTAAACTGAGTTGCCATTTGGAAATCCTGTTTATTTGACTTTTCTTAAATATCTTACACACAACGCTTCTGCAGCATCACTCACAATCCAACCTTACTGATAGAAGACCCTTGTGGGAAGTCTGTATGTGCTGGCAAGATTATCTGAAAAACTAACAAAATCCTTGTAATCCTTTTCAAGGATGCAGAAAGGAAAATGGCTACATTTCAAATTCATGACATTTCAAAAGCATGAATTAAGCTCTAAGCTCTACATCTGAAAAAAAAATTAACACAAGTTCTCTAATTTATGTTCTAAACTGAGAAAACAAATGGTTGCTAAGAAATGAAATTTGCAAAATTCTCAAACACATTTTCTAGTTGATATGCACAAGCTTAAATCTACAAATTATACCAAAATATAAATTGTAAGAATCACTACCCTTAAACTTGGTTGATTACAACTTCACCATGAAATCTGGAATTGTGTTTTTGTTTAGTTAATTTTATTCCTAGATATTCTGCCTTTTAGGTGTATAAAATGGATCATTTTTAGATGTTGTTGAGATAATAATTCTGTGAAAATGTATGAGAAAGCTCATTGGTCCTCTTTCTCCTTCCCCCTCATGCCTTGGGTAAGAGAACTTCTTCTTTGTTCCCCAACATCTTGATTTCTGTGACATTCATGTCGGAGGGCTCTGCACCCGATCCCTCCCTCCTTGTCAATATCTGTTGACTTCCCACTCACTGAGTAGTTTGGCATAGGGCTATCAGGGTTGCTTCTCTCCCCCAAAGCAGCCAACTTTCTGGGAGAATTTGACTTTCAATCCCATGACCATCTCTGCCCGCTCTAGCCACCTGCCCCTGCCCCTGACTAGAGCTCCTCTACACTGGCCAGCATTGCCTGCCCTCCCTGTGCTTTCCTCCTATCCATCACAGCTATCCTCTCACTCCACCGAGAATCCCACTTCTCCTATTCCATCCTCGCTTCACCTCCTTTCTCTTGGGAACCACCACTTCCACTTCTGTTGTCAGCATGTCAGAAGGGAGGCTTCATTGCTTCCTAGCCTCCCCGGTCCAACAAAGCCCAGCCCTTGATCAACCTCACCAGTAGTCTCCTCCATGCCTACCACAGGGCTGATGAGATGATGAAAAAAAGCCTACAACCACACAGATCATCTTGGGAGAATACTTTAATATACGTGCTCTCACACACTCATAGCCTCCAACCTCCACCAGCCCACATCACTGACCTTCAGTCTCTGTGGGTTACCATTAGATTTCCCTCCTTTTTTCCACAGTGACCATCTTGAATATTTTCCTTTCTACAAGCTTCCCACAGACTTACCAACCTCAACCTACTGACCTACCTGCGTCTCCAACTCCTCCTTCCTTTCTCTCCTCCCATTTTAGAGGAAAGTGGGCCTTCCTCATGCCTGAGGCTCACTCTGAACCCTATCACCTCCCACCCTCTTGCTGACCTCACTGCATCCTTCAATCATTCTTTCTTGTATTCTCAACTGTTCCCCAACTCACTTTCCCCATCAGCATTTTTAAATGTCCTTCTCTCTCCAAACTTAAAATTGTCCCTCAACTCTACATCCTTTTTGGTCTTCTCCCTCCTCTCCTTCAAAACAACTCCCAAGAGTTATCTACACCCACTTTCCATGCACTCAGACTTCTGCCCCTGCTACTGGACTGAACCTCTTCTCCAAAGGTGCCAGTGACCTCCTTGCTGCTCAATTTGGTGCTCACTTGTTCAGACCTTTGCTAACTTGACCATTTTGCACCATGATACCTCACTTCTTGCATCTGGCTTCTGTGGCATACCATTCTTTGGTTTCCCCCCTAACTTTCTGACTGTGCTTCTCACTTTTCCTTTTGGACCCCTCTTCCTCTGCCTCTCCCATAAATTGTTAGTATTTCCCAAGGGAATTTGGTCTTCTCTTTGACCCTCTCTACTGAAGGAATTCATCCATTCCCATAGCATCAGTTTTGATGCATATGTTGATAATGTGGTAACTTAAGAGTTTCTTCAGACCAGATCTCTCAAGGATGACAAGCTCTCAGCCTCTGTCTTTTGGTTTGAATTAGGTTCAGGGTAATAGTCCTCCCAGTTACTTCTCTGGCATGAATAAATTATTCCCATATACTGAGGAATTCTCCCAACATAAGCTCCAAATCACCTACTAGACATCTCACCTGGATGTCTCCCCCTCACCTCAAACTCATCTCCTCCTCCTCCTGCCTAAATCTGCTCCTTTACTATTCCACATCCAGAGGAAAGCACCACCATCCACCCACCTAGTTTCCCAAGGCAGACATCTGGGCATCATCCTTGACTCACCACTCCTCCATGCTTTCAACTCATCACTCACAAAGTCCTCTGAATATTTACCTCCTTAATACATCTCAGATCCACCTCCTCTTTTACATATTCATAGAGGCTGTGCTGGATCAGTCTAGCAGATTCCGAACTACATCCCAGCCTCATCTTCTGGCCATTTTCACAAAGGCCCTAGACCTTTTCAAAATGCACATTTCCTTGAAAACCTTCATTATCTTTAGAATAAAATTATACTCCTCAGCTGGGTATACTAGGCTTTTTGGGATCCATCCCTGGTTAATCATTCCAATCCCATGTCTGAGATTCAGCATTCTGGTTAATCCCTCTGTCACTTCATTAGAAGACCTATGGAACTTTACCGAGACCTTCCCCCACCCCCTTCTAACAAAGTTTGCAACTCTAGCCTCTAAACATCTAGAATTCTCTTAGGGTTCTCTCCTCTAGAAGATGACAACACAAACATATTGAGCATATACCTGACCAAAATCATACAACTAACAAGAGAATGATGGTTTGAACCCAGATTACCTAAGACGCTACCTCCTGCCTGTTTATTCACAGTCAAACCAATTTCTGATAATGCAAGACAAAAAATGTGGAATGAGACTAAGACTTGTTAAGTGCTTGATATATATGAAGTGTTTTACATGTGGCATCTCATTTATCCATTACAACAGTTTCAAATAAGCAAACTACTCTAGTTGGCTGGGCAGATACTATTTTAAGGAGAATCATGGAACCTGACTTTTTCCATTTGTAACAAGTTTCTGGTAACTAGCATTCCTGCTGAAGGGCTAAACTGACCTCCAGAGTTTCAGCTGTGGCTCTAGGCCCTCTGCTGACACTCTGCAGATGCCTGCACTGTGGCATAGTCCTCCCCCTACCCACTTTTCCAACAGCCTCTGCTCTCACTGCATCCACAGAACTAGGCACTTTGCTTCAGCGCACATCCCATTTCCCCTGCCTCCTTACAGTTTTCTATCTCCAGTAATGAGGTCCCATCTGTTCATCCAGCTCCAGTGACTGTCCCTCATGGAGTAGTCAGGATCAAAGCCCCTCTGCCGTGCCTCTTAGAAGTCACGAGTTCTTCCCTAAATGCCACCCATTTTACTCTATCCCCCACCCTTGCCTTCCCTCCCTGGATGTCATCAGCTCAAGGATGACAGAATTGCTTTTGCTCAGGCTCTTTTTGATTTGATTCAAGTTCAGGATAATAGTCCCCCTGGTTACTTCCTTGGCCATGAATTAATTATTCTCATCTATTAAGGCATTCTCCCAAGAATGCTTTAGTTGAAATACACCCAAAATGTCTAAAGTGACATATGACACATGAGTGGGATTAATTGGACCATTTGGCCAACACCAGGGCCCTGAGTGGGGAAAAATTCAGAAAAGGTGCTACCTAGCAAGATGGAACATCACCACCCTATGAAGCTGAAACGGGGTTGAGAGAAGGGCAGGAATCGCAGACTGTGTTTTCTTCAGGGCCAGAAGATCTTTCCCAGAAAGGGAGTAGGGGGTAGGGCATTTATACGCATGAAGGAGATGGGCCATCAGCTAGAAATAGAGGAACAAGAAGAACTGATGACATTTAGGAGAACATTCATAGAACTTCCAAGAAATAATAGACATGAATTTTTCAATCCCTACTTGTCAGAGGATTGGAAGGGCCCTCCAAGCATTCGGGCAAAATTCCAATCCACTGTATAAATGACATAAAAATGTCTTCAAGATCCCTCTAGCATGAACACTTCCAGTATAAGAAAATGCCCGACCTTAGGAAATCAAGATTATGGAGGCGTGAGTGAAATTCAATTAAAGTTCAATTCATTTTCAATTCAACAAATAGCTATTGAGCGCCTACATGTGCCAGACACTATAGGCACTGTACTGTAGGTATGAATAATGTAGACATGGCCCCTGCTCTGTGAATCTTATAATCTAACGTGGAAGATAGCTACCTACACACACAAGTAGAATAGGGGAAGTAGAGGGTGCTGCCCAAACATAAAAGGTGGGGTACCTAATACGAATCCCAGCATCTAGGAAGGCTTCATGCCCCAGGCTGGGGCTTGAAAAGTATAAGGAATTAGCTAAATGGAGGGTGGAGGGACCCAGGGGAGTGAGAGAAACAGATTAGTAAGGCTTCCCAGCTTCCAAAGAGGTTCAGTGTTGCAAGAAGGTGGAGTCCTGGCTGCCATCAGCGTGTAAGGCCATATTACCCTGAATCCGCCTGATCTCGGAAGCTAAGTGGGGTAGGGCCTGGTTAGTTCTTGGATGGGAGACCACCAAAAGAGAAGGTGGAGTCCAGATCTTGAAGGGTTTGTCAAACGATGTCGAGAAGTGTGGGCTTAATTCCTGAGGCAATGGGAAGCCTGTGAAGGGTTTTAAGCAGGAGAAGCACTGCGGTATCCGAGAGAGGTGTGAAGGAGGGCAGAACTCGGGGGGGGGGGGGGCGGGGGGGGAGTCGGGATGGGAAGACCTTGGCCCACAGGTTATGTATATGATAAAAAAATTAATGCACTCCTCTATGACAAGATGGGGGGCAAAAATGAAGGGATAAAGTTCAGAATGCAGTGGGAAGCTCGCCTCCGTCCTCTCTCACCTTTGTTGGGCAAACCAAAGCCACTCGCCCTGGGTTTGCCCATCCCGGAGGAGTGTGGGCGGAGGGACGGCTTCACGCCCTCTTCTCAGATAGGAAAACCGAGGCCCAGAATCCCAAGGTGGGGGGCCAAGGAGAAAAAAAAGAATCCAAACGCCCTCCCAAGAGGCTGCCCGAAGTCATGCTCAATCCTTCGAGGTCCAGCGGCCTGCCCCATTTCTCCGTCAGCCATCCACAACCAGCCGCCTTTGCTATGGAAACAGTCCTCCCGCCCTCCTCAGCGCCCCGGTTTTTTCAATGCACCCTGGAAAATGCAGTCCATCTCTGGTTACCTTCCTGCAGCAAGAGCTCACTCCACGTCCTTAAAGGACTACAAGTTCCAGAAGGATGTGCGAAAACGCCGGCTGTCTCTGGGGGGTATGCGGTCTTGACTGAGAGACCAAAGAACTCGCGGGCGGGGCCGAAGGGTGAGGGGAAGGTGGCCCCCCAATGGGCGGCCTCCTGGGCAGGGCCCGGGTCGCCATTGGCTACAGCAGCTCACAGGAGGCGGGGTCAGCAGAATGAGGCGCGGAGCTGTTCGCCTCTCCAGGTGCTGAGTCCGAGGGAGGCTCTGGACAAGGGAGCCGCGGTAACTGCTGCTGCTGCCGCTGCTGCTGCTTCTGCCGCTGCTGCAGCTGCGCCGCTGCCGGGAGAACGAGCATCGGGAAGGCAGGGCCGTGAGGAGTCCGGAAGACCTGGGTGCGCTGCCTGGGGCTGGGCGCTCTCCCGCCTCTCTGAGGTCAGTGCTGCTGAATTCGCTTTTGTTTTATTGGGGAGGGAGGGAGCCGGCGTGAGGTTGAGTGGGGGTGCCTGGGGAGTTGATGGGACCTGTCCTCACCGCCCTCAAGACCATCTGTCCCGGGGAGCCGCTGGCTGACTCCTCGCCCGCCTCCCTGTGGCCAGGCGCCTGAGGTTGGAGCAGCTTGGGTTCGTTTTTGTTTTATGGTAGAGGGGGCTCTTGAGTGTGAGGAACGAGGTCTGGGGGACCACTCCCCGCCCCATCTCTCCGGAGAGGGCGTTAAGAGCTTGGAGCTTCCCTCTCCCAGGTCTGAAGTCGCAGCTGCTTGGATTATTGAGAATAGGATGGTTGAAAGGTTCCGAAGCAGAGGACCCTTCCCCACAATACCTCGGCTGCTTGAGGTTGCTAAGGGGGCCTGGATGAGACCACAGGACGCCGCCTTCTGCTCAGACACTCCCGGGGTCATTGAGGAAGGGCTGTTTGGAAGATCAGGACGCCCCTTTCTCGTGCCCACCCTTTTCCCCGAAGCCTGGGGTTTTGTGAAGAGGGGGGCAGGAGGTAGATGGAGACAGGGGACTCTCCCCACTCTCACTTGGACCCGCCTAGATTTGGGGGTAGGAGGGGATTGGGGCGTAGAAGGCAAAGGCAAAGGCAAAGGCCACGAGACCCTCTCCACCTGCTTGGAGTCCTGAGTACAGGAAAGCACCGAGGATTCTCGATTCTCTGGGTCCTCCACGCTCGGCCCCGCGCCTAAGGACTCAGTGGCCTGGGTGGTGCCATGGGGGAAAGTAAGAGGGATTGAGGGTTCCCCTCTCAACCTCTCCCCTCGCAGGTCGTATCTCCTAGGCCATTGCCACCTGGATCCAGGCCAGGGACAATAAGTCGAAATGACTGCCCCGCCCCGCCCCGCCCCGGGGACCCGGGATCCTGCACCGCAGAGGGGAGACAGAGCCGGGTGGACAGGTGCGGAGCGGAAGAGGGTGGTCCCTTCTCAAGCACCCCAGAGCTCTGGACAGACACGCCCGTGCCCACAGACCTTTGGGGCTACTCCACTCGGCGCGGGGTGCACCCCAAATCGGGCCGCCCAGACCTGTGTCCGGGCCACACAGCAGCCGCTCCAGGTGCGGGGCTTTCGCTCTCCCCCTGGCATCTGCGGGAGGACAAAGCGGCTGTAGCCGCACTGGTGGGCCTGCGCCAAGGGCTGAGCGGGGGGCGCGGCTAGGAGAAGGGGGGGTTTCGGGCGCGGCGCGGGGAGCTTCCGCGGAAACATGTCAGATGCCGGGTGGGAGACAAAGCGCCCTCGCTCCTCGTGGCCCCGCGTGAGCAGAGATGGAAAATCCCAAGAGAGGAGGCGGCTAAGTCGGGGGGGGGGGGGTGGGGGGGGGCAGGGAATCCCAAGAAAGGAAGGTGGTTAAGTCCGGGCAGGGCTCTATGCCCCGCACTCTTCTTCCCCGTACTCCCCCCAACTCCCCCACCCCCACTGCCAGCCCAGCAAGCAGACGCCATGTGTGCGATGGTAGCCACTGCCCCTTCTGGGGGGCATTCAAGACATGTGACCACAAGGATGTGGACAGCTGGGGGACTCTGCCTCGAGGGGAGGGGCCCACAGGAGTCCTGAGTGGGCCAGAGCCCGAAGGGGCATCCTGACCGCACACCCCTTGCCCAACATCGCCATCAGCCATGCTAAGTCCAATTTGGTTTCCGGGTTTGAGTGTGTTTGTGTGTGTCACACTGTGTTTGCATGGGTCAAAGTGTATGTGAATGTGTATGACTAGGTGAATGTGAAAATGAATGTGAAATGAGTTCGTGTGTGTCATGGTGAGCTTGGGCACCTGGCGGTGTGCGTGTGAGAACAGGAACCACTTGCTGATGGCCTTGGATGTTAGGGGTGGGGATGCATGCAGGGTAGTCTCCGCTTCCACTCTCAAGCCACAGTAATGAACTAGGGTCCAAGTGGATGTCCTCAGGGTGGAGGTAGCTTCAGGCCACCTTGGGCCTAGCCTGCATGCCTGGATGTGAACCAGAAAGCAGGACCTCACATACATGTGGTACTCTCTTCAGCCCTTCTGCAGACTCAGGTCTGAACCTAACATCCTCACCAGAGCCCTGCCCTTTCCATCCCTCAGAATATTCAGGCTCAGGACCAGAATTCTGCAATCGCCCCCCACCACCACAGGCTTCCAAGTGGTGCTTTACGGGGTGGCCCATCAATAGAGTTTCTCATGGATGTGCACAAGATTGTGGGCAAGGCAACTTTTGTCACTTTGGTCTCCACGTCTGGAAGGGCCGTGGGGCTGGAGTTGCTGCTCGGTGACAGCTGGCCCCTCAGTAATACCAGGTACACTCAGGGAGAGGGCACTAATGTGACACAGAGATGCTTCTATGGGTAGACACCCCTAGAGAATGAAAACAGCCCTCCCAGGCCTGCCCACTTCCAGCGAGTGACCTCAGTTGCATCGCACCTTCATGGCAAAGGTGCTATGTGGCTTCGGAATAATCCCTACCTGAAACCCCCTTCCCAGTGGAACCACAAGAAGAGCGGTTACCAGACTAAGGAGTCACCACCTAGCCCAGCCCTGCCAGGTGCAGTCTCCACAACTATCCACCGCCAGTATCCACAGCGACCTCTGCTGGGCAGAAGTTAAAACAAGCTGAAATTCAGCAGCCAATGAACACTCCCCCAGGTGTGAAGACTCAGGGTGGGTTTGAGCATTGCCGGTGAAACCACAAACCCTTCCCTTTGGGGGTTCCCTGTCTGACTTTGGAGTCCCAAATTGATGTTCTTGTCTGAAGTTCCTTCAAGCTAATTCAGGCAGTGGGACTGCCACTGTCCTCACCCCTAGGGAAGTATTTAAAGAGGGCCTAAATAAAGGCCTTTGTTCGAGTTTCCATCCAGTTGGGGGTGGGTATCGAACACATTTAAAAGGAAAATGCATAGAAAACATTTGTGAAGATCGGGGAGGTTTAAGCATTTTTCCTGCTTCATCCTCTCACTTTGTGATTCTTTCTCCTTTTTTTTCTATTCCACTTTCATCCTCTTCTGTTCCCATTATTAATCAATAACATATTTTTTAAGCATAGCTTTCTTTTCCTCATCATCAATGTGGCCCAGAAAATGCAGAAATCAGGAGGCTATTGCTAAATACAAAGAGCTGGAAACTGGCTCTTCCAGGTCTAATGATGGGAACAGGGAAAATGGATGAGATGAGCTCAGTCTTAAATGCCCACCTGGTGACAGTATCTCTTCTCCTGGAGTTTCTGGAAAGGCATTTCATGCAGCCACAAAATCTTTCAAGCTCCTCAAAGGGAAGGAGGTATTTAAATACCTGGTATTGTTCTTACTTTGGCATCCATGTGATTTGCATTGAACTATGTGACTCAGTATCATAAAGTAAAAATAGGACTTAATATCTCCCTCCCCTGTTCAGAAGGTGACTGCACGTGTGTGCTGTGTTGTGTTCTGCATTGGAGAGTGAAAAGCGACCTGCTTAAATTGAACCACCTGCTTATTCTGATTAGACAATGATGCTCAGTATCACCTACAGGCAATAACGTTATTTCATGTTTGTTTTAATTTATACCCGAATCTTTTTGTCTTGTAAAACCTTTCTTCATGCTCACATATTATTACTTTCACTTGAAGTTAATCAGGAATGTTTAATCCTGTACCAAAGCCAAACAATTAAGTATCAGCAGATAGAGGAAGATGTGGGTGGTGGTTCTGTTCTTGGGATCAAAAAAAAAAAAAATCCTTGGAGTTCTTAAGAGAAGAAAGGGACTGAAGATTCGGTAGCAATGCTTATGGGTAGACTTTGTTGGTTTCTGAGGAGAGGTTCCTCAGAATTTTCCAGGAAGGCTGCCCATATTGAAGAATGCAAGTGTCATGCATGCCGGGAGTAAGGCTGCAGCCCTTGCGACTCCCAAACCCCCACACTAGCACAGCCTTTCTGGGGAAAATCTCCGTTCTGCTCCCTCAGGCAGAGAGCAGTCGCGAAGGAGCGGAGCTGTCCAAGGTTCTGCACACCGGCGTCAGCCTCGCTCTTGGGAAGGGAGGATTCTAGGGTGTGGAACAGAAGTAAGCTTTGAGGACTACAGCCTCTGTGAAGATTTCCCCAAAGCTCATCACATAATGCAACAAGAGAAAACGGAGCTGTAGAGGCTTTTACTGCATCACTTTGAACGAACCCATTGGCAATCTCTATTTAAAGAATTATGAGCTTGTAAGAAGAAGAAACGTTTCTGAGTCAAGCTCTTCACATGAAAGAATGTACTTAATCCTCACAGTCCTATGAGATAGGTGGTGGGGTTATTCCCACTCTCAAGATAAGGAAATGAAGCTTTGAGAGGAAAGGGGCTTGCCCACGGTCACACAGATCAGAAGGGATACGGTTTAGGTTCCAACCTGGGTCACTTGAACTGCAGAGCCTCCTTCTTACCACTGACTTTCCCTACCACTAATGTAGAAGAGAAATTGAAGTAGAGGTATCCTATATGAGATTCTAACCACATTTTAGAGGAATGGGGTGGGGGACCAACTAAGATTCAGACGTAAACCACAAAAAAGTCCTTTCAAATTCATCAAAGACTATTACCACATACTTTACATATTATCCTGACAAAAGCCTTGTTACCTGAAATTGATTACCAAGGAAGAGGAAAGGAAAGTGTAATGACCCTCATGGCCAGTAGCCCAGGGTTCTCTTTCCAGAGTGGAACAATTTCACAGGGAGCCAAGCCTGAATGGCAACAAATTGTGTTTTAATAATCTGCAAAAATGGAAAAAAACATGAGGAGGCTGTTATTATTTGAGAGGGTATATATACAGAAAAAAAAAAAAGGAGGGCTTATCTTTATTTTCTAGCATCCTGTTCCAGTGTTGAGGACACTTGGATATTGTTAAAAGGGTTCTTCCACCTATTCCCACTCTCAGGTTTTTACAGCAAAGCCTCTAATAGCAAAATAAAAGTTTTCACTGTTGTTAGCCTCAACTAATCTTGGGGAAGCATCACATCCACACCCCTATGTCATACGAGGGGCCTGTGCCTGAGAACTCTCCATTCAGTAGCTGTAGGTTTGGATATCTAAAGAAAATAGAGAGGGCCATGGCTGGTGTGGCTCAGTGGATTGAGTTCCAGCCTGTGAATCAAAAGGTTGCCAGTTCGATTCCCAGTCAGGGCTCATGCCTGGGTTGCAGGCCAGGTCCCTGATTGGGGGCATGTGAGAGGCATCCAACTGATGTTTCTCTCACATATTGATGTTTCTCTCCATTTCTGAAAAGAAAATAGAGAGGAATAGACTCATGCTTTTTCTCCTCTTCCTAGACCCCAATCTGCACAACATGCAGATAGGGGGCCTCACCTTTTATGAAAATGCCTCACATCAAGCTGGGTCTCCAATCCATCTAGAGTGATTCTTTCCCCTTCTAGGCTTGGGGTTTGCAGGGCTCTGACACATGGAGTAAAGGCTGCTATTACTTTTCCCGAGGGTACTTGGAGGCCAAAGACCTGGCTCCCCATCTGGGTCTGCTCTGACTCATATGACCGCAGACAGATTTGATTGTTTTCTTATTTAAAGTCATTAATTAACTCTCCTCAGCATCAGAACAGCATGTAATAAGAGGGAGGCCATGTGTAGGGGTCTCTAAGCAGCTGCGCCTACAGCTGAACACTATCTTCTTTACTAACAAGATCAGGAAATGATTTTGAATCCTGGCTATAACCCTTCAGAAAGCTTGGGTTGTCAAGATTTTAGGCCAATATGAGAAAGGATATAAAAGTGTAATTAATTGATAAGGCTGCTATAGTTATTCTGGCAAAACCCAGAAGGCCTAGGGGTCCCTCAAAGAACTGGATTTTCATTTCTCCTTGTGCCTGCAATGTGTCAGGCATACAACTGGGCACAAGGAACCCAATCCAATTTGGGATAAGCCCTGTCATACGGAAATCTTAAGTGGAAAGTGGGAGGAGATGCCACAGCTCTGAAAAGGGTATTTGAAGTCAGCAGACTTTTTAGAAGTGGAAAGAACCATAATAATCATAAACCATCAACTATTTTAACATAAGGAAAGAGCTGAGGGAAGTTGAGGGTTGCCTCTGGCCAGAACCCCAGTTAGTGGGAAAGATGGGGACTAGAACCCAGGTATGATGACTCCTAGCACTTGTTCTTTCACTGTCCTAACCTGCTGCTCTGTTCATTAAATTGTCCAAAGGACATCTTTCCACTAACATAGATTTATCTGACTCAATCATAATGCAAAACTCAAACATAAAGCTGAAATAGAAATAAATAATAGATGAAATAGGGAAAGGAGAACGTCCATTTATATATATCCATGTTGTCCAATATAGTAGCCACGTGTGGCTATTGAACACCTAGAACGTGGCTGGTCTGAATTGGGATGTGCTGTAAGTATAAAATATGCACCAGATTTTGAAAAATCAATATGAAAAAATAATAATGTTAATATTGCTTATAGGTTGAAATAATACTTTAGATATATTGGGTAAAATTAAATATATTATGAAAATTCATTTCATTTGTTTCTTTTCACTTGTTTAATGTGTCTACTAGAAAGTTTATAATTATATATGTAGCTTACATTATAACTCACATATTTCTACTGGACAGTGCTATTCTAGAGTGCTTTCCTTTAGGAGGAAATTTTTTCTTTTCTTTTTTTTTAAATTTTATGTTTTAGAGAGAGAAGGGAGGAAGAAAGAGAGGGAGAGAAACAGCTACATGAGACATTGATGAATTGCTTCATGCACACTCCCAATCGGGGTCCACCCCCAACCCAGGAATGGGCCCTGACGGGTAATTGAACCTGTGACTTTTTGGTTTGCAGGCCAGCGCTCAATCCAGCCAGGGCAGGAAGAAATTTTCTTTACAAACTGAGGCATTTAGCAGAGTAGGTTCTGTAATCAGTCAGCCTGAGATGAATCCTGGCTCTACCGTTTCGGCTGCGTGACCTTGGGCAAGTTGATGAATCTTTCCGTGCTTCTGTTTCCTCAACTATAAAATGAGGATAACAGATCCTACCTCCTCAGTTATGAGTTAAATCACTTGACTGTTACATAGCCAGTGCTCAGTTAACTTCAGCTATTGTTACTATCAGAAGGGGCCTATGGAATCTTACAGGATGGGGCATGTGGAAGGAGAACAAGTAGATAATTTTCAGATAAATCAAGCAAAAGATTTACTACTAGATTGGAAACACTTGCTAAGCTGATGGAGTACCTTGATGTGGCCCCAATTTGCTGGTAGATGAAGACACTGAGAAAAGATTTCAAGTATTTTCATACAGTAAATAAATTAGCTAACTGCATTATGCACAGATCTTGACCTCTGCTAATGAGTTGAGGAAGAGGATGACTAGCAGGTACTTGGAACAAATGGCCCAAGAGGTCTAAGTCTCTTGGACTCCAAGATTCCTCAGGGAAAGGTGAGCCTTGTGCTTTAGGAGAAAGATCCTGAATCAGCTTCAGACATATGTGGGTTAAAGCTGCTCTGCCACCCGTTGACCTTGACCAAGACATTGAGTTTCAGTTTTCTCTTCTGTGAAATGGAGATAGGACCACCTCTCTGGCAGGTTGTGATGAGTGAATTAGATAATGCAAATAAAATACCTAGTATATAATAGGCACTCAAAAAATAATAGCTTTGACTAAATGGGATTTTAGGTGCTCTTTAATAGAGAATTTTCTGTCCAGAATCTCCATGGTCTTTTCTACGATTCCACTCTTCATTCCCCATCCTTGCCTGGTCCCTGAGGAAGTTAAAAGGACAGTTTCACTTCATTAAGTGTGTCTACATCAGAATGTAGGGTTGCAGTTACTTTGGGCACTCTACATAATTTGTCGCGTTCCTTTCTCTGCTCCATCAACACACATGAGTTTCTTTTACTAGGATGATGAGGCAAGCCGCAAAATGGGCATTGTTCTCCATCATGCTTACCAGGAAGTTCTGACATTCTGACCTGGGGGTTTAGAGCACTTTACATGCAGCTTTGCTTTAAAAATAAAGGGACATAGCCCTGGCTGGTGTGCCTCAGTGGACTGAGCACCAGCCTGCAAACTGAAAGGTGATAAGTTTGACTCCCAGGCAGGGCACATGCCTAGGTTGTGGGCCAGGTCCCCAGCTGGGGGCACGTGAGAGGCAACTGGTTGATGTATTTCTCACACACTGATGTTTCTCTCCCTCTCTTTCTTCCTCCATTCTCTTCTCTCTAAAAAGTAAATAAATAAAATCTTTAAAATAAATAAATAGCACTGGCTGGTGTGGCTCAGTGGATTGAGCACAGGCTGCAAACCAAAGGGTCACCGGTTCAATTCCCAGTCAGGGCACATGCCTGAGTTGCAGGCCAGGTCCCCAGTAGGGGGTGCGCAAGAGGCAACCACACATTGATGCTCCTCTCCCTTGCTCCTTCCCTTCCACTCCCTCTATAAATAAATAAAATCTTAAAAATAAATAAATAAAGGGACATAAGTCTGTACATTAGCCCCTGGAGAACAAGGTTCTCCTGACTCTCAGAGCAGAACATGGGTCCATTCACTGCATGGCTCTGAAGGAGCACACTGTTGCTGTAGTAAACTATCTCTTCCTCTCCTGAAAGTTTCCCTTCCGGACCAAAGAAATATATGTCAAGCTCAGTGAAGACTTACATGAACAGAGCACATTGGACTCTAGAGAAAACACTCAGACTAGTCCCATAGGACATATGGGGAATCTGGAAGGGTCTTGACAAGACAGCAACATGGTCAGGTTTCTGCATCAAAGGGTGGTGGATGGATTGAGGTGGGGAAGAGCCTGGAGGGAGGCTTATCCCTGATTCTATTGAGAGGCTTCCAACTTCTGGGCACCTAAGCACCAGTACTAAGTTCTTTTGGGATGGGTCTGGTCTTGAAATGCATTTTTCCCACTTCTCCCTCAACAAATGCTGAATGGTGGATAGCTGGTGTGGGACCGTCTCGAGAAACCTTGTTCTAGAGGAATCCAGGGTCTCACTGTGGAGAGCAGAGATGCTCTTGTGCTGAGTGTACCAAGAAACAAGGCCTGGGAGGCCTGATTGAGGCAGGTTGGCAATGGAAGTGGGAAAACTGTGAAACCCAAGCAGAAAGACCTGAGTCTGAATCTCAGGTTCGCCACCAAACCTGTGGCCTTGGGCATATGTTTTAAACTTTCTGGGCCTCACTTTCCTCATCTGGGACAATGGCACCTACTTTTCCTAGGCTATGGTGATTATTTGGCAACATACAAGAAAATTCTTAGGATAATACTAATCTTCCTTTATCTAGTGCTTTAAATGTGTCAAGCATTGTGCTCAGAACTTTATATCCATAAAAGAGCTACCTTTATTATCCCTATTTTATAGCTGAGGAAAGCAATGCTCGGGACCTTTAAGTAACTGGCCCGAGGTGACACAGGCAATGAGAAGTGGGACCAGGGCCCCAACCTAGGCAATCTGACTGCAGAGCCTGTTCTTAACCACTCTGATCACTGCCTCACTGGTTCAAGGTCAGCAGGAACCCAATGACTGTTATTCTGAAAAAGGGTGAGGTGATTTGTGGGTCAGCTTGTACAGAGGTCTTCTGCTTGGTCTTCAAGGATGGGCACAACATGGAGAGACTCTGAGGGGAAAGCTGGGTGGGTACAGAAGGCAGTGACAAGCTGTGATCAAATGAACAGAGCTGGGAATTCTAATGGTATCTTCTGGGAGCCCTGAAATGGAAAAGAGGGTTTCAGCAGGAAAGAGATGATTGGAAAGAAGGGTTTGGAAAGCCTTGAATGTCAGACTAATAAGTGTTAGAGAACCAAACAGGTTCATAGGCAAAGGAAGGGATGTGAAACCAGAAACCACTAATCTAGGGTATCTCACTACATTTGGGCATTCTGTTGCAGTGTGGAGCATGCTCACCAAGCATGCCCAAAGCCCAAGCCTGAGCCTGAGGAGGGCACAGCCATACAGCACTACATGCCCGTATTCCTGCCAGTGCTCTTCACTTTCCAAAGAATGTGCATGGCCTTTTCTTTCATTTTGTTTTCACAAAAGTCCTTGACAGTAGAAGGGTGGGAGGTCTGCTACAAGGATTGCCGCTCAGGTCAAGTGGCATGCAGCATGGGCTGCCAGGAAGCACAGATGCCAAGCACAGCTGCAGTGCCCAAATCCAGGCAAACAGTTTAGGAGGGCCCTTTCTGTGAGAGAGGAGGCAGAACCCTTGCCCCCTGGGCTGAGGCCTTTTCTCTGTGCTCCAGGAGGCAGGCAGTATTATCCTTTGGTACTCAATTCCCCGGTGATACCCCCTGAGTAGCTGCTTCCCGGGCTGACTGCTGTGAGGGCCTGAGCCATGGACAGCTGTCCTCCCCAGCCAGCCCCACCTGGCCTTCCCCAGGTCCCAGCCTTGCCCAGTCAGTGGGTGTGGCAGTATCCCCCTGAGAACAGGCACCCCTGTGTTAGGGGATACAGAGAGCAAGTATCTTGCATAAATCTCACAGACGTTTCTGGATGCAGCACCTGTCAGTCAGTGCTCCCTCTCATGCAGACATATTGTTTGACAAAAGATTTTTCTGGACTTGCCATTTTGAATTCATTTGGCTTATTTCTCTGCACACTGCAGGTACTGGAAATTAAACCCCTGTCTCCTTAGACTGGTGAGGGAAAATCTGTCTTTTCTAATGGCTGCCGTTGCTGATGGCCACCAGATTTCTCTCCATGGCTACGCTTCTCATAACGATGGAAAACAAAGGCAGGAAGGAGAGGAACACAGAGACAGCAGTTCTTCTGAGAGGCACCTGCAGGTCTGTGAAGGATGTGAGGCAGAGGGGTGGTAACTTTCACAGACATGAGAGAGTCCTTTGATGAGGGAGGAGGAATTTTGATGTATTAGATGATAGAAGATAAGAGAGATCAAGATCACGGTGCCGTACTGTTTTCTCTGGAAAGTCATGCTAGGGTTCCCGATGCCCTCCACAATTCTGGAAGATGAATACACAGGTTGGCAAGGCCACACAGATTTTGACAAGCTGTCCGGGGATAAGTCCCTAGTAATTATAAACATATCACCAATGAGAAATGACAAATACTAGGTAAGGGAATGTTAAGGGTTCATCCAACCATAGATCTGAGTAATGATTAATGTGTGACAGCACACGCTGAATGCAACAGGATGGAATGATGATTTATGAAGAATAAAATCAAATCAGGAAGTTAGAATAGTAATAATAATAAAGGCACAGGTGCTTAGGATGGTCAAGCCTCAGAAGGTAGAGCCGCAGTTATTTCAGAGCAGCCTCACCAACCAGTTTACTTTTACTCGATCATTCCGACCCCAAGGCTCTGATACGTCAATTTTTAGACCATCCTGTGGTCATCCCCCAGCACAGGGCCTGGCACACTAGGTGCTCAGCAAGTGTTCGAAGCTTCCTCGTGCACCTGGCATCTACTCCGTGTTAAGCCCTGTGCCCAGCATTGAAGAGACAGAAGTAAATGAGACACAGTCCCTGTCCTTTGTCAATTCTAAAACAGAACAAGGAATGCAGTGTAGGAAATGCGCAAGTGAACATGGCCCCTTCACGATGTTCCCGTTTAGGTGTTTACTCATACCTATGGAATAATGGAGCCCAGCTGATGAGTCAAATTTGGATCTTTCAAATTCTGCCCCCCTTATCTCATGTCATGTCTGAGCAGGTCCAACTGTGGATCCCAGGTAGCAGTGTGGAAGGCAGAGGAGGCAGAGGCTGGTGTATTTCAAAAACTTATTGCACACATTCAGTGAAAATATTTTTTCTTCACACACTTAGTTGGAAAGACTCACTCTTTACACCCTTTGCCTGCAATTAGGGCATGCTTCCACAAGGGGCACCACGAAGCAGCCACGCTCTCCACAGGCGTGGTATGCTCAGCGCAAAGTAGCTTTTCAGTTGTTAACCTACAGAAGAACATATTTTAAAAATACTTGACCATAAAAGGATTGCATACTTAATTGGACTATGCCACTGTAACCTATGCATAGTGAGGGAGAGGTGTGAATTCATCAACATTCATTTAACAAAATTCATGTACACGTACTGTATACTTTACAGAGAACAACATGAAGTCCTGCCCTTAGGTACTCTCTCCTATGAGGAGACAAACACAGATAATCCCAGTGCAGTGAGGTAAGTGGTATAATGGATGAGCAGACAGCACTGGAAGCACAGAGGAGGAGGACTAACTCTGATGGGGGATACACACACATGTGCACACTCACTCACTCACATATGTTGGATCCAGATGTTAACAACCGAGTCAGAGGGTTTACACTCACACACACAGAAGAAAACAGAAATAGGTTGGAATATTTTTGAGATACTGTAGGAAGCTGGGATTGGCCTGTTGAGTGACTCTGAATTATATCATTTACATTTTTGGACCTCATTTTCCTCATCTGTTGCCCCAAGGGCTTGGCAGTGGTCAGGTTGGCCTATGCACCTGGAGCAGCATGGAAATTAGAGTAATGACCTGATCTCCAGGGGACAGGCCCGTCCCCAGGCCTTCTTGGAACCTGCTTGTCTGGGCCCTGGTGATGCCATTTCCTGATTCTGGTTGAAATGTTCTAAGACATCTAGAGGGTCAGCCGAGATGCTGATCCCCGAGGAACTTGGTGTTTGTGAGGTATTAGCCTTTGGTGTCCAGTGGAAATAGTCTAGCTCTCCTGAGTTGCTATTTGGCTTCACCACCCTCCCCAGAGGCCAGGCTGGCCCCCTCAAGGGCCTACCACTGCATGCACTATCCAGGCCCCTTCTTACCAGCAGGCCTTCTGATCTGTGGCCTGTCCCTGAGGTCACTGTTCACAAAGCCTTGGCCCTGTCAGACAGAGGATCTCTGGTGGCAGGTCAGCCCACCCCTGCCTCTTACTGCCCTCCAGGAGATGAAGACCCGTGATAATCATTTTGCAATGTGTATCAAATCATCACATTTATACCTTAAACTTACATATGTTTTAGGTCAATAATATCTCCAGAAAGCTGGGGAGAAAAAGAAAAGAAAATCCCTACCCAGCCTGTGTCTCTCTCTAGAGAACTTCTTGGGCCCTGGACAGCTGTCCTCCCCAGCCAGCCCCACCTGGCCTTCCCCAGGTCCCAGCCTTGCCCAGTCTGTGGGTGTGGCAGTATCCCCCTGAGAACAGGCACCCTTGTGTTAGGGGATACAGAGAGCAAGTATCTTGCATAAATGAAAAGAAATGCCAGAGGGTTTAGATCTAAACAAGTTAGTTAAAGCTTTTAATTGCCCCCTACAGAGAGTTTGTAATATGCAGCACATTAGCGCAATGCCTGGTCAAGAGAGTAGACAAATGGGGGCACTTAAAGAGCCCTCGCTGGAATTCCATTTAGAAGTCTTAAAAAGCATGTCTTAAAGTAATTCATGAGACTGACAGTCCCTGACCCATCTGTCTAGGCCAGCCAACTCCAGTCACCCGCCAACTCCAGTCACCCACCTCCCACCCCGCTCCCCCTCACTCTGGTCCCTGAGCCCTGGGACCCTCTCTCTCAGGAGAGCTCATCCCTGCCAGCTGGGACCTGTCTGCTCAGACTGCTTTTCTCAACCTAGGACTTCCACAGGCAGCGGTAATGACACTTTCTGCCTTTCTCCCTCGCTATCGCCAACCCCCAACCCCCCTTACCCCCCATCCCCGCCTCTGGATAGTCCCTTCAATCTCATAGGAAGCACCAGGGCATCTCCTGGGAGTGGCCCTCAGCCCTCCTGCTTCAGCTGTATAGGACTCCCTTCCCAGAGTGAGCAAACAAAGAAAAATCAACATAGAGCCTTTAAAACCATTCTGCAGAGGATGTCGCCTTCACCAAAGGAGAGGAGAAGGGCCTGGCTAACATACGCAGAGCTGCTTAGAAACCAAACACAGAGACAAATTAAAACATTCATTGGAGGCGATAGAATACGGATCAGCGGAATGAGAAACAAGATGTCTCCCTTCCAAATCACTGCTGAAGATAAAAGAAATCATCAACTATGGCTCAAAAGTCAGAAAAGAAAGGAAGTGCAGAAAACCTAAAACAAGATGATAGGCGGCCACCCAAAATGGCTATGACAGTAAATGTAAGCATTTAACATTCCCTTGTTAGAAGACAAGGTTTCCCTGGTTAAATTCATACAAGAGACTCATCTAAAATAAAACAACTCCAGGAGAGGCAAAGCTATACCAGGTAAATGCAAACAAAAGAAAAAAGTGTGAGTGGCTACATCAGACAAAGCATGATTTAAGGCAATGAACGGCATCAAGCAGTATAATAAGGGTAATTTTATATTCATAGGAGCAATTTTGAAAGCATGACTGTTCTGAACATTTATACACTCAATATTTTAGCATCAAAATACTTGAGGCAAAACCTGTTACCTTGGAAATACAAGACAGAGACAGCAAATGTGCATATACTCTCAGTACCTGACATCAAGTAGCCAGAACACACGTGACGACAGAGAGGAGGAATAGAATGAAGAAGATGGATTTAAAAGGTGGGTGCTGAACTTTGAAGCAGTCTGAGTGATGTTTGCCATGTTTTAAAAGATCATAGACAGACTGATGCTTGTGATAGAAACGTAAAATTGAGTACAAACTTATGTGTACAGTATAATTATAATTGTAAAATTTAAACCCCTAAACCACTGAAAACCACCGAAAGAAAACATATCAAAATGTTAACATTTGGTGTGTTTAGAAAGACTGGAATTGAGGTATTTAAATTTTCTCTTTCCATATTTTCTTTCCAAATGTTCTTTGCTGATCACATATTTTTCTATGACTTTAACAAAATGAATTTTTTAACAAACAGTAAAACTTATTCCCATAGCATAGGATTTATTATTTTCAAGATTTGGGTGAAATTTAACAAACAAGGACAGTGGACAGAAATCCTTGCAGGCGCTCCCGGTGACTCCTTCCTAGAAACCCTCTGCTTCTTTTTGCCTTGGGAGCTGTTTCCCCAACTCGGCTCCCCTCTCTTCTATGTGACTTTTTAAATCTACTGTGACTCTTTAACCCTTCTGTCCTCCACTGGCAGCTCAAATATGGTTGTCCCAAGACAGACCCCAGTCCCCTTGTCTTTCCCCTCTGCCCGTGCCTGTGGTGACCTCACTTATTCTTGCAGAGGGATGTAGTTCCCCTCAATAGGCCAAGGGCTTCCGAATTTATCTGTTACTCCAAACTCATCACAGAGTTTCAAGGGCATCCATCAGGCTGCAGACTAGATGTCACCCCAGAGATGGGGGCAGGCATGGTGAACATGCCTGTGGAAGGAACTGCCAGCGAAGCCCCTCTGAGCACAGGATGGGGGCAGGGCACTGGGACTGAGTGTGAGGCAGCATGCCCTGGGGGTGGGGGGTGGGGGGAGGAGAGCACTGAGGCATCTGTAGAGAAGTTTCCCACCAAAGAATCAGAATAAATCATCACCCTGAGCATGGCTCTACTTGGAAACAAAACCTATGGCTCTAACTTACCAGACTATGAATTATGGCTGTGGCAGTAATCAAGAAAAACAACAAAGTCAAATTTAAAATCCAGACCCAGGCAGCCCTGGCCCTTGGAATGCTCAACCTGGGTCCCTCAAAGCCTCTTCTGCCCACTGTGCCACCACCAGTTCAGCCAGTTCAGTGGACAAACCCTCCTCCACCACTGAGATCTCTGGCCAGCGGTTTCTGGCCTGACCTCCTGACTCCTCAGGGCAGAGCAGAAAGTCTGTAAATACCCTAAAGTCTTTAATCTACCAGAAAGAAGAGCGAGGAAGAGATCAGGCTCCAGCCCACTGATGTGGAATGTTAATTTAAAGGTACAGTTTCTTATGAAAATGACCAAAATAAACTTAAGTACTAATTCTAAACATATATTCTTATCAATTTCGGCTCTAAGTAATACTCTCCTTTGAAAGTAAATTACTTTAAGAGAGCTTTCTAAAATTACCACCTATAATTCTGTGTCCTTCCTAGGTCTCGATGGCTATTCAGTTCCCATTTTATTTTGAAAGGCAAACATGTAGGAGCGCACTCTTTGCGGGGGGGGGGGGGGGGGGGAGGGGAGCTTTCATGAAATACTATGCAACTATCTGGCTTTGGAGAAGAGATATTGCTAAGTAACCTCTTGCAAGTCAATTAACTTTTCAAATTCATAACCTCTCCAAAAGTGAAGAAAATAATACCTACCGTAAAATACAGTTGCCGAGAAAATCGTGTTTTCTCACATGAAGTGCCTACTACACAGTATCTGTCTTGCAGCAGGAGCTCAGTAAACATAGCCATTCTTCTTCTCAGTTCAAACAGTGGTTTTCGGCCTCTCTGCCCCTGCCCCTGCCCCTGCCTCAGGGAATACATGAGGGAAATACTCCCAATTTTCCACAGAGCCCAGCAATGCAGCTCTAACTCCACATCCTTTCACCTCCACTCAAGAAACATCAGAGGGCACATGATACAATTGAAGTGATCATAGGAAAAGCCCCCAGAACCTGCTTTTTAGGTAACTTAGTTCCAAATTTTATTACTTTATCATCAGTACCAAATAAATCTCTAAAAGATAAATCCCAGTTATTTGAGAACCTAGTTTCTCAGAACCACCCATGCCATTATTTCCAGGGTCAGAAGCCCTGATAGCTGCCCGTTCCATACAAGATGGGTTTGTCTCCCTGCCCTAGTCAGACTCGCAAGCAACTAGGGATCTAGTACCACACTCCCCCAGACCCTGTCCTCGCCCTGGTGCGGTCCCTTGCTGATGATAAGTGTTTCATGAATAAATGCATCTGAATTCTGGCTCCACTGGGGCACCTCCCTGCACTGGCAAATGTGCATTATGATCCAAACTCAGGTCAGGTGACCTGGCTTCCAGCAAGACTATGCACAGAAGGCAAATGATTAAATAACACGACTACCCACTTGACACGACATTCTGCAGCCACTGGAAATGATGCTCTCGACGGCTCAAAGGCCACACAGAGACGCATCTAACACTAATTGAGTAAATAGACCGTAAGGACTGTGCTGGTTCAACCATTGCATGTATGGCCCCTGACTAAAGGGAAAGCCAAACCAAATGTGTTACTACAAGAGGGGCGTGACTCTGCCCGATGTGTTTCTAAGTCATCTTTTATGTTGTGTGATATTCACAATCAGCAGTGGGGTGGTTGGAGGGGAAAGGCCCCCCGTGATTGGAAATTAGCCCAGGGCTTCTGCATAGGCATATGGCCAAACTCAGTGTACTGAACTCAAAATGAAGACTGAGGAGCTGGACCAGGGAAAGGAGAGGTGAGCCAGAATCCATTCAGGAATGAAATGTGGACTTGACCCAAAATAGCTGTCATGTTCAGCCTCAGATTCTGAATTAATCCTCATCTTACTCTATTGACATCTATGAAATTGATTCTCGCCACAGAATCACAACCCGTGGTCCAGGCATTGCAGTCCATAAAAAGCATGACTAGGGAGGCAGCAGAAAACATCTGCAACAAATATTCACAGACAGGTACCATGGTGGGCTTTGCTGAAGCCCACGTGTTATCTCTGGAAGACGTTTCTATGCATTCCTGGAGAGAAAGAGAGGGAAATGGACAGATAGAGGGTCTGGGGGGAAGGGAGGGCAACTTCTGCTGCTGTCAGATCAAAGCTGACCTTGAGTGTCACCTCTTCCACATTCATAAAGGAAGCCTGGCCCCACTTTAAGTTCCTTTCCTCGCTGCAGACATGGACTTCACTCCCATCTCCTAAGAGTGGACGGATTGGCCCTGGGAACAGTTTCCTCCCTTGGTCTCAAGTCCTTCATTTGAAACAGGGAAGAGCACAGTCCAAAGGGCTCATAGAGGCTCATCGCTGACAAGGATAAGAAGGACAGGTCAGTGGCAGCCCTGGGCTACACAGCACCCCCTCCCCCACTCCGCTAACCAGGCTACAACACATCGGGTTACACTGCAGGCCAAAGAGGAAAGGCCCGAGGTGCCCAAGCTTCCCCCTCCTAACCCAAACATTTGCCGAGAGCAGAAACAACAGTTCTCCTGGAATTGATGTAAGTAGCCTTGAGGCCCAGTGCCCCTGAACCTGCTCAGATCCTTTTCGGGAAATCCAGCCCAACACCGGGTTTGCCAGGACAGTCAGAGGTCCCTGGTCACCAGACACAGAGGCTTGCTGAGTTTATCAGAGCCCTGCTCGAGCACAGAGCACTAACCGGCCCTCACACAGCCCTGACTGTGCCTGGCTCTGGTAGCCCCTCTTACACTGACCCTTACCCCAAGTGCAAGGTGGACTGACAAGTGGACTGAATGGTCTCTAGCCCACTGTATCCAGCAGGAAAGCAGACAGGCCTTGGCTTTGCCCACATTGGAGCCCAGATCACCAGTAATGCAGCTCTGGGATTTCCATACACCTTACCTCAGCCTACTTGGTGGACCAGGGCCCACTCCAGATCCGTAATCCTGCAGTGACCTACACCCTCACCTCTATCTGCCTCTTTCCTCCAGGCAGAAACCAAGTCTGACCCCTTTCCACCCCAGGTCCAGGCTCTGGCACAGATGAAGGTCTCAATGATGTAGGGACCTCAGGGACTGCCTTTTGTAAGCCTGGCAAAGTCACTCTTTCTTCTTCCATAATCAGAACAGAGAAGAAGGGGTTAGGTGTGCCACTTCCCAGAGAGATTTCCAGGAAGTCCCTTCCCCCCAGTGCAGCGACCAGTGCTGCTATTGGCTTCCTGCCCTTTGAAGTCCAGACTCAGGACAGAATGAGGACAAACGGGTAAACCCACCCTTGTCTTTGATAGCTCAAGGCAAGGATCTCTCTTTGGAGCAAGCAGTCCAGGCCCTTCTGCTACTGCACCTGCTCCCCCCACCCAAATCTGCAGGGTGGTGTGGGAGTAGGCTGAGGGACATATTTAATTTGCAAACCAGAGGACGGTAGCTGTTTGAGGCAGCCTGTCCTCTTGTCGCCAAAGCTCCTGTCAGGGATTTGTCCTGTGTCTTTCTGATCACAAGCAATTCATTGCCCTCGGCTTCCAGATTGCCTTTTCTTTATGGCCAAATCTTCTTGGGCAACACTTACAGAAGCAAAAGGGCCTTCAAGCTGGAAAATCATGGGCTGTTAGTGGCTGTCAGTGGAGTCAAGTGAGTTCGTCTCCACAGTGATGTTTATTTTCCCGCTCCCAGGGCGAGGCATAGGCTGCTCAGATGCTCCAAAACAAACAAAGAAATGGGAAGCAAAGGTGGACACAAGCTCACAGGAAGTCTAGGGCACCCAGCAGAGGAACAGGAAGGTGCTTCCCTTTGGGGCAGACCCATTAACTGGCACTGAGCCCTCTTGTCCCTGAAGACTTCTTTCCTTTGCATATCTGGGGAACAGGGGACTAGATCCTCAGATGAACCCGTCTTGTACCTGCCCCCGCTTTCCAAGCCCCTCCTCTCTCCTCTGCCCCACCCACTCCCTCGTTCCTTCTCTTCTCTGATTTAATGTCTCAGCTCCCACATCTAGAGGTGACTGCAGAGGCCTCACCCACTGAGACCTGAGCTCACTGTGCCAGGGATCCCCCCAACCCCCAGTCATTTTCAACTCCTAACTCTGTTCCTATGACCCAAATGCCAGCGTCACCACAGGTCCTGATGCAGAATCACCCTGTTGGTTTCTGCCCATAGTGCAAGGTATGGTCTATACAGTAGCCACTAGCCCCATGTGGCTATTTAAATTGACATTTAATTAGAATTTCAGTTTCTCTGTCACCCTAGCCATGTTTCAAGTTCTCTATAGCAATGAGTGGCTAGTGGCTACCATATGGGACAGCACAGAGACAGAACATTCTCATCACTGCAGAAAGTTTTGTTGGACACTGTACCCAGGGCCTCAAGATATTTTAGAGTCCTGATTCTTTCACTGAATGCATTCGCTATTCCTCTTAGCTCTTCCCTGCCAGCTGCAAGTTTCATGGCCACAGAGAAGCAGGAAGACTATCTTTCTTTGAATCTGACAGATGAGTTCAAATCTGATTGCAGCTTGGGAGCTGAGTGACTCTAGGAAGCATCAGCCTCCTTATCTGTAAAATGGGAATAACCATATCGACCCAAGTGGCTTGATGGGAGGATTAAATGAGCACATTGAAAGTACCTGGCAGAGAGAAGCAGTCCATTCCTGTGGTTAGGTTTTGTTATTAATAAACTGTTGAATAGCACAGGGTGGAGGCCTGATTCCACATGAGGTTTTTAAATACGAGCACATGGTCGGGATTGGAGAGTGAGTGCGGCAAGAGAAACAGCATGAGGAGTGTAGATCTGTCTCTTGGCCTTTTGGGGATATTTCTATTTTGGGTGCTATTTTCTCACCGTATTGATTTTAAATCAATTATTAAGAGCTTTTTTATTGTTTCACAGCTTTTTTTTTTTTGAAGCATACCTCTCCCTTGGGTATTCAGTGGCTACCATTGGAAATTCCTGTCAATAAGTCACTTGTATAGGAGCCAAGCAGAAGTGAACTGCTAGGCCTGCTAGGGGTCGGCTCAAGGTCACATAGGGACACCCACAGGAACTTCTTGGGAGGGTCATAAACTGGTTATTAGTGTAATGTTGGCCAGCCAACTCGATATTCTTTGTTTCTTCTTCCTCCATTGCCCAGCCCCCATAATGACATAATAAATGCGGTTGTCAAAGATCAAATGAGGTTATTGAATCAACTTTCATTTCCTTGTGGGTACACCTGTGTCTGGCACCCACGGGGCCCGGTCCTGCATTAATCCTTAGTCGATGCTTGGCAAACATGTTGGCTGGGTGGCTTATTATGTACAGATCCTGTTTAGAATTATGTTATGCACTTTGCAAAAGTGGGACAGGATTATTCATAGTGCCAAAGAGAAGAGAGTCTAAAATAGAGACTGTTTTATTTCTACCTTTGTTCTACTCTGAAGTCTGGAGTTTATTTTTCTTGGGAAAATTCTGGCCCAGAGTCAGTATCAGGGAACCCTTTTTGGTCAATCCCCCTTACTCAGGGGCCCTCGCAGCATCCTCCACCTGCCAGTGCCGAGGGTACGTCACCAACTTCAGGGAAACAGGTGAAGCTACAGAGGAGCGCTGGCAAACTCAGGTGCCATCCCTTCTGGGTAGTGCCCGTCTCCGTCTCCCTCTCCCTCAGCAAGACTGCTTGTTCTCCAGATCTCCACCACTCACTATCAGTCTGGGCTGGGCCCAGGCCGGACAGCTTGTTGAGTATCCACCAGCCTTCCAGCCTAGAGGTTACCCCTCCTCATTTCCTCACAGCTCTAAGAACATCCAAAGGGCTTAGGATTTGTTGCTTCCCATAGGGCCTCCACCTTCCTGCCTGTCCTCGCAGCCTCCTGATTTGTATTTTCCTTTCTCCCATCCTGGATCTATTCCAGTGGAGACACTCTGGATATTCAGGGGCCTCGCTTTGCCCTCATGGCATCCAGTGGGGTTTGCCTCCTGCTCCTGCCTTGGTGCCCCAGGAATGACACATTCTCTGGGAGACATGGGGTAGCTGGGCAGGTGCCTTCCTTCCCTCCTGGACTAAATCCAGCCACTGACTCCTCACATGGAATCTTTGAACCTTCCACTTGGAGGAGACCCTCTTGGCATGCAGGGCTCCTGCCCATGCTGCCTCCTCCCCCACATAGCCTCTCTCTTTTGAATAGGGGATGTCCTCCCTCATCAGTTCCAGCCTTGATTGTACGGCATCTCCAGGGTGTCCGTGAAGTTCACTTTTTATTTCTCCTACACTGAGTTGAAACCAAAGATCCAAAGCCAGAGGTTCTGATTCAGGCCCTTGTAAGCCCCACTATCTGATGATGGGGGGCGGGGGTACTATGAGAGGTACCACCCTATCACCAGTTGAGGCCCAGGTTTCTCTTATGCACCTTTCTGTGAGGTTTCTGCATCTTTTAGTAGGGACTGTTTCCTTAAGAATGCTCTTTTGGTTTATAATAGAGTCACCAGGACCACAGCTTCGAAGAACACAGCATCTACTGAGCATCCTGGTGCCCAGCGTGGTGCTGAAACATTCTATCCGGAGCTTCTCATCTCTTCCTCTCCACCAGCTGATGCTGGGGCTGTTGTGGTACCTCCATTTTACAGATGAGAGGACTGGGGCTCAGACGTGACATTACTTCATCCGGGTCACAGTCAAGTCAGGCCCCAGTGACTTTGAAATGACTGCAAAGTCCCCTGAAGAGTGTGTGAACGTTAGCAATCATAACTAAAATCCTATAAGCTAGGGAGGGACTATATATACGTATGATGGTTACCACACTGTTCCTTTTCAAAGAGAAGCTGACACTTTAAGCTAAATGGGGCTTTCGAGATCCTCACTTTAAAGAAGGAACCAATGCAGACCAACCGAGGCTTTCCCAGCTCCACCACCCGTGTTGTGGCAGGTACGCCCACGTGCACCCATGGGAAGCAGAGACTCATCCTCTGTTCTGGGAGGACAAAATGAGGAGACGCAACAGAAAGCCATTTGCAGTCATCTCGGGTCTGTATGGCTAAGGAGAAAGTTCCCTCCCTTTGCTCCCCAAACTCTGGCATTATAGATTTCCACAGAGACCCTCTGTAGGAGGCGGGATGCCTCACCCCCATTGTTCCCCTCACCAGAGGCCTCGAGAAGATGGGGCCCATGCTTTTGTGACAACAGCAAAATGCTTGTTTCCCTCCTCTGACCACTGTCTTATCCTCTTCCTCCAACACACTCTTCCAGCCCCTTCTCAGGGGGTTTATCTCTCTGTCCTGCCCAAGTACCTGACCCAGGTCATAGCTCAAATGAGGACCAGGCCCAGTGTCTGCGGCTGTCCCAGTTCTGGGTCGGGCCTCTGCAGTATTGGAATAAACCTCTTCTCTTGCCCAGAATAAGTTGCACCTCCTGCTGAGGATTCCTGTTGTAGTGGGATAATACTGAGGAGTTCATTATCTTACAGTTTTGGAGGTCAGAAGTCCAAAGTCAACTTCATCGGGCTAAAAGCAAAGTGTCAGCAAGTCGGTGTTCCTTCTGGAAGCTCTGAGGCAGAGTCTGTTTACTAGCTTTTTTGTAACTTCTAGAGGTTGCCTGTATTCCTTGGCTTGTGGCTGCTTCCTCCATCTTTAAAGCACATTCCTTCTACTGCCATCACTTTGTTTCACCTTTGGTGTTCTTGCTTCCCTCTTATAAGGACCCTTGTAATTCCATTGAGCCCACCTGGATAATCCAGGATAATCTCCCCAGCTCAAGATCCTTAACTTAATCACATCTGCAGAGTCCCTTTTACCATATAAAGTAACATAGTCACAGGTTCCAGGGATTAGGGCATGGACCTCTCTCGGGGGCCACTATTCAGCCTACAGCATGCAGGTCACTTAACCGCTGAGCCTTGCTTTCATCAAATGGGGACTAAATGCCCACCCCAGAGACTCGATTGTGGGTCAAAGTCAATGGTGCCCTGGAGTGTCCATGGCCCAGGAATGGAGGCTGAGCTCTAAGAGTCAGGTCTCATTTCCTGGCCCAGCCAGAAGAATGGCGCATGAGAGGTGGCAGTCGAGGGAGCAGGGTTTGCTTGGTTGTTCTGCCTGATGCGGCTTCTCTGGCAAGCTGGGGCCGTTGGTATGCACTAACATGGCCAAGTTTGTCACAAGTTTACAAAGTCCAGTGCTGGACACAGAGGACACAAATGCCCAGTGGAGTGGATCTAATGCCCAGGAGGTCCATCTAAGGCTCCTCCTCTCTCTCATGCCCACCTCCATGAAGTCACCAAGTCCTGTCGATTTCCTTTCTAAATGACTCTTAAGCCCCTTCTGTCCACTCCACCGCCACAGCCAAGTGGAGCCCCATCTGTGCTCCTCTGGCTCATTGCCGTGGCTTCCTCTTGGCCCCACTGCCCCTGGCCTCCCCACCCCTCACCACATACACATCTCCCTGAACTGTTGTCCCAAAGCACAAACCTGACCACGTCCCTCCCTTTTGTGGTTCCCCTCATCCTTCGGTGGAAGCCCAAGCTCTTTACCCTGAGTTACACAGTTCCTACCTGCCTCCCCACAAACTCCAGGATGTCACAGCCACAGCAAGCAGGTGGCAGATGTGTGAGGGCAGAGCTGATGATAAAGGTGAAACAGATGAGGGGTATAGAGTGGGTGGGGTACTGAACAGATAGTGTTGCAGGGACAGGCCTGACCCCAAGACCCCATGTACAGGTGCAGTAGGCTCTGATATGCTGGCAGGTGCAGGCCGTGAGCTACATCAGCCCCTCGGTAGGGTCAGTGGGTTTGGCATGGTAAGGCCCAGCCATGGAGCTGTTAGCCTGGTCCTAACTGGAATGGGAAATGGCCTCTGAATGCTGGGTATTATTTTGAGGTCCTGAAGGACAGTGAGGAAGTATTTTCTCTGCAAACGATTTTGGCCAAATGCCAGGGATAGGGAATGCCCACTGGGGCCTGGTGAGGGTAAAGGCCATGGCTTGCTGGGGAAGTGATTTTGCATCAGCTAAAGATATGTAAAGTGGTTCCAGCACCCCCACCATAAAGCTTAATTAGTGCTTGCAAAGTGCTCTGAGGCCTTGGCTGAGAGGCCTCGCATGAATGCAGAGTATCCTTATTAATCACTGCCATGGTGCCAAGTGGGGTGGCCTGTGGGGCAGTCGCCTCTGTGCATGGAACAATGTAGGCAGCCAAGCAGTTAAATCACAATTTTGAAGAGCGGTCGTGATCAAAAGCAGCTTAGCTGGAGGGGGCAGGCATGTCTAGGAGCCACTTAACTCGCCTGCCTGGCCGTTATCTCCATGCATTAAGTAGAAGTGATAAAACCTCCCACCCTGCTGGGCAGGGATAATGGGAGGGCTATCAGGTACCGAGGAAGCATCCCTTTTAGTCCTAGTAACCCGGCTGTTCAGACTTGCCAGGGCTAGCCAGGGGGAGGAGCATACAGGCTCCTTGATCAGGCTGGGTGTCTTTGGGAAAGTTCCTCAGTCTCTCTGAGTCTCCTCATCTATAAAGTGAGATGGTAATAATCACACATTCTCCCTTATAGGGCTCTAAGCATCAAATGACGTAGTACATGAAAAGGCCTTGTGACTACTGTAATGATAGCAATAGAAAAGTAGTAATAATAATAGCAGTAGCAGGTGAGGACACTACCACGTGCCAGGCACCCTTCCAAACACATTCCACGATCAGCCCCTCAGCCCTGTTTCACAGTGGAGAGAGCTCGGCACAGAGAAAAGTGCCCTGCAGGTCCCCACAGCTGGTGAGAAATGGCTCTGGGATGTGGACCCAGGCAGGCAGTCCAGCTTCAGAATCTGTTCGCTCCCCACTCCCTTGCTGCCTTTATCATGACTGTCATATACTCATCTTAGGAATAAGGCTGTGTGCTTCGTTATTGTAACCACCGCCATTATCACACGAGGTAAAGGTACCAGCCAGTGCTCAGAAACTGGCCCCTGAGGCGTCTGCGCAGTCAGGCTGAGGGGGCGGGACGGGGGGGGGGGGGGCAGTCCTTGGGCTTCTTTGACCCTCAGTTGTCCATAGGAAGGAAAGAAACTTCTTGTTATCGAGATGAAGGTCATGTACGTGAGTTTTCTCACTCATCAAAACTCTGAAGGTGCAAGGAAATGTGTAGGTAACAGATTTTTAAGGAGGACAGTCATTAGATGCTAAAAGAGACTAAAAATGCAGGCCTACCCTCCCTCCTTCCTGAGGCCATGCATTGAGGGGGACATTGCCCCCACATGTGGTAGGCAAGGGGCTACCTGTGGGTGATAGACCAGGGGATCCCTGGTCCCTCAGGCATCGATGTCCTCTCTTGCACTGGCTGATCCCCTAAAGGAAGTCTCCTGAAGCCTGACCCGGACCCCAGAGGCTGGTTCGGGTGTTCAGTCCATGTCTCAGAACTTCCTTGCAGGGGCCCCCTGGCTCAAGATCCGTCAGCCCTGAGCTTCTCCCTCTCGTTGGTGGCCAGGGCAACACCGAGGCAACTTCCTCCAAGATGCACTTGGCCCCTCCTAAACCAGCCGAGGGGTGGAGCCCAGCATCCCTCACACCTCCAGGACTGAATGGCCTAGCCAGATGCTTGCTCTGCCCCCAGCCTCCCCCTATTTCCTCACCCCTCCCCCTCCTCCTGAGGCCCACTCAGACAACTGGGGGCTGCTCTGGGACCAGCTTTGCCTTCATGACACCCGCTCTTCGTCCTGCCCTTGAGCCCTTCCTCAGCATCCTCTCTCACCATCCCCCATCCTCCCAAGGAGGATGCACGCAGGAGGCCTGGCTCAGGGATGGTTCCCTGCTTCAGATTCATTCCCAAAAAGACAAGGAATTCCAGTTTTGCACCCATCTTTGGATGAACTCCAGACTAAAGTTCAGGCCCACGTGACATTTACAAGGGGCAGAGACAGGTGCTGGTTAACTTTTGGAATGAACAAAAGACTTTCTTAAGTCACCTCCCCTTTGAAACGGGCTTTCTGTTCCAATATAGGTTCCGAACTGGTTTGTAAGGTACCACAGGGCACCTGGGGTGGCAGGGTAGGACCCTCCTAAGCTGCCTGGAGGGGGTGTGATGCCAACGTGGATGTTATCATTTGCCTTCCTCACTGGCCTTTTAGAGAACATGCTCCTATCAGGAAAGGGAGTCTCTCACCCCAGGAAAAATCTCAGCTTTTAAAAATTTAGTGCAATGCTTTTTATATCAGACGGTTATATTTAAAGTATTCAAAGGCCTAGATTTACATCATCTTGGTTAAATTACTCATCACCTATCTCTCATCTACAACCTTTTTTTTTTCCATTTTATAAAGGCTCAGTTTACATAGAGACTTTTATTTTTAGTTTTTCTCCAGCCAAGTCGGTGCTCATGTATATGGTGGGTGTCTTAACTGTGTATCCACCTGCCTGGATTAATGATGGGCAAACATCTCTACTGTCTCTTCTGCCGGTCCACACAGTCAGCTGCGAACCGTGGGTGCCTGGGTGGGCATGTTTTTCCCACAAAAAAGCAAAACTCAACAGGCCAGCAATGCATCTTGACCGACAGCCAGCACAGGACTGGAAGGGAGAGTGGAGACCTGACCCCATGCAAGAGTAGGTTCTTCTGAGCAACATGACTTTATAAGAAACTGTTAGTGAAGTCTAGCATTTAGCGAGCACTTGATATGTACCAGGCATGTTCTTATTGTATGTACCTTCCAAATAATCTGTGGTGCAGGTTTCGGACTTAATCCTTGGCTGAAGAAACCATGGTTTTGAGAAACTATGACTTGGCAAATGTCCCAGAACTGTTAACCAGCATCTCGGTCTGTCTGGCAAGACACCTCTGTAGCTATATGTATATGTTTATTTATTTATATCCCCCCTCACTCTAAACAGACTTTGAGGCAGCTCAGAGGAAGCTGTGTGATGCAGCAAAACAACACATATAACAATAGTGAGGAAGGTATGTTAAGGGCACTCAGAAGGCACCATGATGTCTTGTAACACGTGGACCTCAGGCTGGGCTCTGAGCTTCCTAGGAGCCAAAGCAAAGAAAGTCCAACCTTTCCCCCAATCGTTGGTGTTGATAGCATAAACACTAACCAAGCACAGACCAAAGACCCAAGGAAGCACAATTTTTCCTCAGTTCAAGTCCAAAAACAAACACCTCCCAATTGACCGCTTAGGGAGGCCTGAGCATAATGACAGAACAATTGCAGCATGTCAGCAACCCCAGCACAGCATAGCCAGGGCAGCTCTGCAACGGGCACGGGGGCTGTGGGTCAGCCCAGCCTTCTGCTCAGCTAAGTCCCGGCAGCTGTCTTAGACGGGGCTGCATGCAGATTTAATGGTAGTGAAGAAGACAGTATCAGGAAGAGGGAGAAACTGACCCAGACTGTGTTTGCACCAGAGGCTTCAGTGGTCTACAGGGATCTCCGGAGCTGAGATGGACCCTCAGAGCTGTCCCAAATAGAGGCTAAGAGGCCTGGCCTTAGTGCCCTGCCCTGCCCCCATCAGCCAGACATTAGCCACAGGCCAACCTCTGAGAGGGGACTTAACTTGAGTGAGGCAGTTCTCCTCTGCTGAGGGCAGTTCCCAGGATGGGATGCAGTTGGGAGATAGCATCTAGGGGATGGATATGTCAGCCCTAAATCGGGGTCTGGGCAGAAACCACAGCAGCCGTTACAAAGAGCCTTTGGGGGCAGCACTTGGGCATGAGTGCCCCAGACACCCACAAGGAGCTTCCCAGCCTTGGAGCTTTTGTGGGCCTGTGGTGTCCTCCAAGGACACAGGCCTCCCACCTGGCTTGACGAGACAGGCCCTAGGACCAGCCAAGGTGCCCCTGGAATATAGCGTTGCTTGCACTCTGACACACCAGGTGTGCGGGGCCCAAAGCCCCAAAGTTCTGCTCTTTTGAGCATGAGCAGTAATAACTTTGGCCTGGAGGCTTAAACAGCCACCTAAGGCACACCTACCTACACACACAGAAGTAAAGGTCCATCAAGTGCCTGGCTTTAGCAATATTATTGCTTCCTGGTGAACCTGCCAAGATAAACTGTTTGCTAAGCACACATGGAGAGGGTAGGAGGTAGGAGGCAGAACGAGGGACGAGCTGGGTGGTGCCGTTCAGTTCGGAGGAAACCAGTCAGGATTAGGAGAGGACAACAATGGGCTTAGACTTTGCAGTTTGTCGGTGACATGCTGCATGAGGTCAGGAGGGACTGGGGGCAAACCCTGCTGTGGCGTCGCAATGACTATAGGGGAGAGGAGACGGGAGTGTTGGCCTGGGACAGCTCAGGGTCTGAGGCCCCAGGGAGAAGCAAAGGGCAAGGGAGAGGGAAGCGGCTGGCAGGAGACAGGGGCAGATGGGAAGGTAAGAAGCACTGAGCAGGGGCAGGGTCTGGCTCTGAGCTGTGCCCCGGGGGAGTTTTCCCTCACAGCGGGGTACCCTCCCTGACCTGAGCCCAGCAGGAAGCAACTGGCACCTGCCTGATCAGCAGGCACTGTGGCCACAGCAACCTTGTTACTTTTCTCAGTCGGGGGCTGGTCTGGGAGCCACACAGAGGGCAGAAGCCACAGCTCCGTTCAGAACCGGCTTGGTTCTGCCTGGCCTCGCCTAGCTGCCTTTGCTGCGCAGATGTTGTCAGTTTGAATCTGATGCAATGAACTCTTTAAATAGCTACCCTAATGGCTAATCAATCATTTCAGAGCTTTAATACTAAATCAGGCTGTTGGACACATTTTGGGGCAAAGCTGTTGTATCTGAGCCAAAAGTTCCCCTTTCTCTTTTACTTTGCAAAGCAGACCATGTCACGTTAAATATCTAGTGGTCTAAGACAGATTTCTGTGACCTACGAAAAAAAGAAGCTGAAGAGGTAGACTCTCCAAGAGTCTACAGGTTACATACGTAATTTATAGATCTTTTAAATTAGGCCCTTCGTTTCAAGAGAATAAGCAGGGGTGTCCAACCTCTTGGCATCTCTGGGCCGCACTGGAAGAAGAGTTGTCTTGGCCACACAGTAAATACATTGTGACGTGTAATCACAAAAAAAATCTCATCATGTTTTAAGTAAATTTATGATTTTGTGTCAGGCCTCGTTCATAGCCATGCTGGGCCGCATGCAGCCCATGGGCCACGGGTTGGACACCCCTTGAAAAGGATAGTAAAACAGAGCTTCATGTTGATGTTTAAAATAAGTGTCTGCTGTGAATACTTTTAAAAGTCAAGATTAAAATAACATAAACACAGTACCTGTGGTTACACTTTTCAGGTTACCTAAATTTAAAAGGTCCTAGCAAGGAGAAAATTTAAGATGTAAGATAGTTTCCATAGACAGGTCTCCCAGAAACCCCCAAGAAGCCCGCCTGGAGCCTTCCATTGAGGAGAACAAACCACCTGCAAACCTGCAGAGTGGGCTGAAACCACGGCACGCACGTCAGCATTGCTGATCTGGCCAAGTCCCTCAGTCGCTCACAGGTTCACCCAGCTGTGAGCCCAACCATGAAGGCAGTTCTCCCTGCTGCCCCCACCCCTGAAAACTCTCATCTCTCGGTCCCCCGACTCCATGCTCTCCCACTCACCTCTTTGCCGGCTCCTTAGGCTTCTCCATGGATCTGTTTTCTCAAACTCAGGAATGTCAGCGACTCCTGGAGCTTCTTCCTGGCCCACCCTGCACTCTCCTTGTGGGGTCTTGTCCACATGTGCTGGCCTCACCCACTTCTCTATTTTGGCTTGATTCTCTCCCGAACTGTGCACTTTCATGCCCCATGCCCTCATGGACCTGTCCACCTCCGTTGCTACCTGTCCAACTCTGACCCACCACAGACGCCTGAATCCCTATCACCGCCCCTCCGTCTCATTTCATATTGAGGCCTCACCGTCCACCCAAGTACCCAGGCCCACTCTCCCTTAACCTCCGTATTTTACCAGAGTCATCCTCTCCTGCATCCCTGCCACCATGTCCCTGGGTAACCAAGGCAACCTCCAACCTGGCCCTGCTGCCTCTGAGCCCTTCCCCTCCTGCAGCCCGTGTGACATTCATGGGGCACAAATGAGATGCCTCTGCTGCCGGCCTCCCTCAGCTCCTCTCTGTTGACCCGACCCAAGAGCCAATGCTCTCTCTCGGACAGATTTTTGCACTTGCCATTTCTTCTGTTCCTACTCGGACCCCAATCAGGAAACAAATGCCAGCTCCCAGGCCCAGGGACTGCGGCCAGGAAACCTGACCTGCGTCTCCCAAGTCCCCTCCTCTATGCACCAGTGGGTGGGCTGAGGGGAGAGAGGCAGGCTGGGCCTGCACCACAGGCAGGCCGTGCAAACCTGAGCAGACTTGGAGCCTTGATTTGCTAAAGAGAGGCCCCAGGTGTTCCTTATCTTCCCAAAGCACTCTTAAAGATTTTCTCCAAGTTCTTAACTAAAAAGAGGGGAGCAAGGATTTTACTGTCCGGGCTGTGCTCTCAAACACTACTCTATCCTGCCCCCATTACTTTCGCAGCCTCACAAAAGCAGTTGAGTTACCAAGTACACTTTTAAATGTCCTCGTGATGGGGATATGGCAGCTATTTGTTTACCTTCCAGCTGCAAGGCCTTCACAGGTCACCCGGGCCCATGCGCAGCAGAGCCCTCGCTGCCTGGGACACCCAGGAGCCAGAGGTGGGTTAGGCCAGCACAGGGGGTTTGTCTCTGGGCTGTGGTCCAGCACGCTCCTCAGAGTCTGCCTGGCCAGCCAGCCAAACCAGGCCTCAATGGCCGCCTCTCAGGTGGAAGTCATGGAGGGGGCGCTGGGGGAGTTCCCCAGCTGGGAGACAGAGGGATCTCCCCGTTTTGCAGGATAGGGAACTGAGGCTCAGAAAGGTGAGGACACTTGCTCCAGTGTCACACCTGGTGTATGACAGCAACTGAGAGATTCTGACCCAGGACCCTGTCTGCACAACGCTGCCCATGGAAAAGCCACTTACTTCGTGTCCTTGAACCTGAAAACAGGAATTTAACACATGTTAGGAAGAACAGAGGGGATTATTATGAGCTGTTTCCAACGAAGGAATAAGTCCTTTTTTGGATCCACTATAATACAGTGCCACATTCTGATGACTAGTCTGGATTTCTGCGGGTCCACTTACCTTTGAATAGTTTGACCTTTACATAGGGAAAGCCTCAATGATTTGCCACTGTTTTGAATAAACTGAAATGGGTGTATTTCTCTTAATGATTATAGAATAAAAAACAGCCTGTCACCAGGAGTAACTTCACCTGGAAGATGGGGTTCACAAAACTAACCCCGTGATGGGGCTCTCGCAGCTGTTTGTCTTCCAGCTGTGAGGACTGCGCTGCCCAAGGTCTACTCGCAAGAAGAGGGGCGCTGCATCCTGGGTTCAGAAGCAGAGTGGGGTTCGTACCCCGACCCCCAGCCCTCGGAGTTGCCAAAACTGTGAAGGCCAGTGCAGGAGCTTGGGGCCCACCGTGAGCTGATGGATCGGTGGGAGCTTCACCACCGCCCTCGCGGGCACCACCTGAGCTCGGGCCAGTGGATCCACCTGTGGTCAGGGAGCAGGCCTGGCACACAGGCACTGCCCTGGAGGGAACTGGAGGGAAGCAGGGGGCGCCGTCGAACAAGGTTCCGCAGTGTGATCTGGGACAAATCACTTCAGCTCTCCAAGGCTGTTTTTCTTTTCCTATAAAACCAGAAAGATAACAGTTCCTTGTAGGATTACTAGGAGGTTCATATACTTAAGATTGTGAGTATATAGTGGATGCTCAATAAATATGGTTCCGTTCCCTCTTCAAGAGCTGGAATTTTTCAGCACAACTTCCTGACATGCACCATTCACAGCCCTAACTTTTTTTTTTTTTAAGATTTTACTTATTTATTTTAGAGAAAGGGCAAGGGAGGGAGAAAGAGAGGGAGAGAACATCAATGTGTGATTGCCTTTCACACGCCCCCAGTGAGGGGCTCAGCCTGCAACCCAGGCATGTGCCCTGACTGGGAACTGAAAGAGCGACCCCTTGGTTCCCAGGCTGGCGCTCAGTCCACTGAGCCACACCAGCCAGGGCGGTCCTGCCTTCTTCAGCACCAGAGGGAGTATTATCTCACCGTGTCTTCATAACTGGGGGGTGGGGAGGGGGGTCCTATTGACACTATGGCAATCACAGAATATCGGTCTTGAGTGGGCACTGGGAGCGTGGCCAGGCCGATTTCTGACCATGACGCTCTCACATGTAAGATTTGCAGAGACGCTTACTTTGCGCTTTTCCTCTTGGGTTTGGTTTTTGTTTAAATTGAAACCAAGTTACAACGTTTGTCAGAAATGTGTGCTCAGTGAAAGCAGGTTGGCTCTGAGCGAGGGCTTCAGGGTCCCTCCTTACGAAACCGAGCGAGCCGGTGTGGGAGCTGCCGTGGCACTCATTTCGACCGTTCAGAGGTGCTTTCTGTTTATTTCTGTGATTCCAGCTATGTTTTGGGAGGTAGATGAGGCTGGACAACTGTTGAGTTTTCTGATCTTAACCCTTATGCATGTTTGGTGTTAGGTGGTTTGATCACCTGTGGGACTTGGCAGCGGTCACAGGGTGCTGAGCTATGAGCCCTCTGAGTACTAAGTCATCACTCCTCCGGAAGCTGAGTTGGGGGGTTGGGAGCCTCTTCAGAGCCTTCCCAGCACTTGATCCTAACAACCCTCAGGGGACAGGCAGGACTTGTCCGGATGCCCCACTTCTCACACAGGGTCAGGGAGGCTTGTTCGAGTGGGTGACTAAGCTCAGCTTCCTCCCCTGTGGGTGTAAAACCTGTGTCAAGGTGGGAGAAGGAGCTGGTGGGCCCTTCAGCCTCCGGGGCACAACGTGAAGCTCAGTGATCTGACCACACCCATCACCAGCTCAGAGCCAGGCTCTGTGACCCAAAGTGTGCATTTTACCCTCAGGGCACCCTGCTTTGGTGTTACTAAGAAACTGTTCCAATCCTACTTCGGAGATGAATAAAACTGAGGCCCAGGGAGGAAACCTCACTTACCCAAAGCCTCTCACCAGGCATTAGAGCTGCTGCCGCTCTGTTCTCACTGCAAACGTAACTCCTCCAATGCAGACTCAGCTTAGGTCAGACAGGAGGGACCCACATGGCCCTACCTTAGCTGCAGTGACATGTGATGTCTTGTTTGCAAATGTGTCCCTCCTCCTGGGGGCTCGGTGTCAGGCTCCTGGCCCTCTGCCCTCACTGCACCCCACTGCCAGCATCCCCGACCTCAGGAGCCTCCCTGAGATCCTACCCACCTGGGCCCAGAGCTCCATTTCTCAGGAAAGGCATCCTCTGCAGGGGCCCAAACGAGCCCGCTAGAGAGTGTTCTAACAAAATGGTGAATGAAACACAAGGGATCTTTAGAGCAAGCAGCACAGGAATCTGCACTGAGAGGCTGAGGATAAAAGGCAACTGCAAAGCTGCTGGGGAAGTGCAGTGCCTGCTCCAGTCCCACCCTGAAGCACGCTGGGAGGACAGGTCAGCATTCTCATTGAAGGTCACTCCCCCGCCACCCTCCCTCCCCGCCGCCCCTCCAGGGCCCACCTACCACCCTCAAGGTCCCTGTGACACCTGACACTGCCCACTCCATCAGAAGGGCCATGCCAGGTCCTTCTAAAAAGAATTCCAACGTCACAACTGTACTTATTTCATGCAGTGCTTCCTAACTGTCCACCTTCCCTGGGCAGGTTCCTCCAGGAGCTCTCCGTCGAAAAAACTGGCAGATTTCATTGTTGTCATCGAGAGCTCCAAATTTGCTTCCATGAAGGTGCAACTGGTATTTGCCATTTTATGGATATTTTTCCCATTGTTAGTCTGTGAGCTGTTATCATCCAGCACTACTGGTAGCAGGCAGACACCCAGGACGCTGAGAATGTGTCCTTACTCTCCCGAGTTCTCAAGCCAGGGGAGACAGAACCACAGCTGAGTTCTTTTTGTGTGTGTGTGTGTGCAAAATGTACCAGGTGCCGTCAGGCAGACCAGAGAAACAGAACACCCGAGGACACTGAATGCCTGGGCCCTGGTCCGTGGCCTTGGCTTGCTCACCGCTGGAAGTGACTCATTCGGCAATAATCTGAGGGAATCAGGGCCACCCCAGTTTCACCCAGATCGTAGTGGATGTGTCCGTCATTGTTGCCCAGGCTTTGCCTCTTACAAAAAAAAAAAAATTCAAAATCTATCTTTTCCTTTCTAAATATTTAAAAAACCTCTCCCCCATTTCCCCAGAAGATTCCTCTGCCTCCCTTCCTTTTGTAAAACCACAAATAATTAAATACTCATGAATGGATATACTTTGTCCATTTCAGTAGCTCAACCTATGTAATTATGTTTCCCTTTTCACCTTGGATTACAGGAAGCTCAGAGCTAAATTTAAAGTTTGGTCACAGCAGTAAGGCTAGCCATTGTATTTAGAAAATTTGTATTCTCTTTTCTGACCAGGTTCTAATTTCTCATTTCTATTTTAATAATCTGACTGTCATATCTTTTATAAACATTCAGAAATATTTCTGTAAAAGGGGGAGAATAAATGAAGTCAATTTTAAAAAGGAATGCTCTCAAAATGCTTTCAAAAGAGATTATTGATCATTTAAATCGTCCTTGTCCCAGGAAGATAGCTTCCTTTAATTTGCGCCAACGAGGAGGGTTCCCCTCACTTCCATCATGCTGCCCCAGACACGAATTTGGCAAATTGATGGGAACAGGTCTCATGACTGATGTTTTATTTTCCCTTAAATGCCCTTAGCAACCTCTATGTGAATCAATGCATCTCTCCAAACTACATTTATGGCTAAGCAATAATTACCATGTGCCTGAACCTATACTTTGAATGTCCCCTTTGATCTTTCTCAATCCATGTCTGGCCCCCAAGCCCCCATCTCCCTGAGAATTAATCTGAAGGCCACATCAATGAGCAAATAGCCTGGAACACCCATCTGATTTTAGAAGCTTCCCTCCAGCTAGCATTAAATCCTCAGTCTCCCCTCCCCCACCACCGCTGCTGCCCGCACCCCCCCACCCCCCCGCACCATCTCATGCCCTGATGTTCTGCCGCTGTGAGTGCCTTTCATTTCTACCAGCTGATTGTGTTTAGCAAATGTTTGTAAATGTCCATGTGGCCGTGTCTCCTCCACGCTTCGGTGAGCTTCCGCCCCCTGAAACTGTGTTTTCTGAGTCTTTTGTGTCTCCTAATGGTGCCTGGAACATTTTGCACATGATAAAGAACTCAAATAAAATGAACAATAAGCATCCCCAACCAGCTAGAGCTTTTTACGAGGCTCTCAGTGAAAACACTGAGCCGCATCAACATCTGATACAGGCAAACATCTGGAGGTGCCAATGGCAGATGCCCAAGTGTGCTGAGGCTGATGAATGGGCACAAAGTTATTTGGGGCTGGTGAGCATCTCTCAGCTGGGCTTGCTGCTACTGTGGCGACAGGCTTCCCCATTCCCTGGGCACCGTCCTGGCAGGAAGAGGGCTGGGAAGGCTTGTTCATCCACCTCCCAGCCCAAACCATCGCAGCTGACTGCTGCCACGGGCCTGTGGCCCTGTCCCCAAGGAAGAGGAGGGGGGGTGAGATTTATTTTCTCGTTCACTTTTCCATTTCACAGAAATATCATATTTGCTAGGCGAAAGTGTTAATTATACCAGAGGCACCATCAAATGGCATTAAGCGATAACTAGATACTCAGGAGGTTGACATATATATTGTTTCAAGCAGCTCCATGATTTATTAACTAATTTAGATAAACGGCAAATAGTGATATCATAATAGCCCCCTTTTATTCTGGTTTACGCCTCATTGTCTCTGGGTAGAGAAGAGAAATGAATCACCCAACAGGCTCCACGGAAGAACGGCAAAGAACACAGGCCAGAACACAGAGTCAGATCTGAGGGGCTTCCGGTCCCTGCTCTGCTGCTGACCAAGGGCCAACGCGGTGACTGCGGGGGTCTTCTCAGACCTTCATTAAGCCTCAGGGTGGAGGCTGGAGGGAGGCAAAGCACTCAGCACTGTGTCCGGCCTGAAGGTTGTGCTCCCCCTGTGTGCGTTGTTATTAAGTCTTGGGTTGAGAGCAGAGGATGACTCTGGATTTCTACTCTCAGGGGTGAGGCCGGGCTGGAAGAGGATCATGTGCCCACATCAGCCTCTGAAGAGTCCCCATCGAGGAGGGGGAGTGAGGCGAGGGTTTGTGACAAGGCCATGCCTCGAGGTGGGGGGGCTGCCATCGTGTGGCCGAGCGGGCGTTCTTCTAGGGCCCGTGCCACGTTTACACTTATAAAAGAGGAAAAGGGCTTCCGGGCCACATGTTTTACCCCAATTCACCGTCTTCCTCTGCGTGTAGCTAGATGCATGCTGGGAGAGGCCCACAAGGCCTCCCAGACAGGAGGGTGCTGTGCACCTCCCTTAATGACACCTGGCCGGACAGCCGACGGGGTCGTGAGAACCGTGCAGTCCAGGCCAGCAGGACAGAAGATGCAGGGCAGCTGCGTGTCCCGAGATTGTGACCCCAAAACCTCATCCATACATCTGCCGTGGGGAAAGAAACGCTGCGTCCCCACCCACGCATAGTACCTCAGAAATGGGTCTTCGTCCGAATGCGAGATTCCACAAAAGATACTTCCCCAAAGTTAAAAGTCAAATCAGCAGAAGAGGAAAATTCCATTTTCTGAGAGTTACCAAACGTCAGCCTAAGAGCCAGCTTCCACCCCAGCCTGGCCCACGGGGCCCTGGAAGTCTGGACACGTGACGAGAGTAACAGAGGAAACTCGGGGCTGCCCCGCCTCTGGCGTTGCCAAGAATGAGGTCTCCCACACAGTGTTCCAAGTCGCTGGTGTGGCCTTGTCAAGTACCGGTACCTTTTCATCTCCACTTCCTGTGGAAAGCTTGCTCTTCTAAGTTATATTCTTGGAAACAGTGTTTCAGCCTGTTGTGACACCAGATTCTGTATGCGCTGCGTTGCCAACACGAAAGCCTCTGGGGGCGACAGCCTCGGCAGCAGGTGGTCTAGGGGCACCCCTCCCTGAGGGACTCTGACTTGTCCATGCAATCCTGCCATCGTAGGTTCCTTGCCAGACCCTCCTCCTGCCCCACCCCCCTCATGCTCACCCTTGCATTTTCTGAGCTGTGGGGACTGGAGGAGAGAACAGAGAAACCAGGCAAGGCGTTCTAATGCTGCCCGCCAGCCCGGCCATGCCGCAGCCTCCCCAGGAGGCGGGTGCTCCCTGCAGATGAAGTGCATGAGCTTTCAGACGCTTTTCTTAAGAGCTCTGGCCCTTCTGACTCCTTTGTCACCCCCCTAGTCACGGGCACTCAGTAAGTGCTGTCACGAGAGAATGGGGACATTCTCTCCTCTGTTATAGGAAGATGGGACGGGGTATTCTTCAGGGTATGATGCCCAGCCCTGGTTTTGAAAGGAGCTGGGGTAAATTATCACACAAGCAATCAAGCATCAGCAAGTCCATTCACTTCAAACTTTTGTTTCCTTCGAGAATTAGGCTAGGAAAGAAATTAACCACACCAAATCCACTTCCCAAATGGTCACAGATCCCACCATCATCAGTAATGATTAGAAGAAAAGAATAAAAACCCCTGGATGTTGAGAACTCATGTTTGGTCTTAACTGATTAAACCAGCCTTCTTGACACCAGGAAGTACCTTTCCTCCAGGCTAGTGGCTCTGTCTTTGTGTTTTCAGGCGGGAATGAAGATGGAGGTGGTGGCGAGGCCAGGACACTTTCCTTTACTGGGAGGTCAGTTCCAGCCCGCAACCATTTGTACCGGTGTCTCCATCTCCTCCGAGCCAGGTGCCATCAGGGCATCCCAGATCCAAAGTGAACACACAGACGTGATCGCTGCCTTCATGGGGCTGTGCCTTCTAGTGGAGGCAGAAAGACAAGACAAATGCAAACCGTGTTAAGTGGCGATGCTTTAGAAAGGAAAATGGAACGGGTTAAAGGGAGAGGGTAATGAAAGAGGGTGTTATTCTGTACAGGACGATACAGACTCTTCCAAGGAGGTGACATTTGAGTAGTGACCTGAATAAAGTAAAGAAGTGAGCCATGTGGGCGTTCAAGGTACAGCAGAAGCAAAGGCCCTGGGGTGGGAGGGGCATGGCGCTTGGTGTACTGCACCCTGATACGGAGGCTACAAATCCACTCTCCAGCCTCAAGAGGCAGCACTAACTCATCATCGTGGCTGGAACAAAGCCTCCTCGCCAGCAAATCAGCAGAGTTTGTCTGGGGCCTGATGAGCCGTTTTTGCCCTTCTCAGCATCTTCCTGGAAGGCTCTTAATTCAGCACACACTGACTTCCTAGGGGAATTGCATCCTAGCTGGGGCTGGCATTCCCAACTGAGACACCAGCATCTAGTCAGGAAAGGTTCCGACAGGCCAGGGCCTTCGACACTCACTCACAGCCCCCACAGTGCCGTGTAACAGTCAGACCATTGCAAGTACACCCCACACCTTCCACCACAGGCCCCCACTGACCCCATGTGGGCCCTGCCCTACAGCTGGTGCCCAGATGACACGCTGGGCTGAGTCACAATTCCAGCCTAAAGTTTGTCCTCGGATTGTGACAGGTGTGCATGGCAGAACCATCTTAGCACCGAGACACAGCTCCCATCCATGATTTTTGTTCTCTGGATCAGAGGAAGGCCCCTAGCCAGCCCTGGTCTAGGTGAAGGGGTGCCAGAGCTTGCAGGGAGGACCACAAGGCAGGCTCCTACAGCCAAGGGATGCTGGGGTGGGGAGGAATCTCTGGAGCGTTGTCGGCTCCTCGTGGCCATGGTGAGTCTGCAGAGAAGTGTCTGGTATGGGCCTGGGATCGCTGTTGGTCAGCTGGACGGGCCGTGAGAAGGAGACCAGGACAGAAATTTGATCCAATTCAAAAGTAACAGGTTAATCACAATCACCCAATAATATGATTATTACTTGGCCTATGTGACTCCCAAACCACCAGCCAGAAGAGAACGTCTTTCCCACTCAGCTGGTCATGTACATGAGCGAGGTAGCTGAGTGTTTTACCACCCTCGGGCGCAGAACGGCAGCAAGGGCGTCCCAAGTCTCCCAGGTTCAGCCGGGACACAGCAGCGTTCCAGGGATCTAAGCACCTCTGTCAGGGTTTGGAGGGTGAGCCATGGCAGGGTGAGGCTGCAGGGGCGCACCTGGTCAGTCTGAAAGATGCCCCTAGTCTGCGCCTGCAACACAAGAGCCTGCGCATCTACACAATACGGTACTGAAAAAGTTCGTCTCTTCCACTAATTTATTTTAAACTGTTAGAAAGTGCAGGTCGATTTTTGTCTGAGTCTAATCCAACTACCACTCTTATCTAACTCCTTGGACCAGTGTCTGTATCTTGATAAATGTTACTCGGAGCCACCATATTAAATTAGGAGCTGATTATGTCTGATTTACCATGTAACAGGGTTAGGGCCATTTCCTAGGATGTAGCAAAAGGGCCTGATGGTCACCAAGCTGGCCCATAATTACCTCTTAAATTTAGAGCCCAAATGGGTCATGCCAGCATGGCCCCCTGACTAAAAGGGACACCCCAGCAGAACCACCCAGGACTCAGTGACAAGCACCATGGCTGCTGCCACCACTACAGAGCCTTTGGCCCTTGCCCGGGGCTGCAGCACCCCTGATGCATGTGTTTGAGGGTGGCCCCTTCCAGTGGCCACTTGCCAAATGCAGGAAGTGGGACCTGGAGGCCCTGTGGCAGAGTGGATCGAGAAGATCTCTAGTTTCAGAGTTAGATGGACCTGGGCTCAAATCCCAGCTCCTCCACTGTGATCTTGGGTGACAAGCTTTACCTCTTTGGGCCTCAGTTGCCTCCTCTGTAGATGGTGAAGACAAGAGCAGGCACACCGCCGTGGTGTAGAGCGGGGAGGTGTGATGACATCAGGAACTTGGCCTTAGCTCCATGGAGCCAAGGGCTTCAGAGTACCATGGACATCACCGATGCAGCAGTTTGTAACGAGGTGCTGCACTCTGGACGCCGTCTCTATGGAAACTGTGTGGAGCATGGTTACCCGGCACTCCAGGCAAACGACGACTGACTGGGTTCCAAGTCCTCCCAGGGGAACGGGGACCACCACCGCCCCCTACGCTATGGACCACTGCTTCTAGGGGAGCCTGGGCCTGGAGCATCTTTCCGTGTCAGTGTCCCCATGGTGGGATGGATGACACTTGGCTCCACTGGACCCTGTGGCCCTACTAGAAGGGGTCCCCTCCAGTCCCGCCTCCCTCCATCCCAGGTAGCAGTTGTGGGGGGGGGGGGTGGAGGACACCAGTGTTGTGCTGTTTACACCCAAAGCCTGTGGGGCCAGGGACTGACATCCACACGCGAAGCAAGGCGGTGGCCAGATGTGCCACGGGGCAGTGGCCTCTCCCGCCTCACTCCCGCACCTCCAGCCAGAACCCAGAGTAGGAGGAGCCCTGGCAGTAGCAGAGGCCAGAAGTCCCGTCTGGGGAGAGCAGGGCCTCAGCCTGCAGCCTAGCCAGGCCGGACTTTGAATCCTGAAGTGACCTCCTCGCACCCCCACCCAGAGGGACAGTTCATTCCTTCGGTGTGTGAATGAGAGTCCAGGGAGGCGCAGGGAGGGGCTCTGTTCTCTTTGTTCAGAGCCAACAACTACAGACCCGGTGTTTAAAAACACGTTTGAACCAACAGAAGGGCTGTTTATCAATATTTAAAAACAGAAATGTAATTAGAGGTTGGCACGCCCCCAGAGCTCCTGGCCAGGAACGTCAAAGGCTTCCTTGACCTGGTGCCGGGAACAGAGTGAAAAGCGACCGCAGACACGGCCCGCCCGCCGTGCTGTGCTCTGCCACAAACCCCGCGTGGCGGGCGCTCCCCGCCGGGCTCCTGAAAGGCTCTGTGGCTGAGGGAGTGGCGTTTCTCATGTGCCCACATTTTCTCATTCCTAGGTGGTTTTTCTTTCTAAACTTGGTAATATGGACGTTCTATTTTAAGAATAGTCATTACTGCCCAATTTGAATGTAACTAATGTGAACAGAAAACCCCAACTTTAAACTGAGGAAAGGAAACGAAAGTGATTTATGGGGTAATTTTGTGTTTGCAACCCTCGAGATTGCCCGAGAATGTGTGTCTGATGCATTTATTTCTGGTCAGGAGAAGTGAATAACCAGCTTTCTGGTGGCTTCTGGAGAACGAGGTGATGGCTGGCCACATCTGCCTTAGAGACGCCAGCTCGGGCCACCTCAGGCCACCACAGGCCAGGTTCCCTCCTCAGGTCTCAAAGAGGCAGTGTCAGGAAGGGAAAAATAGAGTGAGGGCCTCTCTGGCACTTGGCCTTCTCATCGTATGGGCTGCCGAGTAGGGCCCTCCTTGCCCGACTATTCTAAGTGAAAAAGAAAAAAAGTAAGATTATCTGAGAACTAAATAAAAACAGTGCTATATTTTAGCCACCTTTCCTGCGTTCTTCCACCTTCTCCCAAGTGCTCCTTTTGGCTCCTCTTTCCTCACCAAGCCAAAAATGGAATGAGCCCGAAGTTTCTGTCCCTGACCCCCTTTTTCCTTTGCCTGCTCTCCTTGAGAACGGGCATCCACAGCTGTGGCTTCATCCCAGGGCCCACGCGGCACAGCTGGCACCTCACAGGCACCTGCCTACCTCTTGGACAGTCCCCATCCCCTTAGGAGGTCCCCGACACCCCAGAATCAGACTCAGCACCTCCCTTGGAAGGGCGACATTTGGGGCATATTCCTCTTCCCCGTTGTCATTCCAAATAGCCTTGTCTGTATGCCAGTGGCCAGGACTGTTTGACAGGTGACGCCGGTCCCAGCCCCTCCGAGCTCACCTCTGAGGCAGGGCCGGGAGCGGTGTATACCCCTCCAAGGAGGCCCTAACACAAATGCAGGGGGAGATCAGCAATGCTTCCCAGAGGAAGAAACTTCTCAGGTGAGATGTGAAGGTGAGGAGCAGCCCGCCAGGCAAGGTGGGTGATTCCAGTGTGAGGGGACAGCGTCAAGGGACAGTCAAGGGACAGCGTGAAGAAAGGCCCTCCCAGAGAGAGACCGGAGACCATGGGAGGACCGGGAGGGCTCTGGAGGCGCAAGCCGGGGAGAGCGAGGCCGACAAAGAGTTAAGAAGGAGAGGGTGGCAGACTCGGGGTGGGTTTTCCCCAGGAGCAGTGGAGGGGTTTAAGCAGGGAGGGGGCGCAGGTTTGTGGGCAGAAAGATCACCTGGCTTCCGTGTGGAGAATGGATGGCAGGGACAAGGCTGAAGAAGCCAGTGAGAGACAGTGGGGCTCAACCAGAGGGTCTCCCCAACACCCCTGGCCCCCCAATAATAGCTCGACCTGGCTCCTGCTGGTTCACACCTTCCAAGCCTCACTAGTTCTCTGTCCAAGCCGAGGAGCTGTGAGCTGATTCACACTCAGGTGCTAAGGACAGACAGTGGCAGCACCCACCTCATACTCCCTGGGACAGAAGAGAGCAGCAGCGAAGAGGCTTGGGGGCGGCTCCAAGCCTCCCACGCCCCGGCTGGTCTTCCCTGCCTGTGGGTGCTTCCTGAGCAGCAGAGCCCGTGGGAGGGAAACCCTAGGCAGAATGAGCCTTAGAGAAGTCTTATCCAGAGTCTCTAGTTATGTGACTCAAGACAAGTCACTTAACCTACCTGGGCCTCGGTTTTCCTCTCTAAGTGTCTGAACAATGATACCTAACCTCCCTAGAGGGTTTAGAGGGTTAAGTAAGAGGTTATGCACGCGACACTCTTAGTACAGCGGATGCCCCCAAAATGTTGACGAAGATGGTGATCTCAGCAGTCTCTGGGGGCCAACGCCACACACGTGCGTCCATATGAATCTGCTGACCATTAAGGCTACAATTCTGTGTATCTTCCTTTATGCAAAGCAGCTTAATGAACATACTAGTTCAAACAGTTGGGAGCGATTTTCTCATAGTGCCTGCCTGGTCTGCACAGAGGGAATCGAACCCTCTGATGATGGACATTCTGACTGGGCTAGAAACCGTTTTATTAATTCAGCCAAGGTTCCCTGCGTGCTTCTCAGGGACTGGGGTCTGTGCTCGGTGCTCAGGGGGCTGCTGGTACAAAGCCCAGTGGGCGGGTGGGGGTGACAGCTGTAGAACGAAGCCTTAGAGGACTGGTGCCAGGTGGGCGACCAGGAGGGGTATTCCAGGCTCAGGGCATGGTACGGGCAAAGGCATGGAGGCATGAGCGGGCATGGCACATTCTAGAAAAGACGAGCACCAGAGGTCGGGGCTGTCAGGGGAAAGAGTGGGAGGAGGGGAAGGCAGAAGTGAGGCTGAGGAGGGCAGGGCCCCTTGCCTGGCAGGTAGAAGGGTTTGTTCTGCGCTCAAAGGGAGACCTGGAGATGCTGAACAAGGGCAGAACAAACTCAGCACCCGTGGTGGGAATCAGGCTTGGACATGGAGCAGGATGGAAGGGCTCCAGTGCAGGCCTCGTGCACCTGTGCAGGCAGGAAACGAGGCCTGAGGGGACGCGGTGGCCAGGGAAGAGGGGCAGCAGGGACTAGAAATGGACCGCAGAGCTGGGAGGGCTGGCCTTAACTCTGGATAAGTCTCTGCCCTGAGGCTGAGAGCTGGGAGCTGGGACACGGAGGGCAGGGCTGGGCAGGGAGGGCAGTGCCTTCCTCTACCACTTCCAGTCTCTTCCCCACGCCACCCCCAACCCCCTCCCCCATTTTTATCTTTACCTGCCATCAGTATGACACCAAATACTTCTTAATTGCTTAATATGATTCCTTGAATAAATGGAATGTTCTCTATTTCCTCCTCAAACAGAAAGCAAAGTTACCTACACATAGTCTCTCACGTATATGAATGTCTAGATTTTTTTTCTTGATGCATTAAAGAGAAAGACAATTCAGGCTCAAGGATGAGGTTTGGTGACATCCTGTTGGTGCCCAGCTGGCCCTGAGTGCCCTCCCGAGAGAGCCAAAGGCTGAGCTGCCATACCCCAGGCTCTTCTGCCAGGGGCTGCAGCCAGACCCCGGCCTGGCTCTTCACCTGTGGGATCTGCAGACCCTCCTGCGAAGCCAGAGGCCATGTTCTTAAACCCTGGGACAATGACATTTTGATAAAGTTTTAAAAAAATGATTTCACTTTGCAAGACAAACAGCTAATAAAATAGAGTCTTTTTTGGTAACCACCCATACAGCAATCAATCTGTCACTTGGAAAATTGTTTCCTTAGAGGTGTGAAATGAGGCCACTCGGGGGTTCTGTGGGAACAGAGGGCCCGGAGAAGCCTTCCTCCCACCCAGCTTACACTTGCCACCAAAAACCAGGGCAACTCTCTGATTCAGAACACAGGAAATACCCTGCTAGTTAGTTGCTCAATCAATACCAGCTTTTGGAAGACAAGCAGGAGGCGACAGTTCCACTGTTTACATGCGGCCGGCCCACACCTAACCTCACGTGTATATTTCTCTTAAATTGCCTCAGTTAATTTTCAATTCCATCCCCATTGGGAGGGGAAAAAAGTGGTTCCCACAGAAGGGGCTTGCAGAGAGAGTCATACCATGGGGGTCTCTGCAGTGCTGTAGCCATTCAAATAATAACTTGAAACAATGGGTCATTTCAACACCACAAACAAATATCAAAAGGACAAGCCTGGGCCACACCACCTGAGGCCACCGTCAGAATACAGAGGCCTTCCCCTTACTCAGTCTTTGGATCTGCCTGCTGCCTGTGTTTGTTTGTTTTTTTTACCTTTATTTTCCCTTAGCCCTCATTTTCTCACTGCTTAAAAAAAAAAAGTCTCATTATGTTGTACATAGAACACAATTTAAGTCAGCTTAAATCTTTTTTGGAATAAGATGGATTAGATCTTAGTTACTCAAAACCTCCCTCAAAGCAGCTCTAAATAAATGACCAAAATATTACTCACAGGAATGTATCCGAACAAACAGTGGAAAAACTCTAAAAGAATTGAAAACCACCTGGAAGTAGTAGGTGGCATTACTGAAACGCGAGAACAAAGAGCTCGGTGATGTTGAGGATAACATAAAACATCAAACCAGAAATACCGACAAAAAAAACAAACAGAGGTGGAAAAACCGGATTTGAAAAATGGGAAATGGTCTCCTAGCTCTGGAACAGGAGGGAGAAATAAACGGAATGAGGCTTATGACGGGGGGAAACATCAGGGAAGAAATAATGCAAGAAAAGTTTTTAGAGATGAAAAACTAGCTCAGCTTAGAACTAAAGTAAACACACTGTACCTTTCAAGTGTAACTCTAAGGGGAAGAAACAAGCATTTGCTAAACTTCTGAGTGATAAATTATCTGGGGAAGTGCAGGGAGATGTGGTCTTTTGAAATTGGATAAAACGACAAGAGAACTGACATCGTAAATAGGAAGACCAGATGGACCTCAGGAATACATGCACGATTCTAACCACGTACCAGTTATGCTCCTGGGCAAGACTTGCTCTGTACGAGTAGAAGAAAACAAATGCATTTAATAGTTGGGGCGAATTTGTGCACCGTTAGACTTTTTAAAAGCAAGGGAGAATGTCTGACTTTTTATAAAAACATAAAAGACAAAAGCTGATATAATACGACATTGGAATTAGAATGGACCGATCAAAAAGGAAAGAGTAAGTGCTCTGAAATGTAATCACTCCTACTAATTCCCCAGTCCTGAGCCAGCCCAGACCTCTCCCCTGAGTTCGAGGCCCGAATATCTCACAGTCACAGGGCCACATCATGCAAACGTCCCTCAGCACCGCGAACTGCCTTCACTCCGGATTAGTGAGCGACTTCAGTGCCCATGGAGTTGCCTGAGCTGGAAACTTCTAAATTCATTTCTGGCCCTTTCCACGCTCTGAAAGCCACCCCGCCATCTCATCCATGTACACTAGTCTGCTAGGGCTGCCATTACAACAATACCACAGACTGAGTGGCTTAAACAACGGAAATGTGTTTTCTCACGGTGCTGGAGTCTAGAAGTCCGAGATCAAGGGCCTGGCTGATTTGGGTTCTGGTGAGATCACTCTTCCTGGCTTGCAGTCCTCACCTGGCCTTTCCTCCTCCCCGTGTGAGGAGGGGGGAGCTCTCTGACGTCTTTCCTACAAGGACTCTAATCCTGTCAGATCAAGGCTCCACCCTCCTTTAACCCTAATTTCTTCCTTAGAGGCCTCATCTCCAAATACAGCAACATTGGGGGTTAGGGCTTCAACATACGAATTGGTGGTGGCAGGGGTGGGCGGGGGCAGCTGGTGGTTGCCCTAGCAGTTTCTCTGGCGTACTTCTGCAACCCCCTAAGGTCTCAACCAAATGCACACAGGCCATCTGAGCAAGCATGTCCAACCATGCTTCTTTCCTTGCCTCGGTTTTGAGGGTCTAGAGGTAACTCCTTCACCAGAGTTCAGTCAAGACCTTCCCCCAAGGCCAGCAGCTGCTCCCCACCCTCACCGTAAGGGACTTCTGCCACCCCAACCTAGTCTCAGGTCTGCCTGCAGTCTGACTCTGACACTCAGCTGGAGGGCTGTGTGACTTTGCGTCTGTTACCCACACTGTGTGGGCTTGAACTTGGCTGAAGGCGCCTGGCCCCAGCACTACCATGTGCATAAATAAATCAGCCTCCCAGGTGCCAGGCCCTTTGCAAACATTATTTCTGGACCCATCAAGTCAGTGTTATTATTCTTATTTCAAGAAAGTAGAAACTGAGGCTTGGAGAAATGCCTGGCCTGAGACCAGCACTTACTGGTCTGGGGCGCAGGTCAGTCCAAGTCTACAGCTATTACTGCTGGCCAGGCTGTGTCTCAGCAGAGGCAGAGGCATCCAGGAACGGGGACCAAGCTCCGTGCGTCTGGGGATGTGGTCTCACTTGGAGCTGCATGTCCATCAGGGGTCACCTCAGGTGCTGGTCTGTGGTCTAGGGGCCTGTGGGCTTGAGGCCCGGGTGGACAGCAAGCAGGCGTGTGCTTACAGCCATGGCTGGCTCCATGGACACTGCCTTGCTGTGCTGGGTGAACGGCCCAATTTCCCGCCCCCTCAGGCCTGCCCTGCCCCACTCCCACTGCCTATTTAAGCAAGAGGCCCCGACTCCTCTGAGCCCAGGCACCTCGAGCTTCCAGAGCTAGGAGAGCAGCGCTGCGGGCCTCGCTCGCTCAGGATGAAAGGTCCTTCTGTTCCACCATTTCCTACCGGTGCGTTTTGAATGATGCTGCTGAGCTGGGTTGTAGCGGGAGCTGATTCTGCTCGCCTGGGAGTGTATTGAGATGTGTAGCTGGTGGAGGGAGGCTCTGATTGAATTTTCCCCATTTCTAATCCCTGACTTGACACGATCTTATTTTCAAAGGGGGAGAAAGGCTGTAGTTTGTGAAAAGACAGAGGAGAGCATATCTCAAAACAAGGTCTGGCTCAGAATATCAACAATCTGACATGTTTTTCTTTTCTTTTGAGACGAGAAGAGGTCCTGTAATTTCGAGGTTGTAAAGATTCCATTTCCCTTCAGGAACTCCTCCCTAAATAGTTAGTTCCTGTTATTTCATTCTATTTTGAAAAAACGCACAGGGACTTTTTTTCCCCAGAAGAGTTTGGTAAAGGAAAGAGGCTATACAGCTGGTGGGGGACAGTTTGGGGGACAGTTCAGGGGATGTCTGAGGACGAAGACCCTCTGAAAAACTTCTCATTGAGATGAGGAGTGTGCTCCTCCCCCGCTGAGAGGAGGCAGGGGAGCTGAGCGTCTCACAGGCCAGGATGGCTTCGAAGGGGCCTGCCTCTTTCATACCCACTCCCAGATGCTTGCCAGCCTGTGGTCTAGCGGCAGGTGAGCCCAGCCAGGGGGTGCAGGGCAGAGTTTCATGCAGGTCGTCACTCTGGCAGCTGTGTCCCCCCGGTGCAGGGGACAGGGCCTCCCCTGGAGGCTCGGACAGCAAGCTTCCCTCTGACCTCTCAGCAGGTTGGACCCCCCAGGCTATGGGTGGGGAGAGATGCCTGCCAGGTGCTTAACTCAGAGGGAATAAGCCAAGGTGCCCACATGAAACAAGGGCCTTTAGGGGAGCACAGGTCACCTCAAGTAGAGCAAGAACCTAGGAGCTCTGGCTTCCTCCTCTGGCCCTGATCTGGCAACACCAAGTACCCATGCTCATTTGGTCCTGGCCAGGGCTGTTCAAGGCCTTGTCGTGACCCCCAGGGTGATGGAGGAGGGGCCTCTGAGACTCACAGCTTAAATAACTTTCCCCAGGCCATTCAGCTGCCTGGAACCCACGTCTCACTGGAGCTTTTCTATGTGGATTCCTAACCAGGAGGGTGCCAACTGTTTGCCAAGTGAGGAGACACTCCTTCCAGCCCTTCTTGCAAACATCTTTGGCTTGCAGGCACAGGGATTGGGACTCTAGTTTCAGATTTTTCTGAAATAATAACTGGCTGACTTACAAAATTAAGTGTGCGTAAAGGACGGGGGATTGTCCAGGGGGACCCTGGGGAGTGGCAGTCAACCTACTCGGGATGTGGGCGTGGTAGGCGGACTTTGGGCCAGGCAGCAGAGCTGGCTCGAGAAGGGAGAGAGCCAAGGAGTACTGCAAGGGGCATATACCTGAAGTTGGGAGGGGGTGGCTGAACTTCCTGGGCCTCAGTCTAAGGGTTGGGGCCAGGTGCCAAGGATTCAGCTAGAAAGTCGGAGACTGGACTTAGGACTGGACAAAAGAGCCAGAGCTGTTTATCTGAGGCCAAAGGGTGAGCTCAGAGGGTTGCTGGGGTCAGAAGTCAGGGGCAGGGCCAAAAAGAGGGGGCAGGGCCAGCACCTGAGGTCAGGAGCAGAGCTAGGAGAGCGGGGGCAGGCCAGAGAAAGGGACCTAAGAAGACCCACCCAGTGGGGTCCAAGTGCCTTGGGCAGCGGATCCTCAGGCTGTCTGCAAGGGAGGCAGGAAGCCAGTAGCAGCGTTTCCAAAGGCCTCTGCTCACGTGAGCAGCCCTGGCCACCGCCCCCTCCAAAGACCCCATTGGGTTCACAAAATGTCCCCTCTGAGCCCCTCCTCCACAGTCCTGCTTACTCCTTCCCTCCTTATCCGCTGCAAAATCCCTCTAGTTCTTTCTCTCCACACGCTTCCTCCCCCATTTCACCCGCCTATTCCTGGGCCTGGGCTCAGTTTTCTCCCGTCTCCAGCTCTCTTTGCGAGGATGAGATCACAAAAACTCCTGGGAGAGGTCCGATTGTGCCGGCTTCACCTGTTAGACTAGACCCAGGCCCGAGGCCAGAGCTCTGAATCTGCTCTCCCGGCCCCCGCAGTGTGGAGGTCTGCCACACAAACCTCCATCCCCTCCGCTCTGGCTGCACTAAGTCCACGAGCACAGCAGGGGTGTGCACCCTCATGGAGGGGTGGGGGAGGGTGCAGCAGCTCCTCCTGCAGCATGGGTGGGACCCCTGGGGCTCTGTGCCTGGGTCCCCTGTGCTGGGCTATTCTGCTGTGGGCTGAGTTCCAGGCATCTTTGTAAACCGGTCATTGTGTCCTTTCAGGTCCGTGACTCCACAGTGACGCCCTCCTCAGACGGAAGGGAAAGAAGGTCCCAGAGGCCCTTCCGCTGGTAAGACAGGGGCTCCAGAAGGGGAGGGAGATGGCACTCCAGGCCTCCCCTTATAGGCTACTTATTAGTGTTTTTAATACAGAGGTGCTCTGAGAGGTTATTTAAGATAAGATTCTGCTGCTTGGTTAAAAACTCTGAAAACACAGCTCTGGGTTAAGCAATCGGGCAGGCAGTTTGTCCTATTCTGAACCAGGCTTCCTGTGGAATACAAGGCCAGGGGATGGGTATGTCTGGTACACCCAAATCGATGGAGAAAACACAAACTCCTCAATACGTAAAAAAGGATTGAGGCAGCGCCTCACAAAAAGTGAAGGAATACAAGTTAAATATCCTAGAAAATGGAACTAGATTTCATCATCCAATAAACCCTTTAAAAAAAATGTTAATGCTAAAACCCAGAGCTGGTAAGGATGCTGTGAAACAGGCACGCTCAAACGACCTGGATGGGAAGAAGCTTGGCAACATACAACAGAAGCTTTAAAATAACTCTCCTCTCGAATCCATCCCAGAGAAATAATTCAAACTACTAGGCCATTCTCAGGAATAACAGCAGAAACTAGCAGCCCCCTGACATGGGGAACCTCAGTCCCAGAGCCAGGAGAGCAAGACCATTATAAGAACCTGTCCTCTCTCAAAGATTGGCAAATTAAATGTTTTGCGTGTTACCAGGCTGGGGTAGAGAGTTTGGGGGTGTCCAAGGTGATGGTGACTGGGCGGAAGAACAAAAGAGGTAGATGAGGCTGACAGCCCACATGGAGGGAGGAAGATTATTGGGATCCTCACCAAGGTCTCAGGGATAGAGGGTGACAAATGTCACCTCAGGGGACTGGAAAAAAGTGGGAATCGTTCTGTGGGAATTGAGGGCGGGGGGAACAAGCAGGACCAGGGAGGTGGTGTGGGTAGTTTTTTATGCTTCCCTAGGAATTTGTCCTGGAGTTAGGGGACCTTGGAGCTGGACAGAGCTCATTTATGTATTTCGAATGTGTTTGCATATCGTTTGTATTCAGTCTTGCTGAGAAAGATAGAGAGGAAAGGAAAATTGGAGTTAGGTGACCTGGCTGCCCCTCCCAGGCACTGTCATTTACCTCTCTGAGTCCCAGTTTCCTCAAATGTGAATGGGGCCAGCGGTACCCACTCGGGGTAGTGCGCTGTCATGTGAAGAGCGCGTTCTGGGCAGTGTGTATTGTGTGACTTCTGCTTAGATGTCCCCAAGAAGTGGATCTGTGAGTTCAGCTCCTCTGGTGCTTATTTCTAGTCTCCCTCATGTCTTTGCCATGGACTGGCTCATAGACGTGTCCCCACCCCACAGGGACAGAGGAAGAAGAGGTGGGTGGGAATGAGTCTGCGGCCATGAGCAGGCAGCTGGTGCCCCGGATGAGCAGGATTGTGGAAGCCACCTTGGCGGGGCTCTAGATGTGCAGGGGGCAGGGCTGACACTCATGTCAGTCAGTCATCCAGGGTCCCTGTTATCTACGTGCCCGACACACAGCTAGGCTCAGGTGATGGGATGACACCCCGAGTGCCTGCCAGGGGACACGGGCCTCAGAGTTAGAACCCAATGCTCATGTTCCCCAGGGCTGGAGGTTGAGTGGCTGGGGAGCACCTCACCCCTCCCCCCTGAGCCCCAAGGCTGCCGGTGTTGCCCTGAGGGCAGGGTCCCTGGTCCTGCAGAGTCACCCCATAAGGCCACACACTTAAGAGTCTCTCTCCTTTTGTTTCGAGGGAAGAAATTTACCAACGCTGCTCAGGCCTCCTCTCTCTCAGGCCTGTTTCCAGCTCGGCATATCTGAGGATGGGGGGGCTGGTCGCCTCTCTGGTGTGCAGACTACAGACACACGATAAACGTACCAGAACTGCCAGCTGTCAAGAGAGAAATGGCCTGTTTAAGCCAAAGGTCTCTAGTAATTCCTGAGTAGGGGCCAGAGAGTAGGGGCTGGCTAGGGTTTGGTGGAGAGACCATCCCTGTGACTTCCAAACCTGAGCCCCTCTGCTGAGGCCTCTCCCTTTGCACCGATGAGGGCTACGAGCGAAGAGCCCCAGCAAAGGCGTGGCCGTCCAGCAGGGCATGGTGGGGACGGTGCAGGGCAGGGACCCTGGGACTCCAGAAGTTGGAGAGCAGCAGAGTCTTTAGGCTGCTGGGCCTAGCCTGCCCTTCCCTGCCCTTCCTTCTCTGCCAGGTGCATCTTCCTGGGGGAGCTGGGACTGCTGAAAAGTTTAATAGGGGAGCAGCGTGGTCCAATGTGCGGTACAGAAAGATCCCACCAGCTGCTGCGTGGACCAGAAGGGAGGGGCCCAGCTCAGGGGGCCAGACGGTGGAGTTGCAGGACCCAGGTGGAGAGGGTGAGGCCTGGACTGAGCATGGCGGGCCGTGGGAATGGGGGTAGGGGTTCGAGAGGCAGAACAGAGGGCAGGTTGAGGAGGCAGGGTCCTGGGACTACTCTGGGGCAGAGCTGGTGTTGGAGAAGTAGAAGAGAAACGAATTTTTAGGGGAAGATAAAGAACTGCCAATCAAATGTATGGGGTCAGAGACCAGGAGAGACGCCTGGGCTGGCTGTCACCAGGAAACAGGTGACTCACAGGGGATCAACAGAGAGAAGAGGCAAGGGAAGGTCCGGCTCCGAGAGGGCGGGCAGGGGAGGAGAGGACAACACGGGGCTCTGAGAAGGATCAGTCCCCAGTGCAAAAAGGGAACAAGGAGGATGGCCCGGCACCAGGGGCCAGGGAGCTGAGAGACAGACGAGGATCAAGCAGCGTCAGCCTCCTGTTGGGTCTGTTGTTTACAGTGGATTTGCTTGAAACTGCACGGACTGTTTCCTCATTGGTGCTGACCTCTGTCTGTTCATTTTCTTTCCAAAACTTTACCAGAAAGCCTGGTGAGATACCCTGTCCACCTTCTGTCTAGCAGTGGTGGTGATGCCGGTAGCCTCAGGCTGGGTGGCTGCCCAGACCCCAGCCAGCCCTAGGGCCACTCAGCCTTCCCAGAGCGGGACACAGACCCAGCCCGCACACTGGGCTTTCAGGGCTCATTGCCTGAGCTAGCTGGATCTTTATGGTGCAGGCAGGATGCTAAGCAGACATCATAAGTGTTTGAATTACACAGATCCAACTAGGGATGAACTGTAAGTGAATGCATCTGATCCTCCTCTCAGGCCTGTTTTCCACAGCTGCTCACCCCCCACCCCTGACCTCCTCCTGAAGTCTGGGATCTGGTGGCCAAGGTGGCCTGGCAGTCGGGACTTCCTGAGTGACTCTGCTGTCCTAGCGCCTGTTCTCAGCTCTCTGGTGCTCCACCTGACCTCCCTCCCTCCCTCGCTCACTACTGGTTCCACCCACAACCTACCACTTTCCTGTCTCCACACCCTCCAGGAGGACACCCCCACATTCAAATATACTCACCTAGAAAGCAAAGGCTCTGCCCCCAGAGGTTCTTGGCCCTTGCTGTGAAATATCCCTTGCAGTCACCGTGCTGCTGCTGACTCAGGAAATATACCCTGAGCACCCCCAACCTACCAGCTGCTGCCCGGCCCCTTGCCCTCGCCAGCCCCGGCTTGCACCTGTCAGCCAGCGTGATCTGGCTGTGTCCAACCCCTCCCGGCCCCTCAGGGCTGACCCTGGGACATCGAGCACAGGCTGCAGCCCCCCGCACCCCACCTTTGACACCCCCTGCTGCCCGTCTGCTGCGGGCCCTGCTCGGGCCCTGGGGTCAGCCCCCTACACTGCTCTCTGTGAGCTGCTTCCAGTGGACTTACTTCCCATGTCTACGGGTTTCCTTTCCTGCCTATGCCACCATCCAGGGCCTCTTCTCTCAGCAGAAACAGTTTCCACTAAAAATTAAAAGATTATGGCTCAGTTCCCCTGATGCCTCATGGTCCTGAGGACCACGGACACAAAGCAGGATTCAGGGCAGAGGAACATCACCATTACCATTTAAAATGAAGATCTGTCTGGAAGAGAGGAGGGTCTGAAAGCTAGTTCTGTTTATATTCCTGAGAAACCAAGAGCTATCCATCAATAAGGACTATTTTTGGTACATGGGCTGCTTAAATGCCGAATCGGAAGCCTTCATCTGTTGGGCAGGATGGGACGGATTATGCTGTGGCTTATCATGAAAGGTTTACTTCTCACTGCAGCTACACATGCGTTAGCTGGGGTCCTGCTCCGTGTCTCCCCAACCTGGGACCGAGGCTGACAGAGCAGCCACCAGCTCAAATCCTGCAGATGCAGGTGGCAGAGACCGAACTCTGGAAGGTCTCACACCTGCTGTTAAGTACTCTGGCCCAGCAGTGACGCACAGTACTTTTACTCACAGCACATTGGTCAGAGTTAGTCACATGATCTACCTAACACAAGGAAGGGCAATCCTGCCTCCCACCTGGAAAGCAGGCTCCAGCTGCTCTAGGGGCCAGAGAAAGTGAGGCAAGAGTCCTGTCCTAGGCCTGGAGGCAGAGTGAGCAAAAAGTAAAAGTCTACCCTTATCTTCACAAGGACAAAGCATGCTTATCCCATTTTAAGTAGATGGCTCCTGAATGAAGGTGGTCACTCTCTTCATTAGCATGTCTACCAGCAATTTGGGGACACAAACCTCCACAACCAGAGCCAAGAGCTCTTGTCACCCTTTTCAGAAGTGTAGCATTCAACCTCTGGGAGCAGGTGTAGATGGGGCCACCACTGCTGGAGGGTCAGGGGCGATTGGAAGCCAGAGCCTCAGCAGACCCTTGGAAGGCAGCTTTGGTGACAGAACTTAGAGGCAACTGGGGACACTCTAGACCTCCACTGTCCCTTCCCTACTGGTCTTTGCTGCGGACAAATTAAAAGCTGTAATCTTTTAATTTTCCTGACCCTCCAGCAGTGGTGGCCCCGTGTACACCTGCTCCCCGTCTTATGCAGACGAAGCTCCAGGTCTCACCCCCCCGGGCAGCAGACTCCAGCTGCCCCCGGTCCTCTCCCAGTTGTACATTCAGGGGCAGGCCCTGCACAGCCCCAAAGGCAGCCCGCGGTTTGGCCTGAGCTGGGGCACCCTGTCTCAAGGGGAGGTGGTCTTCTGTCTGGTTCTCTGAGCCGAGGGCTCCTGTGGTACCATGTGCAGTGGGAGGACCTCAGTACAGCAATGGCCCAGGGTCCAAGGTCTCTGAAAGGTCCCAGGAAAAGGGCCTCAGCCCTCAGGAGTGAGTGAGATTCAGCCTCGGTCCAGAAATCTGGCCTCAGGCCCAGCTCCCTGGAGCTGCAGGGGGGTTGGTGAGATTTATTTACTCATTCGCACTGATTTGCTTTTTAATCTCTGCATAAATTCTCCTCTAGGACTCAGTTTGTTAAATGTTCTTTGCATAGAAAACTTAAGGCCAAATGTGAAATGATTCCCTTCAGAAGAATTTTAGCAAGTCTGTTCTGTTTTAGGAAGGTTTGTTGTCTTCATCTGTGTTCTCTGGTGCCTTGAAATGCCTACACACCACTCAGTCGGCCCATCCGTCCCCGGAGAAAAGGCTGTACTGGAGACGCAGCTGAACACTGGGTCCGCATCAATCACACCATTTGTGTGGACGTGTATTTAAAGTTCTACTCCCACAGAAAGTATGTTGTCATTGCTTCTCAAGCGAAGTGTGTTCCAAGCCTCGTTCGGCTCATGAACCATTAACATCGGCTCTCGTGTCAGGGCCATAGGGACTTTGCTGGAATAGAAGCCTCAACAGCAGAGCCTGAGAGAAGCCTCCTGGTCTCCAATCTCTCCATCCCTAGGAGGGTCTCTCCTGCGGGTGGAGGCGGCACCGGCCAGCGGGGAGCATGTTGGGGGCTGGCACTGAGTCACGCAGCAGATGCCGCAGCACTCACCTGAGGAAGGTGATGAGACCTGCTGGGGAGTCCCAGGATCGCCCGCCTATGGCTGTTTGCAAGGCTCACTCGGTCCAGGCTCAGGCCCCAGCACCTGGGCGGTACCAGCACTGGAGGCCAGAGGCCCATGCCCATCTAGATGCCCAGCTGTTGGCAGTGACCCCTGATTTGAGCCTCACTAAGGATGCGGAAGCTCCCTCTCTGGCAGTCACGGCTGCCTGCTCCAAGCCTGCCCTGGAGCTGCCCTGTCCGGGCCCATGTGGAGAAGACGCTGCGAACACAGTGACCTCAGACCTGATGTTCATCACGGAAGAAGGCCTCACCCCCCTGCCGCCCTGCACCCTGGGCTCAACCTCCTGGAGAGCACAGGCCTGGTGGGAGCCCTGGGGGCTTCAACTCACCTCGGACTCTAAGCAGGCAGATCTGGCTGCAGGCAGGCTCTTGGGTGTAATGTAAGGGCCCGCGGGAATAAGAGATGCTGAAAATGGTTCAGGTGCGGATTCAGGTGCCAGCTACCACCCAGCCTGTCCTTAATCAGCCCCCTTTTCAGTCACCAATAGATGATTCTGGAATGGCAGGCAGTAGAGGGTAGGGGGCTCAGATCTTCAAACTCAGCCCCTCCTGTGATGGAGCCCAGGCTCCCGGGGCAGCTGCCCTGTGTCACTGCAGCGCCAGGCCCTGAACACAGGGCGCTGCTATCTGAAATATCAGCTTGGTTCGGGCACCCCTGGCACATATACCGCCAACCTGGCTTGAAATTTGCTTTCCAGTCACGCAAGAATCAGCTTAATCTGGGCTTTCTGAGTTCTGACATGTAAGTGCCGAGGCTGATTGAGGGAGTGCCGCTGAGCTGCTTGCAGCCCGTTCCTATTCTCAGAAACCACATGATGCATTAATAGCTCCCACAGAAAGTTTCTTTGAAAATTTTATAGCCCCTCTGCCTGCACCTGACTGCTGCAGGAGCCCGTGACCTGGGCTCGCACAACAGCCCACAGCAGACAGCTCCACCGCGAGAGGGAGGCCGCAGCATGCCCCGCGCCACCCTCGCCCCTCAGCTGGGAGAGCAGGGTGCCTTCTTTGTCAAGCACTCAAGCATACAAGGAGGAAGCTTTGAGGCTCCAGCTGTGTCTTGAGGGCCTTTGCAGCAAGGAAACTACCAGTAGTGGCAGCAATAAAAACGCTACAAGAGATGTGGCAGGCACTTGTGAGGGTGGCCCGCACGCCACCTCTGACTGCCCTGACAGAGGGCTGCTGCGCGTCACTCGCCGGATGAAGAAACCGTGGGCCAGAGGGTCAGCTCGGCAGCGGGTCCAGTACCCAGCAGGAGGACCTGCCCGGCACGGCTGACACCAGAGTTCGTCTCCATGATGTCGGCAGTGCTGTCACCTGAGGGACACCTGCTAAGCACAGCCCTTGAGCACCAGGAGTTGAAGGGCCTTCAAGCACTCAGGAGGGAGCCCCCCTTGGCCCCGTGGGCAGACCAGGGTGTCCCACAGGTTTTCACAGGAGAGGAACTGAGGAGAATTGAGTTTTAGAAAGCATGTAGCTGGTATGTAGTAGGCAGGGTCCCTTTGGTGGGATTGACTAGCGCAAATAAAAGGGTAATTTGTTGACTTACTAACGAGAAAGTCTAGGAGTTGTGTTGACTTCAGGCACAGGGAAAATGGAGTCAAAGATGTCACCGTGACTTGGCCTCTCCCCTTCCAGCCCTAAGGTTTTTCCCTCTGCATTGGATTCACTCTCCAGGAAGGCTCCAGAAGCTTCAGGTTCTTTGTGCTTCCGTCTCAGAGAAAATGCAGTCCTCTTTGCTGAGCGGTCCAGTGAACTCCAGAGGAAGCGTGGGTCACGTGACCGTTCAGCTTGGGGTCAGGGGGCTATGGTGCTGACTGGTCTGGCGCAGCTCACAGCCCTCCTCTTGGATTGGAGTGGGGCAGACGGAAGTGGGTCTGCCACAGCCGGACGTGGGGCAGGACAGGACTGGCCTGAGTCTCCACTGGGAGCCCCAGGCTGGGGTGGGGGGCACAAGGGGATGGCCTGATGTGCAACCAGAAATGTGCCTGATCAGAGGGACAGTAGGGGACTGTCGTAGGAGGGGCAGGGAGGCTGGAGAGGGCGGCAAGACAGGGAAGGCAGGTGTTTGGGATCTGCAAGGGTGATAGGCGTTTCCCCAGCGCAGCTGTGTCAGCGGCAGTCGCCAGAACTCAGACCCCAGACCCCAGACCCCAGTTCTGCTTCTGGGACGTGGCTTTTAGGGACTTGCATGGATCTGTCCGACCTGCATCGCTCAGAAAATCGGTCTCTCCAGTCGTTCTTTCTGTCCTCCCAGTTACGAGGTGACTTCAAGTTTCAGCAGCTCAGAGCTCACGTTGCCATGCCAACCCCTCCCTGGCAGACATCCAGGCAGAAATGGGCCGGCCAAGCTCGGGGCTGCCAGCCGATGTGAGCACATTGCGGTAATTGGATTGGAGCAATCCTCGCGGTCTTTCCTGCGGAAACATGGGGCTTGGCGCAGCTCCGGCTACACAGGAGGACGGGAGGAGGTCCCTCTGCTCCCGGACTCCCAGCCCTGCTGCTCCATAGAAGGTCCAGCAAATATGAGGGCCACATGCAAGGGCCTGGAAGGAGGGACATGCCCCATCCTAGCCTCACATGGGGAAACTCCTGACCCTCATCAACTTTCCAGAAGTTATTTCCCCAAGGCTCAGAGATCCCAAAAGATGATGCAGGCTTCCTCAGAGGGGGCAGGGCTGGCCTCGGCCAGCAGAACTGAGGATTTGCTCACTTTCCTACCGTAGAGGAAATCGAAATGCAAAGTCAGCACCCACCCAGGACCTCTGAGCCTCTGTGCCGCATGTCTTCTGTACAGCATGCGTGCCAGGACCATTTCCCAGCGAGGCAGGCAATGGACTGGCTGCCCTGGCATCCGTGTCATTTGGCACACAGTGGTAGAGGTCCTGCCCCCTGCAGCTTGCCCAAAAGGCTGTTGGGGACCCACCCTGCTTCTATCTTCAATACCCAAACTGGGTCAGACCTGGCCAGGCTGCATTCCTGAGGGTGCCCTCCCAGGGAGGGCAGAGCAGCTGGCCCAGGGGCCCTCAAGACAGTGCACAGGGGGAGGGGCTTTGGCCTCTGAGCAGTCCAAGACCCCCCTTCCCACACCGTGGTGGTGGCCGACCACAGGCTAGCAACAAGCTGTCTCAGTGCTGACAGGTCACTGCAGGTCATCAGTAACCCACAGGAGCAACAGCAGGGTGAAGCTGCTTGCTGTCCATGCCAACGCCTGCCCCAGCGTGGCTGGGCCCATCACCTCCTGGGCCCTGGCCAGGCCCTGACCAAGCACTCTCCCACTCCCTTCTAGATTTAGGGTCATCTGGGCTCCGAACCTCCCCGGTCCAGTTCCCTGTCCACCTAGGTCAACCTGCAAACTATGGTGCTCTCTGCTCCCTCTGTCCGTCCTGGCTCCCCCGCCCAGCCTCCTTGTCCCAATCAGGCCCGATCAGTCCCCACTGCAAGGGGAAGAACAAGTTAGTGAAGGGGCTCCCACGTGCACGGAGGGGATGGCCTCTCTGATGACCTGAAGGCCTTTCAGATCAGTGAGAGCCCTCGGAGTTCGGCAGGTGGGCTCAGGCCGTCCCCAGAATGGTGCGCAGACCAGCTGGTGCCGCCTTCAAACCCCACCGAGTCCACCGGCCAGGAGAGAAAAGGGGCACACGGAGCCGTCCTCGGGAGCAGGGGTCAAGGACGAGGGGAGGTAGGAAAGGGAACAGGGCCGGCCATCTTAGTGGCCTGTCCAGCATTCATCTTCGTGATAGTGTGACAGCCCTGGGACACGGGGATTGCCACCCCCGTGTCCCCAACGATGAGACAGAGGCTCAGCAAGCCTGACCCCAGTGCCAGGATTTCATTCAGGTGAGCCTGGGCCTGGAGCCCAAGCTGAGCGTGGAGCAATGAGGCGGGGTGAAGGGGGGAGTCTGGGGTCTCCACTTGTAGGACAGAGAGGTCACCCTCTTTGGGGGCACTGTGTAGTGCCCCCATACTGACCCCAGGGCTCAGGAGTGAGAAGCTGAGGGCTCCCAACCCACCCTGTAAGTCACACACCAGGACTGACAAGGAATAAACCCAGAGTCATTGTCAGCTTTTACATAGGCACCTGGAAGAGCAACCCAGCCTGTGGGGGCAGGGGTGAGGGGGTGCTGTGACAGCGCAGCACCCATGGCCTTTGAGGGACTTTTCAGGCCCCTCAAACAAGCGTGGTAGACCGTGCTCGGCAAAGGTGCCAGCCCCCAGGACAGGGGAGCAGAGAACAGAAGTATGAAGGAGAGGAAGGCTGCTCTTCGCCAGAGACAGAGCCTGGGCTCGGCCGCCCACACGGCCCACACAGCCAAGGGGCACAGGCGAGAGAAAGGGCCCAGACGGGGATGCAGGCTGGGTGCCTGTGTGCCCGTGTCCCGCCCTGCCACCCCTGCGGGACTCTGGGGTTCACTGCAAAGTTGCCGGCCTCCAACATTTAACTCGCGCTCTCCTCTTTCATGGGGAAGGCGTAGAGCAGACTAATTAACGTGCTGTTGTTTGTTTACCCTCCTTTCGTTTCACTGAGACAGAATAATTAACCACAGAGCTTTCGAAACCAGCTCCGCTGGTAGCAAGCCCTTTTGTGTCGGCAGCTTCAGTGGCTCCTGGGCGCACGTGCAGGGACCAAGGGCAGGAGCAGAGCGGGGGCAGCACCCGGAGGCCCTGCCAAAGGGCGGCAGGGGAGGGCTCCGGACGGGCACTTGGGGCAGCTGCGAAGGGCTAGCACGGTGTGCAGAAGGGCTGCGGGGCTTGGACCTGCCATATCTTAGGGGGCTGGCATGGTGGCTGCTGCTGCCGGTTGGCCCCTGGGGCCACCTAAACCCAGTGATTCCTGAATGGGGACCAAAAACATCCCTATGGCCAGCCCAGGGAGGCAGGAAGATCAGTCCTGGCCACTTGCGGCCACTGCAGGCAGGGCTGCGGAGGGAGCTTGCCAAGAAGGGTTTTGGGGGCTGTAGCAGGAATGAGGAGGACACAGGGCAGCTGAATAGGGAGACCCCCCCCACCGCCGCCAGTCCTGTCCCAGCTAATAGCAAATACCAATGGCCAGTGTTCGGGACGAGCCACACAGGAGCACAGGTTAGGGACTTTCTCAGGAAGCCTTTTACGAAGCGAGGCCACACTCCCCTCTGACCCATCACAGGGCTCCAGCCTTCCTGAGGGCCATGGGCCAGTACGGACCCTCTCCTCCTCCCAAATCTTTGCTCCAGAGCTGTCCTCAGAGCCAGGGCGCAGCCAAGCCAGAGCCTGACACCATGTGACAGTACCCCTACCGCCTGTGCCACCTTCCCAGTCAGGATGGATGGAAACACAGACAGGCCCCGCCCCCACCCCTGCCCCTAAAGGAGCCAGGGCAGAAGCCGGCTGGGGCGGTGAGACAGTGAGCAGGGAATGACTCCCCAGCTGATCTGGTGATGAAAGCTTCACCACAGCACCACAGCAGGTCCCTGGAGGCTGGGCAAACACCTCATCTCTGTAGACTCTACATTCAGCACAATAAATGCACCTGGTGGCCTCTCCCGGGCAGGGCCCTGGGGCCTGCTCTGAATTGGGACCAGGGTGGACTCATTCCAGTGGCTCTGGGCCTCTGCCGGGCCCAGCAGCTGCATCCTGGGAGCTTAAGGGAAGAAGATTGGGCCAGGCCTGGAAGCCCCAGGGAGCTTCTCCAAAAGTTGCAGGGTCCATCAAGGTCCCTTGTAACTGGGTAGCTATGACCATTCTGGCTGTTAGAAAGGTCCAGGCTGTTTCTGGATCCTCGTCAGGTGGGCATCTCTGCCAAGGGTCAGCGGGGGTGAAATGGTGGAAGTGGCCTGATGCTGCGGGCTGGGATACAGGAAGAGCCTGGTGGGGGGGAGCCCTTCTGTCGGGGGTCCTGCCAGCTGCTCTGCCCTCTACCTCAGAACTCTTGGGTCGCTTTTCTCTGTGGTTTGCTCTCTCTTCATTCTGGTCTGGTGGACAGCTGGTGACAGCCGGCTGTGGTTCGAGGCCCCTCTCAGGCTCACCCCAGGCTCCTTGCAAGGCCAGTGTCAGGCCCAGGCACCCTCTAGGGTCCCCAGCCTGCCCACCCAACAGCCACAGAGCTGCGCTCCTCTGCGGGGCCAGATTTCAGGCAGTTCGGTTAGAAGATCAAGATGCTCAGCCAGAGACGGTCACGTCACAAAGCTCTTTACTCCAAGAGAAACTCACACCCACAGGCCAGCGAAGCCTGCCGGGACCGGCTCCTGGCCCCAGACACCCATGCGAGCCCACTAGCTCCCGTCTGGTCCTGCTCATGTCCAAGGGAGCAGGAACAGGGACAACAGCCCTAGCATCCAGTCTGCTCCCCTAAAAATGAATAAAAGGCCCCTCACCTTCTGTCTTGCAGGTTCCCCAGCAGGCCTCGGGGGCCTAGCATGGCCCACTGAGGTGAGCCATGACTGGCTGGCCCACGCTCGCCACCCACCATCTAGAGTCACGTCTCACCAGGAGGTGACCCCTCCTCCACCTGCTCCCCACTCACCCACCCCACCCGGGAACGTGCCTGCGCTGCCACGGACAACATGTAGTAGTGCCGACTGCGGCGCCCAGTGAGCTGCGATGGTTTTGTACACGACGCCCTTTCCCAACAGCTGTCTGTCTGCCCTGCACACCGTGTCCTGGGCCCTCATCTTCCCATGCTACTGGCTGCTGGACCGGCTCCTGGCCTTGTTCATACCCGACCCCTGTCAGAAGAGCCAGCTGCTCTGCATCTTGCTGTTCATGCCCATCTACCTGGGCCTCCTGGTCACCTCGCTGCCCTTCGCATTTCTTGGGTTCCTCTTCTGGTGCCCCCTGCAGTGTACCCGCAGGCCCTACGTCTACTCCCGGTTGGAAGACAAGAGCCCGGCCGGCGGGGCAGCCCTGCTCAGTGAATGGAAGGGTACAGGTCCTGGCAAAAGCTTCTGCTTTGCCACTGCCAACATCTGCCTCCTCCCCGACTCACTGGCCAGACTCAACAATGTTTTTAACACCCAAGCGCGGGCCAGAGAGATCGGGCACAGAATTCGCAATGGGGCCAGCCGGCCCCAGATCAAAATATACATCGACTCGCCCACCAATACCTCCATCAGCGCGGCCAGCTTCAGCAGCCTCGTGTCACCCCAGGGCGATGGCATGGCCCGGGCTGTCCCTGGGAGCATTAAGAGGACGGCCTCTGTGGAATACAAGGGCAACAGTGGGCGTTCCCCCAGTGACGAGGCTGCCAATGGCCCAGCCTCGGGGGACTCGGTTGACTGCGGTAGCCTTGAGAACGCTTGCATCGTGCGCATCGGCGGCGACGAAGGGGGCCGGCACCCTGAAGCTGATGACCCTGCCCCTGGAGGCCAGGCCAGAAATGGGGCTGGCGGGGGTCCGCGGGGCCAGACGCCCAACCACAGTCAGCGGGATGGGGACTCGGGGAGCCTGGGCAGCCCCTCTGCTTCCAGAGAGTCCCTGGTGAAGGCACGAGCCGGGCTGGATGGTGGCAGCGGGGAGCCGGGTGCCACCTGTGGCAAGGCCCCGCACAAGGCCTCGGTGGCGAAGAAGGCAGCCGCACGCAGGAGGCGGCACCCCGATGAGGCCTTTGACCATGAGATCTCGGCCTTCTTCCCCGCCAACGTGGACTTCCTGTGTCTGCAGGAGGTGTTTGACAAGCGGGCGGCCACCAAGTTGAAAGACCAGCTGCACAGCTACTTCGAGTACATCGTGTATGATGTCGGGGTCTATGGCTGCCAAGGCTGCTGCTGCTGCCAAGGCGGCTGTTGCTTCAAGTGTCTCAACAGCGGCCTCTTCTTTGCCAGCCGCTACCCCATCATGGACGTGGCCTTTCACTGTTACCCCAACGGGAGGGGCTCCGACAGCCTGGCCTCCAAGGGAGCGCTGTTTCTCAAGGTAGGAGGCCTGGGCACGTGCCAGCCAGTCCTGGAGTTATGTGGGAGGTGGGCTGTAGCCTGGGGGTCCTCACCCTCTGGGAGGTCTACGGCCAGAGGAGGCCTTTCATGGAGCTGAACCAGAGGGCCCCCAGCTCAAGGACAAGGGAAGTAAGATGCAGGGACAAGAGCCGAGGCTCCAGTATCAGACAGACCTGGCTGGGTGATCTCAGGCAAGCTCCTCAGCTCTCTGAGCCCCCGTTTCCCCGTCTGTAAAGTGGAGCCTACTCACGGATGGAGGGTGAGTGGTGAGGCCTGGGAGGTCCTCCTTGGTGCTCGTGGTGAAGGGGGTCGGGCGATGACGGCAGGGGGGCGATGGGGGCGGAAAATGTCGCTGTCCGTCAGGGAGAGACACTCCCATGACGGAAGACTGACGAGAACCAATGGCTGCAGGTCCTGGGCCCATCGCCACCGGCCTCACTGCTGGGACCCCCTCTCCCTCCTGGCTGTCGCGCAGCTGCCACGCCGGGCTCTCTGCCCACCAGCCCAAGGCTTCGCTTCCATAGTCACTAATTAAAGTGAATCATAATTATTTCTGCTAATTTGGATGCAATTGGGGGAGTTTTTAGGCCGTGGTAATTTGGTCCCACGCTCAGAGTGTCGACTTCTTATTCTCCATCCAAAAACTGCTGCTGGTGCTTCCAGAGTTTTCGGCAGCATTGTTTGGCCAGCTGATAAAGAACAGGCCTTTCTGCCCCCAGAAGCAGCAGCTGGTGGGTACGGGTTCTGTCCATATTTCCCGTAAGACTTCTCACTGCCCCCTAGAAGGGGGTCCATGAGGGCAGGCAGGGGGACCTGGCAGGGCTAATATGGGAGTGCAGAGTGGGGAGGTTCTCATCCCCCAGACCCAGCCCTGACTATACGCAGCTTGTCCAGGAAAGTGCCGTGTACAGGCCAAGCACCTGCCAGAATGGAGGGCCCAGGCTCGCTGTCTGCATGGAGGCTGCCAGAGCTAGGGCTGGCATCAGGGGCCCAGGCCCCTACTCCAGGTGCTCGGCGACTCTTGAGTGGCTCAGCAGGAGTTGGAGTCCTTGGCTCTCCGTTCACAGCCTGAGATGCTGACATTGAATGCACTCCTCTTACAGGGAGCCAGCCTTCCCGTTTTGGCATATGGTTCATCCGTGTTCTGTTCCATGGATGTATTTTCATCTCAGTAACTTCCTGAGTTAGGGGAAAGCATGTTGTCAGGCTCGGGGAGAGGGGGAAGTGTACCCTCTCCCTCCCAACCACACTACTACAGATGGCTCAGAGGCCAGGGAACCCCTCGATCCTGCCCCCAGCCCACACATCCCCTCCTCATCTGCCCCCTTGGTCTAGCACCTCAGCCACCATGCCCACCAGGGTCACCAGCACCCTTCAGACAGCGCTGCCACTGTGGGCTTTCCTCCCGCCCCTCCGGCCATTCCTTCCAGGGTCCTCGTCGCCCGCCCATCCGTTAAATGCCCATGTTCCCTCTATCTCTGGGGTCTAAACCTGGTCTGCAGATATGTTCAACTTGGTTCACACCATTAAAATATTTCTTGCCTTGGCCAACAGTTAAAAATTAAGATGTTTCACATAAAACCCAGTTGGCAACTTCTCTCCCAACCTGGGCATGTCTGGCAGCTCCAGGCCTCCTGCTTCTGTCCAGCTCTCAGCCCTCGCGGCCCTCACAGCCAGGGGACCCCACTTGGCCCGCGCTCTTCATTTCCAAGTGGTCACCGTGGCCAGCCGCACATGCACCCCAGGAAAGTGACTCCACAGTCTCCACTTCCACACTGCTGAGGGGTCTCAGCCCAGTGTCTTCCCTGAGTCCCCGGCTCTGTGTCTGGCTGCCCCTGGACACAGTCCTATTCATTCCTCAACAGAACTCATCGTCTGCCCTGGTCCTGCCCCTCCCCCGGGTCCCACCATCCCCCAGCCAGAAGGATCCATCTTGGCTTCTCTCTGTGCCTGAGCCCATCCAATCCCTCCAGGTAATTCATTCCACTGCCCAGGTACCCCTGCATCTCCAGCTGCACTATCTATCCACCCAACTCTGTTTTTGGCTGTCCCCCCCTTCCCACCCATCGTCCTCCTGCCCCAGGTCTGACTCCCGCCACCCCTTTCCCGCTGCCTCAGGGAGAAGCCCAGCCTTCGCTGGGTGCCCCCACCCCTACCCCCAACCTGAGTTCTGCTCCAGCCCGGCTGTCCTTGTCACGGCCTCTCCCCGGGCTGGCCTCACCACCTCTGTGGAGCTTTCCTCAACAGCCGTCCACACGAGCCAACTTTCCCTTCATGGGTTCCTCAGCATTTGTCCCCGCAGTCTTGTCACTTGTCCCCTCCATCAGACAGAACCCCCCGAGTGCAGCCAGTTGTGCCCAGCACAAGGCAGACCCAGCTCATCTCTGCTGCCAGGAGTGAGCCTATTTCTCCTGCATAGAGAAGGGAAGCACATGGGGTGTCAGGAGGGAGGCCAGCCCAGGCCGGTGCCCCAGGGCTGCAAACACGCCGGACTCCCCTCAGGACTCCCCTCGTTGGCAGGGCTCCTCTGCCCGGCCTTGCTCCCACCCCCCGGATTTACCCTGTGGCACTTCGGATCTTTGAGGAAAATGTGCTCTCCTGCTCGCGGGATGGCCTGAAAAGGAAGGGATGGGGCTTGCTTTTGCCGCCTGTATGAGAGAGCCTGACCCCGGGTCCCTCTCTGTTGACAGTCTGGGCCCACCAGGATTGAGAGGCACAACCTCTCAGTGCGATTGTTTGTTTTTGCAAGAGAATCACAAATCTCTGCGGCTCCGGAGGACTCGAGCCAGACGTCAATAAGCCCGGGCACATAATCAAGTGGATGTCGGGGAGCTCACAGCTGACAGGGTGGGGCAGTGGGCACGGAGCTGCGACACCTGGTGGCAGGGCTGAGGGAGGGGCCAGACGGCCTTGACCTCTGCCTTCCCCAGACAGGGGCTCCTCAGGGGCAGAGTTGAGTGGTGCCTCTCTGCACCTGTCCCCTGTCCCTGCTCGGCACAGGCAGATGACACTGAGTGCTGGGGGGGGGGAGTGGATGACACCCTAGGGCCACCAAAAAGGGCAGCTGGGGAAAAGCCAGACCAAGTCACCAGGAGCTCAGGAAGCGGCACAGGGCTCAAGGAGAAACTGGGAGGGGGCAGTGGACATTGATTCGAACTGCCCGCAGCCATTGGAGCCTCGTGCCCCCTGCTGCTCACAGTATCATTTTAGTATAACTCACAGATGTGAGCCTCGAGCGAGGCAGCGTCCCGGAAGCACCCAGCAGGGGTGCTCACAGCGGGTGTCTGACTGAGGAGGGAACTGGGGCCGTTGCTGCTCAAGGAACCCAGGGGCAAGAGCGCCACCGTGTGACCTTGCAGTGGCATTGTGGCCTTAAAACTGTGTTGTGTTTTCGCCACAGGGCGCACCAGGGGTGTGCGATTTCTTGAGAGGTTTCAGGGATGCAGGGAATATTAGACCAAGGTTTGGGTCTGGAGTACAGGCAAAAAGTGAATGTTGAACATGTGAGTTTATAAACAGCCCCAAATCCGGGCTGCATGGATCATTACCAAGAAACCAGACAGGAGCCGCCACCACCCAGGCACTGGGAAAGGGGGGATGTGCACCCACCTGAGTAGGAAGGGGGAGGAGGAGCTGCAGAAAGCTAAGGGTGTCTGATGACACGGAAGCCCAGGTGCGGGAGGTTACGCCAACCTGACTTTGACAGCACAGGGGTGGAAGCCTCTGGAGGCTCCGGAGTAGACCCAGGACACGCAGCGGTCGTGGCGAGCTTGGGCCATTCCTTGCTAGGGGACGGGCAGAGCTGTGCTCGGTAGGTGTCAGGTGCACCTGCCCTGCTGCTGTGCTACCTGTAGACCTGGCCTCTGCAGTCACCTCCCTTGGAGTTTCCAGGGTCCAGGGTCTCGTCATCGTAGAAAACCCAGTCTGGAATGGACTGGTGAACCTTGCGGAAGACAGCTAAAGCTCAGGCAGGAGGAAAGCCCAGAGAGGCAGAGGGTGTGGGGTCAACCAGAGGCCTCTGGGCAAAGGTGCCCACAGGCGGTCCTGGGGCGCTGTGCCGAGGGCTGGGGAGACAGCGGGCTGGGCAGCTACCCCTCTCCTGCCCCCATGGCCCCTCACAAGGGCTCAGGCTTGCATCAGGGTCACTACTGAGGGCCACTTGGGGACGTCAGTGATGTACGATTGTTTGTTTTTATCACACCAACCTGTGGGGATGGCCTGCCGGGGTCATCTGCAGCCGGGCACGGAGCCAGGGAGCTGCCCCTGGCCCTACTCCACCCCTGGGTCCTCCATCTCAGGTGAAGGGGGTTAACGGGAGGCAAGGAGAGTGGAGCATGAAGAGGCTGCTGTGGAAGCACTGGATCGGGGTGGAGGCTGGGAGGCCCCTGGGGCCAGCCCCTGACGCAGATGCCACAGAGACAGAGGCCACAACTATTAGTCCTAGATCGGGGGGCTAACAAGGACAATGCCCAAAGAGGAGATGACGTGACGTCTCATGAAGCCAGAGGGGCAGAGACTGGGGAGAGCAGAAGGCAGGATGTGAAGCCTCTGGAGAGAGAGCAAAGCTTTGCATTTGGGCTGAGTCCCCAAGGAGCCTGCCTTAGCCTTCAGAGAAACAGGCTGTGGGGTGTGATCACATCTCGGGTATGATGACGGGCAAGACGAAAGAGCCAGCAGACAGGAGTGAACAGGGCGCGGAGGGGCTGGTACGCTCTGATCTCCGAGGGATGGCAGGGGTCGGGGTTGGAAATCTGTGGTTGTTTCTACATTTGACCTGTAAAGCCTTACTTGAATGGCCGAGGGCACTCACCATACAATAGGCTGCCATTTCTTCATGCATCTCCCTCTTGGACTAAACCAGAAGCTCCTGGAAGCTGGGCATGTGCTGTTCCTACCTGTGCCCAAGTCTAGCCAGAGCCAACAAAGCTGGACCTGTGCCAGTCTGACCTGGAAGGGGGTGGGTGTCTCCAGTGTCCCTTTGCGCTCAGGGCAATGACAACTTACAGGCTTCCTCGCTGACGCCTCGCCTCCTGCTCCACAGGTGCAGGTGGGAAGCACACCTCAGGACCAAAGAATTGTTGGGTACATCACCTGCACACACCTGCATGCTCTGGAAGGTAGGTTCTGGTGGCCTGCACTTTTATGGGTGGGGGGGACCTTTCCCCAGCAGGCTGGGGTCGGCCGTGGCCCGGCTGGGGCCCGGCTCCAGCTTCATCGCCCCGTCTCTCTGGTTCTGCCCTGCAGAGGACAGTGCCATCCGGTGTGAGCAGCTGGACATGCTTCTGGAATGGCTGGCTGATTTCCGAAAATCTACCTCCTCGTCCAGCACAGCCAACCCTGAGGAGCTGGTGGCATTTGACATTGTCTGTGGAGATTTGAACTTTGACAACTGCTCCTCAGGTGAGGCCAGGCTCCTCCCCATTCGGGTCAGCTGCTGGGGGAGCGTGGGAGCTCCAGTCCCAGCTGGCAACAAGTTAGGCAGCTTGAAGAACTTCCTGCTCCTTGTGAGCACGTGGGTGGGATATTAGCAAGACTATGATTTCTCTGCCCCCTAGAAATCCTAGAATGAGAAGCGCCCACGCTCTACCTAGAAAGCTCAGAGGCCTCCTTGCTAGAGACAAAAAGATGCCCGAAAAACGAACCTGTGACAGGGAAGGCTTGGAGCCTCTGAAACTCAGACCAAGGGCAAGTCAGCCAATACCGCTCACCCAGTCTTTCCTCAGCTGTTACTCTGCACCAGGCACAACTCTAAAGTCTCTCAGAGTGGGCGCTGTGTTTGTCCACGTGGTGTGGAAGAGGAAGCTGAGACCCAGAGAGGTGGGGTAACTAACTAGTCCAAGGTCACACAACCAGGAAAGAGGTAGAACTGGGACTTGAACCCAGCAAATCATGCCTTAAGCCATTAGGCTAAAAGACTAAAAGTTTATCGTGGGTGAAATTTCAAATAATTGATTTAAATAACTGAACATGAATCAGATGATCATGCCCATCCCAGGGACCTGCTGGGAGTTTGGGCGGCTCTGAGCCTCCCTTGGCCCGAGAAGCTGGCTGGACCCGTGGCTCCTGGGCTCCTTCCATTCTAGCCACAGCCCCAGGAGAGACTGAGGATGGGGGGTGACATGTGGTCTGTGAGCTCAGGCCCTAGCCCTCAGGGAAGGTAGAAAACCTGAAGGAACCGGCTGAAGCACAGGGTGGGGCCCTCACCTGGTGACAGGTGTTTCTATCTGTTCACGACCAGGGACGCAGCCCTTGACAACAGTGGCAATTCATGGGCTTGTGGGAGGAAAGGCGCCCACCATGGCACACGCATCCTCCCTACTGCGCCCTGCATGTTGTCGCATGCCTGGTGCCAGCTCCCAATGCTGGGTGCTCCTAGGACCTTCCGGAGTCAGGGTTCGATCCAATCAGGCCCCACTCAGTGACCTGTCCTTCCTCCCTGGGGTCCCGGAAAGGCCCTTCTGGTTTCATGAGTTAGCAGGACAAACCGGAAGCCAGGGCAGATCAGCTTCCTTCCTGAGCCTCATGGAGTCACTCCTCACTCGGGGCTGTGAAGGGCAGGAGTCCCAGCTGACACTGGCTGGGACCCCACCTGGCTGGTCCCAGTTGGCACCAGCCAGCCCCACACAGGGTTTGCTGCAGGACTGGGAAGGCCTTGCGATTACTGTCCTCAGGCAGAAGGAAAGCTCAATACAGACAGGGCGGGGGGTGGGGGGAGGCTGGGAGGGGATTCTCAAAGACACAGAAAACCAGTGACAAATGAACCAGAGACCCCATCTAGTGGGATGCCTGAGGGACAGGAACCTGGTGGCATCTGGACCAGGACCACAGGCAGGCAGCCCTCCAGGACAGGCCAGACACTGAGACCCACAGCACTGCCTCTCCCCCTCCGCGCGCAGACGACAAGCTGGAGCAGCAGCACTCCCTGTTTACGCGCTACAAGGACCCGTGCCGCCTGGGGCCAGGGGAGGAGAAGCCATGGGCAATTGGTGAGCTGGGGCAGGGGACGGGGAGGCGGGGGGCACCGCCAAGTTCTGAGCCCACCATGCTGAGATCTGACACTGCACCAAGGCTGGGCTCCCCACAGGCTTCCCAGAGGGGCCTCCAGGCCTTGCTCCCAAGTCCCCAGTGCTGGGGGAGTTGGGACACCCAGGCCAGCAGACGCCTGAGCCCACCCGCCCCCTCCTGCCCCAGGGAGGCAGCCATCCTCGAGGCTGGCTGGGTCCTACCTACACACACCCCCTCGTTTCCAGGTACCTTGCTGGACACGGATGGCCTCCATGATGAGGACGTGAGCACCCCTGAAAATCTACAAAAGTAAGCACCCCACTGTGTTGGGCAGGTAGCTCCCGGTTCTGGGCTGAGCACCCAAGTCAGCCCTGACTCAGCTGTGGGGAGACGACTGTACTCAGGGCAGAGGAAAGGGCACAGATCTGTGGGAAGGAAGCCCATGAAAGCTTCAGCAGCAAAGGCTGCGGGTGGGCAGAGGCCCCGGATGCCCCTGTGCCCTGGGAGTTGTCCTGACAGAGGAGAAGCCCCCAAGTAGGCCTGGGGTCCTGGGGCGGCATTTCCTAGCACCTGGAGTCGTGACTCACTCTGTAAGAACCTGCCCAGACCTGAGCCCTAGCCAGCCTCGGGGCCCTGCTGGGCACGGCAAAAGGGACTAGAATCTTCTAGGGCGAGGCTGAGGGCTGCCAAAGAGCCCTGGCGAAGGCGTCTGCTCCGGGGAGCCTGGCGGCTGGTAGCCACCCATTAAGCAAATATAAATACAAGCAAAGCTAACATAAGCCAGTCGTTTTCAAAGCAGAGCCAGCTCCATTCCAACCAAACTTCATTCTTGAACCCAGCGGCACTTCCATAAAGGACACATCTGAGAAGCTAGCAGCAGAACCAATTTATAATGCACAGCCCGAGACTGCAAAGTCGCAGCAATGGCTCCTCGCAGCTAATTTGAGCCAATTAATTAGATTACAGACTAAATTTGAAACATCATGCTATGCTGAGAAAATTATCTTTTTATGAGATGATGATTAAAAAATGACTATCACTAACTCTCAGATCACTGATGCTGGAATTAATTGCCAAAGGCAAAGGACAGTAATGGATTATATTTCTGAGAGGTACTGATGCCCTGCATTCATTAGTGTATTTATCGCAGGGCTGATAAAGACCCTGTAGAAACCCATATTTGCTGGCTGTGCCTGTCTAGGCGCCCCTTCCACCTGTCCGGGTCTCTCAGTGGCTGCTACTCTGCCCCCAACACCGGCCCGCACCTGGGCTCCTCCCCACTGGTGCCCGGACTCCCAAGAAACCTGGCAGGAAGGAGACGGCAGACAGGGATGTCAGAAGACCCAGGTCCAGGGTGTAGCTCCCCACCAGAGCACCCTGGCCTCCCTGTAGAACCCTGAGCAGCACTTAAGCACCCATGTCAGTCTCCTTCTTCTGAGGAAGAGGATGGGGTCACATCCCACATTGTTCTCTTCTTGGCACACCTGGCCCCCAAAGTGCCCTGGGGCCCAGAGCGGTTATTCTGGTATCAGAGGAGGAAATAGAGGCTCAGAGGTTGGGCGCAGCTGCTCAGGGACAGCCTGACACAGAGTCCAGTCCTGGGATAGGGCCCGGGTGCTCTCTTTGTTCCCCTACCCCCTGCTGACCTAAAACAAGAGTCGTGAGGCTCTGGGGACTTCCAGAGGAGAAGGGTCCCTGAGAGTCACTGAAAAGACCAAGCTCCCCCAACAGGACGCTACTGGCTCAGAGTAGAACCCTGTTCTGCAGAGGGGACGGGCAGTTCTGTTCCCAACTCAGGTGCAGTCTCTAGGCAGCCACAGCCAAAGTCCCATTTCAGAAAGAGAAGTGAGTACTGGCCAGCCCAAGGTGGACCTGGACATTCCAGGATAGCTTGCGGAACAGCCCAACTCAGGAACTTGCAGCTTCAGACTCAGTTTCCCTCCATCCCAGCCCCTTTTGGGGCCCACAAGGGAGACAGATGTTAAATGCAGGGGTTTGGTCTGACCCGCCTCTCTCCAGGGTGAGAACCTGGCTCCACACTCAGGGCCTCGGGCCTGGGGGCAGGGGCTCACCTTGCCTTCCTGTCTGTGTGAGCAGGGTCTTGGAGAGTGAGGAGGGGCGCCGGGAGTACCTTGCCTTCCCCAGCAGCAAGAGCCCAGGGCCATGCCAGAAGGGACGCAAGGACATGCTGAAGGGCAATGGCAGGCGCATCGACTACATGCTGTACGCGGAGGAAGGGCTGTGCCCGGACTGGAAAGCTGTGAGTCTGGGCCCAGGCAGCCAGACCATGCCCATAGACAGGGGACCCTGAGCCCTGCCCCCCTCAACAGCGCTGAGCATTCCTCAAGTCCCCCGTGTCCTAGGGTGAGCAAGACCTGCCAGTCGGAGACCTCTGGGGCCCTGAGGGTGCTCCCACCCCTGTGCCCTCAGGAAGACCAGGCCAGCCCCACCCGGAGGCCACCCCCCTGCCCCTCCCGGCCCCTCCCCTGCAAGGTGTCCTTTGGGTCTAATGAGGATGCTTCTCTTCCCCTAAACCCAGGAGGTGGAAGAATTCAGTTTTATTACCCAGCTGTCCGGCCTGACTGACCACCTCCCGGTGGCCATGAGGTTGATGGTGTCTTCGGGGGACGAGGAGGCATAGCCCAGCCCGGTCACCACAGCAGCCTGGCCTCTGCTAGCCCTCTGAGCGGACCCTGCCTGGCCACAGCCCCTCCAGCAGCAGTGCCAGGGAGAGGGCGGGGCCTGGGGGGCAGAGGCCATCCCCGGTGAGCTGGGACCAGCGCTGCCCTGTGCCTCTGGGCACTCACTGCAGATGCAGGAGTCAGGCCGGCCCGAGGAGCCCAGCTGCCCAACCAGTGCCATTCTTTCCAAACGTGATTTTTTACAAATCTACAGCACAACCTAGTTTGTAACCCGTGGGTTAGTATGAGAGCCGGGTTTCTGTACTCTTTGTATCTCTTCTCAAGCTTCATCCAGGGTTCATTATTTTTGTCTGCTGCCACGTCGTCTCGCATGCCTGCACCCTCGCATGCACGCTGCCTGCATGCCCTGTGCCACGCCACAGCCGCTCAGACCCCTCGCTCGGGCCTCACCCAAGGCCAAACTCCAAACACAATTAGAACCAGCCAAAGAAGCACTCCTGGGCACAGGGCCGCCAGCTCGCTGCCTCCAGCTGGGACAGCTCATGAGCAGGGACCGTGAGGGCTGTGTCCAGTCACCGCGAGCCCGGGCTCTTCCCAGGGTCTTGCATTCAAGGGCGATTACATTTTAAAAAGAAAATACAGGAAAAGTTAAGAACAGAAACAATCCCTCACTTCAGAGGGTCTGCAAACCATGAGGGAGGATGCTGCTCTTCCTGAGACAGGCCCCCTTCCCGGAGTACCAGGGCCCCGGAGACTCCTAAGTGGAGCCACAGCCCTGAAGGCAAGGAGAGAACGACCCTCTTCTACAGGAAGAAGGGAAGTCAAGGATACAGGGAAAAGGGAGCTGCTGGTTTTGGAAATGATAGATTTGTAGCTTTTCTTCTGCCAAAACCATCACCTCCTCTTTCTGCCTGATCCTGTCTCCCCTCCAGACACCTCTCTGGTTTGGAACCAATCCCTCCCTTGGGGACTGTCCCCATCCACATGCTGGCTGAGTTGGGAACTGTCTGCCTGTCTCTGGGTAGGGCTGCGGCTCTGTCCCCCCAGACCGCTCTTCAAAAGCAAACCTGGGCCCTGAAAGGGGCCCTGGACAAAGGGGTGGGAAGCCGAAGTGCAGAGAAAGGCCTGTCCCCTCACCCTAACAGTGTGCAGGCCGGGGGTGGCAAGGTCAGGGGCCACTGCCTGCACAGGGCAAGGAGGGGGTACTGGTTGGCACCCAGGCACAGTGTGGCAGAGCCCATAGGTGAGGCCCGCAGCTCGCCACCCCATCGCAGCACTGCCTCTGCCCACCCACCTGCCTTTTTAAACACACCTGGGACGCCCCCTGCAGTCACACTGGGAAGGCTGTGTCTGTTTCCCAGCGTGAGGCTCCCCCGACTCAGGGGGCTGTTCTCAACACTCCCACTGGTCTCCCCTCCCAGCAGTGCCCTGATCTCTGCCCAAACGGCTTGAAGCCAGCTTTGCCCAGCAAGGCCGGGGAGCATACCAGGACCCTTCTGGTGTCGGCACCCTGGCGCTGTGCCTTGTCACCCACTGAGCTGCAAGAGGGACCAAGAGGGGTCCAAGCAGCCAGCCAGAGGTCAGGTCCTGTGCTGGGAGAGGACACTCTCGACGGCCATACCCGCAGCGGCACTGGTTTGTCTGAGCCCACTGGCCCGAGCAGGGGCAGAGCTGAGGGCTCCAACACTTCGCCAGCCCTGCCCCTGGGCTCCAGAGCCAGGAGAGGCTACTCACCGCTGAGGGCACAGTCCTACCCGGGCTCTCTGTGTGCCCCTCCGCCAAGGGCCTGGCTGTTGGGTCTTAGCCAGGCTTTGAAGGGTCAGAAGGCCCCCAACTCTTAGGAGCAGCCAGGAATCTCTGCTCACACAGGCAGGGCCCAGCTGGGCAGGTGTGATACACTCAGGCAGGTCCTGAGCCAAGGACCCCAGGCCGCAGGTCACTGTGTGAAGAGGAGGGAGCAATGGAGACAGGCCAGGGCTCCTGAAGCGGAGACACTCCATACGGCTTACAGCCCCACCCCCCCAGGGGCTGCCTCCCTCCCAGGGCCGCTGGGTGGGGGCCAAGGCACAGGGGCACGTGCTTCTCTCCCTTCTTGCAGGGCGGCCTTTGGCAAGTCATACCTCCCTGTGCCTCGGTCACGTCCTCTCCTAACAAGGCTGCCTTCGCCCAGCCCAGCCGGCCCTGGCGTACCGCTGCCCGGTTCCCCTCGCACCTCCCCCTGCTGCGGCCTCCGTGCAGGGCCGCCATCTCCCAGCCACATGCTTCATGAAGCCTGTGGACTCCTGGGGCCATGCACAAGCCAGACTTTTCCATTTTAATTTTTAAAAAGGAAAGAAAGAAACATCGCCAGGATCTCCTATTCTGTGGTGTTTGGCCTGGAGGGGCGGACACAGGGGTCACCCAAATCCCCAGCCGAGGTCCCGCACCTGCCCCGGCCCAGCCTCCTCCAGAGAAGCCAGGAGGCAGGGGCAGCTTCGGAAGGAAACGGTCATTTTCATTTGTCTAGACCACCTTGAGTTTTAAGTAAGAATATTAATCTTGATGCTTTTTAACTATTGTATTAACTTGCTGAGATTTAGAAATACTGTTTTAAAAAGGAAAAAAACTTTTTTAATTTCTGTATTTTTTTCTGTATTGTATCTTCATGGGACATTAGGGGTTTTATATGGTAAGCACACCTAAGGTTTTGGTAAAAACATTATCAAATATGTATACAGACGATTCTTCCCTAGAAGAAAAAATCTTTCACCTGATAAAATATTTTGAAAAGAGAGGTGTTTTTCTCCTTTACTGGTGCTGACAGGAAAGATGGATCATGAGGAGAAAATAAAACTGTGAGCTCAAAGCTGATGTTCTCCACTTATTTCAGCAACAAGCTGGGGCTGGGCCCTGCTCGACTCGGGCCGGGCTGGGCGGCCAGACGGGGCTGTGGGGGCCTGCCTTCCCTGCCTCCCCGCAGACCAGGCACAGGCACAGCCTCAGCCTGCCCTGAACCAGCTGAGAACCGGGACACCTAAGTTTTCTTACTGTGTCTCCTCGTTCCCTCTGGAACTGGGAGTAAATGGCAAAAGGGCACCCTGAGTGGTGGGGGAGGCGGCAAGGAGGAGAAGCAGTGTACTCATCTGCCCAACTTCTGAGGTGGGGGCGGGGGGGTCCTTCTGCTAGAAGAGGAGCCCACGGGAAGGTGCTGTACCTCCTGGCTCCCTCTCCTGATGGCTGGTTTCCTGGCTCTACGCTGCAGGAACTGCCTCCTCCCTGTCTTCTGAACAGCAGCCTGGTGCCCGTTGTCGGGTTTTGGTCACCTGGTCACCTGCTGGTGCTACACACTGAGGCCAGATGCTTAGGAATGTGGCTTGGTGACATTACCCATCGAGTGAAAGGGCCAGAACCTGGTCCTCAGCTCAGCCCCACTAGGGTCTTTAAGGCCCTGGGCGTAGCCAGGAGTCAGCATCTCAGCCCCTCGAAGCCCCTTGAAGCCCCTCCCTAGCTAGAGCCAGGCAGAAGTCCCCAGCGCACAGGCCAGGCTGGCAACCACCATGGGTGGCCCAGCTCCTCAGCACCATGAAGCCCAGAGAAGTGGTCCTGAAGCCTTAGACCTTCCTGAGAATATCCGAACCACTGCAGTGTGGGCTCCCTGCCTCCTCCTCGGCTCCAGATTCGGCCAGCAGCCCACACTGCCTGCCACACCTGGAGAGAGGAGCTGGCGGTGCAAAAATGCAAAAAGGAAAGAGGTCTCCACACCCAGAGACCGAGTTGGGCCCTGAAAGGAGGAGCACCTTCACCTTCCTTCCCAGAAAGCTGCACCGTTCAGAGCCCAGAGTCTCTTAGGCCACTTTATTTTCTTAACAAGCGAGGGTCAGCGCCTATCATCCAGGGTATCTGAGAGTGTGAAATCCACGGTGACATCTCCGGTGCAGGGGTGGAACTCCACGGCGTAGCTGACTGTCTGAGGGCCACCCGGGGGTGCTCTGGGGTCCAGCGCAGTGCTGAAGAAGTACACAGCCTGTTTGCAGTGTGGATTCCAGCAGCAGTCCCCCTGTGGGAGGAGCAGCGGAAGGCGGTGAGGGCCGCCGGCATCTAAGCCCTCTTCTGGCCAGCCTCCCCTGCAGGCAGCTCGAAGTGGGAGCTGCTGCTCAGAGCCAGGTACCCAAGGGCACCAAGGGGTCACCATCTGGCTGAACGTGCACCAGGAACGGCCAGAGCACATTGGTGGTGCGGCCTCTCCCGACAACAGGGCCTGCTCGCAGGGTCACCCAGCTCTGGGACCCACTCGCCCAGCACTACCTTGTCCGCCACAGGCTTCAGGAGGCCGGTGCTGATCGTGCTGTCCGGGGTCAGCTGGTATTCCATCCACAGGACGGCTCCATGGCTCCTCCCAGGCCTGGGGGGCGGGGAACGTTGGGTCGAGCAGAAACAGCACCATGACAGATGGTGAACATGACCATGGAGGACATTCCCCTCTGCTTTGCAGAAACCTCTGGTCGTCCCCACTTCTACCCTGCCCATCAGGAGGCTCCTAACGCTTTACCCGACTAAAGGCCACTCAGTAACCTGCTGAGCGAGAACAGCCATAAAGCAAAGTCCCCACTCACTCATGAGGCCAAGTACTCAGAGTAACCGTGGGGCAGGGTGAGGTCAGCGACAAGACAGTCTCCTCCATCTGAGGCCACAGAAAGGCTGGGTTTGGAAGGCTCAGAGCACAGCCCTGGCACGGGATGCTGGAGGACCCCTCCCTGACACCCTGGATGGCAGGCCCGGATGGCACCTGCCCTGCCTCCCCTTGTCAGCGGAGCATCCCAAAGGGCTCTGGGTTCATAGCTCCTCCCCACAAAGGGGGCTGGGGCTGGGTGGGCCCGACTGTGCCTCACAATGAGCGCCCTGGCCAGTTCCCAACCTGCTTTAATTCCCAGGAGAAAAATGGGCCAATGGGTAACCATAGCAACCAAACTCCCATTTCTCTGCAGCTGTGATCCAACAAGCTACTTAGCTCAAAAGGAGCCTCAGACTGTGGGGGGAACAGCAAAGCCCCCTCTGGCTCTGCCTCCCTGCCCACACACACCCAGAGGCTGTGGGGACCCTCTGCACACTCAGGGCCACTTTAGACCAAGGAGGGCAAGGTCAAGACAAGGAAAGCCATCATACCCATGTGAAAGTGGCTGAAGTAAGTGGTTAAGTACAAGGGCAGTAACTACTAGACAGAAAGCAGGTACCTCCCCTCCCCTCACTTCCTTCCTCCAAGACTCCCACCCAGAAGTCAACACTCACCTCCTCAGCTCGATGGAGCCCTCCGCGTGGAGAGGCTGTGCAGGGACCGGATGCCGAAAATCAAAGGTCAGGATGTGCTGGGGCTCGGAGAGGCTACGGCACGGGTACTCCCACAGCGGGTGGGGCTCGGCTTCCTTGCTCTCCCTGAAGTCCAGGGCACGCTGAGAAGGGAAAGATATGTGGGGGTCTGCAGACGGAGCCAGGATGCCCAGGGGACAAGGGGCTCACGACCTTGTCTCCAGGGTCTGTGCCAGGGGCCCCTCACCTCCATGGCCCAGGTCCCTTAGGGTAACGCCAGTCACGTAGGGCAGTGGGTCCCCACAGGCCTGGCCTCTCTGTTCCCTGCTCCCACTCATGAGCCATCTCCCAGGCAAGTCGCTCCTCCTCTCTAAGCCTCGCTTTCTCACTTTTTAAAATGGGATGGCCCTGCCCATGTCACCAAATGCCTACACTGATGACAATACCTGGTCCTCGGACATGCACCCCTTCAGTGACTCTTACTGAGCACTGCAGCTGACAGATCACCCCCACACGAGGGTCCCCGAGAGAACACAGAGACAAGCAACCATGGTGCGTGAGGAGTGCTGGCCTCCTACAGAGATGGGGATGGGCAAGAAAGCTGCCTGGAGGGGTGACCTCTGGGCTGCCTCCTAAAGGTCACACAGGAGTTGGCAGCAAAAAGGAGAGGACAAAGCTGAGCAGGGAGAGGGTCCGGGAGCAGAGGTCAGTGACTCTGCAGGGGGAGGGGTGGGGCGCCTCACAGGGTTTTCCCACAGGGGACGGGCAGGCCAGGCTCAGGATCCACAGGTTTATCTGAGCCCCTGTGGAGGGCGGCTGAGCGGGAGAGGCAGGAGGCTGCGTGGTCACAGGCGAGAGACAAAGTGGCCAAGACCAGAACAGCAGTGGCAGAGAAAGAACACTGGATTTGAGGCTCACTGATGGCCAGATGGTTATGGAACCTGATGACCGACTGCAAGTGAAGGCAAGGACTTGCCCAGGAGGATGCCCAGCATCTGGGTATGACGTGGTGGCAGGCCTAGGATGGGAGCCATGGAAGAAGCCATGCTGGGGGCGGGGAAAGAGCACATGGATTTTGGAAGGATCAAGGTCAAAGTGCCTGAAGGCATCTGCATGGAGAGTCCGCTGCTCTTAGTTATTTGGTCTGAGCTCAGGACAGATACAAACATTAGCCAGCAACAGAGAAGGGACAGGGGACAATAAGGACAGGGGCCTGAGGGAGATCTAGAACACACAACACCCAGGGGATGGGAAGGATGGGTGAGGCCAAGAAGGAGCCTGAGGGAGAGTGTGTGGTGACTCAGCCCGAAGGCAATTTCTAGAAGCATGGAACAGTCGAGGTTAGCAGTGGAGGGGGCAAGTAAGGGGCAAACCAAAAATATCTGTAGGATTTATTCTTTAATAAAAAGTTTACGTGAGCAATCCACAATCACTGCAGAAAAATGTGTACAGAAAGATAAGCAAAAGGAGAAAAAAAACCCACTTCCTTATCAGACAACATTCTGGTGTCTACTATTCCATCCTGCGTGCGTGTGCGCATTTTCCTGACACGCAGACGGAGGCATGTGGCTGGCCCCGCCCCACCCGCTCACGGGAACGTGTCAGACTCTATAATCCTCGCAGATGCAGGGCCGCTGGCACTTTCACAAACCCCCTGGATTCTGGGGGATGCAGACCCCGGTAGCCGACTCAGGCTGCTAAAGACACACACACAGCCCCGCAGAACCCTCCTCTCACATCCATCTGTCACCTCCCCAGGACTGGGGTCCCCAAAATGAAAATGGCTGGCTCAGAAGGTTAACAAACTGCCTTCTAGAAAGGCTGTCCCAACAGAGCACTAGGTTCTGACACTGGCAGGGGCAGTTTCAGTGGCACGGCGACAGACCCCAGCCTGAGATTCTGATCCAGAGCTTACAGCCCAGGGCCAAGAACGGCCTTGGACGAGACGCTGACACCCAGTGGTGCTCCCGCTCATGGGGAACCGAGTGGAACAGCCCACTGCCCTCTCTGACCGCAGCAGAAGAGCTCTCTGCACGAGGCTTGCACTGCCCCGCCCACATCTCTCCTAGGAGCCCGCCTCCCTGTCAGAGGTCTGAGGTGAGGGGGAGTGGGTGGGAGGGGCATGGCAGGTGGGGGCCGTGGCCGCACCTACCTGAATCATGTCGTCCATGATGTGCACATCGAAGCCTTCACAGTCGCCACAGGGGCTTCGGATGCGCCAGAGGTCCTGTGAGGAAGGCAGAGCCTTCGTTGACACCCACCAGCCAGGGCACCCTGACGTCCACGCCCACCCGGGGCCAGAGGGCAGTGTGGCTACAAGATCGAGAAGAGTCAGTGAGGCCAAGCTGGGCGGCTCCAGCCCCAAACCTCAGGCACATCCGGCCGTTTTCACACAGCTGGAAGAGACCCCCAAGGTGGACGGGACTCAGAGACATCAAAAATTCAGGACAGTTCTGTGACTCTGCCAAGTCTCACATGACCCCAAGTCTTCTCCCACAAGGGGGCAACTGTCCAGAGCTACTGGGCCGGGGCTTCCTGTTCTCTGTCCACCCTGAACACCACTTTCTTTAGGAAGAAATCGATAAACCGCTGTCAAGGCCCTGTGCCACCAACAGCATGAGGACGACGGCAGGGGCCTGAGGTGCTGAGTCAGCGTGCGTCCTCTGTCACCTGGATTTTTGCCTGGAAACGAGTGTCATTCTCCACATTTCCTTCTTCAGCCATGAAAACCAGAATTCACGTGGAAATTTCACGTGGAAACAAATAACACAGAAGAAATACCCCCAAAATAAGTGATGCAGCCACTGAGCTACCAATGGACAAAGCCATTCTTATCAAAGAAATATCAAATGAGGTTCACTCTGCATTTCAGGTTAAAAGCACTGGAAAATCCTTTTAATAAAAAATACCTTTCCCAAAATGCCTTTGTGACTGTGGTTCTGCTTTGATGAGAAAATTAAAATGAAGCTTTTCAATTTCCTCTCCCGTAAAGAAGGTAACTCTCTCATCGCAAAATGCTTTTAACAGGTGGAGCCTCGGCTCTTAATGAGAGCAGAGCAAGCTGCACAGCATGTCCCCTGAAACTCTAGTTTTATGTATTTTAATTATACTGATAAGCCATATTGTAAAATGACAACACACAGCCAATTCCATTTCATATGTCAAATTACTGCATTTTAAAAACGACAAGCTTCTCCTATTCCACCCTGCAGTGTGCTGAAAGAGAAAAGCAGAGGCCAAATCACGAAGGCTTGAGGAACTCCATCGACATCCAAGGCCTTTGCAAGAAAACAAGGAACCCCGCCACTTCTGCAAAAACCTCTGGGCGGCCTACCTGGAACTCCACGACCACAGCATGTAGCGAGGCAGCCTGGGGCATCACCACGGCTCCAGGCCCCAGGTGCGGGTCCACGGCAGTCCGCACGTACCAGAAGTACAGGTTGTGCCATGGCAACAGGCTGGTGGTGAAAAACGGCTCACCCAGGAGGACAGAGACCTGGAGGGCAGAGCAAGAAGCGGAACTGAGACATCAGAAGGATCCATCTGAAGAGAAAGACAGGTCACAAGTTTCATGGGTGCAGGGAAGTAATAGGCCATTCATTCACTCACTCACTCACTCAGTCAACAAACACGTATGCAAGGTCTACACCTGCACCTGAGGACACATAGACGAGACACAGACACCAGCCCTGCCCTCAGGAATGCAGAGTGGAAAAGGGAGCAGGTGAGGCTGGGCACTGTCCTTGGGGAGGGTGATAAGCTTTGACAGCTGCACAGAAGGGGCACACGGAGGACCCCGGAGGTAAGAGCATCAGGAAGGGCTTCCAGGATGGCCCTGCAAACCCCACTCAAAGCTAATCCTGACCATTTATTCTCAGTGCTCATCTAACCGTCTCCCTCACGAGGCTTGGAGCGCCACAGAAGTGGGCACGTTGGCAGCGCGGTACCCCCAGCACCCAGCAAAGCGCCTGGCCCAGAGCAGGTGGTCAGCAAACACATGCTGAGGAAGTGAACAGACACATGAGTAGGAGTCCAAAAAGCAAAGGCAAGAAGACTCCAGACAGTGGGACGGACAGACAGGCACAAGCACAGGTGGGAGACGGAGGCCCTCTCAGGAGCCAGGCAGGGCGGGCGGTGAAGGGTGAGGCCAGGGAGACGGAAGGGAGCCAGGTCCCCCCGAAGGCAACTGATGACAGCTTAAGGGGACTGGGCTTTGCCTTGGAGGCAAGATGGGGTCGCTAAACGCTTTGATCAGAGAATGAATGTGTTTTAGAAAGAGCCCTCTAACAATCGTGAATTATGTAAGAACACCACCTGCAAGTGGAGTGGGGACTGGAGGTGACTTGGATGAGTACTACAAAAAGTGTGCAAAAGGGAGGAGACCAAGACGTGGCAGATGCTGAGGCAACAGAGCCCCCAGGGCTAGACCCAAGCAGATGGGCACCAGTCAGGGGCCAGTCCCAGATGAGGTCAGGTATCTGGCTAAGGTGACAGAGAAGCAGAAGGGAGACAGAGAGTTGGCCCTGTGTACTCCCCACCCCCCATATTGGGAACGAGGTAAGAATGACCCCTCTCACCACTGCTAGTCACCGTGCCCGTGACCTGGGGTCTAGCCAGCACACCACACCAATGGCTCACAGAATTTATGTATTTTTCAACCCTCATCAATGAGAGGATAAAAGGGCAAGTTGTGCATGAATGTTCATCGCAATGTCACTCACAGCAGCCAACAAGTAGAAACAACCCCAATGTCCATCAACTGCCAAACGGATAACGAAATGTGGTATTCCCCACACCACACAACGCACTGTTATTCAGCAGTAACGAGAAATGAAGTACTGATTTATGCTACAACGTGGGTGACCCCGAAACAAGCCGGTCACAAAGGGACTACGTACTGCACGATTCCATTTACATGAAAAGTCTAGAACTGGCAAATTCATATGGACAAAAAGTACATTAGTGACTGCCTCGAGCTGGGGGGATTGCTGGCAATGGGGAGTGACTGCTAGTGGGCATGGAGTCTACTTTTGGGTCATGAAAATGTTCTGAAATTGATTGGGGTGAAGGCTGCACAATGTTATAAACATAAGAAGTCACCGAATTCTATGTTGTAAGTGGATAAAATGTATGCCATGTGATTTATATTTCAAAAGAGTTGTTCTTTAAAAAAAAAAAAAAAGGCATGGCACGCTGGCTGGTGTGGCTCAGTGGACTGAGTGCCAGCTTGCAAACCAAAGGGTCGCCAGTTCAATTCCCTGTCAGGGCACATGCCTGGGTTGTGGGCCAGGTCCCCAGGAGGAGGCACACAAGAGGCAACTACACACTGATGTTTCCCTCTCTCCCTCCCTTCCCCTCTGTCTAAAAATAAATAAATAAAATCTTTAAAAAAATTTTTTTAAAAAGACATGGGTCGGGGTGGGGAAGGAATAGGCAAAAGACTTGAGTAGATACTTCACCAAATAAGACATAGAAGAGCTAATAAGCACATGAAAAAGTGTTCGCCATCATTAGTCATTAGGCAAAAGCAAATCAAAACTATGCGACATCACTACACAGCCCTCAAATGGCTGTGATAAGAACAAGAGAGAGCAGTGTTGGTAAAGATACAGAGAAACTGGAACCCTCCTGCACTGCTGGGGAAGTAAAATGGTACAGCCCCTTTGGACAAGTTTAGCAGTTTCTTAGAGTCAAACAAGAACCCCTTACGACCCAGCAATTCCAACCCTAGGCAGCCACCTAACAGATTGCGAACGCGCGTCCGAGCTCTCAGAGACTCACACACCGGTGTTCACGGCAGCCTCAGTTGTAGCAGCCAAAGCTGGAAACAGTCCTAACGTCCCCAACAGTGACTGGATGCACAAACTGTGGCATATTCATGCAATGGGATGCCAATCAGAACTTAAAAGGGACAAAACGCTGACACATTCTACAACATGGGTGAACCTCAAGGGCATGCCCAGTGAAAGAAGCCCAACACAAAAGACCACATATTGTATTATTCCACTTATATGACTGAAACCAGCTCAGTGACTGCCTGGGGCTGGAGGCTGGGTGATGGAATTGTTGTAAAACTAGGTTGCGTGATGGATGTACAGCTCTATAAATTTACTTAAAAAATCATTAAATTATACACTTGAAATGGGTTGACTTTATGGTATGTCAATTACATCTCCAAAAAGCTGTTGAGAAGTTGGCAGGAAAGATGACAGGTTCCAGCTCCAGGGGCCTGTGCGACCTGTGAGGAAAGATGCCCGGCTGGCAGTCGGACACACGAGATTTGCAGACCCAGCTTTGTCGGTCACGGATTCCCATACAGAGAAGGATGCTGTCAATGGAGAAGAGTCACAGAGGGGGAGGAAAGGATGGAAAGGGAGGGAGCTCCAAGGACATCCTAGGGAAGGATCAAGTGAAGAAACAGAGACCCATGAAAGACTGAGAAGAAACAGACAGAAAAATAAGAAGAAAACCTAGAAAAAGCAGTCTCTTAAAAACCTAAGAAGAAGTGTGTTGAGGGGAGAGAGGGCCCCTGGTCATAAAGGCCCAGGGGCCGGTGAGGTGAGCATGCAGGGAGACCATGAAGTAACCAGAGTGGGGGGCATGCACTGGGGACTGCAGACCAGCTGCAGCTGGAAGTGAGCAGGCAGGTAAAGCGAACAGGAGCGCCGTGAAGGGCAGAGGGAGAGAGGGCACAGTCTGCAGAGTTAATCCCAGCAGAGCTGTCTGTCCTCCCTTTAAGGAGCAGAGATTAGCGGGAGTTTAGAGCGCAAGTATCTGCTCAGCAGGCATCTCTGCAGATACCTCACCACCCCCTCCTCACCAGTGGCCAGTTCTTAGCTGACAAGTTCAACAAGGGGCCCTCTGGGAGGCCAGAAAGAAAGGGGGTAGCTGGGGCCACCCAGTGCTATGTTGCCCACTGCAAACTGTCGTTACTCACCTTTTTACCCTCCAAGTCTGCAGATGTTAATAATTCAGGCCGTTTCTCTATTACATTAATTTTATCTTCCAAGTGATTAGCCTTGAAGATCTTAGAGATAAAATAAAAGTATTAATTTTTGTCCAGAAAAAAAAAATCTCCAAGTTGCTTTATCTGTCTGCAGTTTTCTGGCCAAATAGTTCTGGAGCACCCCTTTTATCTGCTTTGTGGAAATTCCCCCCTCCAGGGGCATCCTATACACCAAGGGATGAGATCACCAGCAAAACGTAACAGGAAAAGAAATTCCTCTCGCAGGCACATCAACAGGACTTAACCATAGGCGTGCAGTTCTGGTGGAGGTGGGCTGCCCTTACAGAGAAAAACAAGAGCGCTCGTTGGCCAGGAGGAGAAATACCACCACGGAGCCGACCAGACGGGCCAGCTCGTGAGCATGACCCCCCTGGGCGCTGCGTCCCGGAAACAAATCACACACTCGGTTCTTCACCACAGTTTAATTTTTCTAGTTTCACGTGAAGTGAGGAGAAAAGCTTACACTTTTTCAGCCAATGAACAAAATGAAGTCTACGTGTCTGTTTCTAATCGATGACAGCCCGAGAAGACTTCCGGGCCAGCTCTCAAGACGGGAGCAAGGAGAGCTCTCACGGCTGTACTTCTCCCGGTTCCCTTGGCACCGGCTCTGCTTCAGAGCAGTAAGTGCCAGACTCAGAAAGGCAGGCACCACAGGTTCCCTCATCATTTCAGTAAACACAATTATCACTTACTTTTTTCATCAATCTATGAGAAGCTGCTGAGTTCTCTACTGTAAATACCTAGAGAGAACATCACGGTATTAGTTGTAGGAGATTCACATTACAGAGAAATTAAAGATTAAAACGCAACAAGATCATCCCAAGGCAGAAGGCACCACCTAACCACCTCGACCCACGCTCATCACCCACTAGGGCAGCACCCACACTCTGCACTGACCCCAGAGCCAGGCGGCGGCTCAGACGAGGGCTGCAGCTACAGGGCATGCCGCAGCCTGGCCCCTGCCCACACACGGAGGCAGTAAACCCCCAGACCCTGAACCAAGCACGCTACGTATATGGCAGCTGCACTCGCATAGGCCTTTAGTCAGAGAACCGTGTCCCCAGACCACATGGCACCCTGACCCAAAAGCTGCGCTCGGGAAGCTGACAGAAAGGCACGCGTCCAGTACCTGCTCTGCCCCGAGGTAATGGGCCAGCACGGAGAGCAGACTGCCGTCGCTGACACACAGGCAGACGCTGTCCGGCTCCAGCACCTGCCGGACAAGAGCAACTTGAGCGCAGGTTCTCTCACAGTGTGTCAAGAGGTTCTTGTCAGCAAACGGACAGATCCCACTGCCTGGCAGGTTCTTTCCCAGGCCCCGGCAGCAGCCAGTCCTGGTCCTCAAGCACACCCACCTTACTCACCTCTGCCCTTCCGGACCCCATATCAGGAGACACCCTTCTTAGGCTGTTCTAGAAGGCCCACCTGCAGGCCTGCCCCACTTTCCACGGCCACCTCCCGGTCCATGATGACAGGCCTCTTCCCTGTCTGGTCACAGCACAGACAGCTGTGGGCCTGTTGAGTGACTCCCCAAAGGCAGGGATGACTTTATGGGACACAGATCTGAAAGAAACTTGGGATGGTGGGGACACTCTCTACCCCGAACACATGCGTGCACACGTATCTCTGCACACTACTGCAAGCGGCCCAAGAGACTCCCCTCCAAACCCGTGTGCGGTCCCCAGGCTGAGAGGCCCCTGCTATCGGCAGTGGGGAGAAAAGGTTCTCAGGCAGGAAAGTTACATGGCCAGATTTACATTTGAGAAAATTCTAGAAAGGAGGCAGCAGATAAAAGAAAGAATGGGGTGGCTGAATCCACTGGGATCACCCACAGGAACTGCTGGTGATCACAAAGGCAAAGTGTCCACAGGGACAAAGGCAGGGCCAAGGAGAAGCAGTCAGCTGAAAGCTCTCACAGGCGAGCAGAGAACAAGCCCCCAGGGGGTCCAGTAACAGGCTTCCAGGCTCTCCTGTGAGCCTATGCAGTGGGCTGAAGTCACTGAGGCAGACCAGGGAGCACAGAAAACAAAAGCAGCAAATCCTAAGTGAATGATGAGCTGTGGCCCAAGGACAAGCTCGTTCTTGCCTACAAGCTCCCAAGGGCCCAGACACATACCGTCCTCAGGGCCTGCACATATTGATCAGTTCTGTCCTGATCGTTGATTTCTCCAAATCGAGGCCGGTTCCAGAGCAGGTGGGCCTGGCAGTCGCACACGGGGCGCGCTGAGTGGACTCCGCCATTCCTTTTGGGACTGGGCCAGGAAAGGAAGAGAGTGCTGAGTGTTAACCGCTGGACACCAGCGAGCATGAAAACATGGCGCGGGGACCTGCCCAGGTAAAATCAAAATGGGCGTCAGGGGACACACCCACAGTCTTGTCCAGGGCGTGAGTCTAGGCATTGGCTCTCGAGGGCACGTTAGAGCTTGGAGGGCCCTCAATTCAAGACTCTCAGGTATGTCTGCTCCAGATGGGGCCCCACAACGGGACAGCCTCTTCTGAGTACATGCAGCGGGCGCTGACACATCCAGTCACACACTTCTGCTCTTACTCTGTTCAGATACAAATGTGCCCTCTCGTGCCTCTATAAGTCCCCATTATGGACACACAAATGTCTCTAAATGGGAAATGTACGTACATGCGCAGTATCACAGGCCCAGTGCCGACCCCACGAGGAGGCTTGGGGCATACCTGGTCCTCTGAAGGCTGTACCACACACAGTAGTCGTCATGGTGGGCTACCAGGCAGAGGGCCGAGCCCTGGACCACGGGCTCCTCTTGTGGCAGGAAGTACACGCACTGCATCCAGTGGTCCCGCCACTGAAATGGGAAACAGAATCAGCAGTCACTAAGCTGCAACAGGAGCAGCGCTTTGAATCCAAGAGCCAAAACCCAAGCGAAAAAAGTTTGCAGGGAGACCAGTGTGGACTACAAACAGCTACCGTGGCCAGAGATAAAGAAAATCTTCAAGTCAGAGAGGCTAATGGCCGGAAAGCTTGTTGGACCACTGCTGGCGTTAGGGCCTTAGGGGAATAAAATGCGACCTAGGGCAGGGGTCTTGAGAAGGACTCGGAGAGGGGACTCCAGGCCCTCCCGTGTGTGGGGTGTGGGGGGCAGGGTAGAAAGATGGAGAGAGGAAGGAAAACAGAGAGAAAACAAATGTGACAAATGTTAACAATTGGTAAATTTAAGTAATGAGCACATCAGTGTTCATGTTCACTTATTCTGTGGATTTAAAATTTTTCAAAATGGTAAGTTGGGAAAATAGTACTATAAGGTTTGTTTTATTCTTTTGACTTAAAAGAAATGAAAACTAAATTGTGAAACATGATTTACAATGATCTAGAGTTAGGGGTGTCAAACTCATTTCACCAGGGGCCACATCAGCCTTGCAGTTGCCTTCAAAGGGCCGAAATGATTTTAGGACTGTATGCATGTAACTACTCCTTAACTGTTAAGGAATTGAAATTACATCCGGCCCTTTGAAGGCAACTGCAAGGCTGATGTGGCCCACAGTGAAAATGAGTTTGACCCCCCTGATCTAGAGTCAACTGTTTAATAAGCTGTGTTGATCCTTTTCAATACTACAAACCCCACATACAGGATTCTATTTAAAAAAAACAAACAAAAGAAAAAAGCTACATTCACATAAAAATGCATGTTACATTATTTATACTAGCAAAACCTGGGACCAAACCAAATGTCCAGCAGCTCAGAAATGCATAAAAACTCCTTACACAGAATATGCGCAGACATTAAAAATGATGAATATGAAGACTATGGTGCAGAAGGAAAAAACCAAAAACTAGTCTGACAAAAACCTATGCATGTGGAAAGAGAGCAAAGTAAGGGAGTTCTTCGGGGTGGTAGGCCCGCAAGTGACTTGATTCATTTTTGTCTTATATAACGAGGCTTATTACACTTCAAACCTTTAAGCCTCTTTTTAAAAAAGAACAAACTGTCCTCAACAGCAGATGCCCGGCTCAACTCCGATGAGACGCTGCCTGCTCACTCTATCAGGACCGCATCCTACCCTACTGACTCCCGAATTTAGCTAAAAGGCAGATGAATGACATTCCTTGAATCTAAGATGTCTATACGCACATAAAAGCTAAAAAATGAAAAACTAACCAGATATTTCCTGGAAAAGATAAACAGTAACAGGAGGAAAAAATAGGTTCTCAAGAAGCCGTTATTCTTTCCCTACTACGCAAATTAAGCCTAAGACAAAAGAAGCCTCCCCCTTAACCCCACGTGCTCCCACGGTGCCTCCCTGCCACCGGGTCCTTCCCACACACCCGCCCTCCAGGTCTCAGTGCTAAAGAGCCGCTGACAGAACCCACTGTCTAAGGGGAGACAGACTGAACAGATTTCAGATCAGGAGCGGTTCAGTGAAGTCAGGAGGGAGAGTCATTAGCAGCTCTTTGAATCCTAACAGTCCAAAAGTCACTGCTGATAGAAGGACAGACACAAGCCCCACAGTCGGGAGACCTGAGGACGAGCACCCACCACTGCTGCCTAGACACAGGGCCCTGCTCCAAGCACTGGGTCAGGCTGAGTTTCAGTTTGGACATTACGCGGTTACCCAGCATGTCTTACATGAGGATCGGAGAAGAAGATATCATAGTGGCACTCTGAAGGTAGGCAGGGGGAAAGTATTAACATTTTTATGATATTCTTATGCTAATTTTGTAACCATTGCACTCCTGGGGAGGAACAAAGCAGCCCAGGGCCAATTTGAACTCTGCGGAAGAATTCTCACTCACTCAATACGCACACACTCAGCCTGCAGAGGACGGAGGCTATGGAAAAGGGAAGTTCCTCCCCCTGCCGGATACACGCCTGCCTGCCTGGGCCAGGAGACTGGAGGTGGGAAAGCTCACAAGCCCAGGGGAACTGACCGCAATCCTGCAGCAGTTGTGACCCTTTGGCAGAAGCAGTATCTCAGGCAACGAGGGGGCTACTAGGGCCTTCCCTAAGTCACCCGTGTATACCTGGAACAAATCAAAACAAAGCCAGCGCCCAGCTAGTGGTTACAGGGGGTTGGGACCCACAGGAAAGTACCCAGGAAGAGAGGGAAGCTTTGATTCCTCAGCCCTGAAACTCCTTCCCTGAGTGTATATGTAGAGGGGTTGATAACACATACACATGGGAGAAAATTCAAAAGATATAAAAGAGGCATGGAGGAGCCTGGGTGGGGCAGCTCAGTTCGTTAGAGCATCAGCTGAATACACCAAGGTTGCAGGTTTGATCCCCGGTCAGGGCACATACAAGAATTATCCAATGAATACTTAAGTAAGTGGAACAAATTGATGTTTCTCTCTGTTTCCCCACCCTTGCTCTGTCTAAAATCAATAAATTTTAAAAAATAAATTAAAAAAAAATAAGAGTCATGGAGTGAAAAACTCTCCTTTCTACCCATCACCTTCAGCCAGCTTCCCAAAGCAACCATTTTTACCGATTTCTATGAACCTTTCCAAAGATACCCTATATACACATACCACACATTCACACTCATCTACATATATTCTTATTTTAATAGCACCAGTGTTGGCATACATACCCTATATACACATATACACATATAGGGTACACAAAGATACCCTATATACACATACCACACATTCACACTCATCTACATATATTCTTATTTTAATAGCACCAGTATGTAGAACATACTGTTCTGTACCTCTATTTTCGCTTCACCTGAGGATATGTCCTGGAGATTGTCCCACATCAGTTCATGGAGAGCTGCCTCATTCACTGAAGGCAGGGTTATGGACTTGGCCAGTCCCCTGCTGGTGCCCTTTAGGGTATTCCAGTCTTTCCTACTAAATCATGGCTGCAGTGAATATCCTGGCACATGCCAATCTGCACCTATGCAAATCTATCCAGAGCCTAAATGTCTAGAAGTGGCATCATTCCCATTGTGATGAATTGGCCTTGCTGAGCTCCAAGGATGCTCTGAGGATCACTTCCTGCTCTTCCCCACAGCTCTACCAACAGTGTGCTTCCCGACTTTTTGAATTTTATACACTAATAGGTGAAAAATGGTATCTCACTGCAGTTTAAGTCTTCACTGCTTTTATAAGTGAAGCTGAACGACTTTTCACATGTTAAGGAGTACTCTGTACTTCCTTTTCTGTAGTTCATGTCCTCTGTCTACTTTCAACTGATCTGGGAAAGGCAAATTTTGAGCTCACAGAAAATGAGGTTGTAGACAGACTGTCGTGCTCTATTCCCAGCTGATCTGATGAAGAGCTAATACACCACAGCTTCCCTACAGTTTACGGTGTCCACTGGTGCTGACCATGAACTTGGCCTGAGATGTCTATCTTATATCTTACTATAGCTAGCCTTGCTTTTTAAACAAAACAAAAGAAACCAAAACAAACAAAAAAATCTCTTCTTTGATTCTGACACAGTCCCTCTGGCTCTAAAATCTTGTGGATCTAAAGGTCAACATGCTACTTTCCCACAACAAAAAGCAGACAAGTTTCCTGATTTCCAGGAAAAGATGCTCAGCTCCTGCCTCTTACCTGGAGCTCCTGTGGGTCTGAGTGTGCCCAGAACGGGGCCATGGTGCACTTGATCTTCCCCTCAGGGTCCATTTCAATGTCCCACCAGGAGAGCACCACCTGAGCTTGGCCAGATGCCAGAGGTTCGAACTGCCTGCTATGGCAGGCTGCCGAGCTGCTGACTTGCTTGCTGAAATCCACACTGTGGAAGAATATTCAGGAACTTAAGCATATTTCAAGCTCGTGCACTCCATTTTTAAGCTTTTATGGTGACCTCCCCAGAAACAAGACTTGTCTGCAACAGACTCCTGCCTTCAGAGGCAGATGACATCAGTAGGATTCCGTTCCACTTGAAAAGAACTTCCAAAAGACCCCAATTCCACCAAATTTCTCAAAGCGCCATCACCCAGGTTGCTCCTTGATACCTGAACATAGGCAGCACGTCGCTGAGGACAGTGAAGTCAGCAGGTGACACCTGGTTCAGCTGAATGTCATAGACAGAGGGCGCACCAGGGCACTTGTCCAGTTCTGGAGGGGGGACGATGACCTGCTCGCCAAGGCTGGTCTGAACACGAATGGGGAAGAGCTTGTTCCATGACCACATCCTTCTGGACTCCACCAGCTGTGCATAGACGGTTGCCCTGTGAGGCACTGCTTCACAGTTTTCCTAAGTTTATATTAAAAAACAAACAGACAAACCAGGCACATTGACCCACAGTAATTCCAACTAACAAAAGAGGGTTATTCCTGCCCTGGCTGGTGTGGCTCAGTGGATGGCGTGCCGGCCTGTGAACCAAAGGGTCGCTAGTTCAATTCCCAGTTGGGGCACATGCCTGGATTGCAGGCCAGGTCTCCAGTGGAGGGTGCACAAGAGGCAACCACACATTCATGTTTCTCTCCCTCTCTTTCTCCTTCCCTTCCCCTCTCTCTAAAATTAATAAATAAAATCTTTTTAAAAAAAGAGGGTTATTCCTTAATATCAGGCTAGTTTAGAAACATCTAACACCTTACTACCATCAGCACAGTCAACTATTTTCAACCCAATGCCCTTGGGAAAGAAAAAAAGATTTGAAAAAGGATTACATCTTATGCCTAAAATGATTCATGTCAAATAAGTCCCCAGCTACCTGACACTCTTAAATACTTCAAAAATAAACTTTAATTGTCATTATGCTGATTAATTCCCACACAGATTTTGAAGAGAGAGTCCAATTCTTCCTGCTAAGCCCTAATTCTGGCACTGGGCTCCACGCTTCCCTTCAGTGAAGCTCTTGCCCAGACTCCAGAACCTTCTTATCATATAGCCCAATGGACAAGTGTCCACACTCAACTAACTGAACCCCTGGCCTCACCGGGCACTGCCGACCCACTTGGCTTTGGCAGCAGTCCCTCTTCCAGTTTTCCTCCTACCTCATTCATTCATCCACCCCTCCACACACCAGGCACTAGGGGCCCGCCTGGGAAGAGGCCACTCAAAGCTGCTATCACACAGAAATGAAAGGTCAGTGCTTCAGCACTAGTGAGCTCTTGTACCAGAAGATCCTTGCAGGGATGGCAGGATGTTCAGCAATATCCCTGGCCTCTACCCACAAGATAGCAATAGCACCTCCCTCACGCCAGGTGTGACCCTAAAAATGTCTCCACACATGGCTCTGGATGAGAAGCACTGCTCTAGCTGGACTCTCGAGCCCCACCCATCCCTCCCAGAGGGGACTCCCCCAAGATCTGGTCTGGACTGCCTTCTTTCTCCCTCCACATAAAAGAGGAACCTCAATCACTCTGTCTTCATTTACCAAATACCATGTATCCAAAGGCCTCTTGGCCCTTCTTTACCGGCTGACCCTCAGACAACTCAAACTCTGTCTAAACTGGACAAATCTGCCCTGGCTGGTGTGCCTTAGTGGACTGAGCGCTGACCTGTGGACCAAAAGGTTGCCCGTTTGTTTCCCAGTCAGGGGCACATGCCTGGGTTGCAGGCCAGGTCCCCAGTAGGGGGCATGCGAGAGGCAAACGATCAATGTTTCCCTCGCACATCATTGTTTCTCTCCCTCCCTTCCCCTCTCTCTAAAAATAAATAAATCTCTCTAAAAAATAAATAAATCTTTCTAAAAAGATTTTATTTATTTATTTTTAGAGAGAGGGGAGGGGAAGGAGCAAGAGAGGGAGAGAAACATCAATGTGTGGTTGCCTATCGCACACCCTCTACTGGGACCTGGCCCGCAACCCAGGCATGTGCCCTCACTGGGAATCAAACCAGCAACCCTTTGGTTCACAGGCCCATACTCAATCCTCTGAGCTACACTAGCCAGGGCAATAAAATCTTTAAAAAAAAAAAAAAAACGGACAAATCCAACTTCCCCCATTTCTCACCTTCCCAGGCTTGGCCCTCCTAGTTGACAGGGAGCACCACCCTCCAGTCCCATCACCCAAGCCCTGAACCCTGGCATCCTCCTCAGTGCCTCCCATCTACCGTGACCACCTTTCTCCTCCCTGAGTTTACCTCCCCAGGCCCATTTCTATGGCCTTACCTGAGGCCCACCTCAGTCCAGCGCCTGAATGTCTCCTACCACCTTTCTGCCTCCTGTCTTGCCCCCCAGCTGCTTTCCTCAGGCCTGCCTGCACAGATCAACCCCTGCTCAGAACCCTTCTGTGCTGCCACGCTGCCTTCTGGAGCATGGCAGCCCTTCTCGGTCTCGCCCTGCCCAGCAAGCCAGCCACATCTCTAACCCCACCTCCCACACTACCATCCTCCAAACTACTTGGAGGGCCTGGGAGCCACCGCACCAATTCACCTTCATGTCTTTGTGCGTGCTGATCTCCTCTGCTGTAAATACCCCCCACACCTACCAGGCCAACACCTGACCACTCTTCAAGACTGACTCAACTTGAGCTCCATCTTCTTTGACCCCTCACCTTCCCCTCAACAGAGTGGGCAGGATCTCACCCCACTGACCACCATCAGTGTGTAACTCAAACTGTACTGTGATGACCTGCTCATCTACCTGCCTCCCCAGAAGCTCACCTTCGTATTCTTGGTACCCAAAAGAGTGCCAGACAAAATAAAGGCACTAAATAAATGTGTCTTCTAAGATCAATCCTTGGGTCAATACCACATGGCGTATCTCTCAGACATGTCGGCATCCCAGTTTCATGACCTCCAGTAAGACAGTAAGAGGGTCAGGACAATGGGAGCTTTTGTGTGCCGGCCCGAACGCCTTTGAGCTCAGACACAGGTGGGCAGGTGGGGACAGTGATTAGAGTGGACAATGCATACCTGGCTGCTACAGGCCAGCTGGGAGAGGAAACTGAGGTCAGCTGTCTGCCTACCTTTTTATTTTCTTAAAGATTTTATTTATTTACTTTTAGAAAGAGGGAAAGGGAAGAAGAAAGAGAGGGAGAGAAACAAGGATGTGAGAGGAAAACATCGATTGGTTGCCTTTCGCACGCCCCCAACCAGGGACCCAGCAGCAACCCAGGCACATGCCCTGACTGGGAATTGAACTGGTGACCTTTCACTTTGCGGGATAACACTCAACCAACTGAGCCACACAGGCCAGGGCTGTCTGCCTACCTTTTTAATATAGTGAATTAAAGAAAGAAAACTGGGCAACATTAACATAAATTCTAAATAGCCTTGCTTTCTTTCTGCATCAGGGATATATCTAGTTGGTGGTTTCAATGTGAAGAAATAGAAATTGCTGTTACTGAAGTTACTGGAAAAGGGTTTTACACGGTAGAAATGACGAGACGTCTCACAGGGTGTGGGGGTCTATGGAACACTCACACACACACGCTGACCGTGTGCGTAATGTGGTCTCTAGTCCTGACTGCCCTGAGGGGAGCCCCCTCTCCACACTGAAGGCACCGAGAACCCCCAAAGCGGGCTCCTGGCCGGGGCACTTGCAGTGCCCACAGGGCAGGTGCCGGCAGAAGCAGCAGACACATCTCCTTGGCTGGCCTTTGCCTTTGGGTCTCCACCTCCAGTTTATGTCCATATAAAAGCAAGACCAGTATCTCTAAGATAACATCTTCAATGCCTGTCTCTTTTCTTTTTTTAAAAAAATCCTCACCCAAGGATATTTTTGTGGATTTTTAGAGAAGGAGGAAGAGAGAGAAAGAGTAGGAGAAACATGGATTGGTTGCCTCCCATATGTGCCCCAACCAGGAATCGAACCTGTAACCTGTTGGTGTATAGGACAATGCTCCAACCAACTGAGCCACTGGGCAGGGCCTCTCTCTTCTCAAAGAAACTGTCAAAGACGGCCACTACCCAAACTCCTACATCTGGAATGGCCTGGCCTTCAAGGCCTTCTATCCTCTCCTCCATTCTCTGCCCTTAGCCCACAAACCCACAGGCTGATCTTCTTGGTGATCTACCAAACAGGTCCCTCTACCTGGGTCATCTCTCCCTCTCCTCAGTGCCTTTTCTCCACATGCCCCCTAACTCTTCTATCAGTCCTAAATCATATGTCTGTGGTGTTTTGTCTGCCTCTCCACTCACCCGGCCTGTCCTCACCATCAATGACTGGTGTGGGTTAGAGCAGTAAGGATGTCTTACAGCTAGTTCTCCTCAGGCGCTAGAACACGTTACACACAGGTGACACTCAAAGAATGTTCACTAAATTGAACTGAATTTGAAGACAGGTTCTGGCCTTTTGACTCTAACCTACCAAGACTTGGTATTCAAGAGGCACAGAAGTCATGATTGAGGAGAGCCAGAATCCTGCGGAAATCGAGGGGTATCCTAGGGCATAGGCACTGAGGGCTCAGGCTGTGAAGAGCATGGTGTATCAGCGAGAGCTGGGTAGCTGGCTGAGATCCAGAAGTCCGCCCGAGGGAGGCTCATGGGCCCGTACCTGCATGAGGTGCCTGTGCGCATGCTCATAGGAGGGCAGCGCTCCCTCCCCGATCAGCTCCGTGTCAAACAGCTCCGTGACGAGGATGTTGGCACGGCACAGCATGTCACCATCTGAGAAACACAAGGAAACAGAGTCAGAAGCAAGCAACAGACTAGAAAAAATATTAACAGCAAACAGATGTAAGATAAAAGGTTAGTAAGTTATTAAATTGAAAGCACATATAAATGCTGAAGTATTTAGAAGTGACCTGTCTCAACTGACTTTCCAATGGTTTGGCAAAACAATTCATATACATACACGTATATCAAAATGCTGACAACTGGTAAGTCTTGGTTAAGAGAATATGGGGGTTCACTACTACTACTTTTTCAACTTTTCTGTACACAAAGTAACAATTAACTACTATTATTAAATTAGCAAAAGTTAAAGCAAAAACTGAACGCTGGTATTTCAAGTATTTCTAGGCTGCAGAGAGGGAGAGAACCAAAGCAAAAAAGAAAGGCTGATTGATTCCAGTGACACCCAGGGTTCACAGTCGCCAGTCCCTAACACTAAATCCCCCCGAATCAAGTTCATTTCTCACTACCAAATAATTCCCCAAATAACAGTTGTTTGGGGAAGTAGGGTTATGGTGGATCTTCTTATTAACTCCATTTTCTAAACCTCTATAATGTAATGTGATGTAATGTGATTTGTACGATTATAATTTTTAACAAGCCAAGAGATGGAACGGACTTTGGAAGGGGCCATTCATCATGGAGAATTCACTCAACACTCATAATGGCTCATGCATCACCACGGACAGAGCCCACTCATCTTCCCCACGGAGAAGACAAATCTCATGGATGGTGCAAGGAAAGAGAAGCCCTGAGGCGGGGCAAAGGGTGGTGCAGCAGAGCCTGAGCCTGAGCCTTGAGTCACGGAGACCTGGGCTTTCACCTGCTTTCTAGCCTTCAGCCCTCAGTGCTGCCCATCAGTCACCTCATCTGTTAAATGGGGGCAACGAGATCTGCTCCACGCAGCAGTGGTTAGGCTAGCGAGGTCAAAACTGTCCACGTCCTATGAAGTACACTGTGCTCAATGGCAGTAGGATGTGAAAGGAGAAACTTCTGTCCCCTGGCACAGAGCTCACCCTCCTGAATGGCCCTGCCCATCCTCTCTGACACCATGCCAAACTCCAACTGAAACACACTGTCCCAAACTGAGCCAACCACCCCACCCCCATGCACCCGCTTCTCCCTCTGATGTTTCCGCCTCAATTCACCACTGCACCCCAGCGCCTAGAACAGTGCCTAGCACTCAGTAACAGTCAGCCAACATTAGCTGAATTCTTCATTCCCCACCGTCACCCTACATCCAATCCACCGCCAAGCCCTGCTCATGCTAACTCCTGAATAATTTTTAAGCTAATTATGTAACTTTAAATGATTTATTGTCTAAGTATGCCTCAAATAAATAGAGCTCTATGATCCAGTGAATCTCAAGAAATATTCTTGAGAGCCAGGCATCTAGCATGAGAGCGCTGATGTGGAAGGGTGCACAGAGGCTTCCACGACGGCCGGAGCGGGTGCTCACCCAGTGCCTGGAAGGAGGAACAAATGCCCCCGAGTCAGTAGTTATACAGGCCTCCGGGTGTGATCCATCCATCTCTGGGAAATAGTCAAGAGACTTAGATGTTATTTTTTAAAAGGGCTGAAAGCAGAGCCTTGGAAAACATGCATCTGGGGGAGAAAGAAAGCTGCAAAGAGAACCAAAGCTGCAAAGCAGGCCTGGGAGGGGAATTACCAGAAAGAATGCAGGGCAGAAGGACCAAAGCTGCAGTGTTTGAGAGGAAAAGCGGAGGGAAGACCATCAGCCTGGGTGATAAGAAAGCTGAGGAAGCGGAAACAAAGTCCCCTTTATGAGGGATTAAGGATCCAGCAAAGTTGACAATCCACTCACTAAACAAGTATTACCGAATCCTCTCATGCAAGGCATATTCAAGTTATGAAATGAAATGATTAGTAAGACCACACAGTACATGACCTCAGGATGCTCAGCTGTGTGGTGATACATATAATTACATAACGATTTCATTGTTGCAATGACTAGTGCTACAAAGAAAGGGCGTTAAGAAAGCACTGAGGGGTCCGGCCTAACGCAGGGTGTGTGTGAACAGCACACAGAGTCAGAGTGACATGGCTAAGGCTGCTCTGTGGGTCAGTCTCTGTGCTCCCAAAACAGACAAACTTCAAAAAATAAAAGGTCTCCACCTCTGGTCAAAATGGAGTAACTGGGGTCACACATCTGTCTACTGCAGTCCACAAGAAAACCAGACAAAATATATGAAACAAACGTTTTCAGGTGTTGAAGGAGAGGCAGCACAGTTTGTTCCCCAGGAAGGGAAACACACAGTGACCCCTGCTACTGCTCTCGCTTTCAGCCAGCAGGCACTTTCGGACCATGGCACAGGGAGTGAGAAAGCAAGTAGGGCGCCGCAGTTCTGCTGAGTTAAGCAGACAGCAATCGGAGATCAGGAAAGTGGAGGCGGCTGGGACTTTCAGGGGAGAGAACCAGAGAGGAAGTTACACGGGGCTCCCCTTAGGTCTCTTGTTGAAAACATTCGCAAGCACATAAGGTAAGACTCTAGAAGGCTGTGTAAAGATAACCGTGTAGCACTACAGTGAACAATTTCCAGAGCTCACAGAGGACTGGGTAGCAGACTAGTTCTGATCAGCTCCACACAGGCACTCGGCAGAGACCCTGGAAAGGTCATGCGTCGCTAGTATGGCTAAGAAGCCTCAGAGCAGCGGTTCTCCACAGGGGGCGATTTTGTCTCCACCCTTCACCCTGGGACATTTGGCAGTATCTGGAGACATTTTTGGTGGCCACAAGTGGGGAAGGAGGTATTACTGACTTCTACTGGTTAGAAGCCAGGGACAGACACCCTACAACGCACAGAACAGCTCCCCCCACACCCCAACAAAGAATTATCAGGCCCAAAATGTCCACAGTGCTACTGTCAAGAAACCGTGACTTAAAGCTGCTCTAAGCCTGCTTCAACAAAACTTAAAAACAAGCCTTGAAAGGACCAGACTGATCTGCAAGTAACCCAACTGCACACCAGATGAAGCTTTTAAAGGAAGGCAAAAAATCCAGCACTTAGCAATGCAAAATTCCCACTACACACAGCATCCAAATAAAGATTTCCAGGTATGCCAAGAAGGAAAATGCAGCCCAAAACTAGAACAGAACCCCTAAAAGACAGAGATGATGGAAATAGATGATAAGGATGTTAAAACAGCTACTATAAATAAGTATTTAAAGGAACACAGGAACATAAGGAGAAAAATTAAAGTTACAAAGATCATTTTAGAGATGAAAAATACAATACCAGAAATGAAAAGCTAACTAGACGTGCTTAACAGCAGACTGGACACCACACAAGAGAAGATCAGTAAACCTAAGGACCTATTCAAGAAACTACCCATGTCCATTAACAGGTGAAGGGTTAAACTAATTATAGTATGTCCACACATGAAGTGCTGTTTAGCAATAGAAGAGACTAAAAGAACTCTTTCTTTAAAAGAAAATTTTACTTGTTTATTTTTTTGAGAGAGGGGAAGAGAGGGAGAAAGAGAGGGAGAGAAATATGGATGCGTGAGAAAAATATCAATTGGTTGCCTCTTGCACGCCCCCAACTGGTGACCTGGCCTGCAATTCAGGCATGAGCCCTGACTGGGAATCGAACCAGAGACCTTTCAGTTTGCAGGGCAACACTCAACCCATACCAATCAAGGCTAGAATGAACTCTTGATACACAGAACAACATGGTCGAAATCTCAAGAGCAATGTGCAACGGAAAAGAAAAAAGGCACAAGAATACACACTGTATGATTCCACATACTCAAAATTCTAGAAAAGGCAGACCAGTACATGCCTAGGGCCAGGGAAATGGGAGAGAGGGATGTAAGGGATATTGAAGAATCTCTTCGGGCATGATGGAGATATTCTATCATCTTGATTGCAGTGGTAGTCAAAGTTATTACAAGTGTATCTAAAATGATCAAAATTCATCAAACTGTATACTTAAAATGGGCGGATTCACTTTATGTAAATTATATCTCAATAATGTTGATTAAAAATGGAGTAATGATTTGTGCATTCTTTTCCATGTATATCATGTTTTAAAAATAAATAAAAGGGCCCTGGACGGTGTGGTTCAGTGGATTGAGTGCTGGCCTGAGAACCAAAGGGTTGCCAGTTCGATTCCCAATCAGAGCACATGCCTGGGTTTTGGGCCACAGGGGTTGCGTAAGAGGCAACTGCTCACTGATGTTTCTCTCCCTCTCTTTCTCCCTCCCTTCCCAATGTCTAAGAATAAATAAATAAAATCTGTTAAAAAAAAAAAAAAGACTATCAGCTTAATTCTCAAAAGAAACCTTATAGGCAAGAAGGCCCCTGGAAAGAAGTGTTCGAAGTAATGAAAGGCAAGGACCTACATCCAAGATTCGTCTATCCAGCAAAGCTATCATTTAGAATGGAAGGGCAGATAAAGTGCTCCCCAGAAAAGGTCAAGTTAAAGGACTTCATCATCACCAAGCCCTTATTATAGGAAATTTTAAAGGGACTTATCTAAGAAAAAGATGATGATCAAAAATATGAACAGTAAAATGACAACAAACTATCAATGACTGAACTTAAAAACTAAAACTAAGCAAACAACTGGAACAGGAAGAGAATCACAGAAATGGAGATCACATGGAGGGTTATCAGCAGGGAGGAGGAGAATGCGGGAAAAGGTACAGGGAATAAGAAGCATAGCTGGTAGGTACAAAATAGATGGGGCGGTTAAGAATAGTATAGGAAATGGCGAAGCCAAAGAACTTGCATGTACAACCATTGGACATGAACTAAGGTGAGAGAATGCTGGTGGGAGGGGGTGGTGCAAGGCAGAGGGGAATAAAGAGGAGAAAAAAATGGGACAACTATAATAGCATAATCCATAAAATATACTTTAAAAATTATATTTTTATTATTGTTCAATTACAGTTATCCCTCTTTTCTCCCATTGCTGCCCTCTGCCCTGCCTTCCCCCCCAAATTGTTTTTTAATGGGAGAAAAATGTTGACCCGAGGTAGATGCTTCATAGTAAAACACTGCATTTTTAAAAACTGAGGTGATACCCATACCTCACCCCAGGAGCTTCTTTTATAAATCTTCCCATTGTGCTCTCCAGGTATCAGCGGCATGTAAAACTTTATAGTCCAGTTCACACTCATAGACTCTAAAAACATCCTGGGAACATGGAGGGATTGTGCTATACAGGGAAACCTCTCATGTTAGACGCTGAAGCAGGATGTCAGAACTAAACAAAACTGTTTCAGCTTCCTACTTAGTTTCACTTCTGTCTGATAAAACTTGAATCTCAAGAGGGCTGAGCCACACAAGAACTCCAACTTGCTTAAAGCAAAAGGTTTTGTTTGCATCACAGCTATTGCTCTTGATTAGCTCTGGTTTACTCATTACTGACCTGTTTTAGCTAGTAAAGAAATCAACTAGCAGAGAAACACAGTGCTTATCTTCAGACACACGAAGAGGCTGAGTATCTCTGCAATTACCTGGACATACTTATTCCAGGTAACTTGAACAAAGCCTTTTCCTCTCTTCCAAAAGCAAGCAAAGCTTTCAACACAGCACATGCGATCTCACCTGGCCCCACAGTCACCTCTGTAGAATGCTTGTTGATAACCTTGATCTTATCACTGAAGCCATTTTTCTCCACAATCTTCACAGCAGCATCAGCCATAGGCTTGAAAACCTAGAAATTGGAGCCAAAACCCAAGAAAAATTAGCAATCACTTTAATAAAATCCTAACACCCAAGATTAAGAAGATGTTCCTTGATTCTAGTCCTAAGATTTGAAGTAAAAGAGGTCTGCACTACAGAATTCCCTGAATATACAAAATGTACCTTTGTCACCATTCAAGATACAGACAAAACACTTCTTTGGGCTGATTTAATTTAAATAAACAGAACTTCACCAGTGTAACGTTAATACTTTATCCTCCAAACGTCATGAAAATGAATACTAAGGAATGAGATGCCGCGGGGTTTAACTGGCAGCTATGAGTCCCCCTTGGGACGTAGGGTGCAAGGGAATTCCAAGGCGGCTGCACTACCTAGAAAGGACAGCAGGTGTCAGTGCCACACTAGAGAGAGTCAGAAGAGGACTTGCCTCACAAAACCAAGATTTGTGACCTGGGACAAGATGTGTCCAGTGCTCTCTAGATGAAAGACAGACTGTGCTCCGAGTTTAGGGCCTGGGATGTAGTGCTCGGAACACACCACCACCTACTCTGTGTCTCTTCCCTCAGCTACAAACTGAGGGTAAAAAAGCACTGCATCAGGTTATTGTATGGATTCACTAAAACATGGCCTTGTTCTTTTCTTCTTTCAGCTGATGTTTATCAAGCAGCTCCCATGTGCTCTGTTCCAGCCGCTGGGGACTGAGCTTGTGGAGCGAGTCTGAGGGGGAGATCAGGCACTGACTGTACGGGTGACACAAATAAGCATGTAATTACAGGTGCGGTCGGTGCCAACCGTGCACAGGGCTTAGCACAGCACTGGCGCAGCACAAGTGGGAGGCGGCTATTTTTATGACTTCATTAATGCTTAGGCTTTTAAATATTTCCAGTCATGAGCTAGTAATACTGAAAAGATTTCCCTGGATTTGTGCAATATTAACTGTGGAAGATTTGCTGCTTGTGGAGTTTTTGTTATGGGAGTGAAAGACTTTACATGGAGGTTCTGTCCAGACACTGCCAGGGATCAAGGTCTCTCCAGGTCCCTGGGGCCAGGAGGCCTCCTCTGCAAGGTCCCCTCAGGCCTCAGCACATCACAGCTTTGGTCTGTACTCTCTGGTCCTGGGGAGTAGACAGGTGTTGGAGTCTGCACATTTTGTGGAGGTGGGTGATGAACACACCAACAGTGGAATTTGCTCTTATGAGGCAGTGAGCTCCCCGTGCTCCCAGGGTGCAAGTGGGGGCAGGGCGGTGGAAATGATGTGCCAGCCCCTTTAAAGGTGAACTCCTCCTGGCTTCTGTTAGCAAAGCCAGGGACCTGAGAGGAAGCAGCGGGGTCAGCACCCGTCCTCACAGCATGGAATAGGGCACGGCTTCCGTGCTCTCTGCCCTGTATACTTGTATGTGTACACACACAGGGTTCAGCACAAATAATGCCCGTTTTTTACAATAAGATCATTTATTACAAGATCATGAGCATGGAATTCTGTAATATATTACACTCAAGCACACCATATGACAGACATTTTAGGAGAAATGTTCAAATTTAAACTAGAAATTATCACACCCACATTACACACCTACCAACCACTCAAGCAGGCATTACTTCTGCCGGACCCCGTATATTCTTCTTTAAAGAATACCTATGTGCTCAGCTAGGGAAAAAAAACTATCTTCACAATCTCCTTCAAATTATTTCTAGGATCTGGCTTGATGTTTTTAGACGTAGCCTGAGCGCCTCAAACCCTCCGTTCGCACCAATAGCTTTGCCTCCACCCCAAAAGTATCACAAGCTCATACCACACCCTCAGCCCTCTGACCTGTTAACATGTCATTCATCTCGTCCGCTGACCCTTCAGGCTCTGAGCATGGACAGCCTCCACCTCCTTGGCCACCAAGAACTCAAGATCTCACCCAAAATACTACCTGGAATGAACCCTAAAGCTGGCTTCCCAACATCATCATTCTGTGTCCTCCCCTACCCTCAAATCAGTTTGGAACCTATTTTCAAGTGGTGCATCTGTCTGCTCTATGGGCAACTGAACCCTCCTTGCCAGGGATGAGAGAAGTTAAATGGGATTTAACCTCATTCCGGCCAATGACACCAAAGGAGAGGTTTGCTAGAGATTCCTGGGAAAGTTCTTGCTCTTAAAAAGGAAAAAGTGAGGAAGTCAGGGCCATGCTTTGTTCTCTAGGCATTTGCCACAGAAATCACAGGCTAGGGCAGCAAGGGAGAATTAGAAATTCAGTTAAATGAGATAGGAATATGGAAAACCCAAGAGCACAGTCCAATCAATCCGTCAAAAGAGCATGTTCTCACTCTATTTCTGATCAGCAGTCCGTACATATTTAACACACCCAACATGAAATGCCATTCTTTCCCAAGTAAGCATCTTCCTCCGAGTTCCTCTCACTAGTCTAGGGCATCGCTGCCCCCTCGGACACTCACGTCAGACAACGCACACTCTCTCCCTCTCCCACACCCCCTGCCCTCCCATAAAAGCTATCGCTGTTGAGGAAGCTCCATAATTAGGGCCCCAAAGACCAGGGCTCCGATTCCAGCTCTCCTAGTTATTAACGGTGAGACCTAATTAAGTCTTTGCCCTCTCATATTAGTTTCCTCATTGGTAATGAGAATAAAATCTACTTGAAGACATCAAGGCAATCATCCTAAAGCAGGTTTCTTTGTCTCTGCTCAAAAACCTTGAAAACTCCCCAAAAGGCAGAGAAGTGGCTCTTAACCCCTCTTCTGAAATCCTGAGACAATTGTACAGTCCCACAGACACACGCATGTACATACACATGCAATTCTCAGGACTTTCTTTCATGGAGACCTGAAGCCCATTATCTTCATCTTAGGTTTAGAACACCTAACTCAAGCCCTGGTTGGTGCGGCTCAGTGGATTGGGCGCCAGCTTGTGAACCAAGACAGGTTGCCAGCTTGATTCCCTGTCAGAGCGTGTGCCTGGGTGGCAGGCCAGGTCACTGCCTGGGGGCGTGTTGAAAGGCAATCAACTGATGTATCTCTTGCACACTAATGCTCCTCGCCCTCTCTTTCTCCATCCCTTTCCCTCTCTCTAACAATAAATAAATAAAATATTAAAAAAAAACAAAAGACACCTAACTCAAGATCGTAGAGTCAATACTCTTTACCCTGGCACTCAGGTCCTGCAGATGGCTTTGTCCACCATGACACCCTTTGCTGGGACTCTAGATGACCTTGGTCCTCAAACACACCATGGCATTCCCTAGCTGAGAACACCCGCCTTCCTAGACCGTGATCATGAGGATAAGGGCCACACTGTAGAGATGGTGGGAGAGGCATCTGAAAGGAATCCTGGGAGAACGCCCTGCAGGGCGGACTTCCAAACTTCATGTGAGATGGCAAACAGCCCTGCCTTGGGTAAGCCACTGTGAGTCTGGGGCTTTGCGGTTTGCAACTCGATCACTATGTGACCCAAGCTTTGCCCCAAAAGCTTAGAATATACACCAGAATTTTAGCAATGGTTAACTTTGAATTAACACACTATTTTTATTTTATACTTAACAAATTTTCTATAAAGATATGTTATTATTTGCATTATCAGAAAGATAGTTAATGTTTTATTATGGAAATAAATGGCAGATTGCAAAACTACTGGTAAACATAGTAAGATGCTGGCTCTGTAGGGACATTTAAAGTGGTGCATCTCAACCTCGGTGCATGTTCAACACGCCCAACACCCAGGCCACAGCTCAGAATGATTAGATCAAAATCTGGAGGGGGAGCTGGGCATCGGTATTTTTTTTAATAGTCCATTTTTTATTGTATTTTTCCATTACCATTTATTCCCCCTATACCCTCCTCCACCTTCACCCTCCCACGCCCCACAAGCATCAGTCTTTTTTAAAGCTCCTCACTGACGCTGAGATCCTGACACGCAGCCAAGGCTGAGAATCACTGTTTTGTTTTTCTTTTTTTTTTTTATTTAAGGATTTTATTTATTTATTTTTAGAGAGGAAAGGGGAGGAGAAAGAGAGGGAGAGAAACATCAATCAGTGGCCTCTTGTATGTGCCCAACAGAGGATCGCACCTGCAACCCAGGCGTGTGCCCCAACAGGGAATCAAAATGATGACCTTCTGCTTTTCGGGACAACACTCAACCAACTGAGCCATGCTGGCCAGGGCGAGAGCCACTGTTTCCAGAGGAGAAAAGATACTCCTGGAGGACGAAACTGTATCTCGTTCAGTTCTACATCCTCAGAACCCGGCCCTGTGCTTGAGGCTGAGTGAGCGCTCCAGGAATGGCTGTGAACAAATGGAGAGGCAAAGTGCAAGGGGCCTACCAGACTTCCCACACAAGAAGTGGGACACACCCGATGACTGCGACGTACCTCGATGGCATAGCAGAAGTCGGCACCTGCTGTGACTGCCATCATTGACAAGAGGCCAGTGCCAGTGCCAATGTCGAGAACCAAGGCCTTCTGCCCTCTGTCCTTCACCCGGCTCACAGCAGCCCGGATCCCCTGGTAGTATTTTATATTCTAAGAGAAAATGAGAAATAGCTGTCACTTCATATCAGTTACTATAAATAAGTAGAAAGGTGCTTCGTGAAGTTCTGGAGTCACAGTTGGCCGCAGCAATGTCAGTCACAACCTCATGGCCCTTCTGGCCCCTTGAGGAGCAGCACCGGCTAGCCGAGTCGGGCAGGCCGTGAGACCGCCAGGGCACCAGGTCAGCCTCTTGCCCTTTAGTAAGAGACTGTCTCTCCCCCCATACCACTCTTCCACAGTCTGCTTGACATTGGTGCTGGGGCTCTGGAAACACCTTCTCCTTTTTCCAGCTAACACACAAGGTACAGACACACAAGGATCTAGAAGGTGACTGGAAGGTAGGAAGGAAAAAGGCTGCTCCTTCCTGTATGGCTGCTGCTCTCATCGGTGTGCTCCCAGGCACAGCAGCTGGTTCTGGAAGCCAGCTCTGGCCAGGGCTCCCATCCAGCCTCCGGGGCCCCTCTGAGGTAGCAGCAGCACTGGAACAGAGATCCCTCTGGCAGATTAGAACACCAGCCCCACAGGACCACTCCTCCAGGCTTCTAGATTCTGAAAACCTCAGTCTTCTCCCTTTGTTTCCCCAGCCCGAGGCAAGGAAACTGCTTCCTGCTCTTCCCATTACACATTTATCTCATTCCTCTCACTCCTCTCACCTCTGCCTCCCAGTCCTCCCATACCCATGTAAGCAACTCCCTCTGTTGAAATATGTAACGTGGCTTTTGATTTCCTTACTGGACTCCAATTCATACAGGCTCCTTGTCTAAAACATATGTTCCCCTTGGGAAATTATTTCTTTGCATCGTGAAGGTTTTTAGTTCTGGTCTTTAGTGACTTAACAGATACATACTTCCAAACAAGTATGTTTGGCTGAATAAGTACCTTCTGTTGACAATAACTAAAATTCATGGGAAGATATTTGTAACTCCTTTTAAAGGGTACTGATGACCTGGAAAATTAATACGGAATATCAGGAGGTCAAACAGTTGGGAGTGGATCCACCCCCAGGGGAGCCTGCAGATGACTGTCCTACCAGCTGACACCTTGACCACAGCCTGTGAGACCCAGAGCCAGGAGCCCCAGCCAAGCGGAGCCCAGATCACTCACCCACAGACACTAAGATAATAACTGTTTTAAGCTGTTACATTTTGGGATAATTTGTTATACAGCAGTAGATAACTAATGCAGAACTGGTATCAAAAGGGCAATATTCTCTGACCATAGTGTAATCAAGTTAGAAATCTCAATAACAAATATATAATTAAAGAAAAAAAGATTTTTGAACATTATGAAATTCTAGTCCTGGCTGGTGTGGTTCAGTGGACTGGATACCAGCCTGCGAACCGAAAGGTTGCAGGTTCGATTCCCAGTCAGGGTACATTCCTGGGTTGCAGGCCAGGTTCCCAGTTGGAGGCGTGAGAAAGCGGCTGATGGATGTTTCTCTCGCATATCAATGTTTCTCTTCCTCTCTTTCCCCCTCCCTTCCTCTGGAAATAAATAAAATCTTTTTAAAAAAGAATAACTATTTAAAAAATTATAAATTCGCCCTGGCTGGTGTGGCTTAGTGGATTAAGTGCTGGCCTGTGAACTGAAAGGTTGCCAGTTCGATTCCCAGTCAGGGCACATGCCTGGGTTGCGGGCCAGGTCCCTGGTTGGGGGCGTGAGAGAGGCAACCAGTCAATGTTTCTCTTCCACATCAATGTTTCTCTACCTTTCTTTCTCCCTCCCTTCTCCTCTCTCTAAAAATATAAAATACATAAAATCCTTTAAAAAATTATAAATTCACAGGTAAAAGACAAAATAAAAAGGGAATTAGAAACTATCTAGAACTGAATAATTTTTAAAATTACGCATCAAAACTCAGGCAATGGCTATATTTGGAGAAAAATGTATTAGAAAAGACAAAAATGAGGTAATATACCTCAAAACTTTAGAAAGAGGACTGCCAAAATAAACTCCAAGTAAGTGAATGAGTAAAAATAATAAAGAACAAAAATTAATGAACTAAGGCCTGGCTGGTGTGGCTCAGCGGACTGAGTGCCGGCCTGTGAACCAAAGGGTCGCCAGTTCAATTCCCAGTCAGGGCACATGCCTGGGTTGTGGACCAGGTCCCCAGCAGGGGTGCACGCGAGGCAACACACATTGATGTTTCTCTCCCTCTTTAAAAAAGTAAATTTTAAAAATCTTTAAAAAATGTTAATGTACTAAGAAACAAATATAGAGATCAACAAGGATAAAAGCTAGTTATTTCAAAAGATTAATAAAATGAATAAACTGGTAAGACTAGTTTAAAAAATGTAAAGGGACAGAAAGAAGTGCAAATAATAAAAAACTGGGAACGAAGAGGCTGTGTGAGAGCGGGGGGTGGTAATATCAGTATATATGTTGCGATATTAGACAGATTAAAGGAGACCGTGAACAACTTTTAGCAAATAAATTTTTTTAAAAGTAACACGAAGCAGACAACATTAAATTGGACATTCTACCCAACACACTTGAGCAGCGATTTTCAACCTTTTTCATTTCATGGCACACATAAACTAATTACTTAAATTGTGTGGCACACACCAAAAAATATATTTTCTGATCTCACAAAAAGAAAAGTATAATTTGACTCATTCACACCGAACGGCTATTGTGTTGGCTGTTGTCACTGTTTTATTTGACAATCTAAAGGAAAAGAGGTCAGTGCCCCCAACTAATTGTCAAGTATTATATATTTTAAAAATTCTTGCTTGCCCTGACTGGTGGGGCTCAGTGGGTTGAGCATCACCCTGCAAACCGAAAGGTTGCTGGTTTGATTCCTGGTCAGGGTACATGTCTGGGTAGCAGGCCAGCTCCCTGGTTGGGGGCGTGCAAGAGGCAACTGACCTATCGATGTTCCGTCTCACATCAATCTCTCTCCCTCCCTTCCCCCTCTCTAAAGACAAATAAATAAAATCTTAAAAATTTTTTCTTGTAGCACATCAGTTGAAAATCACAGCATTAGAGCAAGAAGAATTGAGATGTGGTCTAGAAAAAAAAGCAAAATTGTTATTTTTCTCAGATACGATGAATGTCTGCAAAGAAAACCCAAAATACCTATAGACAATTGTTAGAATTAAGAGAATTCAGATTACAGGATTCCAAGTCAAATCAACTGAAATTGTATGTATCAGCAACAGCTTTTAAAAACCTTAGCAAGGGCAGGAGCAGGGCAGAGGTAAGAATGTTCTGTGACGCTGGTCTTTTTTCAGTCTGTCCCCACTCTCCTACCAAGTTCCCTGTCCGGTGAAAGTCCTCCACAACACCTGGTGTCCTGACCTGCTCCTTAGGCTCCAAGAAGCAGCCTTGGAGTGCTGATTCCTGCTGCCTGTTAAGACTGGGGGAAGGGACTGGAGCTCAACATCTTCCCCACCCACCCCCATCCGCTCCTGGGAGGTCAGGGCTGCTGCCCACCCTTTCTCAATGCCCAGTTTTGTTGAGAGTTGCGGCATTCCCCTCAAGTACCTGCAGGCTCGTAGGTGTGCGTGCTTCTCGGTAAGCATCGCGCCAGCACCTTGACTCCCATCAGGGCAGGGAGCCCTCAGTCCCCACTGAGGTCCTTTTCAGAACAGTCTCCACCCGTGTGCACAACTTTATGCACACAATTTGCTGGCCCTGTAGGAGACAGTGATCACACTAGGCTCCCCAAATAAACTCTTGTACGTTTAATTCATTCTGAACTCCCTGAAGCTTCACTCACATCTCCATGGCACCAAATAACTTGTCTGCAAGGCCACCTATGGATATAGTGTCTATATCCACATCCATGTAATGGAACATTACTCAGCAATAGAAAGACATGAATACTAAACATACTCAATATGAACTTCAAAAATATGATGAAGAAAACCAGACACCTAAGGTATGTATCATATAAGTTCATTCACAGGAAATTTCTAGAAAAAGCAAAACGATAGACAGAAAGTAGATCAATAGTTGGCTGGGGTGGGCACTGGGACTGACTGCAAACAGGCATGAGATAATGTTATGGGGCGATGGTTATTCTAAAACAACAGAATGTAAGGCACCACGCAAAAGGCAGAGAAGTACGTTTACCCTGGCTCTGCCATTAACAAGCAAGCTCTGATCCCATTTCCTTGTGAGTAGAACTGGGGAGGAAAAGCAGAAATTAAAGGGCTAAATATTGAGGAGCTATGAATATTCTGTTAAGGAGTTTGGAATTTACCCCCAAAGCAATGAGAGGCCACTGAAAGGTTAAAGCAGAAGAGTGACGTGGTCAGTTGGCACTGCAGAAAGAAACCATGGGCTGCTGTGTACGGGAAGGAAAGAGGGGCCAACGCCAGTAAAGGAGGGCTGGGAAGGCAGTGGGGTGGACAGATGCGGAGAATTTGATGACGGACTGCAGGTTCACATGATGAAAAGGGTGCCATCTTTCTGGCTTGGCTGACTGGATGGATGGCAATGTGGCAATGCCATTTGTCCAAATTCCCTAGAAGCTGGGACAAAAAGCATTTTACAAACGACACTAAAACCAGAGAGGCTCACAGCCCCAAGAGTTTAAGAAGAAGCCATGACCATTTGAGCCATAGAGGAGTAGTCAAAAGCCAAGAACAATGTTCCTTCCACATCCGAAGGCACTCAGGAATGCAATGAAAATGAGGGAGGCACCTGGTGCCTACGCTCTAATGATGCTTAAGAAGGTCACGGGGCTTCCACAAAGGAGGCTGAGCAGGGAGCCAGGGCTGGGCGAAGGAGACACCAGCACAGCCTCATGACCAACCCTACCACATGCCTTGATCCCTCTCCTGCTTTGTACCGCTCGGCTTCTAAACTCTCCTGCATCCTTCTCCTTCAGTCCTCCTAGCTTCCAAGCCATCCAGGTAAGACTGACTCGTCAAGCATTCTGGGAGACCAGGAGATTCTGGGTTGCTACCATCACAAGACCATAACTCAAACAGGAAAACTCAGACAAAAGAAAAATGAAGAGAGGAAAGCTGAAATGTAATTCTGCAATGAAGCTGAATCTGCTTTACAAAATACAGTTTGCAGTGACCTCTACAGATTTTATTTTTAAATTACAAACTGACTACACAAGGCAAAATATCATGTAATTAGAGAATTTTTATCTAGAGATTATGGAGATCAGCTACTACATCCCACTTTTTTTTTTAAGGTTTTATTTATTTATTTATTTATTGGAGGGGAAGGGAGGGAGAAAGAGAGGGAGAGAATCATCAGTGTTGGAGGGATACATCTATTGGTTGCCTCCCACACGCCCCCAACTGGGGACCTAGCCTGTTAACTGGGAATGGAACAGGCTGCCTTTTGGTCTGCAGGCCAGCACTCAATCCACTGAGCCACACCAGCCAGGGCACCCCACTTATTCTAAAACCTAATAAACCACAGAGGTCCCCCTGGTTCCCCAAGTTCACACTCAGGCCAACAGTAGAGCTAGAACAGCCTCCTGACTGATTTCCCAGCCACTACACCATACTGATTCTCAGCATCATTCTAACATCATGCCTCCAAGGGGAGCTTCATCCCCACCAGGGGGAGTTCTTAACCTTCCTATAATACAAGGGTTCAAAACCACACATCAAGATAATGGTTTCCTTTAACACTTACTCTGTCTTTGTCATGCAGCATATCAGCATAAGCAGATCTAAAAAACAAAAAGACAGGTCAGAAACCTCTGCAAACACCAGCATACGGGCATATGCACACACATATATAAATGCATTCTTAAATAAGATGGAACAAATCATTCAGGCAGATTTTAAACTATTTTAATAGAATTATGTGGACAAAAAGGGGGGTTTATGGAAAGTAACCTCACAGGGTGATGCAATCATAAATACCTAAGTTAACACACCTTTGAAATAAACCAACCTTGATAAAGCACGTAATCTTGTTAACCATCCTATAATCCAACTCCCACCTTGCTTTTTCCCACCTCCATGTAGTCTTACTTCCCTCCTCAATTTCAAATGCAGAGAAGTTGCAAAACTGTGACTCCCTGGAGCATTTGAGATCTTCCTCCCCAGCATATGCCATCAGTTTGGCTCAAATAAACTCTTATAAAAATTCTCCACAGGTTTGGAATTTCTAACGTTGCCAGTTATATGCTGTAATTCTCTGGTGCTACGTAAAAAATCTCAGACAAATATTTATGTCCAGCAAAGAACCTCCGATCTGAGAACGCTCTAGTATTAGTCACATTAACCCCAAAGCCACTAACATGCTGATCATGTTATACATCACAGGTTTTTCTTCCCTCAGTAACTCAGACTCAGTTTGTCTAATACTTTACATAATCTTACATCTATTTGTACATTTTTGGATAATCACACATGTAACACTAAGGAGAATGCGCCCAGCACTTTCCCTTATGACTCATCATCAGGAAAAACTAAGAGTTCACCGAACTATAGAGTGTTAAAGGGAGAGTTGACTACCCATATTCTCAACCACAGCAATTTGCAAACTTGAAAGCCTGTAGCAGGGTCATGATGAGTCCTCAGAACTCAGCAGGCCCAGCCCAAAGATACTCTCTAAGAGTTCCAGGTGAGAGCTGAGGCACTCCAACTAAACAGAGGACCTCCGGCTTCAGGTCAACATCAGAATCACTGCAGAGCTTATTTTAAATGCAGATTCCCAGCGCACACACAGAGATTCTGATCCAGAAGATCAGGCTGGAAGTCTGGAAATCTGCACTTGAACTGGTGTCCCAGGCAACTGTGACAAAGGCAATCCGTATCCTACACTTTGAGAAGCACTGCACGAAAAGAATAAGGTTCTTTTATGACACACCAAGGTTTTCACATCTGAACCCCCCTATGGCTGTTTAGTTGAAATCTGGTCCTTTATACCTTTCTCCCCCTTTTAAAAGGCACTTGCACTCCCCATCTTCCCTGCCTCATCACCCACCCACGTCCCACCACTCCACTGACATCACTCTCCTCAAGCACCACCAGCCCACTCCAATTGCTAACATCCGGGACTTCTCTGGCGCTGCTGGACACTCCCTCTTCCTGAACACTCCCCTCCTTTCTGTGATCTGGCCATCCCCTCCTGGCTCTCCTGCATCCTCAGCTATTCCAAGATTCCTTCAGCCTTCTCCCTTTCTCAATCCACACTATCTCTGAGAGCCTTGTTTCAACTCTCACTAACGACTGCAAATTTGGTCCAGATCCAAGTATCAGTCCACTGGCATCTCTACTGGATGTCCAATTCCTCCTGTGTTCTTCCTCTCAGGAAACTACAGCTCCATCCACCTACTCACTCGACCCAGAAGTCTCGATGCTTCTTGAATTTTCTCTCATTCCATCACTGCCAATGAGTCATCAAACTCAGGCTTCCTCAAAGCTGTCTCCTCCATCTCCACTGTCTTTACTTAGGGATCGCAATATCCACGCTCCCTCCAACCCACTTTCTGCACTGCTCTCAGTGAATGTTCCAAAATGCAAACTACTCCTTTTTCTCCTCTGTTTAACATCTCAATCTCTCAGATAATATTCTCCAAAGTATTTAGAAAGAAATATTTTTGAGCCCTTATTCTGTACCAGATATTGTATTTCATTCAATCATCAAACTACCCCAAGATAAGGGTATTATGATGAGATACATATTACATTGAAAGATATTGTTGTTGTTATTATTATTGGGTTGGCCAAAGAGCCCATTTAGTTTTTCCATTAAATAAAATGGTTCTTCCATTTTTCATTTTCACCAATAACTTTATTGATTTGAATATTTTCAGTATGTCAGCTATCTCCCACGTGGTATGATGTTGATTGTTCTAAATAAATGTCTCGATTTGATCACTATCAACTTCAACTGGTCTACCCAACTGTGGAGAATCGTCCAGCGAGAAATCTGGCGCACAAAACTTCGCAAACCACTTTTGACATGCTTGAGTCACAGCAGCTTCTCCATACACTGCACAAATCTTTTCTTGCATTTCAGCTGCGTTTTTACCTATCTTGAAATACAAAGCATAATATACCAAAAATGTTCTTATTTTCTTCAATATTAAAAAGGCTACACAAAAATTCACCCATTTTGGTAAGTTTCTTTTAAATGCACACTCATATGACAGCTGTCACAATACAACCTAACAAAATTGTTTCAAATGAAGTTAAAGACAACTAAGCACTACTACAGCCAACTTATGGTGGGAAAAAACAAATGAACTTTTTGGCCAATCCAATATACTGTACATTAAGGATTATTATGTTCAGGTTCAGAGAAATTAAGTACCTTGGCCAATGTCAGAGTTGAGAAGTAGCAGATCCCGGATGCATACTCATGTTCTTCTTCCCATATTTTTCACCGACCTTTACAACATGACTATTTCAGCATCCTCTCTCAAGACAACCCTACTTGTGCACTGCGCCCCAGCACACTGAACTGCCTGCCGTTCCCCAGACTGGAAATGTGTATGTAATCCCTGCTGCTGAGAAAGCAGTTCTCTCCATTTAGACATCAGTGTCCCCAGCCCAGCTGGTTCTTGCTGCTTGCATGAACTTTTGAGCTCATTTCTACTTGCCTTTATCTCATTGTACCATAATTTTTTATATGTCTGTCTCTTTCACAAATCTGCCCTTTCTTAAGGATGGGAATCTTTTCTTCTTCATTTTGGTATTCACAGCCTTAGCACAGTGCTGGCATGTGTATGCACTTAGTAATTGCTAAATGACAGGAACTCACATGCTCTTAAACATCCCTTCAAAGCAAAAAAAGTATTTTTCTTTTTTTTTTTAAGATTTTATTTATTTATTTTTAGAGAGGGAGGGAGAAAAAACCGGAGAGACACATGGATGTGCAAGAGATACCGTATCCAATTGGCTGCCTCTCCCACGCCTCGAACTGGGGACATGGCCCGCAACCCAGGCATGTGCCCTGACTGGGAATCGAACTGGAGACCTTTCAGTTCGCAGGGTAGGGTTCAATCCACTGAGCCACACCAGCCAGGGCAAAAAAGCATTTTTCAATTTTTCAAGAGAATTTAACCATATGAGAAATGTGTCACCATGTAAGTGACACAAGTAAATGATTAACTTTCATAAATTCTCCTATTACTGAACCTTGGGTGTTCTTTGCTCCACTACACAGACCCGCTGACTCCCCACACAGGCACGACTCAGCCTAACTCTCACGCAAACCTACCTGCCTGAGCACACCTGCTCAGGACCAACACCTACCCAGAAGCACTGGGTGACATCTTATTACACAATCAGACTGGATTCCAAGGCATCTGCTTTGAGTTCAAGTGCCCCACCCAGATGCAGCCAACTGAGAACAAACCCTTGTTACCTGGCGATCTCTTGGTGGTAATCATAGTTCTCATCTTCCGCCAGCCACTCCACAGACCCCGTGGTCGGATTGGCCCGCCCGCAGAAGACTTTCATGGTGCCAATCAGCTCCTCAGTTTCATCACTTGCCAGCTTACTTCTTGTGGACAGGTGAGATGGTCAAAAATCTAATCACATCATAATGGCCGAGAATATAAAGAAAAAAATGTACAAAGACAAGAAAACAAAAGGGAAAAGAAGAAATCAAGAAATTGACAAAACGGTCAAAGCCACTAAAAATATTTGTTAACCAGTATTTTCATTTTTCCACAAGTTACTTGGTTTTATATCCCACACAGAACATCAAAAACTATAATACATAAGTTCATAAAGCTATGTGGAAACTTCAGCAGTCCCCAGTGACTGCAACAGGGTCAAATGAGTTTCAATGGTATGTCTGGGAGTAGCCTCAAATACAGGCAGGCGAGAAATGAAATAAAGCAGAGGAAAGGGCTAGTAGGAAAGAACAAAGAGACTGGGATGGTGGTAAAGATATGTCACCAATACTTCCTACGGATACTAAACATTCAGTTTAAGGAAAAATACAAAGATAGAGCAATTCAAACAAATTAGGAAAACCTGCATCTAAACAATTAAGCCACAGCTGTACACAAACATGGATAATCCCAGGAATATAATGTTGAGGGGAAAAAAGCAAATCACACACACACACACACACACACGCAAGCAAATCACAGAACATATATGCTAAGGTAACATTCATATAAAATTTATAATTATGCAAATGGAACAACACATTCTTCAGGTATCACACAAAAATACGTAACAGGGAATAGGATAGTAACCTCTAAGAAGAAAGGGAAAAGGATGGGATCAAGGAGAGCCACCCAGGGGACTTCAAAAGTAATACTCTTTTTCTAAAACTGGGTGGTGGGAACACAGGTGTTCATGATACTGTCATTCTCCTTGCCTCTCTATTTTTTATAACAAATACTTCTTATCTGCCCAGTATTTAATTTTAAAAGCAATTTTCAAAAAACCTTCATCTGAAAAAAATTTTGCTTCAGACAGAGTGCCACCAGACAGATAAAATGTCTTGCACGGTCTTTCCCCCCAAAGAGATTTACTTCTGAGACACAGAGGAACACCACAGCTGGAAGCGTGAATGAGCTCTACCAGCGCCCTCCCTCTGGCCATTCAGAGACACCAAGTGTTCCACATGCCCCTTTCTGGTTAAACACTGATCCATCTCCAGGAAACCTGATCACTTTTTGTAGAGGAGGTCCCTTAAATATTACTGAGGCATTTTACTGGCCGGAGTTACTGAATTTCTTTTGAAATTATCTAGACTAAGTAAACATTGATTCTTATACAAGAGGACGGGAAGCACTCTCTTCTGAAAAAGACCCAGGCAGTCACTAGCCTGGTTCCAAGTAGTCAACCTGTCTTTCCGTGAAACTCTTACTTCTCCTATCCCAGCTTACCTACTCCGTAACCTAGCACTCTCAACCCTTCTGACAACCCCAGTAAGAAATATATTTTACACTGACTCACAATATACGCACTTGCACATACAACTTACAAGTTTCACAAAACTGTACGTATTTAGCCTTCCTGTGGGCAAGGCTCTCATATACCTTATTTTATTTTTTAATTGATCATGATTCCCTAAAATGAGTTCATAAATCACCAATGGTTTACAACCTAGTTTGAAAACCACTGCTCAAATTAGCTCTGCACATCTCATATGCTACTATTTCTTTTAAATACACAGAATATCTAGAACTGCTTGAATCTGTAACGTGCTTTAGAAAAGTGTGCCCACAAACGCCATAGCAGAAATGACCACATCTCACTGAATGTTCAGGGAAGTCTTAAAAGGAGGGTAGGATTTAGGTGGGCGTGGGAAGGGGGCACTTCATCACATTACAAGGTTTAGGCTGCCGTGCACAGCGGACAAATCAGTTTAGCTTAAATCAAACTGAACGAACAAGTAGTCGAACATTTTGATGGGGTCCATCTTGTGGAGGGTCTGGAAACCCTCAACCTGTGGAATGCCCTTGTGGTCTGTGATGTTGCTCAGGATCACCGGATCTTTTCAGAGCAGTAGATAAGTCGCTGGCTTCATATTAATCTAAATGAATGCTTGAAAAGGAGAACCCTGTCCTACAACCTCTCTGAGTGAGGCATTATACATCTTCTATGGATAAATCTCTTCACCTATTATTGACTTGCCCTCTCCCTAAAGGGGACAGCACTCCAGATTCAGGAGAGAGCCTGATCCCCTCTTCATTCTCCAAGAGCTGTCAACTCCTGTGGTCATTTGCAAGGAGGAAATGGAAACCACCATGCCAAGCTCTGTAGCAGAGGAGAGACTCCAGGTACGTCCTGTGAATCAGTTCACCGCGGAGGCGCTCCACCCAAGGGCCCAGCCAGCGGCAAGCACCAGGACTGCAGAGCCGGGGCGCGCCTGGAACCCCGCTCTACCGCCAGTCCAGGCTCTCCGAGCCACCCCATGTGGACTCTAGAAAGGCCCTCGAGGGTGCCGCAGAGTTGCGTCTCCCGGCATCCGAGAACGCCCACGCCAAGCCCTGCCGCCGGAGGCCTGGATTTGAGAACAGGATGCTAGCTGCATCCGGGACTCCAAAAGCGACCCCACCTACCCAACACGGCCAGCGCCTCACCGGCCGTGGGTACCGCTGTATTCACACCCGCCGGCAACGCCACATTGTCGCTGTCGGCGTGAAGGGGCTGGACCTTCCTACGCCAGCAGAGCGTGCGGGGGGCGGGGCCCGGAAGCGGAACTTAAAGGATCTCCCATCTCGCCCCACGCGTTCCCACAGTGCTCCGCGACAGGCGCTATGGAGGCCGGCAGGACAGCTGTACTCCGCGTGAAGCGGAAGCGCAGCGCGGAGCCAGCTGAGGCTCTGGTGCTCGCCTATAAACGCCTCCGGAGCGACGCAGTCGAGTCAGGGGCCCAAAAGACTACCCCGGAGGGCCTGGAGAAAGCAGCCGAGAATAATGTCTTCCAGTTGCTGGCTACCGTGCGCTCCCAGGTACTGGGCGGGGATGGAGACGAGTGAAGGGAATCTTGGGGGCAGCCAGGATGAAATTGTATCCCTGACCCCTGCACGAACCCCTGCTTACGCCGGACCCCCTCCCCTACTGCCCTCTAGGAGGACCCGGTCCAGCCGCTCTTGAGGGCGGCTCTGCGCCCGTCCCAGGGCAGCCAGCAGCGTATCCGCCGCGACCTCCGCTCCTCGCTTCGGGAGATCCGGCAGGAGGGCCGCTACAGGGTGGTCTCTAGCCGCCGACCCTCGAACATTCCCTCGGATGGCCTGGAGTCCGAGGACTTGCGGAGAAACCTAGAAGCCGACGACAGCGCAGGCTTCCAGCTGTTGGATCTGATCCACGAAGAAGGAGACCCAGAGACCGCTGCCGCTGTCTCCTGCAAAGTGAGTACACCCTCGAAGAGAGCTGGGCTTCTTCGGACAGGTAGTGCCAGGAATCTGGGTGCTAAGTCAGCATACGGTTAAGAAGATGCACATGGCTTCACATTTTGTTAATAGATGATCCCTCTGGCTTGATAGCCTTGTTTTTACGGATTAGGTTATCCATTCAACACGTATTTACTGAGCACCCACTACATGCCAGGTATTCTGTGGCTAGAGCAGTGAGGACCTAACATTCAGATAGAGAAGAAAAACAACTAAATTCAGTGTCATGTGGTGATGTAGGCTGTAAGAAGGCGGGGGAATGGGAAGCAGGAGAGTGGTTCCATTTCAGAGGTCTCACTGAAATGATGACACTTGAGTGAAGACTTGAAGGAGGTGAATGGCAGGGCATTATGGGTATCTTGGGGAGGGGCATTCCAGGCTGACGACCTGCAAGCGCCAAGACTCTGAAGCCAAGGTTGTCTGATGTTTTGGAGGTCAGTGTGCCTGGAGCCCAGTGAACTGAGGGAGAATAGTAATAAGGAATTTGGGGGAAGGATACCTATTAGACCCTGCAGGTACTTCTAAGGGACCATTGCCTTTTTACCCTGAGATAAAGAATTACTGGAGGATTTTGAGCAAGGTGAAGATAGAGCAGATGAGAAAACTCATCGAAGGCATGTTAAAGGAGTAGTCTTGGGTAACATATCAAGTCTGAGGCAGATTTAGGCCAAAAATGCACATTTCATCCAGTGTTCTTTTTACCACATTACATATATGTTTCTTTTGTGCCTTACTTCCAGAAAACAAAGTCTGTACAGAGTAAGATCATAGGAATAGAAAATTCTCAGACTAAGGCATTACCCCTCTTAAAAAGCATTTAAAACTTTTTCACTCCTTTTAATAGTTTTAAGTTTTAAAAGTAAAATTTTAATTCAAAATACATCAAGCAAAACCATGGTGCTAGCATACCTGGATAGCAATTTGAGCATGATGTCTATAGTCACGTTTGGGTTTTTTTTTTTTTTAAAGATTTTATTTATTTTTAGACAGAAGGGAAGGAGAAAGAGAGGGAGAGAAACATCAGTGCATTGCTGCTTCTGGTTGACCCCCTACTAGCAACCCAGGCAAGTGCCCTGACTAGGAATCGAACCAGCGATACTTTGGTTTGCAGGCCAACGCTTAATCCACTGAGCCACACCAGCCAAGGCTATGGCCACATCTTTTGCCAACACTAATTCCAGACTGATTCATGAGTTACCAATCAGATAATTTTTAAAAGTGAACCAATAATCAGCAGAATGAAATCAATTAAATAGCTCAGTTTTATAAGAAAAAACGAGTAGATAAACTGAAAGATGTGAACACAATTTTTCCCAACAATGCAAAACAAACTATAAACACATCAAAAATGGTTGCAGAATAATTATTTTAAAAACATGAATTTAAGGTGAAAGCAAACTTGAGGTTTCGTGCCTCCTAAGACCGGCAAGGCTGTTACTCAAACAGTACACGACTAGTGCCTAAAGTTGAGGCCGGTCTTTTGGAAGAGAGCATGGCTTTACATATCAGGAGTCCTAAAAATAGGTTGGGGCCTATTTTGAAAATATTTAAATTTATTTTTATTGTTTGGATTCTAAAACCATCCAGAATCCTAAACTAGTGTTAGCATTTCTGTGCCACATTATAGTCGGTTTTTCCATAAATTGATACTATCTAAGTTTGAAGCCAATAAAGTACTACTTAATAAGAAATCTGAAAAAGTGAAAAGGCTTGGTTCAATTTTATCTAGTAATCTCACCCCCAGGATTTACCCTGGAGAAATAATTCAGCAGAAACAGACAGCTGTGGTATTAACAAAAGCTGCCGTTGGTTTAAATTCATTTAATCCTCACAAAATCCCTATGAGGTAGATACCAGTACTTTTTTTTTTTAATATTTTATTTATTTTTAGAGAGAGGGGAAGGGAGGGAGAGAAGCATCAATGTGTGGCTGCCTCTCATGCACCCTGTACTGGGGACCTGGTCCACAGCCCAGGTATGTGCCCTGACTGGGAATCGAACCCACAACCCTTTGGTTCACAGGCTGGCACTCAATCCACTGAGCTACACCAGCTAGGACAGTACTGGTACTTTTAACTTCATTGTACCAGTGCAGGAAAATTGACTACACAACTGCCTGGACCTTTAAATTAATAACCATGAAGACTGGCAAAATGGGAACATATATATAAACATATACATATATAAACATATATGTTTAATGGTGGAAAATGCTATATGTACTATAATTGAAAATATGGGTAAAAACACACAGACTTGACTTAAAAATAATTTTTTATGAAAATGATGTTTATTATAGGAAATTCGAAAAAAATATAGCAAAGAACTTTGCATAATCTGCTGGACTGAGGGCTGGGGACTTGTGAGTCAGAGCCAGAGCTTCCTTTTAGAACAGCTTTGAAGTTAGTCAAGAGTCTGCACAAAAAATGACATCTCTAGTTCCTTTCAACTTTAGAGCAAAGAGTTAATTCCCGTTAGCCTGTGATTGAGAGCATTGGCCTCCCCTCATCTGCCTTGGCCATGGGATGCCCGCACTTCCCCATATGGTGTCTGGTTTGAGCTGCACAGCCCCCTGTGATGAACCTGTCGAGAGGAGTCATTTGCAGCACGTCCCTTTGGTTTCCAGATTGACCTATGCTGCCCTGGATAACAGCCTGTTGCCCCTGCAGTACATCTAAACCTGGGCCAGTTCCATTCTGGGGCAATCCACTCCTGGTTGTGATTAAAAGCAGGATGTCAGTGTGGGCAAGTGAAGTGGTGGGTGACGGCTTGTAGTAGTTACCAGAGCTCAGAAGCTTTTAGGTCCCTACAAATTGCAGGCCACACAAAATGCAGACCTATTTGGGAGTCAGCTATAGAGGTGCTTTTGTGGGCCTGCAGATCCTCAAGGGGAGAACATCATACCAAAGGAGCTCAGGAAGGCCTAGGGCAAGACTCAACAGCTCTGCTGGCCCTCCCCTCTCCTTAGGCCAGTCTTCACATTTGCTCTTGCATCAGCCAAGCACAGAAGAGCAGGAGTCTGTCTTGTAAGTGCCTATGTCAGATGAAGAACTACACATTACTTTATTAGAGATACTTGGTTTTTTAATCTTACAGCTAATTAAGAAGGAACTAGTAGTCCATGGGAATAAGAATATCGAATCTAACATAGAGAACTGTAGGGAGGCTTCCTTCTCCCAACTCGTAGTTTCCTTCTCTTTCAACATCCATGTTATCTGCTGTTTCCTTTACAGGCATCTGACCCAGATGTGATCCTCTGCAATTCTGTAGAGTTGATCCGGGAACGACTGACTGTGTCTGAGGATGGACCAGGCGTCAGGCACCAGGAGGAACAGAAGGATGACTATGTGTATGACATTTACTACCTGGAGACGGCCACTCCAGGGTGGATTGAGAATATCCTCTCCGTGCAGCCCTACAGCCAGGAGTGGGAGCTGGTAAGGGGGCCCGTGAGGATGAGGGGCATGAGGCAGCCAGAGCAATTCTGTAGTCAGTGTACTTTCCCTCCCTGGGTTATCTAATCCTGATCAGCAGTGTTCTTGGTTCCCTTTGTTGTTGCTTAAAAGGAAAAATTTATTCTCAGTGCCTTCTAGGAACCTGGCTTTAATGCAGAGAATTTTGGGAGAGTCTATATATTTATAGTTTTTGCTCTTAATGAATCTTTTATAAGGTTCATGATATCATATTTATTGTTTATACTTTCCCACACACTGGGGGGGAAAGGTATAGCTTATAATAAAGACAAAATGAAACTAGAAATTTTAATATGAATTTCTTTAAAATTGTGTCTTATAATGGGGAAAGTCTTGGCCCTGGCTGGTGTGGCTCAGTAGATTGAGTGCTAGCCTGCAAATGAAAAGGTCACCGGTTCAATTCCCAGTCAGGGCGCATGCCTGGGTTGTGGGCCAGGGCCCCAGTTGGGACCATGCAAAAGGCAACTGATCGATGCATCTCTAGCACATTGATGTTTCTCTCCCTCTCCCCTCCCTTCCCCTCTCTAAAAATAAGTAAAATCTTTTTAAAAGCGGGGGGTGGGAATCCTGGGTTAGGAAAGCTAACTTCCTGACAGCTGTCATTCTTAAATTCTAAAATGATTAATGAGAAGGTGGTACCTGTCATACTCGTATGAGAAAAGCACTTTGTTCCACACCTGCACCACAACCATAACCTGAGTCCTCACACAGCCCCCTCCTTTTGCCTTCCTGCACCCCTCATACTTGGGTTTTGGTTCTGATCTTTGACATCACCCATAATCCATATAATCCCTCTCCCACCTGGCTGCCCTGCGGCAGTTTGAACCTCCCTGCCACCGCCTGCTCAGAGCTGTCTCTCCGCACCCTGGGCCTTCCTTTTTGATGAAGTTGAGTCTGTCCCACCAGGGATGTGGTGCCTGGAGCTGGACTTGGGAGTGGAGTAGGGCCAGTATCTCCCCCTTGTAGTCTAAGCATAGCCTATTGTGCGGCAGAGACAGACTGATCCAAGGCTGCCTCTTTTTCACACAGCGCCCTTAAATGCCATCTCTCCAAGGTGGTTTGCTAAGATCATAACCTTAGATGTTCTGACGTACACTCATGTTTGTGTTGAGATGTGCAGGTGAATGACGACCAAGAACCGGAGGACATTTATGAAGATGAAGATGATGAGAACAGTGAGAATAATTGGCGCAATGAGTACCCAGAGGAGGAGAGCAGTGACGGAGATGAAGGTTCCAGAGGTAGGTGGATGGCAGCCCTGGATGGGGAGGGACTGCTGGGATCCAAGACTGAGGTATGAGCACAGGTGACAGTTCCATCCGAACTGGCTTTTCACCATTAAGCTCTAGTAGCTCAACCAGAAGCTGCTGGAGCTATAGGAAACCCACGGACCAGGGGTGAGGTTGCCAGAGGTGTGATGTCAGGGGTGGGTTCAAATCCTTACTTCTGTCATTGCCTGGCTGTGGGTCTTTGGCAAGTTACTTCACTTCACTGAGCCTCATTTTCTGTCCAGAAAATGAGAATACTGCACCAACTTCAGTGGTTGACATTAAGTGAAACATCTAACTTAGTGTCCCTTTCCCTTCTTCAGTCTAAGAAAGTATTGGGCAGGACCTAAGTGCCAACAAAAAGAATTTTTTTGTGTCTGTTAATGGAGGAAAAATAACCAAACTATGTAATAATCTATTGGGAGAGTGCCTGTAATATGTTAAAAGGGACAAGTTTCAAAATTATATTTATCATATTACTATAACTATTATAACCAAAAAAAAAAATCCTTACTTAGCGGAGAAATAACAAAATACAGCAATGTGATTTTATTTGTTCTAAATTCTCTTTATGGAACAAGTATTTTTAAATGGTGAACCAAAAAAAAAGACCTTTTGAGAAGAGAAGGGGCTCTCAGAGTCACCTAAAAAAAATCACGCAGCTGGAGCCCATTCCTGTCATCTCATTCTAGGCTCTGATGAGTACAACAGCTTCAGTGAAGAGGAAGGAGGCAACAGCAGGCCACACATGTGGAATAAATACCCTTTGGATGTGCAGAAGGAGTTCGGCTATGACAGCCCCCATGACCTGGATTCAGACTGAGGGTCCTGTGACACCCAGGAGGTTCTCCACAGGCCCCCAAGGGTTCTGACTGCAGCGGCAGCTGCTCTGGTAATGCGTTTCCTGGTGAAACGCATGGAAGGAAAAGCATGTCCAGCAGCATCATATCCTACCAGTGAAAACGTGTCCTGAAGGAGAGTGTCTTTTCCACTCATAGTAAGGCCCCTTTGCCTCAATCATAACTGACCCTACAGTCGGGGGACAAAGAAAAGCCACAAAAATGAAGCTTCCTGGCCTAGGCATTTTCCCCTCTTCTCCTACACTGAAGCCAGTGAGTAGAGGGGAAGCTCCTGTTTTGTCAGAACCAAGGTTCAGCTTTCCCATACACCGGGCCACCCGCCACCGGAAAAACCTGTCTGTTTTGAGAGAGGGAATCTAGAAGGACTGTAGGGATCCCGTGTCGCAGCACAGACTGGATAGTAACGGGCATTAGGAAAGGGAGTAGGATCTGCCTGAGGTGCGAGGGGTTTTAGTTACAGTTGTCTCCATCTCCCTGCTTCCTGTGCTGTGACTGTGAAGTCTCTCTTCAGCGGTGGTGCCGGGGACAGAGTGTGTGTGAATGTGATACTCTGCATCTAGTAAAAACACTAAATATGTGTGAGCGTGGAACTCCTTGAAAACTCTTTAAACCCGAATCTGTTAGGCGTTTTCCCGTTGTGCTCCCTCTCCCCCTCAAGCCCCCCACCAAAAATGCGGGATTAGTGAGATGGAAGTTTCAGAATTGGCCTTCGACAATACGAACTTAAGGCAAATTAAGAAAAGGAAAGCACATCCTGAACTTAGCTTTCCATTGAGAAATGTTTACTTACAGCAGTCACCAGAAACTACCAACAGGGCCAATTTTTTTTTTTTTCTAACCAGGACTTGTATCTCTTGTAAGCAAATTCTCTATCCCTACCCCTTCCAAACCACAGCTGCCCTAACTCTCACTGAGTTGGCGTTTAACCTGCTAATGTAACACTGTCCGGTGGAACTTTCTGCAGAGGTGACTGTGATCTGTGTGTGCACTGCACAGTAGCAGCCACTAGCCACATGTGGCTGAGCACTTTCAATGCAATGCGTGCAGCTGAGGAACTGAAATTTTTTATTTTATTTAGCTAGCTGCATGTGGCTGGTAGCTAACTGTACTGGATAGCACAAGTCTAGGGCAATTAACACACAAAACCTTCTATTCAAGATGTGCGCTCTTGCCCCATGACACAGACTCACTATCACATGGGAAGGTGAATCACGCAGGGATGTCTTCCCACGTCTTTTGACATTTCATAAGCATCTCTGCTTTCCCATCCTGCCTTCACTCATTCTTTCTGCAAGTCTTTACCTACAGGAGTTCCTATCTACACAGAGTTGTTAAGCCTGGCAAATTGATTATATTTCACATGTATGTGTTCACAGGCTGTACTACTGCAGCTGTAAAACCAACAGACACTTGGTTTCCAACCCTAACTATCCACAAAGGTACAATTCGGTGTTGCAAGTAACAGGCAGCAACTTACATATCCAACACTAGTAGTCATCTTAGTCTCCTGTAGGCGCAGAAACGAAGGATTAAAAACCACTCTGTACCATTGGAATGTGTGCACTGCTATTTATGTACGGTACTCATTGAGGTTTGCCAACATTAAACAGCTGGCAACTTCACAAATTGTACCCACTGCAAAAGGGATTAGCACACCACGAGGACTGAGGTTGATGAACAAAAACCTCACAGAAATCAATTCCACCATGAAGCCTGAGTGGAGAAGTCTCTGGCTTCCCTCCCACAGGATGGTTCCTAGGAAAAGTCTGTATCCAGCAGAGATGAAAAGAATGCAGTCACCATCCAGTAAGGAGAGGAGGGCAGCAGCGTGGCTCACTGAGCAAGTATTAGGGCACCTGGGGTGTGAGGCCCTTGTTTCCCTTGGGTGCCACTAGGGAGCAGCAAGTTCCTGGAATTAGCTGGTTGTATACTTGAGTGGAGAAGGCTAAAGCCTGGCTCAGGGATCCTCAAGACAAGTGCACTGTGCTTAAAGGACTAGCTCTAGAGGATCCTTGGGACAGATGCCAGCTTGACTCAGTCAGGAGTCATGTTTATATAGTCGACGCGAGTCACCCTCTGCACGGGGCTCCCTGTCAGACAGGAATCTGCTGTGCAAATCCCCAACCCACGATAGGAATGTCCCCCCATGTTCTCGCAGATGCTTGCCCTAAAGCAAAAGCCACTGTGAGCTCACTCCCCTAAGCTGTCTTTACTGAGCAAGTATGCCCCACCCCTTATCCGAGATGGGCCAGTTTGGTGGAGAAAGCTGGTCAGAAAGGAAGATTGCCTTGTAGTTCTCATCTTTACCACTGGTCAGTTCCAAACCCTAAGGACAAGAAGCCCACAGGGCATGCCAGCTAGCAGGTTCTTCCAGTCCCACGGTGACAGTGAGGACATCCCAGGGAAGCTGGATGATCCAGTGTGGCCATGCTGCTACAAGGAGCGTCCATTGGGGCAAATCTACTGCTCTGGCCTCACCTGGATGCCAGAGAGCAGCCTGAGCACCAGAATCGGTTCTTTCCAGTCATGCAGTCTGCTGAGAAAAGCTAGACTGAGGTTGAAGCAGCTTTTTCCCCAGTCTTCACTGATCACGGGGCGGGGAAAGTACAGAAGTCTCCGCAAGTACCACGGTCTTCCTGAGACAAGCCCCACCAGACCTCGGGCCAGGAGGCAGGCGGGAGAGGAGTGCTCTATCCTGATGATGCACACCGAGGCGGCTCAGTGTAAACAAAGCCTGGTGCTGGGCATGGCAGAGGAGGATGCAGCCTGGTGTAAGGTTTTCCGGGAAAAAAGACCACCTCTAGCACCAAGGTGGGCTCGCGTGGGTCTGCACAGCAGCCCCTCACTCCAGCCTTTACAGAGGGGAACAAGTTATTTGGTGGCTTGGGTCCATGAGACATTAACAGCTGAAAGAATCCAGGTGATCCACCTGAACTCTGGAAGTTTCTGTCCTCTTAAAAGTTCGTACCAGAAACCCAGAGATTTACTTTATCAACTACAACAAAGACAAGGTCTCAAGTAAAATAAAGGGTTATCCTTCAAAAGCAGTACTGCCAGATTCTTGACGCATGAATTGGTTCACCTGTCCTTGCTGAACTTCAGCCAGGTGCTTGTAACATGTCATCCATCTATATACTAAAATGTACAGGTACATGAGTAAAAAAACCTTTAAAGGTAACCTTGGCAGGCAAGACAACAGAAGATTGTCCTAAAACCAAGCAAAATCTGCAGTCAGTCTGACCCACCACCACGTAGAGACACCTCTTAGAGACAGAGGGCCTCGGCTTTGGTACTTGGGAATATAATCTCCCCAAGGAAGGATTTTGAACCAGAGGAAGAAATGGTAGCCTTTGAGGCCTTTAGAGTCAGGTGCCTGGACCTGGCCAGGGGAAAACTTCCCATAAAAGCAGCCCATTTGTAGAGACTCCTGATTCAAACCTCAGATACCAAGTTTAGAAACCACCAGCTACACCTATTAACGTAGCTAGCACTCTTCCTCCCCCAACGCAACTCAGCAAGTGTCCATAAGTGATGCACCACCCACCTGGAACAAAACCCAACCCATTCCCAAGGCCCACCACCCCCGCCCCCGCGTCCCCACCTTCAGGCTGGCCCCAGGCTCCGTATCTCTTCCCACAGCTTACCAGTAAGAGCGACCACCTGAGGAGGCCATCAGCCCTAACTAAGCCCCCTTACGTAATGTGGGCCAACAGGCCCCTTTAGTTCAAGAGGGATGGGCCGCAGTCATGTCATCTGGACTTTGGTGGCTGTGGCCACAGGTAGCCAACCTTCCAGGCCTCAGGAGACTTCACCTGAGCCTCTAGTCAGTTTTCCTCTCAACTTTTCCCTCTTCAGCTACATCTAGCTCAGTCAGGACGCAAAAGCAAATGTGCTGGGTGACTCTGGTGACAGCAGCTAAAAGAAAAAAGAAGAGAATTTAGCAAACTGACATTCAGCTGCAACTCCAATCTAAACACCACAAGGCTGATTAAAGCACATCGGTGGCTCCCTCCCCGCCTCCCTTGCATACCCTGTGCCAGGCTTTGCCCCTCGCCCCCAACAAGCCTCAACATCCCCAGGCCCACACACGGCTCGTCTTTCCACATAGGTTGCACTTTCAGGGGGTAGTGTTTTAACCCCAAAATAGGACTCTAAAGATAGAACTAGTGATCATATCACAATCCAAAGGAAAAGAGTCACGTGGGGCAGCCAGTTCTTATGGCCTCCAGCACCTCACTAGCATGGAGGAGGCTGTCAGCCACTCGCCCACCTCCACCTCTCCGAGTGTGTGTGCGTGCACCCACACACACACACACAGGCACGCCTGGCCAGTGAGTGAGGGGCAAAGAGAAGCTCACCTACGATATTCCGAACAAAGAGTGGCCTCCGGGACTCTGGCAGGTAAACACCCAGGAAGTAGATGGGGACTCCAGAGAGGGCAATCCCAATGCCAATGAGGGAATTGATGGTGTCACCAAAAAGGGGCACGATCACCAGAAACAAGGAGCATATGCAGAACACGATGGGAAAAAACAGGCTCAGCTGAAATGGAGGGAGGTGAGACATTAGGTAAAATGGGGCAAGAGGGTTTGCGGAAGAAGGCTCCGTGGGGAGAGGGTCCAGCCCTCTTAGTCTGCCCACAGCCACTGACCTTGAGAGGCCGGGGCCGGTTGGGCTCCTTCCAGCGAAGGTAGAGCTGTCCAGCCACAGACAGGCCCACAAAGAACCAGTAGCTGAAGCTGAAGTAGTTGATGAGCAGGAAGACATCCTCCACGGTGAGGTAGATGAGTGTCATGGTGCACTGGAGGGGGAGGGAGGGAGCAGCAGAGGGCAACGTCACCCCACTCCACCATCCAGCAGTCAGCACCCGATCTGCTAACTGCTAATTTAGCTTCACTGGACTACCTCCGATTCTCTTCAGTGACCCCTTGGCATCAGAAAGGTCCATTCTCCACCTTAACCTTAAAGGTGGTACCTCTCCCTCTTCTGTTGGAGGATCCTTCCTCTACTCAATGCCTGTCTTCTTTTCGCAAACACTTCAGTAACAAGCCAAACTCCTTTCCCCTTCTGATGGCAGACAGTGAGGCCCTCCTCACTTCAACGACCAACCTCAGCATGAATCACAAGGTGCCCTCCAGATCTTTACACACGGGTCCTAACTACCTGGCGTACAAATGGGCAAATGCCTCCAGAACCAGCTCTCTTGCTCTGGCACCTTAGAAATGCAGATTGGATGCCCTGGCTGGTGTGGCTCAGTGGATTGAGTGCAAGCCTAAGAACCAAAAGGTCGCCAGTTCAATTCCCAGTCAGGGCACACACCTGGGTTGCAGGCCAGGTCGCCCAGTAGGGGGCGCTCAAGAAGCAACCACACATTGATGTTTCTCTCCCTTTCTCCCTCCCTTCCCCTATCTAAAAATAAATAAAATTTTTTGAAAAAGAAAGAAATCTTACAAGTTCATTTTTATATTCTTTTATAGCATTTGCATTTTCTAATGTGATGTTTCACTTTTATATATTTTTTTTATTTTAATTTTTGTTATTCAATTACAGTTGTGTGCCTTTTCTCCCCATCCCTCCACCCCACCCCAGCCAACCCCCCCTCCCTCCCCCACCTCCACCCTCCCCCTTGATTTTGTCCATGTGTCCTTTATAGTAGTTCCTGTTCACTTTTATATTTTAAAATAACTTTAAGAAAAAAGAAACACTGAGAGGCACAGGAAGTATCTCAAGGAAGCTAGTATCCCTCCCACCCACCAGTCTTCTCACAAAGTCAGCAGGAGTAGTATAGAGACACACCCAGTCCCCACACTCCTCCCAGAGCTTACATTGAACAATAAAGCAGGAATGGGTGTAAAACGCTCAATGTGGATCATGGACAGAAGGTCTGGGAGGTGGCCCTCACGGGAGCCCACGAAGAACAACCTGGAGGGAAAGAAATGTGTCAGCAGGATCCTCTTACTCAGCCATGTGGCCACACTCCTCACTCAGACAAACTAGGCTCAGAGCCCAGAAAAAAGCAGGGAGCAGTCTCTCAGGAGCATCCCATGTTCTCTATGCATGCCCAGTCCAACCTACCCCCTTTACCCACAAATGTCTCCACCCTCTTCAGCCAGAGGCACCTGACCATTATCCTTAATGCCCTACCCACTGTTACTGATACCCCCAGACAGCACCGCCACCCACAGACACCCCCACTTCTCTCAGTCACAGATACCCTACTATCATCCAATGGATGCCTCACCCTGCAATCACCCGCTGGCACCCCAATCCATCCCACCAGAGGTACTTTCACCTTGCCATCCCATAAATTTCATACTTAACACAACGGCTTTTTTTTTAAAGATTTTATTTATTTAGTTATTTTTAGAGAGAGAGGAAGGGAGGGAGAAAGAGAGGGAGAGAAATATCAGTATGTGGTTGCCTCTCACACGCCCCCTACAGAAGGCCTGGCTCGCAACCCAGGAAGGTGCCCTGACTGGAAATCAAACTGGCGACCCTTTGGTTTGCAGCCCGGCACTCAATCCACTGAGCCACACCAGCCAGGAGCACAATGGCTTTTTAAAGAAAAGCAGCCAGGCTTCTGTTGTGTTCTCATGTATCTTCTCAGAGCTCTTGACATGTGATAGGCCAGGGCAAGCCTGGAGCTCAAAGAGACAACCCAGACTTCCTCTCTGCACCTGAAGAGCCCTACTGACTGGGAAACAGAGCGGCAGAGAAATGAGCACCACCCAGGGCAGTCAGTGTCATCACGGAGCACCCAGCACTCACCAGGCTTGGGGGTGGCCTGGGGGAACAAAACACTTTGCAAGAGATGACCACATCTGGCCTGGGAAGAAGACGTGGGGTTTGCCAGAAGGTGAGTGGGTGGGCAAAGGCAAAAGAGGCCTGGAGGCGTAACAGTGTGGCCTCCTTGAAGGTTGGTGCTAGAATGCTTGTAATCCCAGGATAAGGTGTGTGCAGAGCATGCTGGGAAGAGCTTGCATACAAGGCCATGCTGTGGAATCTGAACAAGCATGACGGCCAGCTGTGGCTCTGAGGTAAGGGCCTAGCAGGGTTTGATGCAGAGACTCTGGTAGCACCATGGAGGCCAACTAGACCAGGGAGAGACTAGGGTATGGAGAAAAGGCCAAGCAAGGAGGTCATCTCTGATAACTGTCCCATAAGAGAGGAGGCCTGAACGAGGGTCAATGTGCGCCTGCTTGCACAAGCACATGCACACACTGGGAGAAGAGGGTGAACACCAAAAACAAAATCAAGAAGCAAGGAGGACTGGCGGTCCACAAAATCACAGCTGGACGCAAAGCACGTGTGGGGTGCACGTTAAGTTTGAGATACTCGTGTGTCACCCGGGGGGAGCCACAGGAGCTGATGATATCACCTAGAAAGGTGTCACAGGGGAAGACGCTGGAGCTGGCTGATGAACTTAATCATCTGTACTAGGTAGAGAAGAAATGGGATAGAGGGGATGCTGGATGGGAATAATGTGTAGGTGAGGCAAAGGTGTCTAGTACGAAGCCAAAGAGAGCTGCAAGGATAATAAAGAAAAACTGAGGAAGGTAACACTGGCAGAAACAATGGTGCATTTACCCGTCAGCACTGAAGTCCCCTTTATGTGTATGGCCAGATTCTTACTCTCTTGAGTCCTCACCAAGTCCATCCAGTCCCTGCCACAAGATAGCTGAGTACGGCTAGAAGACACATACCACCTAAATATTTGGGGACAGCTGGCAAGGCCAGTTGGGACATCTTTAGCACAGACAAGGATGAGGCTATGGGAAGCACCGTCTTTGGGTGGGAAGCACCGTCTTTGGGTGGGGCAGCTTGTGAAGAGCTGCATCAGGTGCAACCTTGGCCACAGCAGGCTGGTGTGAAAGGAGATGACGCTGTATTTTTTTACAAGGACTTGACTTTGCTCTTACTCTGGTTGTCCCAGGGAGGCCCCAAATACATGGACTGGGGTGTCAAAACTAGTAAGAAGAATGAATAGGACAAAACTTCCTCTTATCCTCCTATGTGTTCATGAGGCAAGTTTTAATTGAATGCCTATTACACTCCTGGCCTTTGGGATAGCAACATTTATAAAGTGAGTGGGAGAGAAATCAGGAAAGAAGCCTTCTCAGCTACCAGAGTGTCACAGAAGCCACAGGACTCATTTCAAAAGTACTGTAAAAGGCTGTTGGTACCACTTGCTTTGTGGGTCCAGTAGAATAAGAACTATAAAAGCAGGCCCTGGCTGGTGTGGCTCAGTGGACTGAGTAGAACAAGAACTACAAAAGCAGGCCCTGGCTAGTGTGGCTCAGTGGACTGAGTGCCTGCCTGCAAACCAAAGGTCCGCAGGTTTGATTCCCAGTCAGGGCACAGGCCTGGGTTGCGGGCGAGGTCCCCAGTCGGGAGCGCTTGAGAGGCAACCACACGCTGATGCTTCTCTCCCTCTACTTTCTCACTCCCTTCCCCTCTCTCTAAAAATAAATAAGTAAAAGCTTATTAAAAACAAAACAAGAAGGAGTGCTCTAGGGACTCACCTAAAGCCTCCAAGAACAAGGGAGTCTGTTATCAGTGAAGCAGAGACACCGTACCTTGATGAAGCAAAGATAGACGCGTTGAGGCCCCCAAAGCAGGACAGGGCAACAGCGATGGGAATGGTCCAGCTGAATACGCCAAAGGTCTGGTCAGCAAATGTCTGGGGGCAGAACACAGAAGGTGCACTCAGCAAAGGCCTCCTGCATCAAGGCTGCTGGGTGGAACACAGTCTCTGCAGAGCAGCCCACCCCCTTTCCTAGACTCATCCCTCCACCCGGCAGAGCTGGAATGGCTGCAGGAAGACTGAGCCATTCAGCATAAGATGATGAGCAGTGGGGATCCTGAGAGACTCACCACAGCCACGGCATCGCTGCCAAGGACATCTGAAATGTTCAGCACTGTGTAATAGGCCACGTTGGTCAGAATGTAGATGAGCGTCACAATGGGCAGAGAAATCCCAATGGCCAGGGGCAAATTTCTGTCGGGACAAGTGAGACAGGACTACCTAGAACCAACCTCTCCTTGAGGTCAAAGTTCACCCCAAAATTTTTCTGGCATTTAACAGTTCCCTGGCCTCCGGGTCTTTGAGGCACTTCCTCCCCATGTGGCCTAGAGTGAGTATGTATCCCATGCCCCTGGGCTCTTGTAAGAGAGACAGAGAGAGAGGGGGAGAGATCCTGTGAAGACAGCTCATGATCAGTATTTGGTGCTCGCCACACCGGGACCCCCGCTGAAGAAGGGGCAGTGGCCCCTTCTGGCCCCCCAGACCTCAGTGTCAGTACCAGAACGCAAGATCCTGACACCTTAGGCCCGGCTGGGTCTGCCACTGCCCACTGAAGGCCCTCTCCTCCAGATACGACCTGGTCTCCTCCAGCATGAACGTGAGGGCGAGCAGCCAGGGACTGTCCTGCCTTCCCTCATTCCCAGTCTAACCCTTAATCCTCAGTCCGGCAGAGCTGGAGAAGGAGTAGGGAGGGATGAGAGACAAGGGGAGGGAAGAGCTTGCCCTCTACCAGCAGGAGTTCCAGCCATGTTGGGGAGTGAGAGCTGGGGAGTGAGAGGGTGAGCCCGCCTTTACCTTTCTGGGTTTTTGATTTCTTCTGTTACAAAATTAAGGGTATCCCAACCTGAGTAAGAGAAGAGGGCAGAGTAGAGGGCGAGAGAGAGTTTTCCCATGTCCCAGGAGGAACCCTCAAAGGCGTCCTGAAAGTGCTCAGAGTGTCCTGTAGGAGCAAAGGTCGGTGGGGTTCAGGGGGAAGAAAGAGAAAGGAGAAGGGGGGAGAAAAGATGGAAGGGGGGATAAGAAAGAGGAGCGGAAGACGGAAAAGAGGAGGCAGTAGGAGGGTCAAGAAAGGAAGGGAAAAACAAGAGGGAAGGGGGGAGAAAAAATAAGTAATTTAACACCAAAAGAACAACACCCACCAGCTCCCTGTACTTTCCCACCCCCCACCCCCACTCCCTTGGGAAAGTTCCTACTACTTCAGTAAAACTGCACAATTTCAGATAAAGAAGAGCACTCCTAGCTGCCTGGGATGGGACACCTGTTCCAAAGCCCTAGTGAATTTCCATTTCCTGCAAGTGACCTCACAGTAGGCCACGGCCCTTCCTATTTTTAGACAGCACTCTGTTTATTATAAAGGAGTCATTTTTCACTAACGATTAGACCTTTCTGTGGAACTACCTCTCTTGCCCCAGAGCACTGCACGACTTGGTCAAAGGGGTTTCTCAGTCTCATGGAGAGAACTCTGTTGCTCTACTTGCAGTGGCCGTGGTTGCTTAGGGCAGGAAATCACAGGCTATGTAAGAACCTGGGTCTCATTTCTCACTGGGCCTGGGGTAGATCTGGGTCACCAAGACCCAGACTTCTAAGGAAGCCTGCTGTCTCCCCCTGCAGAATGCGCAGACCCATCCCTCGACATGGCAGAAAGGGCTGGGTGTGCAGCAAGAGAAGGAACAGCAGTGCCCGCATCCCAGGGCGGCAGTCAGTACCCAAAGCAGCGGGTCCCTAAGGCACACGGCTTGGGGGAAGATTACCTGACTACACAATTTGACCCCAAGGTGTTTCTGCGACTCCAGGGATATCCAGTTGGCTGGCTGTACTAACGCCGCACATGTGCACACAGACAGGCTAGACCAGCGGCTTAAGGATGACATGGGGAACTTCTTAAAAGCACACCTTTTTCAACTCCAAACCATCCAGAGTTTGATCCAATAGGTTTGAGAGGGAGTCTCAGTATCCCAGGTGGTTATAAACACAGCCAAGTTTAGAGACAGGCCAAGTTTACAGAACTGGCCGATAAACGATGGGCCTGGGCCTGGTGACTTCCCTAAGGCCTCTGGCGGTCTCAGGAGGCCTGTCACCCTCACTGCCAGTTTACTCTGATCCACCAATAAAAATGCTTTCTAAAGCCAACCTGCAGAAAAGTCAGTGCCAACTTCACAATATTTAAGTTTTTTAGTTTTTGACTTGGGCAGGAAATACTGAATAAGAGCAAGCCCAGATGAAATACCCAATGATTGCCACATCCCGTCTCCCTATACACACACCCGCTTCCACCCCTCTCTAGGAGGGCCCCGTCTTCCTACTCACTTGCCTGGCAACCACAGACCGAAACTAGGAGCCAGTGCAGGGTTCACGCTATCCCCACTGTTTACTTTTCTGACCTAAGTTTCTAGGCCCTCAGCTGGCTTCTTGCAGTGCTCCTAGCCTCTTTACAAGGAAAGCAGCCCTGAGGGAGGGGCTGACTCGTGCCCATTCGGCCATGCCAGCCCGGCCCCCGAGGCCCAGGAACTGATCTCTTGCTCTCACTGACACAGTCTGGCTTGTACAAAGAGCTGAGCAGTAAAGCTAACAGAGCCCCCCTGTCCTCCCCCCGACCCATCCACCCTCCTGCCCAACCTCAGGCCCCTCTCACCCTGGCACAGTTTAACCAGGCCCATGATGATGATGGCAATGAGCGCTAGGACCTTAGCGTACGTGAACGTATCCTGTACACGCGTGCCCCACTTGACATAGGCACAGTTCACAAATGTCAGCAGACCTAGAAGAAAAGCCACATGGTCACTGGCAGGCTTGAGTGAGGGCACAGAGGTCCAACCTTTCTTTACAGAGTGTATCCCTTCTGCCCCATCTGCATGCGTCAACACGTTTATAAATTCCTTTTTTTTTAATTTCCAGAGTACATTTGTTAAAGCTGGGGACAGTGACACAAGGAAGGGCTTATGATAGAAGAAGCAACAACAGAGAGCCTAGGAGGGGCGGCTTTGGCTCTCTAGAAACCTAGGAAAGGGAGCCACACAGGGCTGTGGGGACTCGCTGAGAAGTGGAAGTCACAATGACAGAGTGAACCACGGTAAGGCTGCTTCAGCTCCCTGAGAAGTCAGAAAAAAGGGGGCCTTGGAGACAGGTTCGGGGGGCTAGCCAGGACAAGCTGCTGCTGCCCACTGCTCCCCCGGCTGTAAGTCTCCTGGGGACCCTTAGCGTTTAGGAGATGCACGCCTGAGAGGAAAGAAAGGCGTGGGCGTGCTCCCCGGGCGGGAAGAGTGTGCCCATATCCATAAATTCTGACAACCAGAACCATTTTTGGAAATTTCCCCCAGGCCCAGAAATGGTGGACTTCACCCTACTCCTCTCCCCTCAGACTCCCAAGGTTCCAAACCACCCCAGACACAAGACTTATCCATGGCCACCTTAAAGAGTAGAGACAAGGCAGGCCCACTAATAAATGAGGTAAATTTGCCCTGGCTGGTGTGGCTCAGTGAACTGAGTGCCAGCCTGCGAACCAAAGGGTCACCCGTTGAATTCCCAGTCAGGGCACATGCCTGGGTTGCAGGCCAGGTCCCCTGTTGGGGGCATGCGAGAGGCAGCCACACACTGATGTTTCTCTCCCTCCCTTCCCCTCTCTCTAAAAATAGATAAATAAAATCTTATAAGAAATATTTTTTAAAAGTAAATGAGATGAATTTGAATGTAGGTGGCAGGTCACCTACGAATTAGAGACACAATGTTTTTTGTGTAAGAATAAAAAATACAAACTAACATGCCTAACAATTTCACATGCATCCTCTGTTAATTCTCACAACCCCGAAATATAGACATTCCTATTCCCATTTTATAGATGAGAAAACTGAGGCTGAGAGAGGCTAACTACCATTCCTAAGCTCACATGGACCCCACTGACCTCCCCCACTCCCATCTCTATGCCACCGCCCCCCCCCCCAGTTGCGGGTGAGGCCCACGGAGAAGTGAGCTCACCTGGGGTTCCCCAGGCTCCTGTCAGCACTGCCGGCTTTCTGTTCCAGTCCCCATACACCTCACAGCATCTGGGCCCTGCGCTGGGGCCCCATACCTTACCCTGCTAAACAGGGCCTGCTCCCATCCGCAGGGACGACACAACAGCAACATACAAGGGGTTCCACGGTGACACCTCTAATTACTCCCCTGGCCTCCAAAACCAGAACTTTTATATGAACCTCAAATGTCACTGCAAAATATTTTGGGCTCATCCTCCAGGCCACCTTTACCTACTCCTACCTACTTTGTACTCTCTCCTTCAACCAGACTCTCTCTTCACTGGTGCCAGATACACGCGAAAAAGAAATGTCACTCTCTCCTCCCCCTGCCATAGCCGACAGCAACTCCCAATCTCCAGGTCCAGTTCTGTCCCCACATCCTCTGTAAGACCTTCCCTAAACATAGCAGCCAGTCGCTCACTGAGCTGCCTTTCCCCCTAACCCGACAGCATTCCCACTTCACAGCACAGCTTAGTGTCGCCTGCTATGGTCCACGTGAACATCTGTCTCAAGAAGGTCTCTCCCTCAGGCATTTGGGTGGTGCTTTTCCAAGGAAATCATACATTCTTAGAAGGAAACAAAAACATTTTGTTTTCATAAGCCTACTGCCAAGCAAAGAGGGGAAATGATGAGCTCTGCTTGGAATCAAGATGGTGATGACTTTCACTTAACCACAAATTCCCTGGAACAAGGCAATGGTCAGAAACTTGGCCATTCCTCCACTCAACTGGAGAGGAAGCCTAGGGCCAGCCTGTAGGTACAAACGAGGTGGCTGAACAGCCTCGAAGACCCTTTAAGAGCTTTCACTCAGTACTCTGGCAAATGACATAGGTGCTTACTGGTCAGTCGTATGAGGTGGGGTTGCGAGGTGTGGGCAATGGTCAAGGGGAAGGGGCGAAGACCAAAGGAATGCATGCTGCTGGCCGGCCTTCCCAGGGACCTGCCCCGCTAACTGAGGTTCGCTGTGCGGGACTAAGCCTAGGTCAGTTAACATAAGGATTGCCTCGTTAATAGGAGCCGGTCACTCGCTGACCCTTGTGCAATATAGTAAGCATATTCTGAGGTACCTGCCTACCTGCCGGACCCCTTCTTGGGAACTGCTGCCCCTCCCTCCACTTCTGTGCATGACCAAGCCAGACCCTGGCCCAGGCATAGGATCGTCTTTCCCAGGAACATGGAGCTGGGATACCGAGAGACTGAATCTATCTAAAAGCAGCAGAGTCAGGGCCACCACCAGTCATAGTCGCACACGAACCCTCGTGTTAAAGAAACAAAAACTGCATGAAAGCAGAGGAGGAAGTAGATTACAGAAAGAAGTGAGAGGGTGTACAGCTCGTAAGACAAAGACTGACAGAGAGAGACACAAAAATACACAGAAGTCAGGCACAGAGGAGAGAGAGACAAGAGACAGACAAGGGGACGCAGAGAGAAGGGCACAGAGGAGAGAGGAAGGTGGAGACGCACGCGAAGAAGCTGTCTCACGACGTCCTGGCTGCGCTCGGGGCTCACTGCGCTCCCGGCTTGCGGCACCAAGATGGGGAGAGAAGCTGACAGACGCATTAGCCTCCGGAAGGGACACTCCCTCTCACTTCTGCTCCTTCACCTTCCCTCGGCCCTGCTACCAGCTTCCCCCAAGGCTGAGTCCTCTCTGCACACAGTGGGAATTCAACCACCAGTGCTAAAGGAAGGACGGAAAGCTGGAAGGGTACAGAAGAGCCCTGCCACCGTGGCTGCCTCTGGGGAGGGAGACTTCCCACTGTACGCCCTTTGATACTTTGACATATCTACCGTGAACATATGCTTCTTTCTCAGTAAAAATAGGAATACTTAACAGCATGCAGCCAGCCAGAGAGCAGGGCCAGGAGCAGGCGAGCGAGTAAGGCACCTAGGGCACAAAGTTACGGAGGCACTCGCTGTCACAGGGCCACTTGGCAAACCGTCCTTAAACGTTGGCCCCAGGCGCCTTGCTTGCTTCACCCAACTCGCAGCCCTGCCAGAGAACAGAGAGCTCTGAAAACAGTCCACCGAGCCGCAATCAAGTGTTCTGAGTGTTTTCCTGATTCTAATTAAAAAAGGAAAGTTCACCATCTGGTCCTCACCCCTCCAAACCTCCCAGAACACCCATCCCCATCTGGCGCCACAGACTACCAGCACCCAAACACAGGACAGCAACGACGATGATTCAGCCACACCACTGAAACACCCAGGCCTTCTCTGCTCCCTTAATCTCATTTCCTGGCTGGAAAGCCTGCCTCCATGAGTGTAGGACCCGTGTGAGGGGGTCTTCAAGGCTCTCTGGGGGCTTGTTGCTGAGAAAGGAGGACTCATTCACATAGCAGATCTAGCCCCCGCCCCAAAGCAGAAACACCCCCCAAGTCTCCCTGCAGCACAGACTGCCAGTTATCTTCCAGTATCTGCTTTTCCACCTTTCCTCAGTTAGTCGAGATCGTAGCTGGAGTCATGGCTGCCCGAGAATACAGGTGGCACTGCCCAGCCTCTCTTGCAGGCAGGTAGAACCAGGTAACTAGGTTCCTGCCCCAGGAGATAAGCAAAGTTTTATATGAATAAGACTTCAGGAAGTACCTTTAAAGGATGGGGCATGCCTTTCTTTGCCCTTCCTGTCAGCTACAACACAGACAACAGCTACAGCTGGAGCAGCCGTCCTGCACCACCGGCTAGAAGTCACGTGCTGTGGACCGCAGAGCGTGAGGCAGAGGAAAGAAACCCGGCTCCCTGAAGAACTATGAGGTCATCCTACAAGCCCCACACTGTCTACTTCTAACATGGGAGAGGAATGCATTCAGTCTGTGTGACCCTGCCGCCTGTGGCCGGCAGCTGTTTGAAACACAATCTAATCCTGAATAAGGCACCTGCCCACAGACAGACCTGCGCCTCTCGTACCCTCTGATGAGGAGCCGGCCTGGCATCCGGACGCCTAGTCCCAGTTACGCGGCAAGTCAGCTCCTTTTCCGACAGCAACAGGGAGAGGAAGGAACCCTTCCGATTCCTCCCACAAACAGGCTGGACATTACTAAGGGGCATTCAAGGACGGAGGAGGGTAATCCTCAACAAGAAGAAGGTGGGAAAAGGCGGGGTGGGGACCACCTACAGGTCTATTAGGAGAGACATGTTCTACAGCAGTCAGGAGAGGCACAGCCTTCCACATGGAGATTCCGTAATCAGGAGCTGCCTCTTGGGATATGTATGAGTATGTAATGTACATGCCTTTTTAAAAGCCCCTTTGTTTTTAGCTACACAAATATTCACATTTAATCTTAGTATCAAAACTTTCAAAACCATGTGTAAGGTTAGAGCACAAGGTCTTTCAACAACTATGGTCAAGACCCAGTCCTCCTTAGGCCTGCCACTGTCAGAACGTGGCAACTGTCTATCCAGAGCAGTGACTGACCAAAATAGGGGTGCACGCCCTGCTCAGAACCTGCCCAGGCCCGAGTTCAAGACAGCAAGAGACAACAGAAAGCTATCCAGGTAGCACAGTGATTCTCCACCCCAGTCCACCCTTGACAATATTCCTCTCCTTCCTCCTCCTCCTCTTCCTCACTATTGGCCTTGCCAAACCCTCGGGGGCAATGGAGTCTCAGCTCCTCTGCTTTAACACCACTATGCCAGCGCTGAACTGCCTTCCATGTTGAAACCTTCACTGCAAATACTTACCAATAATAGTGTGTGTGAGGCCACGTAAAAAGCAGGAGCCCACAAAGATAATTGTACTGACAAGACCTAAGCCAAAAACATACTTTTGTAGTCAAATCAAGTGCTCTTACAGTGCTGGGCACCTGGCCAGGGAGGGGACCTAGGGACGTCAAGAACTGCCATTTCCCCCTACAGTCCCGTAAGTGACTGAGAGTCCCATAAGTGACTGAGAGTCCCGACGCATGTTGAATCCAGTCAGCCCTGAGGCCCCACCCACCAGAGTCCAAGATCCCGGAACATATGGGCAGAATGCACGTTTAGGACCGTTTCCCAACCTCAGCACTCCTGAATCGGGGCCAGGTAAGTCTTTGCTGTGGGGGCTGTCCTGTGCGTTACAGGACATCTAGCAGTGCTCCTGGCCTCCGCCCATTAGCTTCCAGGGGCCCCCCTCCCAGAAGCTGTGACAACCAAAAGTGACTCCAGACCCTACCAAATGGCTCGGCTGTGGTTGAGAACCACCGCTCTAGCACAGTGAGTGGCTAAGGCAGCCTGAAATCCTAGAATAGCTGCTTGGATCTCCCTGCCAAGTGTAACCTGGGATTGAGAGGAGGCGGGGTACAGCGAGAGCACCAGCATCTGAAACAGCAATGCCTTCAGGGGCCAAGAGGGCAATAAAAATGAGCAATGGCAAGAATGTCTGGGTATAAAACAGGAGGAAGTAGAGGGCTAGAAAGGACTGGAAACTAGTAATGTCCATTTAAAGGGAGCAACCACTATTCAAATGCAGCTGACTGTGTTGGGCAGGAATTTGGGTCCAAAGTTTTTCTAAATTTTGATTTTTCAAGAGAAAGGACAAGTCCTGATATTCCAATGTTGGCAAGTAATTTAAAAATGTTTAGACACTGTGCAGGCCCAACACATACATCTGTGGGCCAGGTCTGGCCCGTGAGCCTCCAGCTGGCAGCTCTGCCCTGGAGCTGGTTACATGGGGACCACCTGAGCCCTTTCTTCCAGAATAGGACATTAACTGTACAGCATGTCACGGTTATAACTTCTCTGGGCAGTCTCCCAACCAACAACCTGGACCCCTCTCGTGCCTCCGTTTCAAGACTAATTTAATCCTCCGATCCTACCCAGGTCTCACCCTGGGTTCAGTGCAGATCCTTGGTTTTTCCCTAATTACGACCTCATTGGCTTCTTACAACTTGTGTCTCTTGAACCCAAGCTGCTCTTATTGCCAGCCCTGCCCAAGGAGACTCCCTCCTTCACATCACAGCTTTGCTGGATGATCCATGGACCTGATTCTACGTCCTAAGTTCCAAGAAGAAACGTAAGCTGAGCCCTGAAGGCTAGTCAGTCAGGATAAAAACGACTTGTCCCAATCTCTAACAAGCTCCTGCCTTCGGGCCTACATTATGGAAAAGCCCTGGGCTTCTGGGACAGGAGGCTTGCAGGAATTCAGATTATGAGAAATCTGGGTGTAACTACATTTGAATGAGAGGAGCTATGAGATACTATGACTTTGCAGTTCTCAGAGGGGACGTCTCTCTTCCTCGCAAAAGACTGGGATGTGGGGTGGGATTCCGAAGCACAAAAACAATTGTGAAAAATCATAAAGAGAAGATTAAACAAATAAAAATATTCTGTGTGTGAAAAATTATAGACAGAGGTGGCCTTGGACTTGGTTATTCCTGGAATTCACCCTCAGGCCACGGCAGGAGCTACGCACAGGTGCTCTCGGGTGCTCAGGGAAGAGTACAAACTCACCAAAGCTCTGGAAAGCGACTGGGCAACATACGAAGAATCCAGAACAGTTTCTTCCTTTAGACTCAGGGACGTCCCTTGTACAGGATGTGGCAAAAGTAGGTTTACAGTTGTTTGCATGGAAAATAATACAGTAATTAATAAATAATAACACAAAAGAAACTGTTTTGTGTGCTCACAACTGTAAACCCACTTTTTCCCTACCCTGCATAATTCCATCCGAAGAAAATATGCGGCAGGGAGAGAGGTAGAAGGGGCTGAAGGGGTGATGGGGAAAAAAATACAATAAAGATTAAATAAAAGAAAATATGCAGAAATTCTAAAATTGATTTACACACAAGACCCCTGCGGCAGCATTGTCCAGAATATTAGAGCACACCCACTGTACGCCAGAGAAGCGCACGTGTGACTCATCACCCCTCACAACTGCCCCCCCAGGTCAATGTCGGCAGTGCTCCCATTTCACAAGTGATGAAACAGGAAGGAGTCGGCAAACTCCTCCAAAGCCAGTAGTTACTCAACGGTAAAGCTGGAGACAAACCCGTTTGCAGGGGGGCCTATGACTTTTATTTTAATTTATTGATTTGAGAGAAAGAAAGAGAGATAATGATTTGTTTTCCAATTATTTATACATTCACTGGTTGCTTCTTGGATGTGTCCAGACCAGAGATCAAACCTGCAACCTTGGCCTATCAGGATGATGCTCTCACCAGCTGAGCTCCCTGGCCAGGGCCTGGGAGCCCATGATCTTAACCACTACACCGCCTTGCCAGGAAACTGCTTATGTGTCCCCAAACCATGTTGTCGAGGAATATTTTTGTTTGTTTTGTTTTGTTTTGTTAATTTTTTTAAAACTTTTTCAATGAATCCTGACCGGTGTGGCTCAGTTGGTAGTAGGAGCATTGTCCTGTAACCAAAGGGTTGCAGGTTCAATTCCTGGTCAGGGCGCACACCTAGATCGTAGGTTCAATCTACACAGTCCAGGTGCAGGCACAAGCGACCCCGGGTCCAGACACATAGGATCCCCTGGTGTGTATCGGAAGCAACCAATCAATGCTCCTCTCTCCCTTCCTCTCTAAAAGCCACGAAAAGAAAATGTCCCTCATGTGAAGATAAATTTTTTTTTTTAATTTTTCAATTACAGTTTACATTCGATATTATTTTGTATTAGTTTCAGGTGTTCAGCATAGTGGTCAGACGATCACATACTTTACAAAGTGTTCCCCCAGGTATTTCCAGTACCCGACTGGCACCCTACATAGTTACTAGAACATTATCGACCGTATTCCCTATCCTGCGCTTTACATCCCCATGTCTGTTTCGTAACTACTCACCTGTACTGGTCCATCCCTTAAACTTTCTCACCCCATCCGTCCACCACCCCCTGCCCCTAGGAATATTGGCTGAAAGGGATTAAATATTAAGTTTTTGTAAAAAGCAGTGTACACACCACAAAGAGGATGATCTCAAGGGCACTCTTTAAAAGTGATAAATATGCTCAGAAAAAAAATACTGGGAGGTTTTTCACATAAATAAAACAACTGTTGTCTGGGAGGTAAAATCGTGGGTGGTTTTGATTTTCTTTTTTTCTAATGTTTGCATTTTTCAAATTGACTGTAAAGTCTGTTACCTTTTAAAAGATTATTTATTTATTCCTTTATTCATTTATATTTTAGAGAGGAGGGGGAGAAAAAGACGGAGAGAAACATAACTGGTTGCCTCTGACATGCCCCCAACCAGGGACCTGACCCGAAACCCAGGCATGTGCTACAACCAGAACCAAACTGGCGACCCCCTGACCCTCGGAGTGACGCCCAACCCACTCAGCCACACCAGTCAGGGGTGGACTACCTTTTAAATAAAAATTTTTAAAAAAGCAGGCCCTGCCAGTGTGGCTCAGTTGGCTGGAGTGTCATCCAGTGCACTGAAGGGTTGAGGGTTCAATTCCCAGTCAGGGATTAAAAAAAAAAAAGGACACACACACTACATTAAAAATGTTTTCTTTGAAGAACATTCCACAAAAAAGGGAGAAAACCCATGATAAAAAGCAGAATATAAAGTTATATGGAAAGTATGACGCCAAAGGAAGGAATGAAGACAAACTGAACTATTAGAAGTCCTCATCTCACCCTGGCTGGTGTGACTCAATGGACTGAGTGGCAGCCTGCAAACCAAAATGTCACCAGTTCGATTCCCAGTCAGGGCACATGCCTGGGTTGCGGGCCAGGCCCCAGGTTTGGGGCGTGCAAGAGGCAACCTATCAATGTGTCTCTCACACATCTCCCTTTCTCTTTCTCCCTCCCTTCCCCTCTCTCTAAATAAATAAAATCTTCAAATCTTAAAAAAAAAAGGGGTGGGGAGGGTTCTTAGTTTAAAAAAAAAGTCCTCATCTCTTAGTGGTACATTAAGGACCGTTTGGGGTGAAGGTATTTTTCTCCTTGATGAACATGTTTTATAATCAGAAAACCTTTCCCTTTTTTAGAGAGCTCAGCCCGGCCAGAGTCCCCCTGACCAAACCCTAACAGACATACAACGAAGCACCCTCCTTCCCTCTTCCCAGGGGTATCTGGGGAGGGATTTCCTTTGACATTTTTCTTTAACAAATTTCTTAAAGTTAGGAGGCAAAGACTGCACAATCCTTTACTGCTACCTCCCCAGTGTTCTTCGTCTATTTTTAACACTGTAGATAAACTACATATTCTGCCAATGCTTTTGCAAGCAGAGATATGGGAAGAACAGAGTATAATTAAGGGCCTCTGGCAACACAGTGCTAAGGAATGCAGGGAATTCTGGGCCACTTCTTAGCTAAATAAAATATTAGCTCTACACCACTGGGTAAATTCACAGTAATCCTCCCTCCCTTTCCGTGACTTCACACAGAGTCCCTCCTCACCACCTCATAAGAGAAAAATGAAAATAAAGAGGGATCCCCAAAAACCCAAATAGGGGGTAGAAGCCACCCACCTTCCTCTCACTGGCGCCAGGCAGAGCTTGTTTACAAAGTCAGAGCAAAGAAATCCGAAACACCAATGGGAGAAGGACATCTTGTTGTGGTGCCTGCTGCTTAGCACAGGCTGTGGAGAGTGTCAGTGGCAGGAAGAAGTGGCCCTGTGGTCCTGAGGGATAGCGCCTTGGGACCCCCACAATCTAGAGAAGCCCATTTCCTCACTGGTGCCTTTAAACTTGTTTAAGATAAAAAGCTGAGAAGCAAAATAACTTTTTTTTTAAGCAGCATAATAAAGGCTTCAGCACTTACAATTTTTTTCTGGGTTAAGCTATAACTAGTGATTTGACTCCAAATCAAAACACCTGACAAGACAAATATAAGACGTGCAGCAACCTGCCACACAGACTGGGGAACAGAACTCAGGGAGAGGGCAAAAGGAATGTGAGGCATCAAAGCCAACAAACAGATTCAAACTTCTCCTGCCCCCATCCCTAACCCTTACCTCAGGACCAAGTGACTTTGGTGAAATCACTTCTTGAAAAGATACACCTCTTTTCCTCCCAAGAAGCAAAATATACTGTTCAATATGAGGTGTTACTAGCATTACTAAAGTAACCCACGCCCCCACTAACACTCCCCTACTTAGCCCCGAGACTCACATATGCAAGCAGCAGCGAGGAGACGGCAGGCCAGGTATGGCGGGTCACAGGTCGGAAAGGAGGGCTGGATGATGTAGTTGGCGAAGGTGATGGCGATGATGGCCTGACTGGTGGGCTCAACGATTAGCAGAGAGGCCCACAGGCGAATGAAGGCAATGAAGCCCCCAAAGGCCTCTAGAATATAAGCATAGCTGGCCCCAGACTTGGTGATGGTGGTCCCCAGTTCTGCATAGCAAAGGGCACCCACAACGGAGAAAAGCCCGCCAATGGCCCATATGACCAGCGACAACCCATAGGAAGTCGTGTATGCCAGAACACCCTTGGGTGAGACAAAGATCCCTGAGCCGATCATGTTGCCCACCACCAGGCTGATGCCATTCAGCAGAGAGATCTCCTTCTTCAGCTGCATAGTTTCTGTGGTCCCTTGAGGTGGCATGCTGTCATCCTCCTCCCTGGGCTGGCTGGCCTCAGGAATGAAATGATATGCAGGCGCCTGGCTCTCCAGCTCCTTGGCTTCCATGGCAAATGTTTCCTTCCACACCTCTGTTTACTACGGCCTGGCAAAGAATATAAGTATGTCAGTCTAAGGCAGGAGCTGGTGAAGCTCTAGTTTAGACCTGCAAGGCAGGCAGATTTCCCAGCCCACCTCTCATGCAGGAACAGCACGCCTCATTCGCAGACCTAACTTCAACGAGCCTGTCTCGGTTCCCATCACAGGACTCAGGGAAATGGAGGGAGGCAGACCTCCATGGGTCCCAACAAAGACACCGTAAGAGCTCAGGCACAACACGAAGGCAACTTCCAACAAGAGTTACCTGGCTTGATGCCCATGGCAGGCTGGCATTGGGTTTATCCATAGCATGGATTCTCCTTGCGATAGTTTCAGCTGTGTTCTTACCAGCTTAAAACTTGCAAACCCGCCCCACAGGAAAGACCACAGTACCAGCACCAGGTTCACAGTCTTAGCCAGCCTGAATGTCTTCTCACTGTCTATACCCAGGTAATCCTACCCACTCACCGCCACCCAAACATAAACAGGGACTTCTGCAGTGTCCAGCCACATGTGGAGGGGACTAGAGCTACTGTCAGGCTGGCAAAGAGCGTGAGCAGCTGGTGGGAAGGGCTAGGAAGACGCTAAGACAAGGGCATAACTACTGCAGAGAAGGGACCAGGGAGAAAACTTTCATGAAAACACACACCCTGCCCTGACTGGCGTGGCTCAGTTGATTGAGCATCATCCCACAAGGCAAGAGGTCATTGGTGCGGTTCCCAGTCAGGGCACACTCCTGGGTTGTGTGCTGGGTCCCCAGTTGGGGCACATGCAAGAGGCAAGTGATCGATGTTTCTTTCACACATCAATGTTTCTCTCCCTCTCTTTCTCCCTCCCTCCCCGTAGCTCTAGAAACAAACAAATATAATCTTTTTCAAAAAAGAAAGAAAATACACACCCATATGCTGCAATTTCAAAAATACCTACCTTACTTCCTACACTGCAACATGTCCATTCAACACCCTTCTTTCCCCAAAGTGCCCAGAGAGGGATACCGTGGTAACAACAGATGAAGAAAGAACACCCAGAGGGCACTGTAACCTGGGGCTCCTCTGCTATTGGTTTGTTTGCTCTCCTCCTCAGCACGCCCCTCACTACCAGCTAGGGTTGCAAAGAGATTCCCCCAGAATGGGACCCAGGAGTCCTGACACCCAATCAAAGCTCCTCTTAACCGCAACAAGGTTCCTCTTATCCGCAGATCTGGTTTTGGACGGCATCCTGAAGGGAGGTGGTGCACACACACGTGTGCTCACACACACATGCGCTCACACACACCACCACCTTCGGATTGGAGCTGGGCCAGTCCAGAAACCCCGAGGGAGCTGGATTCCACGCCAACCTACTTGCAAAGGACCCAGAATCTGTCAGAGGAAGACAAGCACCTTCCTGATCCTGCCCTCAGCATAGCCTTCTCCCTCCCTCAATTCCTGTGCCCCAGGAGTCAGGAGGCCATTGATTCCCACCCAGGAGTCAGTCCTGTAAGGGCACAGAGATAACGTCCACGGATAAGAATGGGGTCAATCAGGACATCATCTTCCCAGAAGCCTCTGATCTGCTCAACAAAAATGGATGTTTTGGAACCTGGCCTCACGGAGCTGGCACAAGGGAACCAGGGCCCCTGAGGAGTAAGCGGTTCTCAGGGAAAACTCCAATCTCCACAGCCTCCCTCCAAACTCCTCCTGCCTTACCTGTCTCAGTGCCCCTCCTGAGTCCAGACCCAAACCCACGTGAAACAAACTCCCCTGGGGCACCAGGAGGCCTTCGCTCACTCCCAGAGCAGTTGAGCCGGCCTGCCTCTCCTTGGAGGAGGCCTGGCTGTGAGGTGGCCCCACTGTCTTTTCACTCCTGGCATCAGGCCTGCAGGTTTCCCTAGGCAGGCACACCAGAACGTATTTGTTTTCTGTGTCTGTCAGGTGAGCCCAGCACCCATGAAAACAAAACAAGGAAGTAGCTGAGGAGCCTGTATACTTACATGAGTCAGGTGGAGAGAGCCCTGGGCTGTTCTGTGTCACCCATTGCAACACAGGCAAACAGAAAACCTGGCCCTGGGGACCACTGCAGCCTCCTACTATTCCATCAAGACCCTAATGGGGGGCAGGGAAGGGGGAAAGCAACCAGGTATTCCCTTTGAACTGCTGACAGCAGATGTGTAGGTTTTCTACACAACAAGCAATTCTGCAACACCAGCCGGGTGTCCTACAATTTAACTAAATTCTGACGCTGTCTACCCAGAGATAGTATCGGTTCTCGCAGGCTGAGTCCCACAAAACTGCCCGACCCCCACTTCAGACGCCAATCGCAGGTCCAGGTTACTACCCATGCCTTTGACTGACTGGCAATAAATAGGAGGCTCCAACCATCCCCTCCTTGAGTTTAATTAATTTGCTAAAGCAGCTCAAGAATTAAGGAAAATTTATTAGATCACCAGTTCATTATACTGAGGAACAGCTAGATGGAAGAGACGTATAGAACAAGGAATGTGGAAGTGGGCATGGAGTTTCTGCGCTCTCTCTGGGCACACCTCTCTCCCAGCACCTCCACGTGTTCACCGACCCAGAAGTTCTCCAAACCCCACCTTCTGGATGTTTTTATGCAGGCTTAAATACAAAGGTATGAATGGTTAAATCATTGACCACAGGTGATTGATTCGACCTCCAAGGCCTCTCCCCTCCCCAGAGGCTGGGACTGGTCTGAAAGTTTCACCTCTAATCACAAGGTTGGTTTCTTGGCAACCAGCCTCCATCCTAAGAGGATTTAGACGCTTTCAAAAAATCACCTGATTAACATAAACTCAGGCATGTTGAAAGAGGCTGTAATACACATCCATTTCATTTCACGTTCATTGCTCTGGAGCTATTTCAGAAACAAAACTAAATATTATAACAAAAAAAATGTCCGTATGGCTCTTATATAGGAAAGTACAGGAGCTGTGTGCCAGAAATAGTGGACGGAGACCAAATATGTATTTAATCACAATTGCCACAGAGAGGAAAAAACAGAGTTAAGCTCATTTCACAGGAAAACAAAACCTGATATATAATGGAATCTCCTCAACTTCCTACTTCCATTTAGGATGTAGAAAGCTGGGAAAAGCTTCAACCCCACTCCCATAACAAGAAAAAGTTAAATAATCTACAAAACCATAACTTTCCTTGGAGCCATCAGAGAACTGAGGTTACAGGACAACCAACCAGACTGAAATTTAAGGGAAAATAAGCACCTCCAAAGAGAGATGCAAGCTCTGGCTCACCGGCAGCAGAAGTAGAACGATGGGACCAACATCAAGGAAGGAGAGTTCAGATAAAATTTGTAATGAATTACTAAAGGTCAAGTGTGGCTTAGCAGGAGCCATAGACACGCAGAGGTTTTTTCCCACAGACTTCAGTGGATGTTCGTAAGGCACACTAGGCAGGGGACCAGAGGAAGCCTCCAGTAGTGCCAGTCTGGAGAAAGCAGTCACTACTGTGGGAAAAATACAAAGGTCTACCTGGTCCTTTCTCTGAAGATTAAACCCCTGGGGAAAGGGCAGCAAACTGTCAGTCTCAAAGCAGCTGGAGCAGGAAATTCTGTGGCTGGGGCAGGAAATTCTGATCACACTGAACCTACCTACAATTACAGGTGTCCTGTGGGGGAGGGGCAGGATCCCCCAGAAAGATACACACACACCCAGACCCAGGGAAACAGCATCTGCCTAAAACCAAGGCTGAACCAGAACAATAGTGAACCCGATGCTCCCCACCACCAGATTAGCAAGTACCCAGCAACAAGAATACTGGGGTAGACTGTGCCTTGCGGCTTAGGTGCAGAAAGGCCTAAAGCTAAAGGTGGTGGAGCATAAACACAGGAAAAATCCTCCCTCCAGCAAACCAACCCTAAACTGTAGGAAGACTTTGGTACACAAAAGGTAACCATAGCAACAACAAAACCCAAACACAACTCGCTCAAACTACCATACCAACAACCTAGTAAAAGGAGAGGCATACCCATTTCCTGGAATTAACGCACCTCAGTCTCCCCTATTCCATAAACTACATCTGAAGAACAGTAACAAATCACAAGAAAAAAAAAAAAAGAACACTATCAAGAGGCAAAGTAATCAACAGGATAAGACTTAGAGATGACCTAGATATTGAAATTATCAACAGGGAATTTAAAATAACTACGATTATGTGAAAAATAACATAAAAGAGGTCACTTTAACGTAGGGAGCTCCCATCCCAGAGGAACTGCCTTGCACACCTTATCCCTCAAACCTTTGGAACGTTAAGACTGGGTAAAGTAACCTTTGGACTGGGCCTGAAATATATTTTTTATTTTTATTTAGTTAGTTATTTTAGAGAGAGGGGAAGGGAGGGAGAGAAACAGCAATGTGAGAGAGAAACCATCAACCAGTTGCCTCCTGAATGTGCCCTGACCGTGGTCCCAACTTGCACTTCAAGTATGTGCCCTGACCAGGAATCTAAATGGCAACCTTTCGGTCCACAGGACAACGCCCCACCACCTGAGCCACACCAGCCAGGGCTAAAGACATTCTTCATTTTTTAAAAAATCTTTATTGTATTTTAAAAAAAATCTTTCAAAGACATTCATTATTATTAACACTACTATGTAAGCTTACCTACACCTATAAAAACTCCTTGCTTAGCTTGTTAACACCCATAAAAATTTCCACCTGTCATTCATGCCATAATTCCCCTTCCCTTTCTCATAAATACCTCCTGCCCTCATTTCCTAACCCTCTCCACCTGAATCAGCACTACCGTTTCGGATCACAAATGTTTGTTGCCTCTAACATTATTAGCCTTTTATTTTTAGGTTAACAATTAATATGTTAACAGTTCTAATAAAAAAGTTGGATAGCATTCAGGAACAGATGTGGAATTTCAGCAGAGAAATGAAAACTTTAAGAATCCAAATGGTTATTAGTGAAAAAATAAAAGAGAACAAAGCCTCCAGCCCTGGCTGGTGTGGCTCGGTGGACTGAGTGCCAGCCTGCGAACCAAAAGATTACCAGTTCAATTCCCAGTCAGGGCACATGCCTGGGTTGCAGGCCAGGTCCCTAGTGGGGGCCATGTTAGAGGCAACCACACATTGATGTTTCTCTCCCTCTCTTTCTTCCTCCCTTCCCCCTCTCTAAAATAAATCAATAAAATCTTAAAAAAAACAAAAAAAACAAAACCAGAACTGCCAGAAAATCAAACTGTATGGGAGTCCACCAACCAAGGAGTTAAAGAAGAAAATTCATCCAGGCCAGTAGGAGGGGCAGAGACAGGCAGTGGAGGCGGAGAGGACTCGAAGCAAGGTGGAGGCTGGAGGACTGGGTGGTCCCATATTTGCGTGCAGATAAACCTGGAAGAACAACTGGGGAGCAAGACAGACTGCGCAACCCAGGGTTCCAGGGCGGGGAAATAAAGCCTCAAAACCTCTGGCTGTAAAAATCTGTGGGGGTTGAGGCAACAGGAGAAACTCCCGGCCTCACAGGAGAGTTCGTTGAAGAGACCCACTGGGTCTTAGAAAATACACAAGCCCACCCACCCAGGAATCAGCACCAGAAGGGCCCAATTTGATTGTGGGTAGAGGGGGAAGTGACTGAAAGCCAGCCAAGAGCTGAGCAAGCAGTGTTGTTCCCTCTCAGACCCCTAGCCCACAATGCAGTGACATGGGTTGCCCCAGCCTGGCGAATACCTAACGTAACAGGCACGCTGAGACAAAAAAATATGGCCCAAATGAAAGAACAGATCAAAGCTCCAGAAAAAATACAACTAAGTGAGGAAGAGATAGCCAACCTATCAGATGCACAGTTCAAAACACTGGTAGTCAGGATGCTCACAGAAATGGTTGAGTATGGTCGCAAAATAGAGGAGAAAGTGAAGGCTATTAAAAGTGAAATAAAGGAAAATGTACACGGAATCAACAGTGAAGGGAAGGCAACCAGGACTCAAATCAACGATTTGGAGCACAAGGAAGAAATAAACATTCAACCAGAACAGAATGAAGAAACAAGAATTCAAAACAGTGAGGAGAGGCTTAGGAACCTCGGGGACAACCGTAAATGTTCCAATATCCAAATCATAGGGGTGCCAGGAGAAGAGGAAGAGCAAGAAACTGAAAACTTATTTGAAAACAATGAAGGAGAACTTCCCCTATCTGGCAAAGGAAATAGACTTCCAGGAAGTCCAGGAAGCTCAGAGTCCCAAAGAAGTTGGACCCAAGGAAGCACATACCAAGGCACATCATCATTACACTACCCAAGACTAAAGAGGAGAAAATCTTAAAAGCAGTAAGAGAAAAGGAGACAGTTACCTACAAAGCAGTTCCCATCAGACTATCAGCAGATTTCTCAAGAGAAACCTTACAGGCAAGAAGGGCCTGGAAAGAAGTATTCAAAGTAATGAAAGGCAAGGACCTACATCCAAGATTAGTCTATCTAGCAAAGCTTTCATTTAGAATGGAAGGGCAGATAAAGTGCTTCCCAGATAAGGTCAAGTTAAACGAGTTCATCATCACCAAGCCCTTATTATATGAAATGTTAAAGGGACTTATCTAAGAAAAAAGGTCAAAAATATGAACAGCAAAATGACAACAAATTCACAGTTATTAACAATCGAACCTAAACAAAAATAAAAACAAACTAAGCAAACAACTAGAATAAGAACACGTTCACAGAAATTGAGATCACAGGGATGGTTATCAGCAGGGAGGGGGAAGGGGGATAATAGAGAAAAGGTACAGGGAATAAGAAGCATAAATGGTAGGTACAAAATAGACAGGGGGAGGGTAAGAATAGTATGGGAAATGGAGAAGCCAAAGAACTTATATGTACAACCCATGGACATGAACTAAGGTCAGGGAATGATGGTGGGAGGGGGGTGCAAGGCAGAGAGGAATAAAGGGGAGAAAAAAAATGGGACAACTGTAACAACATAATCAATAAAATATATTTTTTTAAAAAGGGTGTAGCCCTGATTGGTGTAGCTCAGTGGATTGAGCATGAGCCTGCAAACCAAAGGGTCGCCAATTCAATTCCCAGTTAGGGCACATGCCTGGGTTGCAGACCAGGTCCCCAGCAAGAGGTACACAAGAGGCAACCACACATTGATGTTTCTCTCCCTTTCTTTCTCCTTCCCTTCCCCTCTCTCTAAAAATAAATAAAATCTAAAAAAAAAAATTAAAGATTAAAAAAAGGATCTAGATTCTAGAAGACCTGAAAATGGAACACCTCAACATAGTTCTTGTCTAAGTAGTTATGTGAATTCTGTGAAATATAAAATTGGCACCTGCAATAGGACTTACCTCCCTGCAGGAAATGAGGCAAGTCAGGGGTGGTAGACAGACTTCCAACGGGAAAAAAAACAGCTTTGGCTCCTACTATCTACTCAGTCAGTTTCAGAGCTCAGTTAGGAACCCTCCCGCAGGAACTGTCTGAGGCCTTGAGGACCAACTCCGACCTTCTTAGCAGGACCTTGTCACTAGGTCCCCTGCTACATGCAGTCCCACCTACAGTCCAGTCACACTGACTTACTTACAATTTCCTAAACTCTGAAGCCTATCCACCAAACACACCTTTGCTCGTACCAAGCACTCTGCCCCTAACATTCTACATCTCCCACCTTTTCCTCAACATCCTGGCTGCCACCTTTCTCTATACATCTCCTTGTACCCCTAAGGATTCTCGTACATGCTTCTGCCTTAGCAGCCACCTCACGCTGTCATTGCGCTGACTTTCCTTCAGTCTCTCCCAACTAGTCTGTGAGCGTCCAATACCAGGCCTAGGGCAGGATCTGTACTCAGTCCATTACCGTTGAATAAAAATATATCAACAACAGAAAACACCTAGGACAGAAAATACACAACGAATCCTACTGAAGGTCTAACATCTTGAGACACCTGCTCCCCAGAACAGCAACAAAGGCTTAACTAAAGAGAAGTGATCATTCTACCCTGGCCGGGTAGCTCAGTGGGTTAGAGCATCATCTAGATGCACCAAGGTCGTGGGTTAGGTCTCCAGTCAGCAGGACACATACGAGAATCAAGCAATGAATGCATCATACACGGAACAACAAATCAATGTCTCTCTCTTTCTCTCTTTCCTCCCTACCCCCCATTTCCTCTCCTTAAAATCAGTAAATAATTTTTTTAAAAAAAAAGAGAGAGAGAAAGAAGCGATCATTCAGAGAAGCCAGTCTAAGGCAGTGTGTGGTTTCCATCATTTTGTCACAGCACTTGTTCAGGGAACAGGTGATAAAGTAGGAAAAAAAAACATTACAAAAAGCTACTACGACTACAAAACTGGTTTGGTTCTCTCTTTTTTAAGATTTTATTTATTCACTTTTAGAGAAGGGGAGGGAGGAAGAAAGAGAGGGAAAGAAACATACGTGCCCCCTACTGAGGACCTGGCCCACAACCCAGGCATGTGCCCTGACTGGGAATTGAATTGGTGACCCTTTGGTTCGCAGGCCAGTGGTCAATCCACTGAGCCACACCAGGGCCAAAAATGGCTTTTAATTCATCTGCCTTTAACTGGTTACAAGAGTATCTACATACATTCTCAAAAAAGCAGTGCATTACTGTGTGAGATGCACTGTTTGTCCCCCCAGAGCAGACTTACAGACCTTCCAACAATGGGGTGAAAATCACTGATACAAAGATTCTACCAGGTCATCTCTGAATTGGCTGCTCGTTTGCCTTCAGTTTTATTCAATTGATAAAGGGAATTAGTATGTGAAGATCACACACAATTATCAGTCTTTCAGTCTCTTAATACACAGTCTTTAAAATCACGGTTGAAGACAATTTCTATTAAATCATTCAGTGCACCCTATAGTTCCTGTCTTGAAAAACCAGTACTAACCACCCCCCCTTGAAAGGACATAATGCAGCTTTCTAACCGGTTTTCATCCTATTTCCAAGCTCTTGCAGCAGATAATAAAGGAATTCACCAGACCACTAAAATTTCCACACGAGAATTTAACCATAGAACAGTTATATGCAATTTTCGGTGGGGGGTGGGGGTGGGAAAGGCTCTTTCAAAGTTCAATTACAAAGAATATTTTACAAGCTGGTGTTTCAAAACTCTTTATAATTGATGACTATGAGAAAAAAATGCTGTTGAGAAATACACCAAAATCTTAACTGTGGTAAAAGCACAGAGGACTTCTTTTTTTAAACTTCTCTGAGTCTTGTAAATTTTCCAGAAAGAGAATGCATTAATTTTTTAGTGCTTAAACTTTAAAATATACACACATATACATATTTATTGTACTTCTATCAAATAACAAAAAGTATGTGACTCTCTACGCTTGCCTTTTTACATGGGATACCAGGAAACTCAAGATCAAATACAGCTCCCAATCTCAGTGAATAAATACCGTTACCTTTCAACAGTATTTGCGGTCTGGTATTTCTTTTTAACCTCATTGAAAGACCTTTCATTATAAACGACCACAATTACTCTTTAGAGAGATAATATATTATATTAGTATAATAAAGTCTCTTTACTAGAATAGTGTTTCTATTGTACACAAATGACTAAAACTCTCTCCAAATCTCAAAGATCCAAGAAAGTTCACAGGGCACAGAGCAATAATATTCCCCTGTGAAGAAACAAGCAAACATCACAGTTTCATTAGCCTCCTCATCATAAAGGGAGAAAAGAAAGCCTCCACAGCGAGGCCTAATTCCACTTGGCTGCCGTGGCCAGTCAGTCTCTGCAACAGAGTAAGGTAATTTTTCAAACAACGAACCTAGTGAAGAGCAGCCCATTTTCCCTTTGTTAAAAAAAATCGAAGTTTTATATGCCCACAGGGGCAGCACTCAATTACTGAGAAGTTCCATCACACCCACAGCAGGGGTGTAACTAAGGCAACCAGCCCAAACATGTGTCAGAGAACTAGCCGGGTCACCTCACCTCAAACCATTCGTGTCTACACTGCTGCTGTTCCCCAAGCCCCGGGTCCCCCGGACACCATCTGCATCACTTTTGTAGAAATGTATCTACATCCTGGAGTTACAGCAGAAAGCCCAGAGGACAGAGGTCAGGAAATTTCCTGTACCAAGAAATGCCAAGGGGGTTGGTCACATAGCAGGTATTTATTTTTGGTCTGCAATAAAAATACGTCCACAGCCAGACAGGGAAGGAGGAAGACAGGAGGAAATCAAGCTTGTGATTTTCCACGTATGGGAAAGGAAAACCAAATACAAGAACCGAAGTGACAGTTTGAGACCAAAGTCAGGAAGTGAAAACCATCAGCACGAAATGAGACCCGAGCAATGTGGGCAGCCTGGAAAGGGCCTCACAGCAAGCAAAAGAGGCGAAAATTATCTCAGAAAGCACCCATAGGCTTTCAAAAGTCTGCTTCTCCCAGATTTCCAAATCAGGAAACAGCTTTCAGAGATAAGCCCCAGATGGCTCAGCATTCTGTTACCCCAGATTTGCTGGCAGTGCTTTTTTTCCCCCATCAAGGGCAGAGGCTGACTTCTTTTTAACCATGTCACCAAGCACAGAGCCCATTGCACATAAGAGGTACTCAAAAACATCTGTTAAACACTGATTCCTATTCAGAATGACCATCACATACAGTAGTGCCCAGACTGTTTGCTTAGCGCTTAGTGAAGAATTCCCAGAATGTTTCGCAAATATGCCCTCCCATTTATGACATGAGATGTTCAAAAAAGAGGACAGGACGGGGATACGCTAGAAAGAGCCCTCCTAACAGGAGCAACCCTTCCGGAGCCCCGGGTGGGCAGCACCTGAAGCCAGACAATCCCACAGCATCCCCAATAAGCTCTGCTCCTGCCTCCCCATCCTCAGGGTCTTGTACCCCCCACCTTTCTCACTCTCAGTCTCTCGCACACAGCGCAGGTCCTCTTCCACACCATCAGACTCACACTTGAGTATGTCAGTCTTCCCTACAGTCTGTCCTGCTCAGCGTCACTCTCACCAGTCTCGATCACACAGCCTCTCGCACACTCATAGAGTCACCCTCACACCCAGAGTCTCTCTTACATAAACACGGAGTCTTCCTCAAGAGTCTTGCACACTCACAGAGCCACCCTCAGCCTCTGGGTTTCACACACATGCAGTATCCTTCTAGACCAGGAAGCCTGTCCCTCTCTCACACACACACATACACACACACACGTGGAGTCTTTCTCACACACTCAGTCTCACACTTAGTCTCCCACATTTCTAGAATCACCTCCAGCTTTTGCGCGAGTTTTCACGCGAGAGGGACCTGCGCGGATAAGGTCCCTCTTACACGCGCAGCGTCACGCTCTCGCCCGCAGAGCCTCTCCTGCGGCCCGCCCTCCCGCCCAGCCCGCGCTCTTCCCCAGGCCCGCATCCCGCCGGAGGCAGCGGCGGCGGGGGCGGCGGGGGCCGCGCGGGGAGTTCGGCCCACAGGACGCGCGGGGAGTTCCGCCCCACAGGACACAGCCCTGCCCCGCCGTCCCCGGCGCCCGCCTGAGGTCCGTTACCTCGCGGGTGGCCAGGCGCCACCACCGGGATGCTCGATCGCGCTGCCGCCTCGGCCGCCACGTCTGCTCAGGCCCCGCCCCTATCACGTAATCTGCCGCCGGATCGCGACAGCGTGCGCAGCGTCGGGACTGGACGCCGGGCTCCGCCTGCGGCCTGCGGGCAGCGGCTCCTCCCGGCCTCGGCAGTCTGGCGGGCAGCGCGCGGGCAGCGCTCTGGCACCCACGTGTGCTCTCCCGGCCTCTGAGTGCACTTGGCAGTCAGCCCCCCGGCCGGCCACGCCGGCCGGCCCAGCCACCCTCACCAGCTGGCGTGCCACTCCCTGACACTACGAGGAGTCACCCCAGGCTCCGAGAGATTCAGAACGGAGACGCTCCCGCGGGGACCTCTAACCGACCCCCAAATCTTGTTCCTATGTGCCCCCCACCCAGGGGGGGACCACACAGAGCTTATACAAACAACCTTCTTATCCCCAACCCTCCCCTCTGGATCCTAGGAAGACAGAGACTCAGGATTTGTCCTCCACACTCACAACTTTGACCACCACACATCCACTGAGACCCCCACAAATACATGGACACTGCTGGCGTTCCATAGCCAAACACGGGATTCCCTGGGGCTCAGGCTTGAGGCCACTTTTCCATCCTCATTTTGCCTGACCCTCCTGACACCCCCATTAGGGGACTGCACCCTCTTGCCTCCTTCTGTCCTTCTGGTTGCTCCTTCTCCATCTCCCAGGCCCCTTTTCCTCCCAGGATCTGTGGCTCTGTCAAGGGCCTCCTGACCACACAGGCAGCTGAGCCCTCCCTCTTAGCTTTCTGTCCACACTTTAAACCAAGACTGTCTCCTGGGGGATGGAGTCATTCCCCCCAGACATGTATCCACAACCTCACATCTTCTGGTTCCATAATGACCATATCCAAGTCTCTGTTCCCCACCATCCAACTCAGTGACCCAGCCGGAGACGGACAGCACCCTGGACCTCCTCTTGCAGCCCTCCAGGCCCTGCATCTTATGTTTTTCTTCTCCCCAGTGGGAATAGTCTCCCAATCCCTATGCTGCTCCCTCTAACTCATCGCCACAGGGTATGGCATGCTCTGAAAATACAGATTGGAATGACTTCATATCTCCTCTGCCTAAAAACCCTTCCAACCTCCTCCCTATAGACCTGAGATGATCTTTAAAGAGCCCTCGCTGGTGCTGCCCTCTTGCTGTCTGTGTGGAATACCTTCTTTACACATATGTGTATGTTTGGAGTCATTAGAGCCTGACCCTTTGTTCCCTAGATCAGTTCCTCCTGCCTACCTGGCCAGGCAGAGAAAGGGCTCTGGACACTTGTGTCAGTCAATGACAGCCAGTCCCCTTGTCCTTGCAAAAACCACATATACGACCTTCCAGCTCCCAGTGTTACCAGAAATGGCACCGGGTCTGGAGTGGGTCTGCCTCAGGCTGGCCTGTAGTGAGTGGGGTTTTTGAATTTGTGTAGGAGAGTTTTCACAACACCGAGTGCAGGTGATCTTGAGCGTAAGTTTATTAAAGGTAGGGACAGTTAACCAAGGAAGTGCTTTGCATAGAAGAAGCAACAGGAGGGAGCCTAGTCGGGGCTGCTCTCAGCTCACTGGGAAGTCTGAGAAAAGCGAGCCTAGGAAACACGTTCAAGGGGTTATCCTGGGACAAGCTGCCGCTGCTTACTGCTCCCCTGGTTGCAAGTCTCTTGGGGTCCCCTAGAGTTGAGGTGACACATTCCTGAAAGGGAAGAAAGGTGTAGGTCTGCTCTTGGGAGGGAGAGTGTGCCCTGGGTCCTTGAGAGTTCTAAAGTCTGGGAGTTTAGGAGAGGATCTTAATAGAATACTCATCAGCTCTATATTGATGTGCCAAAATGAGATTTATTCCCTTAACTTCTTCCATCCTTGGGTGTGGTTGGCACAAATGGCACTAATTGGATTTCTGCTAGTTATCTCCCTGAGTAGGGAGATTCAAGCTACTTACCCTCTGGAGGGGGGAAGCATTAAACATTTACTCCTAAGTGTCCTCAGTTAGGGAAGATAGGATCTTCTGATTTGCTAGATGGCTGTAAACTGCTTGGCCTTTTAACTGTCTCAGTTTCCCTGTTCCACTTGTCCTGGCTTACTAGCCTGCCTCACCAGGACTCTGGCTCACTGTCTCACACCCAGTTACAGCAGCCCACCAGCTGAAAGCTGGTGCACCAAGCACTGAGTGGGATGTCCTTCAACACCAGCAGTGTTCCTCAGGACTCCCCTGCAGAGTACATCTATTAATCCCCATTCCTCAGATTAGCAAACTGAGACTCAAGGAGGTCAGAATGCTATAGGATAGTAAGAAGCTAGGAAAATTCCTGGCCAAGTGGAATGGGGAAACTGAGATAGACAGCTGACCAAACTGGTCGAGCAATTTACAGCCAGGTACAGGTCCCCAGGGTGGAAAGCCCCAGGTGCCTAGCGACAGGCAAAACTGGTGCCAGACCTGGCTCCCCAGGGTGGCCTTCCTTCCCTGGCATATCCCCTGGCTACGGGGTTTAGAACTCCCTGACCTTTCCTCCCTAGAGATAACATCTAGGCCTCAGCTGTATTTCACCTCCAGGCCCAGAAAAGCAGTCAAACCAGGCAGGAGGCACTAGGGGCAATCAGTGGAGAGGATGGCCCTGAAAGGACACACCTGTAAAAGCTGATTAATTATCTATTGAAATTCTTCCTTAAGACCTCACCTGAACCCCTACTGTCTGTCTGTCTTTCTTTCTGTCCTTTGGAATCGAAGCTTTTTACTATGGGATATACACAGCACTATTGCTTTTAAGACACTTTTACATCACAACAATCTTTATTATGGAAGCTATACAGTTCTGTCCTGAAATCGACATTTATACAAAGTGACACTTAGGGATTTGTTTGGCCCCTTGGGCTAGATAGCAGTGGAGACTGACATACACATCATTAACAAGCATACTGACACTTCATCCAGTGTTAGGGTCCTCGTTTCTCCCAGTTGTGCTTTTTTTTTTTTTGGCAGATGGCTATTGCGTTTCACTTTAGTACCATATTGTGAATGCCAGAGAACCTGCATTTGCCAAGGAATAATCTCCTGAGATACAATGTCGTGAAGTAGAATGGTGTAGTCTAACTCAATGAAGTCATCACTTCTTTGCATTTGCTTGACAGTTTGAATTTTTACCATTTTATACCACGTGCTTTCAGTAGAACTCTGCTGTATTATATAATCACAGCCAACCCAGGCTAAACATTGAACTTGGCTTCATTGCTGGAGATAACATTTCCAAAACGGTCTGGAGTATTTTATGCTTTTAGTGGGTCCTTCATGGACTTGAGTTCTTAATAAAATGTGTTATCTTCTTCATCTGGGCTCTTTCCAATTTCTCCTTCAAACATAAAGGTGATTTCTGGTGCAGTACCTGGAGGATAAAGTACTTCGGCTCTGCAGTTCGCTGTCACTTGTTTTTGGATAATTTCTTCCACAGAAAACCTAAGGCAATACTGATGTCTTCTTCCTGGAATATCCTCCATGCTGGCTTTGTTTGACTGTCTGCACCAGAAACACCTGGGGGAGAGGGGAGCGCATCCCCTGACGGTAGATGATGCAGTTCTGCACCACCAAGGCCACCCTGGAGCCTGGGCAGTGGACGGGTGGGATCTCCATCCTTGGTGGGCTGCGGCAGGGAGAACACAAGTCTGTTCTAGCTTAATCAAGTTCTGCACTGCCACCACCCAGCCTGCAACTGGGTCGCCCCCAACTTCCAGCCTTTTATTTATTTATTTATTTTTAAGATTTTATTTATTTATTTTTAGAAAGAGGGGAAGGGGGGAGAAAGAGAAAGAACTATCAATGTGTGGTTGCCTCTCATGTGGCCCCCACTGGGGACCTGGCCTGCAACCCAGGCATGTGCCCTGAACTGGGAATCAAACCGGCAACACTTTGGTTTGCAGCCCGCGCTCAATCCACTGAGCTACACCAGCCAGGGCAACTTCCAGCCTTTTAAACCCTCACGCCAAAGGAACCAAAGTGGCTCTCCCTCCCGGGAGCACACCTGCACCTCTCCCTTCTCCCTCTTCTTCCACCCCACAGGCATGCATCTCCTAAACTCTAAGGGACCCCAGAAGACTTGTAACCAGGGGAGCAATGGGCAGCAGCAGCTCACCTGAGGCTTCCCAAGGCCTCCCTTTCTCTGACTCACCAATGAGCTGACAGCAGCCCCGCCTGGGCTCATTTCCTTCCTATGACTTTTCTGGGGAGCCAGAGCAGCCCTGCCTAGACTCTCTCCTGTTGCTTCTTCTATCCTAAGGCCTTCCTTGTTTCACTGTCTCCAGTTTTAATAAGTGTATTGTTAAAATCACCTGGCCTCATATTGTTAAATCTTCTCCACACGAAGTCAAGAACTCACACACTGCAGGCTGGCCTGAGGCAGACCTGCTCCAGCCCAATCCCTGTCCAACAACAAGGAGACTCTGCAGGCTACTTTGCTGGATCTGGCAGAGTTTGGAGTTGAACCCCAGTCTGCTGTGGCTGCTGAAGCCTGCTCTGACCCCATGACCTCTCTGCAGCTGTGAAACAAAGGGTGGCAGTTTGGCTGAAATGTCAAGGGTGAATGGGTGGCTCCAAGGCCGCCACAAGGGTGTGGCATAGATGGGTGAGTGTCAGGGCAAAGCTGGGAGTCAGGCTGGGCAGAGCCTGGGAGTGAGAGTTTGCTCACTTTCATGTTGTTATCCTTCTACCAAGGTCAGTGAAGCAGCTGGACCTCTGTATCCTTAGGCATCCTCACCCTCTCTGGGCCAATGCTTCTTTCAGGTTCAGCCAGTAACTAGGGCCGTGAGAGGGTTCAGCGCGCCCTCTAGTGGTTCCCAGGATGTATCAAAGCCTGAACCCCCAGGCTGGCCTTACCCTGTAGAGGCAGGAACTGAAGCTCCCACCACCCAAACCGGCCCCTGGCTGGCTCTGGGCTCCACACCACAGAATCCACCCCTGGACCCCGTCCCTATGCATGTTTCTCAGTATCAGACTCTCCGTTTCTCTGTCTTTATCCATCTCCACCTGGCCCCAGTCTGTTAGTCTGTCTGCCCATCTTGGCCTCTGTCCTTACCAGTCTCAGCCTAATCTCTTCCTCCCTCAGTCCCACTCCATCCCCAAAGCAGTACAGCTGGTGGGCAGATGAGCTGAAACAAAGTAGAAGGGTGGTGTCCTGAAAAGAACTCTAGGTTCAAAGGATGCTGGGACCTGCAAACAGAGAGAAGCTGGGGAGTCCAGCCAGGGTGATCTGTAGGATTGCTTCTGGCACCGAGATCTGGGGTGGCGTGTGAAGCCTGCTGACCGGGCAGGAGCAGGAGCTGCGTTCCAACAGGAATGTTTCAGTTCCTGGTTCTTAGTCGTAGGAGGGGAACTGGATTCTGGGAGAGGGGGCAGGAGAATGAAGCCCAAAGTGGTGCATAGAAGCCACACTTTGGTGCTGAGAGAACCCATCAAGGCCCCAGGAAGGGTCTAGCCTCTGATTACCTGCCCCTCTAGCCCCCCCGACCTCTCATTAGCTCCCTCCTTTCATGCTCAGAGGGTAGCCTAGGCCAGGGCACTTTACAGCGTCCAGAATACTTTTATTGCCATAATCAAGATGCAGCCTGCTCAGGGCCCGATATGGGACCCACCACTCACAAACACAGAGACAGATGCTGGGTATGTACACAACAGCGAAAATCCAGCGCCACCGAAACCCTGTGAGAGAGCAGCCACTCCAGCCTGGCTGTGGCTTCTACCCCATCCTAGAGGCCAGAACCAAGTCTTGGCCTCTGGCTGTCGCCCACTTGGAGAGCACTGCCACCAGGGCAGATACAGGCTCTCCAGCCCTGCTGTCACAGGGAGACCCATGCAGCATCTCTGAGGCAGACAGATCACCTGCAGAGGGGCTCCAAGGCACCTGGCTCTCACAGGGGCCCACTCACGTTTCTGAGTGAGTCCCTGAAGACTAAACACCACAGAGCTGCCTGGTGGAGGTAGGTGCTGGGCAGGGTGGGCAGGAACCCTTCCTCTCAGCCCTGTGCCAGCCCACTGGGGTGCTAGAGAAACCCTACAGTAGGGTGGCAATGTGGTGGTGGGATTAGCAAGAGGGCAGTTCAGCGAAGCTCTGAGTTGCCTCGGCCCGCTCTTGAGTTTTCTTTCTTCATCAGCATCTAAAAGGCCACGGCACTAGGTCCTGCTCTCGACCTTGAAGCACAGTCCCAGGGTGAAAGGAGCCAGCATCAATACTGTGTGCAATAACCCAGCCAAGGACATCGGAGCTCCTGAGCCACGGCCTGCAGAACTGGGGTGCCATCTGCTGCCCAATTCTGAGCTCGGCTCTTCTTGGAAGGGAGGGAGGTAGGAGTGAATGCCCCAGGGCCTGGGAACCACAGAATACACAACAACCCACCCCTGCCTGCAGGGGAACCCGGGCTGCCCCTAAAAAGCCACAGTCAGGCTGTTGAGCAGCTGGGCCACAGGGAAGCCAGCAGCTCCAGCCACCTGTGGCCAGTGTGTGGGAAGGATCACCCTAGGGAGCAGGAGCCCATCCCTGGGATCTTTGGGGGCAGGGGCCACAGCTCAGTCACATCCCTCCCAGGATGTCTGAGGGACCAAGGACTGGTGGGCAAATGTGAAACAGCCACAAGAGTAGAAGAAACACATGGCCCCTGAGTTGGGGACTGGATCCAGATGCCAGCCAATCCACCTGTGCAGCCAGTCCTGAGGTCACACCGATTCCATCAGAAGCAGCATTCTTTCCCTTAAGGGTCCCTTGAGTGAGTCCAGACTATTTCTTCCTTCCTCACTCCCACAGGAAGTGGAAGAAACAGCACTTCCCGACGGCAGATGTTTCACAACCAAGACTTATGGCCTAGGAAGGTCAGTCACAAACCACTAAACTCGTGGGCCACGGCAGCCCTGGAGGCCAAAAGAAGCAGCTGTGGCCTAGCCATCCCACAGCCCTGCCTGGCACAGGAGTCAGGGCCCAAGGAGCACGAGTTTCAGGTAGGAGAGGGTGGTGGTGTTGGCCAGCATCTCAATGTGCTCGCTGCCTGGCAGCGCCTGCAGTGACACCTGGTGTTCCTGGTGGTTGCGCCAGGTCTGGCACTGCAGGGCACTCTCCAAGTTCACAGTGCCATCGCCATCACCAAAGTAGATTTTAGGGTCGCGGTCTGGGAAGCTCTCATAATAGAAGGAGTCTGGCGTGGGGACGCCCGTACCGTAGAGGCAGTGCAGCTGCACACCAGGTGGTACTGTGGCTTCAACCAGCCCCTCTGTGTCCTGCCGCATGAGCCACCCGTCTTCGAAGCCAATGTCCTGGAAGAACCGCTGATAGTCACGCAGAGTGTAGTTGGTCGTAGGTGTGCGTACAAAGACCTTCTCGGGTGACCAGGTATAGTTGTAGGGCAGCAGCCAGCTGGTAGAGACAGCAGACCGCTGCTGCTCCCGGATCTTCAGGGGACTAATGACCGGGATCCGGTTGTTGTCCCCTGCGGGGAGAGGGCTCCAGTCAGTCTGTGCTCAGGAATGCAGGCTGGCTGGGCAGCTTGTTCATGCCCAGGGCCCCTGCTGGACCCCAGCCAGTGGCCAGTCAGCACATCAGCATCTCTACACTGTTATCGCTATAACTCCCATGCCTGCATTAGCTTTTACTGTCTCCCTTTATTTCTGCTCTAGCCCCTACTCAAGACTTGTTTCTTTCCTTCTGCGTTTAATCACCAGGGACTTAGGCAACACACACCCACAGGGCGTGTGGGCACTGTGGGCACTGACCTTATCAAAGATGAATCAGCAGGTTGCCAGCCCAGAGGCACAATTCTCCCTCTTTTTTTATTATATTAAGCTGTGCAAACGCTTTTCTTTGCCTAGGCTTAGACCTGCAGCCAGCCAGTCGTGGTCTCACACCAGCCACCTGCCTGTCACTTACCTGGGCAGCCAGGCCCTCAGACACAAGGGAAATCTGTAGACTACAGAGGAGTCCTTCTCACCCACAAGTGCCATGCCCACCGGCCAGGGAGACTTCCAGAGGGTGAGGTGAAACTTGGAAACAGGAGCCTCAGGCCCTGCCCAGGACCCATGGTCGCCCATCATTCTACCTCCCTGACGGACTGAGGGCCCACAGCGCTGACTGCTGGGCCTGGCTCTAGGACTCCTGAGGAAATGGAAGCCCCTACCTAGGGGTCCATGACTGCTCTCCTTCCCACCCCAACCCTGCTCCCAGGCTGCCAGGGCCTGAAAGTTTTCTAGCATCTGAGGCAAAGCTCTGGCTCACGGGGAGCTGCCCCACCAAGCCAGGGTCACTACTGGGAGAGGCACTGGGTCTGACCTGATCACAACGGCCAGCTGACCAACAAGCAGGTCAGGCAGCACCAGTGACTTGAAACAGAAAGCTCATCGGATGCTTGGCACAGCCCTGGCTCATGGCTGCTCAAGTGGCCATGGGGCTCATACCCAGTCCCAGCACAGGCAGGAAAGCCCTGTGGCCGCAGTTGGTAGGTTCTGACAGCCATGACAAGGCAGGTGGATTGGGGAGGAACGGAATGGGGACAAAAGGTGACTTCCCCAACTGTCTAGCAAGCAGGCCAGAACAGATCTTCACGTGCTTCCTCCCTGTGTTGCCACAGAGGCCCCTGGCTGCTACACGTGGAGCTGTCACTCACAAACAGGAAACTGAGGTCCAGCCTTCCTTCTCTGGGGAAAAGACGGGGACTAAAAGGTGAGGAGGGGGACAGGAGAGAGGGAAAAGGCGCCCCCAAAGACCTCGGGTCACACCAGGTTAAGCCAGCCAGGCCTGAGCACAGTGTGTACACCTGTGCACACGCAAGTGCCTGCCTGAGCAAGGGCTATGCCTCTCCATGCATTGTACATGGTGTGAAAAACTTACACAGGTAACGAGGGTCACCAACTAGAGAGGCGACATTACTTGGAAAAGAATACCATTCTGGAGAAAGAAGGGCTCCCCAGGAGAACACTGTAGAGGGAAAGAGAGGGTGCCACCCCCAGTATTAGTCCCCCATGCTGAGCCAGGCCGGGTCTCTTACCTGAGGCCAGGACGCGCAGGGTCTTGGCCACGCCCCCCCAGGGAGCACCCAGTGCCACAAAGGCACGGATATACTTGTCCTTCCACGCCTGTGGCTGCCGCTGCAGAAAGTAGAGCGTGTACATGTTGCCCATACTGTGGGCAACCAGCACCACGGGGCCCCCATACAGCTGGTGCATCTCCTCGATCATCTCCCGGAGGGCCAGGAAGTAGGGCCCGTTTTCATCTGCAGGCCAGAGCCAGGCAGGAGTCAGGCAGGAAGGGTCCTGGGGCCTGAACCACTGACAGATTCTCAGGCCACCCCAGGACTAGGTGGGAGGGGAGAATGCTAAAATCCAAGTGGTTTCCCCACAGGTTCAATAAAGGTAGGAAACAAAGGGGCTCCCTTCCCCTGCCTCAGACTCATCATCTCCCCCCAGGGCTCAGAGGCCCAGAAATCTTGGGGTGAAGGATGGAGAAGGACAGGACAGTTTGGCCAGGGGTGATAGATGTGTCACTACTGGGCGAGATGCCATTGGCCCAGGGTAGGGGACAGCCCAGGGCCTGTGGTGGCTGTGGCCTCCTCATCCCCACCTCCCAAGACCTCAGGGAGGAAATGAGGGTGACCACTTACTTGGGGCTCGACGCCAGTCATAAGGGGCTCCCCGGACATCCTCACCCCGTGTGTAGCCCCAGCCCACTAGGCTCTCTACCATGGTGTGGAAATAGGAACCTGTAGACACAAGTGCATAGGATTAGAGAGGGTGCGGCCAGTGCCAGCCACATATACCACACCTGCCAAGGAGACTGTGACATCTGCAGGGAGGTTTGTGAGGGAGTATTCTCTGCTCACAATGATCAGAGACAGTTCACAGCTACCTCTTCAAACTGAGTGGTTCCTCCCACTCAGGAGTCCAGCAGAACCGCCAGCCCCATTCCTTGGAGACCATGAGAAGGGCTACCTACCCACGCTGCTTTTGCTGGGGTCCAGAAACTCCAGGGAGAAGGTCTTCCCAAATCCGGGGACATTAACATCCACACCATCGGGAAACTGGGTAACCCGGGACGTCCTGTTGTAGACCAGCCTGTCAGGAAGGGATATTGAGCTGGTGAAAGACTTGACAATGAATTTGGGTGTGTCCCAACACTGCCCTGTGTCCTGAGCCCCTTGCTCAGGACACACCTGAGCAAGGTATGTGCATCCTCAGGTGTGGTCAGTTGTATAGGGGAGACCAAAAAGTCATTGTAGGGGTTCAGAGCTAGTCACCTGAGATTGCGTCTGTGAATTATTTTGAGATAAGGATAATTTTAGCTTCAGGCTCAAGAGAAACTTCTGCCCCTCCCTTTAACTACCTAGAACTTCAATTAGGGGCCTTGCCCATCATTAGAGATTATCAGCAATAATTTCTTTCTTTTAAATATTTTTTTTATTTATTTTTTGAGAGGGGAAGGGAGGGAGAAAGAGGAGAGAAACATCAGTGTGTGGTTGCCTCTCCCAGTGGCATACCCCCCACTGGGGACCTGGCCAGCAACCCAGGCATGTGCCCTGGCTGGGAATTGAACCAGCGACCCTTTGGTTCACAGGCTGGCGCTCAATCCACTGAGCCACACCAGCCAGGGCTATCCGCAATAATTTCTTTTTGACCCACCATTATGTGGTAAAGCAAACTTCTATTTACTACACACCTGTTCTTCTTATCATTCTGTAATGACCCAGTGAAGCCCAGGGCACTTACCTCAACTCTAGCTCATAATGTCTCATATACCCACGTTCTCTTTCCGTCTCTGAACCTCTCTTGCATGTGGGGGCCTCTGACTCTCTCATGTATGTGGGGTTCCCGTATATATGTATGTATTAAATTTGGTTATTTTATCTTGCTAATCTGTCTCATATCTATTTGATTATTAGACCAGCTAAAAGAACTGTGAGAGTGGAGGCAAGTTTGTTCCTCTTCCACAAAACAAAGGCAATTTATGCAGCGCCCCCCACCGAGGGTCATTCTAAAGACTGCCCCAAGGACTCCTCTCCTCAGTGTCACCCACCCCAGCATGCAGGTCTTAGATCTGTTTGGGAGAGGGATGCACCAGGCCTGGCTCTGCCATGAACATTACACTTGACCCCAAACAGCAAACTAACTTTGCAGACTCCTGTCATTCCATTGCTACGGACCCAGGTCCTGCCGCTCACCAAAATACACCACAGGGCAAAGGAGATGGTGAGAGCAACGCACAACCGAACCAGACAGAGAGACCTCCCCACCCCAGTGGCTGCTGTGTGGGTGCACGGACAAGACCTGGAGAAATGACGGGGAAAGCGTGGTGGGAGACAGGAGGAAAGCCTTATGCCAAACCGGGAGCCCTGCTCTGGCCTCCCCGATACCAAGGAGGCAAAGGTGCCCAAGAAAACACAGGCTAGACAAGCAGTCCCTGGTGGTCCTGCATTCCACCTGGCCTTAAAGATTAGCCACAGAAAGCTGACAGGATTCCCAACACTGGCCCAAATAATAGGTGCTGGTAGCCTACTCTCTCGAGGCAAGCTGTAGATTAGCCCAATGGCCACTTAGCAAAGTGCAGAAAACTGTTCCGGAAAGCCAAGGCAGCTCTGTGCTGGACGAAAGTCTGAACAGGTCAGGGGAGCAATGAAGGCAGACAAGCCCCTCTTGGTATCAGTCCGCAACTCCAATTGGTAGTAACTGAGACCGTGTCTCTGGTACAGAAATAGAAACGCAGATCAACAGCCCAGAAGTGACTCTGGTGACAAACACACCCAGAGGAGGAAAGAGTCAACAAAGCAGGAATCTTAAACAACAGGGAAGGGCAGGGTGCCTGGAGAGACAGCGAGTGCATCTCCCAGGAAAAAAAAAATGTTAATTTGTTAGATTCCATTCATCTCGTTTATTGAGCTCCAGCTGTGTTCCAGGTTCTACTGCTGTAAAAATAAAAGAGATATAGTCCCTGCCTTCAGGGAGCTCAGCCCGAGAGGGAGAACTTAGCTCGGGTCACACGACTCTACGTTTGAATCCTGGTTCTGCCCCTTATTAGCTGAGTGACCCTGGCAATTTTGTAACTGATCTTAGGTGTCCTATTCTATAAAACAGGTTTGCTATGAGACTAAATGAAAGAAAGTATGCAAAATGTACAATGTCTGTTCAATAAGCAGTAATTCTTATTATTGGGAAACATCCTTAGAAACAAGGTTTGGTGCGGGTTAGAGGGACCTGGCTCTGGATTGAAGAGGTGAGTGGGGGAAATTTATCAGGCAAAAGCTGTAGAGATAGATTCCAGGCTAAAAGAGCGGTATCTGCCTGGAGACATGGCATTCCACAGAGAACAAGCAGCTGGAGGGGCAGGTGTGGCCCAGCCAGAGGCAAGGGAAGGGGCGAGGGCCACGTTGAGGCTATAAACAGGGGCTGGAGCTTAGAAACCACAGGGAGGGCGCCAAGCACAAGGTGTACATTGCAGGAGGGTTGGGACAAGAGCAGGGGGAGAGGGAAGAAAGTTCTGGCTGGGAGAGCGCAAAGGTGGAGCCAACCAGACTGAGAAAAGGGACAGGGAGAAAGGCCAGTGACCTTGAGGTCTCCTGAGGCAGGGATAAGATGGAAATGGACTCTGGAGGTCTCTTTGGGTTGAGTTAGTGAGCAGCACCGGTTCTGGGCCCTGGCTCCCACCTGATATTGTCGATCCAGCAGTCAATGATGACAGGCAGCAGCAGTTCGAGGTTGAGCCAGAGTGTGAAGTAGCTGTCCGTTTTCTTGGAGCAGAGGTAGTGCACGACCTTCGGCTTGTCCAGCTTGGCCTCCAGCTGGTTGCCCAAATCACCAGGCACTGTATCAGGGCACAGAGCATGCATGAGGTCCTGGGCCTGACAGGCTGGAGACCCTCAAGGCTTAAACCCAAAGGTCTTTCACCATCCCAGGCTACAGTCGGCAGGGCCTGGTTCACTCTGACTGGGGTGGCAAATGGGACAGAGCACTACGCTACTTAACCAGCCACAAGTGAATCCAGAGACAGCACTCCAACACAGGCTTGTGGAAGAAGGCAATGAACAGAAACACCATTGAAAGAAGCTCATCCTGGCACCTGCTGACCTACTGAGGTCTCCAGGCTGTGCTAAAGGCCAGGCCCCAGTAAGGTTCCAAAGAGAAGATCTTCCGGAGGGCCCTAGCATCTGGGCATACCAGGACCAAGAATTGGAGACAGCTCCCCTGAAACAACACACCGTTCCAGCCACAGCCCAGTGAGGAGTGGGGAAAACCAGGCCTAAAGGATAACTTCTTTCTATCTGAACTGACCTATTGAATCTACAAAGAGCCCTGGCGGGGCCTTGTGACACTCAAACCTATCCCCATTGCTTCCCTGCCCAACATTCAGGGCCTTTTCCAGTGACCTTTCCCAGTGACCTTTCCGACCTCACCTGCTCCCACATGCCACGCTCTCAACACCTGCCGTGTGCGTCCCTACTTAGGATTCATGATCGCTGAGTGAACCACCAGTGCCGGCACTCCCGGGCACTCAGTGGGCTCAGACCGTGAACCCAGCCATGTGGAGGGCATGCACTCTCTGCGCAACGTCACAGTGTCCTGAACGCAGCCACGGGAGATAGCGGTAGCACCTGCCCTCACCCCTTTGCATGACGTGGGTGCAGAAGTAGGGAGCCCCCAGCATGACAGCCTCTGGATGACATGCCTGTGAGCTGGACACGGGAGTGCAGACACCTTGGTCATAGTCTCCACCAAAGGAAATGGCTGAAAGAGGAAGTCACCAGATCTCCTTTGCCTGGATGCCTTTCACCCTGCCCAGGCTGTGTGGGGCCCTCTAAAAATAGCAGTGGTCACTTCCTGAGCCCTTGTGCCTAGAACTAGGACAACAGCCATCCGCATGCCTCTCACCTCAAATAACACTGGGGAAGAACATCCTTATTCCGCCTACTTTGCAGATGAGGAGACTGAGGCTGGGAGAGGTAGAAATTGCTTACTACAGCCCCTTCCCCCTGCCCAGCGTCTTCTTCTGTGTCACTTCTCTGGCCTCTGCTTCCATCAGGCATTTGAGTCCCACCCATAGAAGCTGGTCACACTCGGATTGCTGATCCGTGACCAAGAACAGCTTGTCCATTGCCAGCCATGCGTTTCCTAGGATTAATGCCAATAGCCTCACTCTCTGGACAGGTTAAGATTCCAGTTGCTCTGTGACTCTGGGTAGGACCTGAGGCTCCTCTGCTCTGGCCTAGGATAACCAAGAACTGAATGACTTAATGAGCACCAATCCAGGAGAAAAGGCTGGATGCCTTTCTTGGACCACACACTTCCCATTGCCACACCCCTTTACTGAGAACTCCTTAGGCCTACACATGGCTCCCTGTGGGCCCCTAGGATAAAAGTCCATATGACCCAATCAGTCACGAGCCTGAACAATCCACTTTCCCCTACCTCCCACCCCGCCACTCCATTCCAGATACCCTGGCCGACCTCCCAGCCTCCATCTGATATGTAGTTCCCTCTGCCTGGAACTCTCCTGGCCACAGCTCCAGCTGCATACTCCAGGAAGCCTTCCCTGATTGGGTCAGTGGATTCTCTGTGCTTGCCCGGCACAGCCCTCATCTCCGGGGATCATCCTGCAAGCTTAGGAGGGCAGAGCCAAGTCTAGCCAATTCCTATGGTTAACCTGGGCCCAGCATCTTTGTGAAGCATTTACTGCCCCAAAGCTCCTGTTGGGGAACCCTTGGGACCAAACTATCCGCCAACCTTACCCTTCTGTGATCAGCATCATCCCCATTAAAATACTCCCAGTAGAAAGAGCATGGGGCCCTGGCTGGTGTGGTTCAGGGGACTGAGTGCCAGCCTGAGAACCAAAAGGTCGCTGGCTCAATTCCCAGTCAGGGCACATGCCTGGCTTGTGGGCCAGGTCCCCAGTTGGGGGCGTGCAAGAGGCAACTGATCAATGTTTCTTACCCTTTCTCTGAAAATAAATGAATAAAATCTCTAAAAAGAAAAATAAAGAAAGCATAGGGATCATGCAGACTCAGTACACTTCAGCATGCCTCTGCCTTCAGAAGTCCTGGCTGGTCACCTACACACCAGCTCTGGGTGGGAGTGACAGCCTGCCTGAGGCATCCGAGGCCCCCAACACAGATGTCTCATCCCTGCTCACCACCACAAGGAAACACTGACTCCTGTACAGTTGCCAGGGCTCAGGACCAAGAAGGGGGTAAGCAGGAGAGGTCACCTAGCCCCAACATAGTTTAGTCCAAGTAGGTCTGGAAGGATGAGTACAGGCATGCTCCCTGACATCTGCTCACACCCAGTGTCCCATCTCTTACCTCTGTCTTTAGCCATCCTCAGATTCCTCAGGGCCTCTTCCCTCAGACCCAATGCTACACATCTGACAAGTTTGGGGGGAGCCCTGGTAGCAGGGTAAGACAGCAATCCTTTCCCCAACGAGTTTCCTTTCGGTAATGCCCTCTAAAACTTTTGAGGCTGAAGGGGTCCAGGGAAACAGCTTAACAGACAAGGCCAAGTCAAGGTTAAGGACCCTTGGGGCCAACTCCGAGGCCACCTTGCCCCCAAACCGGCCCTCAGGAGTGGAGCCACAGGGCCTCAGTCTTTCCACCTAAAAAATGGGGATTAGGTGAGGCAAGTTTTGGGACTTACGTGGACAGGCAAACCGATGTACCACCTCCAACTTACCTCCATATTCTATAAGGGAAGGTGACAGATAGGTTGACCACTCCCGCGACCAGTATGGCCGGAGGTGGACGGACCCACCCAGGTGACAAGTTAGTCATACGCTCCCCCACCTCCTGCTTGGAGCAGTTGCAAATCGAGAAGACAGCCTTCCTCATCCCCACACCCAGTTCTGCCTGACGCACGAGCGAACGGACCCACGACTGGACGTGCGCCTCACCCAGGACCACCGGGGGAGGGCGTCCGGTTGGAAGCGCCGGGTCCGAGAGCAGCAGGAGGAACAGGAGGCCAACCGGTAGCAGGGGTGCGCGGCAAGGGCAGAGGTGGGGACCCATGGCGTGCGGCGGAGGGTCCAGGTCCCTGGTGTGGAATCAGAGCTCCAGGCTTGCGCCTAGGCCGGGCGCGGCGACGCGCTTAACCCCGCCGCTCACCACCGACACAGCGACGAGGCCAATAAAGGCCCGCCTCCCGCAAACGACCTGCCAATAAGGACTCGCCTCCAGCGTGTCCCGCCCAGTCGGAGCTGGCAGCCCCGCCCCAGACCATCCCCGGCTAGCTCCCTCAACAGCGCTGCGAGCCGAGCGCATCGATCGATCTATCTAGGTTCAGCTTGGCTTCCAAACTCTCCGCAACACCCGGCTCGCCGATGCTGGGTACCTAGCCCAACCCTCGGCACTTGGAAGTGTACGCTGCGAAGCCCTCACCCCCAAATCCTGGCTCCTACCTGACCTGGAATCTGGAACGAGCCTGACTGAGTGAGGATTCACGGTCCAGGGCTCGCGACGGCTGAGCGACGCTGGTCAAAGCAAGGGGAAGAAGGGAAGTAAGCACAAGGCAGTTTGGGGGCCTTAGGGGACCGGAGCTGACCAGGACCTTTGCGCAATCCCCCGCACGGGTTCTTCGCACCCTGCCCAGAAAGCACTTGGGGTGTTCAGGCAACCCCGGCCCAAGCAGGCAACCCTTTGGCAGGGTTAGGATGGGGAGGAGAGAGGCCAAGTCAGCATATTTCAATTCTGAGTGAGATGTTTGTCCCTTTTGGGGGGCGCGGAGTATGCAGTCACCCTGACAGAGGGAGCAGTTCGCGGGCAGGGTTGAGAGTGGGCTTGGGCCTTGACCCTGTGCCATAAATCATTGGCCCTCTGCCCCAGCAGAGCGGGAGGGGTGTTGGGACCTCCCAGCACAGGCAAACCTGAGGACCCAGAGAGGGACACAGACTCCCTGCGCAAAGAATCGGGGCGAACAGAACGGGCAGAGACTTGGCAGCCGGTAATATACCAGCACCACACAACACTCTGGGAGAGCGGGACCTTATGTTTGGAAACTGGAGGTCTTGATCCTCCACGTACTCTCTCCCAGAGGCCAGTCACACCCCAGTCAGCTGGTCACAAGACCTCTATGCTTCCCCTCCCCTCCCTTCCTTCCTTTGGTCAGTGACTGACCATTTCCAGCCTCTCCCAGTGCCCCTCAGTCACCATTTAGGGGGGAGGGGTGAACCTAATCACCATTTTGGCCTGCCCCTCCTGTGTTCTTACGGTGAAATACATTGGTGGACAGGGCACCCTCTTCGTTTTTAAGGTCCATCTATCTCCCACCTCAGGTTCTTCCCCAGGGACCCCCCCAAAAAAAACCACCCCTGCTTCCCTCACCTCCATGCCCGGCCTCAGCAGAGGAGCCACTGAGAACCTATCTGGCAGGCTCAGTGTGGGAGATCAGAGAGACCCTTCTGCCAGGGCTAGGGACAGACAGATCAAAAGCCAAGGGTTAAGTGGGGAGAGAATAGGGAACATGACAGCTTGGGCCACTTTGGACTAGTCTGAACGTCTAGTCAGTCTAGCAGCCTCAGGCAACCATGGTCCCCTCACAGGGTGTCTGTTGTTGGAAGAGGTTCCTGAGGTGCCCTACTCCGACAGGCCCTGCAGGTAATAGGAAGCATGGCCACTGGGGGCAGCGGGTGCCAAGGCTTGGTCAGCAATGACCCATGCTGGCACAGTGGAGAGGGGTCAGAAGGCAAGGGTTCCCCCATTTCACATGACCCCACCATCCACACGATGGCTGCAGACCTGGAGTCATCCTGGACTCTAGATACCTCCCTGACTGTCAGGCCCGAGACCAGGTGGCCATCAAGTCTTCCCAGCTCTAGCCTCTCCAAGCCAGACTACCACCATCCCCAATGGCAGCCTCCTCACTGATGTCCCACTTTATGCCCTGATTGCTGTGGGTTGTTCTCCACGTGCTAGGTTGACACCATTAAACACTGTCAAGCCCCATCGCTGTCCGCTTAACCCCTCTCGTGACCCTCCCATCACACACATCATAGTGAGTGAGGACCCTGCAGTGTATGCTGGCTGTCTGCCCCAATTTCCACTCCAGCAGCACTCTCATCTCCAACCTCAATGACTTCCTTGCTGCTTAGAACAGGGCAATCTACCCTGGCTGGTGTGGTTCAGTGGACTGAGTGCCAGCCTGCAAACCAAAGGGTCACTGGTTCAGTTCCCAATCAGGGCACATGCCTGGGTTGCAGGCCAGGTCTCCAGTGGGGGTCATGTGAGAGGCAATCACACATTGCTGTTTCTCTCCCTCTCCTTCCTCCTTTCCCCTCTCTCTAAAAATAAATCTTTAAAAAAAAAAAAAAAAGAACAGGACCTCATTCTCCCTCAGGACCTGTTGCACTGGGACCAGTTTGCAGTCCTCACTTTGGGGGGCTCAACTGAGCTCTGCGTTTTGGCCTCAGCCTAGACCTGCCTGGCTCCCGTTAAAATATAATCCCTGGAAGAGCAGGCCCGTCCCCTCTCTTGTCATGGTTGCCTCCTGCATTACTACCACCAGCACAGTTCCTGGCACAGCAGGTGCTTAACATGTGGAATGAATGAGTGATGCACCCCCTTCTCTACAACCCTCCCCCATTCCAGGATAGGGTCCTGATGCCTCTCAGACCTGGAGAAGGAGAAAAGTGACCGAGAGGTCCACAGGGCTGGATGTGAGTTCTGGAAAAGACTAGGAAATGGGGAGGGTATTCCTATGAAGGGGAACATTCTTGGCAAAGGCCAGGCGTAAGAATAAACCTGGAGACTGAAGAGCCAGGCCAGTTGTGTTTTCTTCCTCCAGTGAAAGTCCAGCCAACAACCTTCACCCCTCCTGTGATATCGGGCCCTTTGCATTCCCTCACCCTCGCCCCAGCTGCAAGCTCCCCTATGTGAACCAGGTGGGAGATAGGGCTTGGGGCAACCCAACCAAGACCAGGGCTTCTGAGCTGGTTCGGTAGCCAGAAGTGAACCCATTTGGGGGTCAACTTATTCTCCTAAAGCTCGCAGCTCAGCAGGCTCCTATTCTTCTGCTGCCACAGCCCCCCAGTGGTGAAAGGCCAAATGCTGACCCAGTCATTACAGAACCCTGGGGGAAAGGGGCCCAGAACAGGGCTTTTAACCTGACCTAGGCGTCAAGGAAGGCCAACTGGAGGAAGAATCAGAGATGGATCTTGAAGAATAAGTAGGAGTTTGTCAAGAAAACAGGGTGTTCTAGCAGGGAGCTTAGCATGTCCAGCAGCCTCAAGTCCTGAACAATCACAGCAGTGTGTCTGGAGCACATGGTGGGTGAGTGTGGAATTGACAGGTGGAGGGTCCTGAAAACCAAGCTTAAAGACGTGGGGAAAAAAGAAAAGGAAGAAACAATGAGGCCTCCCTTTCCGTTTCTGACTGCCGCCATGTCTGCCCACCTGCAATAGATGGTCGGAGGGAACTGCTCCAGCTTCCTGATCAAGAGGCACAAGTACACATGTAACACCCAGCCCATAATCTGAAGGCTCGCAACTCCTTTCGCTATAATGGGCTGATCAAGCCCAAGACGGTGGGCATGGAGCCGGAGGCCCAGGGCAAAGGCATGGTGATCATCATGAAGCAGAAATCCAGCCAGTGAAAGCCGGTCCCCTCCTACATGAGGACCACCATCAACAAGAATGCCCGGGCCACCCTGGGCAGCATCTGGCACACTATCCGCGAGAACCAGGACGGCCCGGATCTGGGCATGGCCGCCAGCCGCATCCTGCGCAAACAGAAGCCCCTGATGGTGAAGAGGACGGTGTCCCCCTTTCCTCTTCTCTAAGAGTTCCTGAGCATACCCTCCCCTCAAAGCATCTTTCAAAAAAAGTGGCCTGTATCCAGGGAGCCTCGAGCCGCGAATATTCTCAAGCCTTAGGGAGGCGGCCTGGGAGGTGGTGGCAAGGGCTTTGCCCCTTCAGCTCTCTTCCCTGAACCCAACACCTAGATCAAGCGAAAGAATCAGTGCGCCCTCTAGTGGGGCAAAGGGGCAGAGATGGGAACTCGTGGGGAGCCCAGAGCTCTTGCTACTGTGGAGGCTGGGGAGATTCCAAAGGGTATCCTAGCCCAGCAGGAGGACGCTAAGAGAGGGGATGGGCCTAGGACAGCGAGTGAGGATCACCGCAGGGGACACCAGCAAGCACCTAGCATCGAACCCTCTCCCACAGCAGGAGGGAAGGAGGGTGAGGCGGGGTTTTACACCATTCCTAGGTTCCCTGGAGGTCCACAAGAACAGCAACACTCCCCGCCCCAGGCACGAATCTCCACCCTGGTATCTGCCCGTACCAATGGCTGGAGCGTCTGCTGCCTTCGTGGTAGGACTGCCCCTAGAGTCTCGCCATGAAGAAGTGAGGCGAGGATGAGATTCTGCAAGCGTGAGGTCCCTCTGGCGGAACCAAGTTCCTTTCTCACTCATACCTGGAGTATGATTTGGGAAAGGCATCTGGCAGGACCATTGGAGCCTCACTCACCCCTCTCCAATACCTTATCTCCTATTCATTCATTTATTCATTCATTCATTCATAATTTGTGAATCCTAGTGGGTGTAGGGGACATTTATCAGTGAAATACAGACATTTCAAATTACAGAAGGAATCTCTGCTATGGAAGGAGGTGCCTTGAAAGGGGAAAGTCTGGAAGAAGAGCAGGGGTTAACTAGGGCAAGGGTGAGTTGCGAGGGAAGTAAAGAGAACAAAACTAGTGCAAAGGCCCTGTGGCCCCAGGGAAGGTGACTGTCCCTGGAATACTCAAAGGCAGACAAAGCAAGACAACCAGTCATTTATTATTATTTTTAATACTCACCCAAGGAGGTGTTTTTGATTTTAGGGGGAGAGAGAAACATCGATGTGAGAGAGAGAAATTGATCATATGCCCAGGCAACCTAGGCACATGCCCAGACTGGGAATCAAACCTACAACCCCTCCCACGCCCTGCAACTACCTTCCAACCAACTGACCCACCCCACCAGGGCTCAACCATTGATTTATTAAGTCTGGAGCAACTATAATGCTCCCTAAGTATCTTGGGGGAATTGGTTCCATGCCCTCATACCAAAATTCTGCCACTGCTCAAGTCCCTTACATAAAGTGGTGTAATATTTGCATATAACCTAGGCACTTCCTGACCTATGCTTTAAATCACATCTAGATTACTTACAATACCTAAAGTAATGTAAATGATATGTAACTAACTTATACTGTATTGTTCAGGACTCAGCTTTCTGGAATTAAAACAAAAAACTGATCTGTGGTTGGTTGAATCCACGAATACAGAACCTTGATTTCGGAGGGCCAACTGCACTATACCCCAAGCCCAGTGACAGGCACTGGGGGGGAGCCTGTCCTCAAGGATCTGGTGTTCTCGTGGGTGGGGGCTGGGGCAGGGAAACAATAAATGATTTACTAATTGGATTAGAAGTTGGTTTAGTGCTGGGGGAAAGGAAATGTGCGAGCCAAATGGGGAGCAGGAATGTGGGTTGTTTAGTATTAATGGGGTGATTTGGGAGGACCCACCTGACGATGAGTAAGAGAGCTCAACAGAGCAGATCCCTAAGGTTATTTTATTTATTTATTTTTATTGTTGTTCAGTTTCAGTTGTCCTCTAAGTTTATTTTAACGAATTGAGTTTTTCAAGGAGAGCTCAAGCCTCGGGAATTGTCATGCGGGTGGGGGCGATCGGACAGGGCCAAGGGCGTTTGGGGGAGCCGCCCACGCTGCTAGTCCCTTGCCTCAGGTTCACTATCCAGCTCGTACTTGGATACGCATGAAGGGCTCTTTAATGGGAGTGTCCTCGCTGTTAGAACGGCCAGAGAGACCACACTGGAGAGGTCGGTCACCTCGAGCGGGAGACTTCCGCCAGGCGCCGGCGTGGAGACCCGCGCTGAAGAATCGGGAAAGGCCTAGCGGGGTCTAGAGGATGAACTCAGGAGGGCACTAGGGTGGGTGAGACAGAAATCAAGCAGCACCAGGACTGCCCACGGGGGGCGCCGGGGTTCTGTCCTGTAGGAGCAGCCCAGACGAGAGCTCGACAAGGAACAGTGTAAGCCAGGAGTTTCAGGAGAGCCAGGGGGCCAGAGGTGCTGCTGGGGTGAAGGGGATCCCGGAAAAAGACCCGACTCCATTTGGCGCACGCGCACTCCAGGGGGGAGAGGGGAGGAGCCTTACCTCGTTGCGCCCAGCCTTGAGACCAAATATTTGACATTCCAAGCTTATCTGGAGGGGGGCGAAGCCCGAAAAATTACGTTTCCCCATCCCGGGTCTGATTGGCTTAGCTCTTCCGGGGGGTGGGGACAAGCGACGGTCTCGGGTGGGCGGTCCAGAGAAGGGCATCTGCGCGTGGACACAAGCCTACACCCCAAGGGGAAGCACTGGTCTCCCGAAGCCTTTGGAAGAACTACTTCCCACTCCCTCCAGGCCGCAGTGTCCTGGTGCGAGTCACTTCCGTCCCAGGCGCCTCAGTCTTTATACATCCTTCAAATGGGGACATGCTGAAGTGTGGATTCAGTGGGCAAGGCCTCGAAGGCTCCCTCCACTCCAAGCTCTTTCTCTGTCCTAAGATCCGGACGCAGCGCCCTGCTTTTCCGAAATCGCGAGGTGAGGCTTCCGCCTCAGTTTTGGCTCGGGCTTGGCAACCCCCACGTCTTTGTTCCCGCCGGGATGGAGTCCTTTCTTCCCGCCAGATTCTTATTCAGTTTCTCAGTCACATAAATGGGACAATTTGGGGAAGTCCAGGGCGGCCTGGAAATGCTCGGTAAAGGAGACTCACCAAGACCGACGAGGCGAAAGGGTGCTGGCAGCCCTTCACGTGGGACTGTCCGAATTAGGATGTTCATCCCGATGCAGAAGTTTTGCAGCCCGCACGCTCACATTACAATGTGCCGCTAGTCCCCATCCGCCATCGCGCTCACATCTCTAGGCAACAGGCCCATCGTCAAAGGGGTAGGGCCACAAAAACAGGCTGGAGTTCCCTTGTGGGCTAGGGGTGAGGCTCCAGGCCCGGACCATCCTGCTTAGCCGGGTCTACAGTTCCGCTCTCTGGAGTTGGGATGAGCAGTGGGGGTCCGCCTCTCCCTTCCTAAACAGCATCGCTAAAGCCTGTGCACCTCTCTGAACGCGCTTTGGCACCGCGGGCACTTCCTAGAACCAGTCTAAGGTCCGGCCTTCCCACCTGTATAGACAAGCCCTGCTGTGACCTCTAATGACCCCCCACGGCTGTAAATGACCTCTGGTGATCCTCCCACAGGCCTCTGGGTGATACCTGGTAACTCGGTAACCGCCCCCTTTTACCTTTGGTGACTTCTGTCACCCCCAGGCCGACCGTCGCGGCCCCCACAGCCTCTGACTCCTGGTGATTTTCACAAGTTCCATGCGACCCTTAGGATTAGAGAAAGCCTCTGGTTTTGCCCTTTTCTTGGAGGAGGCGTCATGGTTGGCGGGAGGAGGAGGAGGTCGCCCTAGAAATCAGCCGGTTGGGGAAGTGGGAGTCTGGACCCTAAGCGCGCGCCCAGGCCGGGCACGTGAGCGCGCGCGTCCTGGGATAGGTTGAGCGTCCTTTCTTCCCGGACTCCCAGGGCCGCCCTCGGTCACGTGGCCCGCGGGGCTCGACAGGTAACTCGCCCACAGAGAGCTGGGGTTGGTAGCTGCCCCGCCTCGCCGGGCGCCGCGGGCGGGTCTCAGCAGCGCCCACTGCGCCAGCCGGGCCGCAGGTGCCGCCTCCGACACACGGTGTCCCGCCCAAGCTGATCCGCGTCTGCCGTCGGTCGGTGCGTGCGTGCGCCTCGTCGGTCCGCGTGTGTGTGGCGGGGCGCCCCCCTCCTCTGCGGCCATGACTCCGCCGCCACCCCAGCCACCGCCCCCGGGCCCGAACCCTGCCGCAGACTCTGCCGCCGACCCCCACCCAGAACCTGGACCTCTGGTCGTACTGTTCGGGGCTACAGCCGGTGCACTCGGGCCGGATCTGGGCTCCGACGAGACCGACTTAATCCTGCTAGTGTGGCAAGTAGTGGAGCCGCGGAGCCGACAGGTAGGTTGGGAAGGGGGCGGTGGGGTCTCTAGCGAGCTTCATGACCCGAGGGGTGCAGTGGTTGATCCGTGTCCCCCCGCTGCTCGCAGGTGGGGACGCTGCACAAGTCACTGATTCGCGCCGAGGCGGCCGCACTGAGCTCTCAGTGCCGCGAGGCGAGTGGCTTGAGCGCCGACAGCCTGGCGCGGGCCGAGCCGCTGGACAAGGTGCTGCTGCAGGTGAGCGCCGGGGCCGGGGTGAGTGGAGACACTGCCGGACCCCAGGGACATTTGTCGGCGGGAGAGGCGGCAGGAGGAGAGGCCTGGCGCTCTGCGACTAACTGGCCCGGGCGGTAGGACGGGTTCCTGTTGTTTGAAACTTTCGACTCCCGCGTGTGCGTGTGTCCGCGTGGGCCGGCCATTCCTGGGGGCGTCTTACTTCTCAGCCTTTCTAGATATTGAGGGGGTGGGGACAGAGGCCTCGAGACCCTTTCCAGAGACCCTGGCTGGCGGGGGAGCAAGGCTAAGACTGAGACGCCTCTGGGAACTTGCCCAGCCTGGTCTCCCAGAACAGTAGCCGGAAGCCAAAAGGCCGAGGGGCCTGGGCTTGGTCATAGGTCACAGTCCCTGTCTCCTGCGTCCTCGGCCCACCCACCCGCCTGTGAGACGCTGGAGCGGGGGCGTAGGGCGGTGTCTGCCCCAGAGGCAGACGCCGCCAGGTGTAAGCTGCTCGTCTAGGCCTGCCTCGGCTGGCTGGCCAGGCGTGGGTGCTGTCCGGACCCCGCCTGGAGGTTACCGGACTCCTGAGTGCTAAGGCCTAGAGTTGTCCTGGCCCTAGCTGAAGCGGGAGGCTGTTTTCAGCCATTGCTGTTTTCTTTTTCTTATCTTCACCACTGCCCCCAACCCAGGTGTGACTCTAGTATAGTAAGCGCTTTATACGTACAAATTCTTTCCTCTTCCAACGACTGTGGGGGTTCCTAGTCTGTTACAGAAGGGCTTCCAGGCTAACCCCCACTTGGTGAGTGAGCTGAGAGCTGGGTTGCCTTGCTCTGCCAGACTCAGAGTGGTGAGGTTGGTGTGGGGGAGGTTCTTGGAGCTGTGCTTGGTGCTTATACCTGTTCTCCAGCAGCAATGGAAGCTGGGGGAGGGGCTGGGCAGCTTCAAGAGTGCCACCCCCTCTGCGAACAAACAGCTCAGTGCCAGCCGGTCGATAGGGTGTGGGTCAAAGCTCATGCTGCCCCTGGCGTCCAGGTGTGGAGTTCTGTCCTTGGAATTTCTCTGCCCCTGGGTTGGTCAGACCGAGAGGCGGGGCTGCCATTGACCGTGAGCCGGATGGGCCTCAGGCAGGACTGGGCCTCTCCCACCTCTCTGAGGGTGGTGCTTGGTCAGGGACAGGTTTAACCTGCTTCCCCCCCCACCCCACCCCACCCCTTCCCACCTGCTTGTCCCACTCCTCCAGGTGTTTGCTCTGGCCCCACTCCAGACTTCTGGAGTGTTTGTGATGGGGGCTTGGGTGATATGTAACTGCCCCCATTTGTCCTGGAGAAGGTAATAGTGGACTGGGGGGAGAAGGGGAACACAGAGCCAGGCCCAACAGGTGTGGCCACCTACTCCTCAAACAGGGTAGGGCTGAACATCTAGCTGAACCAGCTTTGCAGTCTGTGCCCTCTTTCTTCCTGCCTGCCCAGCTGAGTCTGTCTTTCTCCCCAGTTCTCACAGCTGGTGAGCGGGGACATAGCTCTGCTGGGTGGGGGCCCCTACGTGCTCTGTACTGATGGGCAGCAGCTACTGCGACAGGTCCTGCACCCTGAGGCCTCCAGGAAGGTATGCCACTGAGGGCACAACAGGGGGTAGGCTTCCCAGGACACCCATTGTCACGGGGGCGGGCAGGGTGGCTCAGTTTCATCCATTCATCCCCTCTCATGTGCGCCCCCAGAACCTGGTGCTTCCCGACACCTTCTTCTCCTTCTACGACCTTCGCAGAGAGTTCCACGTGGAGCACCCAAGCACCCACCTTGCCAGGGACCTCACCGTGGCCACCATGGCACAGGGTACCTGTGACCCAGTGGGGTCAGGGTGGAGGGGCGGCAGTAGGCTGTGTCTGTGTGTGTGCACGTTGGTGGGTTATATGAACGCACACAATTGGAGTCATCTGCTGCTTAAGTGCCTGAAGCATGTGTCTCTGGGTCCGTGCTGGGGCGCATTTGGAGCGTGGCACATGTCTGCATGTGTCTGGGCTGGGGGACCTGTAAGGGCGTACATGAGCAGGGCCAAAACCAACATGTTTGTGGGGACTCCACGTGTGTCTACTTACATAAGGGACTTGGGCCTCGGTGGGACCAGTCACGGTGCTCATGCTGGTCGCCCCAGGGCCTCTCATCCTGGGATTTGATTTCCTCATTGTTCTTTCTCTGCTCTCAGAACTGGGGCTGGAGACAGATGCCACAGAGGATGACTTTGGGGTCTGGGAAGTGAAGACAATGGTAGCTGTTATCCTCCATCTGCTCGAAGGGCCCAGTGGTAAGGTTCCCCTTACCACCTGTCACCTGTTCCCTTGGGTCTGGGTGAATGCCTGCCTAGTAAATCCTCAAAGTCCCCTTCCCCACCTCTTACCCTCTCTGAAAGACCATAAGATGGAAGCCCCTCTGTCACCTCCTCATCCTCTTCAACTGTCCTTTTTTCTTTTTTAAAAATATTTTATTTATTTACTTTCAGACAGAGGGGATGGGAGGGAGAGAGAGAGGAAGAGAAACATCAGTGTGTGAGAGATACTTGTTGCCTCTCACAAAGCACCCAACCAGGACCTGGCCTGCAACCCAGGCACATGCCCTGACTGGGAATTGAACCGGTGACCTTTAAGTTCACAGGCTGGTGCTCAATCCACTGAGACACACCAGCCAGGGCCAACTGTGCTCTATTCATAGACTTTGGTGGGGAGACCCCCTCCACCAGACCCTGCTGACCCCCATGCCATCTCCTCTTAGGTCAATTGTTTTCGAAGCCTGAGGTGATAAAGCAGAAATATGAGACAGGACCTTGGTGAGTGCAGGGCAGGGATGGGGTGCCAGCAGCTGGACAGCTCTGACCCTGGGCCCTCCCCCCACAGCAGCAAGGCCGATGTGGTGGACAGTGAGACCGTGGTTCGTGCCCGTGGGCTGCCCTGGCAGTCATCAGACCAGGACGTGGCTCGCTTCTTCAAAGGGCTCAACATTGCCAGGTGGGTGTAGCAGGATGGGTGGGCCCAGGAGGGCAGGCCTACCCAGGAGGCACTAACATAGCACTGGCTCTACAGGGGTGGTGTAGCGCTCTGCCTCAATGCCCAGGGCCGCAGAAATGGCGAGGCCCTCATCCGCTTTGTGGACAGCGAGCAGCGGGACCTAGCGTTGCAGAGACACAAGCACCACATGGGTGTCCGCTATATCGAGGTGGGGATTTGGGCTGGGAGTGGAGCAGTGCAGAGCTGAGGCCAGCCACGCCTGAGACCCATAGACCGTCCCCACTATACCCACAGGTATATAAAGCAACAGGAGAGGAGTTTGTAAAGATCGCAGGGGGTGAGTTGTGCCCCCAGCAGTGCCTACGTCCCCCTGGTTCTTGACCCATGTCCCACTTCACCACCCCTTGCCTTTCTGCTCTCCTGTGTGCCAGGTGTGGATGGGTAGTTGGAAGGTCATGATGAAGTCAGTAGTGACTCCCATCTCCCCACCCCACCCCCCCACAAGGCACATCGCTAGAGGTGGCTCGTTTCCTGTCAAGGGAAGACCAAGTGATCCTGCGGCTTCGAGGACTGCCCTTCTCTGCTGGGCCAGCAGATGTGTTAGAATTCCTGGGGCCAGAGTGCCCAGTGACTGGGGGTGCCGATGGGCTGCTCTTTGTACGCCACCCTGATGGCCGGCCCACAGGTGACGCCTTTGCACTCTTTGCCTGTGAGGAGCTGGCACAGGCTGCGCTGCGCAGGCACAAGGGCATGCTGGGTAAGCGATACATTGAACTCTTCCGGAGCACTGCAGCCGAGGTACAGCAGGTGAGTGCCAAGGGCTCCCCCATCCCGTGTGCTTTTCCAGGGTGCCCCTTCCATTGCCTGTGTCCCCGCCCGACTCGGCATGACCAGCCTGTTGCTTCCTTCCTTACTAGGTCTTGAACCGCTATGCATCCAGCCCACTCCTTCCCACACTGACTGCTCCACTGCTGCCCATTCCCTTCCCACTGGCAGCTGGGACTGGGAGAGACTGTGTGCGCCTTCGAGGCCTGCCCTACACAGCCACCATTGAAGACATCCTGAGCTTTCTTGGGGAGGCAGCAGCTGACATCCGGCCCCATGGGGTGCACATGGTACTCAACCAGCAGGTGAGGCTGCTGCCAGTAGGGGGACACACAAGATTAGGGAGGACTGTGGTTGGGAATAAGGCAGTCTTGTTATCTGGATAGACTAACTTACAAGATGGTGTGCACAGGGTCGGCCATCGGGCGATGCCTTCATCCAGATGACGTCAGCAGAGCGGGCCTTAGCTGCTGCTCAGCGATGCCATAAAAAAGTGATGAAGGAACGCTACGTGGAAGTGGTCCCCTGCTCCACAGAAGAGATGAGCCGTGTGCTAATGGGGGGCACTTTGGGCCGCAGTGGCATGTCCCCTCCACCCTGCAAGCTGCCCTGTGAGTGTCCCAGGGCTGGGGGAGGAGGAGGAATGCGGGACCGGGCTGTGATAACACTTACTTTCTACAGTGGGGACTTCTTTCTGGCTGCCCCACCCAGGGCAGTGCCAGGCTCCCTGCAGATGTGCTCTCTACTTTTGCCTCTAGGCCTCTCGCCACCAGCCTATGCCACCTTCCAGGCCACCCCAACACTCATTCCCACTGAGACAGCAGCTCTCTATCCCTCTTCGGCACTGCTCCCGGCTGCCAGGGTGCCTGCTGCTCCCACCCCTGTTGCCTACTACCCAGGGCCAGCCACTCAACTCTACATGAACTACACAGCTTACTACCCCAGGTACCCCGCTGCTGAGAGAACTGCATAGAGTTGCTCTCTGTCCTGGTTTGGAGGATCCTCATCCCCTTCCTGGGCCAGATAACCCAAGCTCTGTGAAACAAGGGAATGAAAAGTGTGGCTGGCTGATGCTGTCTACAAACTAGAATGGAGGTGATGTAGAGGCTATGACTTTAGGAAGGAGGAACTGAACTAAGCATAAGGCAGAGGCAAGGGAAGGAGGAGGCAGATCTTGGTCTAAGCCATAGGCGGGACTGAAATACTAAAACTCCGCCTTTCCTACCCTAGCCCCCCAGTCTCTCCCACCACTGTGGGCTACCTCACCACGCCCTCTGCTGCCTTGGCCTCTGCTCCTACCTCAGTGTTGTCCCAGCCAGGCGCCCTGGTCCGTATGCAGGGTGTCCCATACACAGCTGGTATGAAGGATCTGCTCAGCGTCTTTCAGGCCTACCAGGTGAGCTGTAACTGGAGGGTTTGGGGACCTGGCTGAGACTAGAGCTCCCTGCTTTAAATCTCTGTCCCTTCTGCAGCTAGTCCCTGATGACTACACCAGCCTGATGCATGTTGGTGACCCGTCTCGCACTGTGCTGCAGGCCCCCAAAGAATGGGTGTGTTTGTAGGTGAGGGAGTCGGAAGGTAAGAGCTGGCTGATGTCCTCAGCTAACATGTCTCTCCTGTGTCCAGAGAAGCAGTGCCCTCAACCTGGTGGCTTCTTGCTGAAAGCACTCAGAGGAGCTCAAGCCCCAGCTCTATTCCCCACTTACTGTTCTGCTATTCACCCCAAAGATGATGGCTGTACCCTGCATGCAGGGCTTGGGGTGGAATGGTGCTACCCTGCTCCCGATGGCCTGACCTGGGCCTCTGGAGTAGCACCCAGAGAGCCTTTGGTCGGTCCTAGATATGGCCCATATCCACAGATGCTGTGGGGCTGACGTCCACAGCAGGCTTGACTTTTTTAAAATCCAAGCCCTGGTGCCTTCAACATATGACTCCTGGGAGCTTCTGAGAAAAGATCCCAATGGTGAGGGAGCAGAGAAAAAGAAAGCGCTGGCTCCAGCCCCCAGGATTCTTGGATCTCAGTGGCCACACTGTGCCAGGAGTGGCCACATTGTGCCAGGGGTGGTCCTACCTAAGGGTGGTAGCCCCTCCAGCTTGGCACAAGGAGTATCAGATTGCAAAACCACTGGCTGTTTTGATGGACTGTACTGCAGTACCCCCAAAGGACACTAGGGGGCAGGAAGCCCTCACAAAAACAGGCTTGACTTTTAAAGGGGACTTTCTGCCTACTTTTTGTGCGTATCTTGGGCAGGCCAGTTGTCCAGAATTCAGCAGACACCACGGAATGTCCTTTGCACCCATTAGAGGGTGCAGAACTGAAGCGTCAGAAAGAACTTGGAACTCTACCCTCTCTGTGAAATATACAAAGGTTCCTGACCACATGGACTTTTTAAAAGCCAAAGTTCCCTTTGTTTTGGCCCCCAGAGTGAGGGGTTCCACACCAGCCCCAAGTGGAGGAAAACTCAGGCAGATTTCAAGGAGACTGTTGTCCTGTCATCGTTTATTACTTCAGCACTGTAACTGAGGAGCCTGAATTGCTGGCTCTTCCCTTTGTATTTGTGTAAGGAGCACTGTGCTCCTATAAAAGGTTTTAAAATACAAAATGTACAGGAAAACACAATCCCGAGTGCTGTAAACAACTGAGAACCAGTTCCTTAACTGAATGTCATTCATTTTTTAAAATACAAGGTTTCAACTTCAGCCTGTCTGAACCTTAAACATAACCATCTGTTCTGAATATCAAAAACAGTTTCGTAGGCAGACCCAGCAGAACTCTGATGATAGTGACTCGCCCTGGGCAGCAGTGGCCTGCACCCCAAGCAGCAGCACCACATGTGATCCTGGAGACAGCTGTTCCTTTTAAAGCCATTTTCAGCCATGTTTCTCTTTGCATCTCCAGTAAGCAGAAGGCTGCTCATCCCACTCCTCAACCCGGATCTTGCATGGGCCAGAGGGGGAAGGGATGGGTGCTAGCACATACCTAGCTGCTCAGTGCTGCTGCTACTAGAACTCAATTTGCATAGTCCAATGGATGTGTGCTTTAACATCTGTGTTACACAAAAATGTCTTTATCTACAAAGCCAAAATATATTGACTCTTAACACCAAAGCTTTTACAAAGCTGATACAAAACTGCTTACATAGTATACAAAGCTCTATTTTAAAATTTAACTTTTATTTTAAATAGGAAAGCATTTCTAGTGCTACAGGCATCAAGGTATTTTAAAAGGCATCAAAATTTGGTGCATAGCAACTCTGGATCATAGAGGCTTTTATTTTTGAGGGCAGAGCAGAGCAACCCCTAATGGATCTTGCAAGGGGAACTTTTGCAAGAAACCCATGTGAGGCAGCTACACCAGGGGCAGGAGGGTGGAGGCAAGTCTGGCCAGCTCTTTGGAACTTCATCTTGTGGGCCAGTCCCCCACAACCTCCAAAGGAAGCTGTGGGCTTCCAACCACAGCCCTGAAAAATCTATTGACACTGACACAAAACTCACTTTCAAAGAAAATACGGAAACAGTCTTGAGAGGGACCAGAGTGATTTTCTTAACTAGTTTTACGGGGAAAATCTAAAATATCACGGTTTAAAAAAAAGAAGAAAAAGACCATACTTACTCATCCTGGTCAACATCTCCTACCTGGCTGACTACAGGTGGCGGGCAATGAGCTGGCTCCCTGTGCTCAGGACTCACTTGGCTTTAGTAGAGAATCCTGGCATTTAAGACCCACAATCCCCTGGAATAAAAGCATCAAACCTTTGACCAGCCCAGCACACTGTCTCTCATGTAGGCACTCAAATAATGTGCTTTCTGAATAAATGAAAATACATCATTTCATCTGAAAACATACTGCAAACTTCAGGAACTTTGAAACAGGCCCAGGCCTTGGACAAGATAACATATCCCATTAATGGGAGGGGTAAGGGTGGAGCTTGAAAAAAGCACCCGAGTTGGGCACCTCCTTTGGTAGACAGCAGGCTGGAGTTTGTTGCTGGCCCCTGCCTTGAGCGCAGCCTCTCCTGCAGCAGCACCATGGCATCTTTGGTCTGGAGGGTCAAGTCTGATGCTACCTCATTTTTGGATTTGCCTCAAAGCCTTTTTGGGAAAGGCGGGTTTTCAGGCCATGCAGATGGAACAGGGTAGGCCAGAATCATCTGAGGCTGTAAACAGAATGAGGGAAAAGCTTTCCATGCCAGTGTGAATCTTAAAAGCTTGCCACCTAGAGCCCTGCATTTTCTCTGCTCCTGTTCTAAAGCATAGCTCATTTGTGCTTAGCTCCTGACACAGCCTGGCCCCTAGAGATGAATTAGAACCAGTAAAGTTGCTTAAACCATCCTGAGACTGGCTTCAAAGGTTACAGAGTAGCCAAACGCTGATGCTCCCACTTGGAAAAGGGCACAAAGGGGAAGAGCACTTGTTTGTAGGATGGCAGGAAATCAAAGCTACCAAACTAAAACCTCACCTTTCAAAGTCACCTTATAAGTAGCTATCTTAACTAAGGCCCTGAGGGAAAAGAAGCAATTTCAGCATGGAGAGACTGCAGGAAAATTACCTAGAAAGTTACAAAAAGGCTATGCTCTGGAATGTCATTTTATATTCCAATACTTCAATGATTGGAATGGTCTCTTCTCATTTTACCTAACAGTTTACTTTTATAGAGAGGTATGAGCTACATTTGGCTTTATTTCCTATGAATCTATGAAAGGCTTCAGGACACATGCTGAGTTTCTGAGGCATAGGTGTGGGCTTGGGAGAATTTTTGTCTTTTATGTTTGCCTCTAGAAGGTTTTATCAAAAGTCTATTTTAAAAATGTCATTAAAGCTAAAGGGTCCTTCAAATGACCATAAAGCAGTACAAATCACCAGTCCTAGCTAAGCAACCAAGTACCCTGAAAAAAGCAGCACCTCTGAAACGAAGAGCTTGCGGTATTCACACTCAAAGCACCCATCATATAAAAGTATCCTATTCAAAAATAAAAAGCAAAGCTCAGTTCCCCAAAGCTCAAACGACCTATGCCGCTCCTGTTCCTTTACAAAATCTACCCAAGGCCTGAGGTGGAGGAATGCTGCTTTCCCCACAAACTGTGACCTCCAATTCCTGGTGCCAGTCCCAAAGGCCGCAGAGCTGGAACCCAAGGTCCAAGGAGACAAACATGCTGAGAAGAATATGATGGTGGTGGATGCAAGGTTGCAGCAAGCGCTGTCAGAGCCCGTCAAGAGATCTTCCTAAATCCAGGGAATCAGGACCAGGGAGGGGAGCCTGCCTGCTCACCCCTGTTCCTTGGGAAACAGAAACCTGGGACATGTCTCTTCCAATGATCTCGTTCACTGGAAAAAGAAAAAAGGGAAAGTGATTAGTGACCTCTGTAGGACTGATCATATGATGCTCAATGCCAAGTCTACCTCAAAGACATTTTTTCCCTTTGCCATGGCTTCCTCTGAAGGTAAAAGCAGTGTCTGAAACCTGCTCCGGAGTTGAATGGAAATACTCCATAAGCTTTTCCAGAACCCTCTTTTCTCCCTTTCAGTTCAGTTTGGGTTGGGAAGAGGGTCACTCTCACTCTAAAGACCCATGCTCTAGAGCACAGGATTGGATACTTTTGAAATGTGTTCACATTAATCTAACTTTTCCTTAATTTGCATACCTGTAGAAGAGTTTTCCTTTCTGATCTTGCAGTACACCTCGTATTTAAGTGAATGAAATAAATGCTTTGGTGAGAGTAAACCACTGATATTTGGGGGTTATTTTGTTACCCTATGCTAATGAAAGCATCCTTTAATTATATGGAGGCATTTGTGTTGTTTCTGATCCTTTCTGATTGCAGGCTCTTGCTTTTCTGTTGGTTTCCATGACTGGGAACACAATGCTCTGTGAGGTCCAGTGCAAAGAATTTCAATATTATGGAACCAATATAGAAGGGAACACCCTACTTAAGAACCTTGAGGCCCTGGTTGGTATAGCTCAGTGGATTGAGCGCAGCCTGCGAACCAGGGGGTCACTGGTTCGGTTCCCGGTCAGGGCACATGCCTGGGTTGTGGGCCGGGTCCACAGTGACGAGTGTGTGAAAGGCAACCACACACTGATGTTTCTCTCCCTCTCTTTCTCCTTCCCTTCCCCTCTGTCTAAAAATAAATAAATAAAATCTTAAAAAAAAAAACCCACAAAAGAACCTTTAGTTTTCTCACCATGAGAACTCTGCTTTGAAGTGAAAATTCTTTGCCTTATCAACTAAAGATTCTATACTAATTCCACTCCTAGGCATATAAAGAACTGAAAACATATATCCACATAAAAACTTGCACTCAAATATTCATAGTAGCCCCAATGGATGCTCAAATGTCTGCAAAGTGATGACCAGATAAAGAAAATGTGGCCAATCCATAACGACAAAATATCACTCGGCTGTAAAAAGGAATGAAGTTCTAATACATGCTACAACATGGATGAACCTTGAAAACATTATGCTAAGTGAAAGGAGTCAGACACAAAAGGCCATCAATCGTTCAATTCCATTTGTAGAAATGGCTAGCATACAGACAAAAAAGACAGGTGGTTGTCAGCAGTTAATGGGAGTGACTGCTAATGTACATGGAATTTCTTTTTAGAATAACAAAAATGTCCTAAATACAATAGGGAAATAAAAGCTCAGTCAACAAAAAAATAAAGATACTATCAACATTATTTAATTAAGAGTTTATAAGGTCAGTACAAGGAAAAAATACTAAATGAGACAATATTCTAAAATTACACAGTGGTGGTGGTTGCACAACTATGTGAATATACTAAAACCACTGAATTATATACTTTAGAGACTTCTGTCAAAAATAGAGCAAGACAAAAAAAATTCTATACTTAGGATTTGACACAATCATGTAGCAAAGGAGATACTGACAATCATTTTTAAAGATCTTTAAGTATTAATGCCTAATTATTTTATAGTTTAGGTAAATAAAAAATTCAAATTCATACTCATAGTTGTAAGGAAAGGGGAACTAACATTTAATCCCGCAAATATTTACTGAGCATGTATGGGTTAAACTTCACAATTGAAATTTTGCATCTTATTTCAATTCATCTTCACAACATTTTAAGATCACTACTACCTCACTTTACATACCAGCTGAGTCTTTGACAGTTCACATAATTTGCTTAGTAAATGGTTGAGTTGGTGTCGAAACACTTGTCACTTCTTGGAGGTCAAAAGACTAGAGAAGCAGGGAAATCATTTAGACAAAGAAAACACAAAGGACCTGGGCAAACGTGAGACTGGGAAAGGGAGAATGAGTGTAGTGTGGTGATGGGAAGAAGAGAGAGTGGGAAGATTCATCACCGCCCCCAAGGTTTGGAGTGTAGAAAAAATGGTGCTGAGGAAGAATTTAAGAGGAAGAAGGTGGTAGGAAGGTTAGGTCTGGAATAGGAAATTAGAACATCCAAATGGAAAATCCTGTGGGCAAGGGACTACAGTGAATGGTCAGAGCAATGAGATTCAGGTATCTTCACGCTAGAGATCTGGAAGAATGGGAGAAGTTTTATAATTTCACCAAAGAGCAGAAGCTGAAAATAATGAGCAGGAGTAGCACTGTGCCCTGGTAAGAAAATAGGACCTGGGAAATCACATATGTAACAGTACATATCTTACAAAGATATCACAAAAGAAACCACAAAGAGGAGTAGGCTAGAAATTAGGTATGATTTGGAAACATGCTCTGCCACTAACTCCACGTGTGTTCTTGGACAAGTTACTTCCCATATATGAGACTCCATTTCTTTATACAATTATGGTGTTAAAGTAATAAAATCTCTTTCAAGTGTAGAAGTCCATGGTTTATGTCAATGACAATTTTTTTTTACTTTTCAAAAAATATTTACTTATTTTTTAGAGAGAGGGTGAAGGGAGAAAAAGAGGGAGAGAAACATGTGAGAGAAACATCAATCACTTGCCTTCTGCATGCATGTGCCCTAACCAGGAATCGAACCAGCGACCTTTTGGCTTGCGGGCCAGTGCTCAATCACTGAGCCACACCAGCCAGGGCTGAACAACAAATTTTTCAGTGGTAGCACTCAGAAGGGCAAAGAAATGGAGGAGGAAAATTTGGTTTGACTGTGGTTAATATTTAATGTAGAATGGTGAAGAAGTAGGGGCTAGAAGCTAAAGAAATCTAATTACAAAAGAATGATTTATCAGTGTTGATGAGCTAATAATCACTGATTAAGACCAATTCTTTTTCCTTTTTTTAAATTTATTTTTTGATTTAATCATTGTATTTTTTCCATTACCATTTATTCCCCTTATACCCTTCTCCCTCCGAGACCAATCTTGGAAGATCACTGGTACAGACCTACTGAAGTCTTTGTTGGAGGGAGGAAGCTTTTTAAGTAAATCTTCCAGACTAGGATTTATCGACTATTCGTGGCAGTTTGCAAAGAAAGATGGAATTAATCTAAACATACTCCTGACTGCTAGAAATAACTCACAGTTATAGAACGTAATAGTTTCTATGTACATGAAAAATTACAAGGATGCTTTGCAGGACAACACATTTTGTCTTCAGTTTCCTCCTAGGTATAATGGAGGTTTTTGTTGTTGTTGTTAAAACCTCATATATTATATAGTGAGAATATAAAGGGGACATAAATAATCAAGGCAGCCCTTGGCATCTCTGTTATTCCAAACCACAGAATAAGTAAGAAACTGTGTTTTCAGTGTGGACTCTCAGTGGATCTATGGGCTAGCCTCATGCTAAGAAGGAGCACAAGGATGGCCCATGGTAATTGTGCACAGCCTCTAACATTACTCATCTTATTAGATTATCAGTAGGCGTCACGATCTGTCTCTCAAACAGGTTGTGAGCTCCGGAAGGGAAAGGGCCTGATTACTGAGAAAACATCAATTTCTGATGGCTGAATAAATGGATCCTAATTTGATATAATTACTTGGAAGCTATTTGGAAATAGTATACTGCAAGTTCATTAGGTGCTAGGATAGGAAGGGGACCAGAGAATGTTATTGAGACTAACACAGGACATCTGATTTGGATTTTGACAGTGTCTATTTTAGACAGGTTTCACAGCAGTGGCAAAAAAGCCAAATAGAAAAGTACCCAGCTCACATTCAAGTCACCTTCTCCTATCACTTATCCCTTCCAAAGATGGTAATTTCAGAGATGGTCCAGGCAGCCATGCAACATACCTTTCTTAATTCTTAGCTCACTGTTCAAGTTTTAAAACTACAGAGTGATTAGAAATGGCGCTTTATTGTCACCAAAAACCACATGATTGTTTTCCCGTGTTGTTTTTTTAAAAAAATATATGTTACTGAGAAGTATTTTGAGAATGAGTGTTTTCTTTATTTTTTAAAGATTTTATTTACTTTATTTTTAGGGAGAGGGGAAGGGAGGGAGAAAGAGAAACACTGATGTGCAAGAGATGCATCAAACACATCAATCAATTGCCTCTCCCATGCCCCCAACTGGGGACCTGGCCCATTGCCCAGGCATGTGCCCTCACTGGGAATCGAACAAGTGACCTTTTGGTTCACAGGCCAGCACTCAATCCACTGAGTCATACCAGCCATGCTTTTCCTGTGTTTGTATGAGAAAGTCAATTCTTATATTTTCTTGAGGATGAGGGTCTATATCAAGCATTATCTACCACTTATCAAATATACTTTGATAAGTATGAACCCATCGTTTTCTGAAGTAGCCAAGTATTGTCACTTAAGCAAAAGCCTGATTGAAGCTGTGTTACTTCTGCTCCCCCTTACCAAAATTCTGTTTTGTTTTGTTTTGGGTTTTTTGCCCAGTGTGCCTAACCTCACTTAGCTGAAGACATCTGGAAAGTTCTTGACAGTTTAGGATTTTTTTTTTTGAGAGTACATTTATTAATTATTAAAGCTGGGGACAGTGAAACAAGGAAGGGTCTAGGACAGAAGAAGCAAAGGAATGAGCCTAGGCAGGGCTGCTGTCTACCCACTGGAAAGTCAGAGTAAAGGGGGCCTTGGAGACAGGTTCATAGGGTTAACGCAGGACAAGCTGTCCCTGCCCACTGCTCCCCTGGTTCCAAGTCTCATGAGGACTGTTAGCGTTTAGAAGAAAGATAATTCACTCAAAAAGGAGATTTGAGTGGCCATACCCCAAAGAGGACACACCAATAGTTTAGGATTTTAAGACTACAATAAAGCCAAGATTTTCCACAAAAAGCACTCAAGCTGACTATACTCAGATATACTTTAATTCATATTAATATTAATGTACAACAGCTAGTGGATTTAAATTCCTGTAGGGCAGGGACCTGCCTTGTTTATCTTTGTTCTCCACTGAATCCTAGTGCTCGATACATATTAAGTGCTGAGTAAAATTACTTGCCAATTGAATTTTTAATATAATTTGGGGACTTGGAAAAAACAACAAAAACTATTCTCAAATAATCACTACAGGTGAATAAAGCGTATGAATTTTAGGACAGGGTGTCAGAACTGTAACAAAGCAGGCCTTTTACTGTCCTTTAGCAGTAACTTGATTTAGAGTTCAGTGTGGTAGGTAAGTCTACCGCTCTCCTTCAACCCTCACTTCTCCCTTAGGCTGGGGGCTCTTGGCTCAGGTTACCACCTCCAGCTAAAGTCTGAGTGTCAATTTAAGCAAGTCAAAATTACTCCTGGTAAATAAATCAATAACATAAATTATACTATAAATCATTAGCAATCTTAATAGTTTTAACACAAGTCATTTCTTAAAAAATACTAGTGCTTGCAGTTTCATTTTTCACTTCCTTTTGAATATACTTATATACACACAAGTTTATTGATTTATTTATTGATTTGTTTAAACCCTAGTCCACAAAGTATGTGAGGTCATTTATTTATTTATTTTTACCAATTTAGGAACATAAACATCTGTTTATGCCCCTACTATACAATATTGCCATTTCTCCCTTTAAAGAGTAAAGTGAATTAAAAGCCTAGAACAAGAGTCAACAACCCTCAACACCCGTGCTAACAGTTTATGTAGGTCACAGCATTTGGCCCGCTTGTGGCAGCCACCATCCGCAACTCCCACTACCCCAACACCTGCGTGGCTTGTGCCACCACAACAGCAATATTTGCTGTAGGAAAAAAAGGTTTTTCATTCAGGAAATGTTCAAATAAGCAGTCCACTGGAAAGCAATTTCTACACACAAGAATGAGGTATTTGAGTAATGACAGACCCCTAATTCAGAGCTACTTCCAATGCTTAAGGATTCATCAGAGCTGACAAGTGTGGTATGGTATGAAGCCTCACCATCAGGCGAAGAAGAGCAGGGTAACCCAGAAGGATGCACACTGTCATATACACAAAAGTCCCAAGGGCCTTTATAACTAGCAACTTAGCATCTTGAGCATTTTTATAAAGGAATTTGGGGCATAATTAGACTCCATTTATATATGGTAGTTCATCTTGAAGTTGCAATGAACATTTAAAGTTTGGCAAATTTTTCTTCCCTTCCCATCTCCCTTCATGGAGATGTTATACTTTATAAAATTAAGGCTCATATGTAGGTGTGATAATTTTTTGAATTTCACTTGAAGAAATGGGAAATTTGGAAGTAATAATTTTAAATGGATGAGAAATCTAGTATTACTTTTCAGTTTGCTACTCTATAGCATAGTTTTGCTAAGATTTACTTTTTAGGGTATTTGATAAGTTATCAGAAGACCATCTAAATACATGAAATACTTGATTCATCTATTTATGGCATGAGATAAATAATTAATTTACATTTCTCAAAATCTGATGAATTTGCCTTCACAAGCTAAGACAGAAACAAGTTCCTGAAAATTCAGAAGGCAGCTGCTAACTGCTCTAATTCATTCTTCTCCGTTAATTGAGTTTAACTCATCACATGGCTACTCGGCTACAGACATTTCCCGGCTTCCCCTTTATAGCTAGGTAAGACCATGTAATCTCTTTTATCCAATGAAATATAAGCAAAAAGTGATGTGTGCATCTTCCTCATAACTTGTTTGAAAGCCTTTTCCTTTCCTTCCCCACCCCTTGCTTTGGGCTAAAACTCGAAGTGGTGACTTTGCTTTGACAATACCTAAGAAATGAAAGGAATCCTGATCTCTGAATTACCTACCATGAGGTATAAATTAATAACCTCCAATGTGGTTATTAGGTCATTGGATTTTGGGAATTCCATCATAGTAACCTAGCTTATATTACTGACAAAAATAAAACTCACCACCCAAAAAGGTAACAGAGAAAGAATATTTACATATTTTAAGCAAGAACCAAGATAACTAGCTTGAATACTATGGTACCAAGCTTTTAATAAAGTTACTTTAAATTTCACCCTGAACTCTAGTCAGCTTCCAACCACAGGACAGACTGAAAATATTATGCACAGTGATCAGAAGCTTTACTTTTAACATTAGCTTTGATATTGAGAAAAAAATTATGACACTTTTTTCCCACCAAAACTGATAAGGGGGTGATTAGTCCTGTTCTTAAGGGTCCTTCCTGTTTAAGAAAACGTGTGTGAAGCCATACTCAGTGTCACTACAGATCTTTTCTCTAGAAAAGGTTGTAACTCACAACATTCTACAAAGACAAACATTAAATCTCCAGCTGAGTAAACAGTACAGAGGTACTTGAAAGTATATTCAAGTATCAGCATGTACACTTTTGTATCAGCAAAAACTAAAATATGGAAAAAAAAAAAGCCCTTCAATTTGGGTTAAATGTGGGATTCAAAATTTTTTAATTAACAGAAGATTCTGTCATTTTTCTCTCTATATATCTCCACTTTGACATTGTCTCTGTATAATTTTGTCCATTTCTACACACTATTGACTCCCACATCTATTCTAGGAGCCAAACCTGAGTTCCAGACCCATATATCCTAAATCCACACGACTCATTTTACCACTTCTGTGATGGATCCCATGTGCTTGCCTTTCAAGACCTTGGTCCATCAATTTTCTTTACCCTTCCATCTCCTTAATTAATCCACCCCCCCACCCCTCCTAGACCATTCTCATCACTGGTTAAATATGGGTAACTCTATCTCAGACAAGCAAGAAAGCAAAGAAAAACCCTAGACCTCACATCACACTCTATATCTAAATTTTTCTTTCATTGCTTAACATCGTAAAGGAGTTATCTATACGGCCTGCCGTTTCTGTGTTCTTACCTCCTGTTCATTCCTTAGTTACCCATTAATCCCTTCACTCCACATAAACACTAAGATCATTGCTTCACCCACAAGAAGAGCAATGGGGTAAACACTGGAAAAAGTAAGTTTTAATCTTGGTTCAGCTGTGATGTAACTAAGGCAATTAATCTTTCTCCAACTGATTTTCTGAACCATAATATGAGGAAATTAATTTAAATACTTCTGGTTATAACTCTTCTGAGGGTTTTATAGATGCAGGAATTTAGTTGCCACTTTTATTCCTTTCATGATTAGAGACAAGAATGACATGAAAATGGTACACCCAGCTTTCTAGGAGCCAAGGTTTTGGTAGCCTATTTGGTATCCTAAAGATAAAAGTCCAAGTCTAAATTCATTAAAATGAAATTCAAATGGCATTTGGAGAATTATAATTTGTACACTTGTTAATTTCTAAAACACACTTTCTATGTGGTTTTTAGTCTTTGAAGAAAGGAGCTGTGTGACTGTGTGTGTACGTGGGTTGGTGGGGGGGGAAGGTTAAGGCCCAGCCTCTCCCTCACGAACACTGACTCCATTTCTATGGATTCCTTGCAAATGGAGCCAAGAAGACCTACAAGGAGTACAAACATGGCCTACAGGGCAGACTCAAAGGTAGAAGATCCAGACTACCTCTGATAAATGGATAAAATTTCCTGCTTCATTTCCATTCCATACTGCCTCACATCAAAACAGAATACTTGACCAGATATGAGTAGACTTACACACCTGAGCAGCAACCAAATTTACTCAGCAACCAAGCCACAGAACTCATATAGATGGACCTCTCTCTGCTTTGGTTTAACAGATCCAATAAAACATTTGCCTTTTATTCAAACCCAGACTAAAATTATAAACATGAGTGCGAGAGCCAGAGTACAGTTAGATTTAAAAAGCAGAGTCTTACAGTCAAAAGTGTAGCTCCAAAGATAATAGTGGGCCTACCATGAAGGTGCCCATGTAGAACCCCTCCTTTGCAGCACATGCAAATCCGGCCACAGCATGCAAATACCAGACTTGGGCACAAAAACAATGACACATTTCAAACAACACTCACCCTCTAGGTTCTCCAGAAAGGAAGTGGACATGAGAGCTCACTGTGGTTAGGCCATTTCTCTGCTGAACCTGACGGCTGGTGTTCCAAGTCAGACATAAACTGGTCTGTGTCAAAGAAGACAACATCACTACTGAATGGAACAAACCAGAGGGTAATTTAATCCACTACATGCCCAGGCTGGGTTGTTTTTTTTTTAAGATTTTATTTATTTATTTTCAGAGAGAGGGGGAGGGAAGGAGAAAGAAAGGGAGAGAAACACTGATTGGTTGCTTCTTGTAAGCCCCTAACTGGGGACACCTGGTCCACAACCCAGGCATGTGCCCCAATTGGAATTGAACCAGTGACCTTTCAGTTCACAGGCCAGTGCTCATCCACTGAGCCACACCAGCCAGGGCCCCAGGCTGTGTGTTTTGGTTTTTATTTTCCAGAATCAAGAGGAATTTAATTGTCCTTTATCTGTAAATCACTGCATAAAATGGCTCCCCACATTTTACAAAATAATATGAATATTGGAGTCAAGAAACTTTAGGAGGTAATAACCGATTTTTTTTAATTAAAAGTACAATAATTTGGAAAGTTATAGTGAGGGTTTTCAGTGATTTAAAAGATAGACTGAGTTTTAAATAAACTAGTTTTTATTATTAAATTAGCTCTATTAGTAGTTTCCAAATTTCTGTCTATGGCTACATCAAAATTATCTGGACACTTAAATAAAAATCTAAATTCCTGGGTTCTACTTCAGACCACGGAATCAAAATGTCTAAGGGTAGGAGCCCAGAAAACTACATGCACAGGAAAAGCTGGGGAGGGGGGAAGGGGCGCGGTCACAGAAGAACATTATTTAAACTAAAGTTCAATCCATTAGCAAGTTATGAAATCAATTCAGCAAGCTAAAATCAGTATTTAAAATAACAAAATAGAAAAAAGTTAAGAATATAAACAAAATAGAAGATAGCAGTCAGCATTTTTTTAAATAAAGGTCAAGTATTGGTTTGTGAGACTTTTATGGAAGGTGTATATGTTTTTGTTATGTACTATGTCAGGCTATAAAAGTTACTTTTTATCATCGGAAGCTGTCATAAATGTTTGAAAGTCATTATACTCAGGCAGAGTCACCACTGATCAGTTTTGTTGATAGTGGCTGACACAGCTGGATGCCCAGTTAGAATCCAAAATAAAATGAGGCAAAGCTTCCTCCTTTGAACTCTAAGGAATTATTTTTGGCCTTTTCTATACAACTTCAAACAAAAGGACCTAACCATGAATTCTAGAATAATGGAAAAGAAGATGAAAACAGTAATTAATACCCTCATCTTAGGCAGATAAAGAAGGGAAAACAAAGGAGGAGCCAATCTGTGCAAAATGCAGCCTCACTAACAGGGTGAAAACAAAACCCAGAAATCTTTGGTGCTTAGGCAAAATTTTTCTGCCTTAAGCTTTTTATTACTGAATTTGAGATCACTAGCCTCCTCTTCAGGGGTGACTTAAAGATCCTAGAATGTGCAAAGTAACTTAAAGGCTGAAGAAACACTGCCAAGCCTCCTTTCGGAGGGTGCCCAGTCTTCACAACTAAATACCCCAAAACAGACTTGGAGGTGTTATAGAACATGTGATTCCAAGGAAAATGGCACGTAAATGAGAAGAAAGAAGCCCTGGAACAAAGGTAAGAGGCCAAGAGATATTTGTAAGTTGGCTGAAGCAGTAGTCATTTTTGATTGTGCTTATGGAAACTTGCAGTCCTCCAAACACCTTTCTAGTTCCTTGAACACTACTGACAGCTCCAAAAATTACCTAATTCATTTTTTCCTATCACAAAAACTTTGCCCAAATATCTAAAGAAGAATTAACAACAGTCCTTGAACTCCTCCAAAAGATTAAATAGGAAGTGAGAACACTTCCTAACTCATTCTAAGGCCAGCAATGCACTGATTATCAAAGTCAGACAAAGGCACTTCAAGAAATCTAGACTATCCCCTGTGAATATAGATGCAAAACTCCTCAACAAAATACTAGCAAACTGAATCCAGCAGTGTATTAGAAGAATTCTAGTATGACATCATGACCGAGATTTATTTCCAGAATGTAAGGGTGGTTCAAAACATGAAAATCAATTACTACAATGAAGGGGGGAAAACCCACTTATGTTCATTTCAATTGATGCAGAAGAAGCACTTGCCATAATTCAATGCCCTTTAAAAAAAAAATCACCCAATAAATTAGAAACAGAAGGGAATCTCCTCAAAATGAAAAAGGCAGCATATGAAAAACCCAAAGATAACATTATACAAAAGACTGAAAGCTTTTGCCCTAAGGTCAAGAACATAACAAGGATGTCCACACGTCTGCCACTTCTATTAAACATAGGGCTGGAAGGTCTAGCCAGAGAAATTAGGTTAAAGAAATAAAAGGAATCCAAAGCCACAGCCAGCATCATATTTAATGGGCAAATCTAAAAGTGTTTCTCTTAAGATCAGGAACAAGACAGAGGTGTCTGTTTTTAACATAGTATACTGGAAGTACTGGCCATAGCAATTAGACAAGAAGAAATAAAAGGCATCCAAATTGGAAAGGAGGAATTAAAACTGTCATTATTCACAGATGATAATAAATGAATTTGGCAAAGTACCAAGATACAAAATTAATATTCAGAAATCAGTGGCATTTCTATACACTTATAATGAACTATCAGAAAGAGAAACTAAGAAAATAATCCCATTCGCTATTGCAACCAAAACAGTAAGGTAGCTAGAAATAAATTTAACCAAGGAAGTAAAATACTTATACTTGGAAAAGTATAGGACTTGAAGAAAGAAAATGAGGAAGATACAAATAAGTTGAAGCATATATCATGTTCATGGACTGGAAGAATTAACATCATTAAAATGTTTATCCTGCACAAAGCATTGCACTGAATCTATAAAATCAATGCAATTCCTATTACAATACCAAGGGTATTTCACATATCTAGAACAAATCTTCCAAAACTCAAAAAAAAAATTTATTTATTTTTAGAGTGAGGAAAAGGGAGGGAGAGAGGGAAAAAAACATTGATGTGAGAGAGATACATGTATTGGTTGCCTCTCATATGCCCACCACTGGGGACGTGGCCCGCAAACCAGGCATGTGCCCTGACCTGGAATCGAACTGGCAATCTTTGGGTTCACAGTCCGGCACCAATCCACTGGGCCACACCAGCCAGGGAACCAAAAATTTATGTGGGACCAAAAAGATCCCAAATAGCCTCAGCAAGTTTGAGAAAGAAGAACCAACTTGGAGGGATCACAATACCTGATATTAAAATATGCTACAAGGCCACGGTCATCAAAACAGCCTGGTACTGGCATTAAAAACAGTCATACAGATCAGTGGAACAGAACAGAGAAGCCAGAAATAAACCCATGCCTATACGGTCAAATAATATTTGACTAAGGAGGCAAGAGCATACAATGGAGTGAATACGGTCTCTTCAATAAATGGTGTTGAGAAAATTGGACAGGCACATGCAAAAAAGTGAAACTAAACCATTAACTTATACCATACACAAGAATAAACTCAAAATGGGTAAAAGACTTAAATGTAGGTCACAAAACCACAGAAATTCTAGAAGAAAACATAGGCAGTAAAATATCAGACATCTCTCGTAGCAATATTTTGCCAATATGTCTCCTAGGGCAAGGGAAATAAAGGAAAAAAAAATAGGTTTAAATCAAACTAAAAAGCTTCTGTACAACAAAAGAATGCATCAACAAAATGAAAAGGGAACCCAACGTATGGGAGACCATATTTATCAATGATATATCGGATAAGCGGTTAATGTCTAAAGAACTTACACAACTCAACGCCAAAAACACCAAAAAATCCAATTAAAAAAGACAAAGGACCTGAATAGACATTTCTCCAAAGAGGACATACAGATGGCCAAAAGACATGTGAAAAAATTCTCAACATCACTAATCATCAGAGAAATGCAAATTAGAACCACAATGAAATACCACCTCACACCTGTGAGAATGGCTACTCTCAATAAATCAATAAACAACTGCTGGTGAGGATGTGGAGAATCCTCACGCACTGTTGGTGGGAATGTAGGCTGGTGCAGCCACTGTGGAAAATAGTATGGAGGTCCCTCAATAAATTAAAAATGGAACTGACTTTTGACCCAGAGATTCCAATTCTGGGAATACATCCTAAGAATCTAGAAACACCAATTCAAAAGAATATATGCACCTTATGTTCACAATAGCATTATTTACAACAGCCAAGATCTAGAAACAGCCCAAGTGTCTATCAGTAGATGAGTAGATAAAAAAGCTGTGGTACACTTACATGATGGAATACTACACGGCTGTAAAAAAGGAAGGAAACCTTACCTTTTGTGACAGCATAAATGGACCAGGAGATTATTATGCTAAGTGAAATAAGGCAGTAAGAGAAAGACAAGTACCATATGATCTCACTTATATGTGGAATCTAATAAACAAAATAAACTGCCAAACAGAAACACAGGCATGGACACATGGAACAGGCTGACAGAAGTCAGAGGGGAGGGAAAAGAAGGGGACAGGATGAAAGAAGGTGAAGGGATTAGCCAAAGAACATATATGCATAACCCACAGACACAGACAACAGTGTGGTGATGGCCAGAGGGAAGGTAAGGCAGGGGCTGGGTGAAGGTGGGCAAAGTCGGGGGTAATAGGGACATCTGTGATAGTGTCAATTAAAAAAAAGAAAAAAAATAGAGAAAAGGCATCCAAATTAGAAAGGAAGAAGTACAATGATCTCTATATGCAAAAGACATGATCTTATACATAGAAAGCTCTAAAGAATCCACGTACAAAAAATGTTAACACTAATAAATTAAGTCAGCAGTTGTAAGATAAAATCAACACACTAAATTCAGTTGTATTCTATATACTTTCAATGAACAATCCAAAAAACAAATTTTAAAATCAATTGCCTTTTACAGTAGCATCAAAAAAATAAAAGGAATTAACCAAGGAGGTGAAAACTTTATACACTGAAAACTATACATTGCTAATAAAAAAATTAAAGAGCTAAATAAATGAAAAGCATCCAATACTCATGGATTGGAAGACTTAATGTTGTTAAGATGATATTAATACCCAAAGCAATGTACAATTCAATGCAATCTCTATCAAAATCCCAAGAGTGTTTTTGCAGAAATAGAAAAAAATATCCTGAAATTTATATGGAATCTCAAAGAACCCTGAAGAACAAAACAATCTTAGAAAAGAAAAAAGATGGAGAACTCACACCTCCTGATTTCAAAACTCACTAAAAAGCTACAGTAATCAAATCAGTGTAGTATTGGCATAAAGACACACAGACCAAAGAAATAGAATAAAGAGCCCAGAAAACAAAACCTCAGAATATATGTCCAATTCATTTTCCAACAAGGTTCTAAGACCATTCAATGTGGGAAAAGGCAGCCTTCAACATAAAGGCAGTCTTCAATGACATAGGGGAAACTGGATATACACATGCAAAAGACTGGAAGTTGGACCATACGTCACACCATATACAAAGTTAACTAAAAATTGATTAAAGACCTAAACATAAGACCTAAAAGGATAAAACTCTTAGAAAAAAACAAAGGGCAAATTTTCATGACCTTAGATTAACAATGAGTTCTTAAGTATGGCACTAAAAACACAGGCAGCAAAAGAAAAAACAGATAAACTGAACTTCCATCAAAGTTAAAAACATCAAAGGACATTATCAAGTGAGTGAAAAGACGACCCATATAATGTGAAAAAATATTTGCAAATAATGTATCTTATATGGGATTAATATCCAGAATATATTTTAAAAACTCCTACAACTTAATAACAAAAATAACTCAACCAAAAAATGGGCAAAAAATATGACTAGACATTTCTCCAGAGAAGATATACTTAATGACCAAATAAACTCAGGTAAAGATGCCCAACATAATTAGTCATTAGGGAAATACAAATCAAAACTACAATGATATACCACTTTATACCCATTTAGGATGGCTATTATTTGTTTTTAAATCTTTCAAGAAGTTCGTTTAAGGTACAAGAAAATTTCCAAGATTGCCCTGGCTGATGTGATTCAGTGGACTGAGCGCCCATCTGTGAACTGAAAGGTCACCGGTTTGATTCCCAGTTAGGGGTGTATGAGAGGCAACTGACTAATATCTCTCACATACTGATGTTTCTCTCCCTCTCTTTCCCTCCCCCCTCTCTAAAAGTAAGTAAATAAAATCTTTTTTTTTTAAAAAAGGAAATTTTCAAGATTGAATATATGGAAAAAGCAAAACATAATGTGGTAGTAAAAATAAAGAAAAAATACACAATTGTTATAAATGCATAAAATAGTTCTGGACTGACAGCCAAGAAACTAACTGGTAACTCCAATTGCCCATACAGAGGTCAACTGGGTACCTTTAGTATTTTTAACACATGAATGCATGACTTTTTCAAAAACCCAAATAAAATAAAATTTAAATACTCCCATTCTACATAAAGTCATCTACAGATGCTTTTTTAAACATTTTTTTAGAGATTTTATTTATTTATTTTTAGACAGAGGAGAAGGGAGGGAGGAAGAGAGGGAGATAAACAACAATGTGTGGTTGCCTTTCACATGCTCCACACTGGGGACCTGGCCCACACCCAGGCATGTGCCCTGACTGGGAATCAAACCAGCGACCCTTTGGTTCACAGGCTGGCACTCAATCTACTGAGCAACACCAGCCAGCACTACAGATGCTTAAAAACAATATGTTTTTATTTACATATTTTTAGACAGAGGGGAAGGGAGGGAGAAAAAGAGGGAGAGAAACATCAGTGTGTGAGAGATACATCAATCAATTGCCTCTCGCACACTCCCAACCAGGGACCTGGCCCACAACCCAGGCAAGTGCCATGACTGGGAATCAAACCAGCAACCTTTTGGTTCACAGGCCAGCACTCAATGCACTGAGCCACACCAACCAGGGCTACAGATGCTTTTAAATACACAAGATGATTATAAGGGACTTTGTTCCACATTCTTATAGATACAAAGCTAGAATGCCTGTAACCATCACTCTCAACCCTTCCCAGCCTCCACCAGAATTAAGATTTTCACACTTTTCCACCTTTGTAGACAGACAAGCTAATGGTAGGCTTTATAAATGTAAAAAAGTCATGTATCTTCAGGCAGAAAAGTTATTTATATATATTTACCTAAGTTTTATCAAATGCTAAGATCTCTGGCAAGATTTCTCATTTAAAATAGTTTTGTCCAGCCTTGACCAGTATGGCTGAGTTGGTTGAGCAGCATCCCACAAAGCAAAAAGTCGTAGGTTTGATTCCTGGTCAGGGCAACATGCCTGGGTTGCGGGCCAGTCCCCCGTTGGGGCACATGCAAGAGGCAATCAATCAATGTTTCTCTCCTACTCTTTCTCCCTCCCTTCCCCTTTCTCTATAAACAAATAAATAAACACTTTAAAATATTTTTGTCCCTGTAAATGATCCATTTTTGAAGGAACTCAAAAACAGGGTATGAATTTTAAAATAGAATACTCTTTAGACACTGGCTTTCTATCTTACACATGGCAGACAAATATAAAGACTGTTTATTGTGTTTATAGAGGTGAGATTATATAATCAATTGCAGCTACTTCAGAAACCACTAAACACATGTGACACAATCTAAATTTCAGACAGACCTGGATTCAAATGCCAGTCCCTGTGTCTGTGGCCATATAATACTGAGAAAGTACTTCAGCTCTCTGCACCACATCTCTAAAAATAAAGCTAAGAATTAATTCACTTTTCAAAGATAGTAGGGAAAAATTAATGAGCTACTGGCAAATACCTAGCACAGTGCTCAAAAAAAATTGTTTTTTATTATCAAAAGAGTAACTGTAATTCATTAATTATTTTTAAATATACTTTTGAAGTGAACTTATTTGGAAGACTTTTGATGTGCTGGTTATTTAGTGGTAGATGCCTTGGATTTTTCCCAGCTTGTGAGTCTGAAAATTAAATTTTATTTTTTTTAATTTTCTTATTATATACACATATATCCAAGAGTGGTCATGTGTAAGGTCCTGAATTCCCATCACAGTGCATTCTACATGAGACATGATCCAAAAGACTTTACTTATGTCTGCCTCTGGAATTATAAACCATAAATATGTCTGAGGCTAAATGGTACATGCATGCTTTCCAAGAGGAAGACTCATGAGTTACCCAGAGTCCCATTTAAAAGACAAGGTTCAGTATTATCTACCTCCCTCCAGCCCAGGGCCTCTAATTGATTATAATACCTCATCTGTGACATACTCTTACCATTGACCATGCAGGGCTTTCTTTTGTTTTATTTATTTAAATACAATAAACACCAGTGAAATGAGTATCCTACAGGTGACATTATTGGACATTGACAATTTACCTCTCTGCTCCACCATACCAGCCTCCTGCTTCCCCCAATCCAAGATAACCACCTGGATCTTGTGTTTAACATGCCCTTGCTACTTGAAAGCAGGCTCTTCTTCTTGTCACCTACATACAGAACCGCAGCAGCTGAGGTCACGTCTACAGCCCCTGTTTACAGTCGAATTAGCAATTGCCCTACATTCAGGACCAGCATGTTACTGCACGGAGCCTGCAAGCGGCAGTGTCAGTTTTCACCACAGCAGCAGTCAGGCTATATTTAACACGTACTCTCTTCTCTGCTGAAGGGCTGCAGCTGCGGCTGCTCGTTTTTGAAGAAAGAAGGACAAGTAGAAACTGAGGGACTCTAATAGAAAGTTGTAACTGGATGCAGTCAGCTCAATCACAAATTAAATGGACCTGTACTTAAAGGTCTAAGACGGTCAAATTTAACAATACTATAATCTTAATTAAAATGCTTAAAATACAGCTGTGACAACTGCTCTATTTCTGTGCTGTTTTAATGGATTATCATATCATTTGATCCCAAAACTGGGACATACACACTATAAAGCACAGAAGTGTTTAGGAAAAATTACAGCTCCAGGCATACAAATTAATGTATCAGTAAAAAGTCATTGATAATTTTATAGATGTAGAACACAGTTTTCAAGCAGGGGCAATGCTACATCTAGCTAGCAAAGAAAAAAGAAAATAGCAAAATAGTTTTGAATAATGCTCTCAATGGTAGAAAAGTAGACATTACAGACTTACAAGACAAGCTTGAAAGAGAACATGGTTCGCTAAAGGTCAGTATTTTGCTGTTGTTATTACTCTGAGGAATCCTCCTGAGGAGGGAGCCAAACTACTCTGAAACAGAAATGCTTTCTGGGACTCTTGAGCTTGGAAGGTTGATTATGAGAGGCCAAAATCACCTCAATGAAACTGAACAAGGATAGTTGTAAAGTTTAATCTTGGGTTCCAAAAACAACCTATCAAAAAGCCATGGGGGGAGGCAAGGGAAGAGAAAACATGTGATTTAGTCACACTTATGACTCACTAAATCTATATTGAGATGGAGCTAAGAAAACCCGCTGCACAAGCTAAGAAAATCTGCCCAAGGAGGGTGACATCCCCAATCCTCTCTGAGCTGGCAAGAGTGTATTTATTCCCTTCCAATACTGCACTATGAAAAGGAACTAAAACAAACACCAGGGTTCAAGCAGAGGGGAACTACCATGTTGGTGAGGGTGAGGGGAGGGTGCAGTTGCTACAGTGTTTTTAAGACTGGGAAAGAGATCAAGATTTCACACATGTGAAAGGCTATTACAGAAGAAGGATCAGATTTGTTTTACATGAATCCAGAGGTATCAGGGCCCACGTAAAACAAAGACAGCTGGAACTCAAAAGGCTCTCAGATGTTCCAAAGAAGCTGGCGAGGAAGAGACACACAGGAATATAGTGTCACTAGGGACACCAGAGTATGAACTTCGGTGTGAAATAGAATGGAGTAGAGACTAAAACTTCATTTATACTGAGAATCTAATATCCTTAAGATTGCCCTGATTCCGCTCACAAACTAAGGCTCTACAGACAAAAATGCCACTTCTTCCATCTATCCTACTTGCTCCACACGGGCAGTCTCAATCTGTAGCTTGATGAGAAATCGGACTGCAGACACTGGAAAAACTCCTAGGGTACTGAATTAGAAGGGATCAGGAGGCTTGAGAGTTAGTCATTGCTACTAACTCAGTGTGTTACCCTGGATGAATAATTAGGCTCTATAAAACTCAAATCTTTATAAAATGAGGAAACTGTATTAGAATATTTCCAACTCTATTTAAGTCTTGTATCTCTGAGCTGAGGTGCACTAGTTATCTCCTCTGTTACAGCTCACTGAATTTACAATAAAAAATTAAGGTGGTAATGTCCACATTTCTAAAACTAACAGTCAAGTAATATTTGAATGATTCCTGATAAACTCCATCTTAAAAACTTCAAAAATAAAAAGGATATTTTATTTGCATTTTCATCTTTAACCTGATTTAAAAGAAGGGCGGTTAAACAATATAAAATAGAAATAGGATTAAAATAAGTTATTAGGATTAGATGATAAGTATATTTAACTAGTATAGCACAAATTTTTTAAAAAATATGTGTCCTCTGTTGTAGAGTAGATACTACTTTGTACTTAATACTTAACACAATCTAGAAAAGTTAAAAATAAAACTTGAGCTCAGGCTAGCTTTAAGCGCTACAGACGAAATGAAAAGGGAGTTCTACGAAATTACCTTCACAGGCTGATCTGCTCATAAATTCCTAACTGGGCAGGTCATGGTGGGTAGTCATGCCCCAGGCCTGTAACTCCTTCAGTGAAAGGTTTTAAGCCAGCCCTACCCATTGTTCTCGAACGTGTAGGGTAACACAACTTTGAAATACCAGCAGTCATACCCCTGAAAGGGGGTAACCCTCAAGAGGGCACATAATTTCGTTAATTTTGTTAACTCTCCTGTAATCCAATCTCTGCCTTGCTTTCTCCAATCTTCCATGTACTTCCTCCCTTAATTTCAAATACCTAAAAGAAGCTGCAACACTGTTATTCTCAAGGGCATTTGAGATCTTGCTCTTTGGCATATGTTGACGTTGTGGCTCCAATAAACTCTTATAAAAATTCTCTACAGGTTTGGACATTTCTTATGTCAACAGTCCTTCTAATCTTTTTTGGCATGCTTAATAGCTTACTTTTAAAGCTTGCCAGAAAGAAGACATTTAAATACTATGGAGTTCAAGATCTATGAGATATGTTGTTTTTTAAATGAATTTATATTAAAACTTCGCAGAACTATAGGATTTTCTAGGCATCTAGAATTTTACCTTCAAAGGCAAATCCAAAAAATGTAATCAATGAGTCAGTTGACTAATAATAAAAATTCGAGAGTTCAAGTTAAGCATCAAAAAGGCAATTTTCAAAAATACTACATCCAATAATCTGAGGTGCTCTGGAGTGCATTTTAGTTTTTCCCCCCGCTTCAATGACCACTAGCACTACTGAGCTTCTATCAAGTCTCCTGATAGGTGGCAATGAGGGAATTCAATAACCGATCCTTGCCTTCTGTGGAGCTACAATCTGGGAAATATTCTTGATCATGTGTCAGACACAATGAATGGAGCAAAAATGTAATCACTATTATACTTGTTCTCAGAGACCTTACCTCTCCAAATTCTGTTTTCGCAACACATCTTCACATATTCAAAAGGTAAAAAATACAATTTTCACAAAACCTTTCTACAAGTTCCAATTTGCTGCCCCTGCCCCCACCTCTCCAAAATCACTCAATCTGTATAAATTAGAAAAAGCAGGTTCCAGCTTTGGTCTCTTTTTAGAAGGGAAAAAAAAAGTGTTCATTTGGAAAGAAAATGAGCTAGAATACCTTTGAGACATGCTCAATATATCTCACGTCTTCTGTTTCATCACAAATGTGTGGTAGGTTATCACTCAAGGTCTCACCTTTTGTTTCAGGGATTAAAATTCTAAATATAAATATATTCTTTTCTAAATATAAATCTTAAAAACACTATGAATAGTTAGTCTAAAATTGCCAAAGGAACACATAGGTAACATTTTAAAAGCCTGTGTATATTTGGAAAAGCCTTTATTTATTTAAAGTCTGTTTTGCATTAAAGTAGTAGCCTCCTCTCCACCTGGTACTCACCATTATTAAGCAAGCACTGACATGCCAATTGTGCATAAAGAGAACACAATACCAGTATAAGTGAGACAGACCACATACAGTTGTGAACATGTGTTCAAGCACTGAAATTCTCTGTACACACATTCACAGAGTACATCCCACTAATCTCTAGGAATTTGTTTTTTAAAGGTTTTATTTATTTATTTTTAGAGAGGGGAAAGGAGGAAGAGGGAGAAAGAAACATCAATACATGGTTGCCTTTCAAGTGCCCCCACTGAAGACCCAGCTCACAACCCAGGCATGTGCCCTGACTGGTAACTGAACTGGTGACCATTTTGTTCACAGGCCAGCACTCAGTCCACTGAGCCACAACAGCCAGGGCTAATCTCTAGGAATTAAAACAAGTTGGAGGGATCCCCTTTAGCAGAGAGTTCTAACCCCCACACCTGCTGCTGCTGGGAGGTAGCTGTAGCGCTCCAAGACTAGAGTGAAAAGATCTGATCTTCTAGTCTCAGCTCTGCTACTCATCAGTTGTGTGACGTTCAGAAAGTTCAATTCTTTAAAAGTCACTATCTGCCCTGGCCAGGTAGCTCAGTTGGTTAGAGCATCATCCCAATATGCCAAAGTTGCAGGTTCGATCCCTGGTAAGGGCACATACGAGAAGCAACCAATGAATTCATTAATAAGTGGAACAATAAATCATTATTTTTCTCTCTCTAAAATCAATAAATTAATTTTTTTTAAAGTCACTATCTATCTCAGAGATAAAGGATTAGTGAAGATTAAATTAAAAAGGAATAGGAAAATGTTAAATAAATTGTAGGTGTTGCTTCAGTTTATAAAAATACCTTCTCTTATACACAAATGACCTGGCATATCACCCCCTTATGGCTTTGAAAGCCATCCTCTACTATGCTGTTCACCATCCAGCCACAGACAATCAGGCTTTCCCAGATACAGTTCTATGCTTCTGCTTATGTTATCTGATTTGCCCTCTGATCCTCATTTTGAAAACATATACTAATCCTCCAAGGTCAAAAGTCATCTCAAGGTAGACTTGCTAAATCCTTATGGAATCTGTCACATTTCTCTGATCTCCTAAAGTGCTCTTCTTATATTTTAGTGATGTGACTCAGACCCACTGTATAGATAGTTGTGCACTGATCTGATGGTAAAGACCTGGAAGGGGACAGTGTCACATTTTGTTTTCCTTCCTTTCCCCTTATGCTTGGAATTTGAGATCTAATAACAGTTTTGTAACTAAGTGGTAAAGTCAGTCTTTCTAGATATGTCAAGGAGATGACTGACCTTAAATTACTTTTCTACAGATTAATACAAAATCAGAGAGAACTAAAATTCTACAACCACATTCCAGAATCTTTAGAATTTTCATATTGGGTAATACTTACAGATAGCTTTCATCACTGAATTCCTATTTAGAAAAAATTTCACTACCATGTAAATGATGATAAAGTCTAGAATAAACCCTAAAACTATTACCTGATAATTCTATTTTGGGGAATTTTCAATTGTTGAAACAACTAAAATTCCAGAGTTTGTTCCCCAATTTATTGAGTTTACTTAAAAAAAAAAAACACCTGGCTGGCGTGGCTCAGTGGATTGAGTGCCAGCCTGAGTGTGAACCAAAAGGTCGCCGGTACCATTCCCAGTCAGGGCACATGCCTGGGTTGTAGGCCAGGTCTCCAGTTGGGGGCGCTTGAGAGGCAACCACACATTAATGTTTCTCTTCCTCTCTCCCTCCCTTCCCTTCTCTCTAAAATTAAATAAATAAAATCTTAAAAAACAAAAAAACAAAACAGAGGTCTACATAACAACTTGCTGTACTTATATAAAGAACTTGTTTTTACTTTGGTGCCAACAGCTGTGCCAGCAGCAATGAACCAGTCCAATCTTGTACTATCTCCACTAGCTGACTCAGCAAGCTAGCAGGGCCACAAAGGAGCAGGTTCTTTACTTGTGTGAGTCTCTTCTCACACAAGGACAGAAATTCTATCTTGATACATTCCTAGTATTCCCAGCATGTAACTTTGCCTTGCAAATGGATGGCATTCTGCAATGTTTACTAAATTAACGCTCCCCAACTCCACTCTCTAGACACTATGACCTTACTATATGTTCTGGAAGAAAAGATGCCCAACAAACCTCATGTTCTCAATTCCATCACAAATGGGTGGTAGATTATCACCAAGTTCTCACACTTTGCAACAGATACTAGTGGTAAAAAATCTACAGCATAGATTTTCAGGTCTATTCTTAAAATAATATATCATCATATCTCTAGTAACAACAACTTTGAAAAGCCCAACCACATGCCAATAAGCAACCTACGGTAGCTTTCTCATTACTCTTACTTAGAGAAGGAAGTTTCTGGATCTTCACTGCTTCAAGAACCTAAAGATGAACTTACCATCATCTAAAGTGATGTCCTGTAGACCAATTGTTGAAAAGTTAGGTTCCTGCTGCTCTTCAGGTTCAGGTTTAATGTTCACAGTTGCTTTGTCAGATGAAAATGAAGTTGGATCACACAAATTGTGACATATTAAGGATGAAGGTGCAGAAAGACCTCCCTGACCTGTACTTTGTGCTTGAGTTGAATGCTGTCCAGAATGCATTCTGGTGGCTAGAGTTGGTGATGAGGCAGTTCCTGAGCTAGGAGATTGGTAAGGCATAGGCTGTAGCTGAGGAGACGGAGGTCCAGAAAGTGGTGAACCGGCCAGGGGATGAGAAGCTGCTGGGGAAACTGTTGTAGCAGACCCTAATTGTGAAGAACCGTATGTAATGGACTGTAACTGAGGGGAAGGCTGGCCTGTGACCTGGTCAGCCACTGGAGAAGAAAGAGATCTTTGTCCTGTGTTTGAACAATGGTATTCCATTGACTGCAGATGAGGCAGGGTATGCACAGAATGAGGTATATGGGTTAAGATATGTCCTGGTGAGGCTGAGTTTGAAGAATGAAAAGGTATGGATGATGGTGGTTGGCAGCCAAGATTTATTAAACTAGGAAGAGCTGCATCTTGCTGAAACAAAACTGGAACAAATTCTTGACTGGAGGCAGCATTAATAGGAAGACAAGTTGGTCCATTGTATACATTAGTTTGCATAGGCTCATAGGAAGACCCCACAGGAGGTGTTGGTGTGACTTGAAAAGGCTGGTGCATGACTGAAGAAGGTATCATGTGCTGTTCTTTACCAGCACTCTCATCCCTACACTGCAACTGTGGCAGATGAGATGATGTTACCATGGATGCATATGTTTGCTGGATGGGACAAACCAAGCTTCTCTGTGCTGACAGTACACTGTCACATCCGTGTCCTGTATCTGAGGAAGGCCTCTGGGTCTGGACAGGATGAGGTACAGGCAATGATGGAACTGAAGCCAAGTCAATGTCCTCTCTGTGTTCTTGCTTCATCAAAACTGAAAAAAAAAAAAAAGATCAAATCAAATGTCATTACATAACCCAATAAATAAATAAATAAATAAAAGCCTTCATTCTAGGCTACACAACAATAGCAAAAATCCAAGTCACAGACTGCCTGCAACAATGGAGAGAGAATGCAAGAAGAAAAAGAAAAAAAACAACCACCCTCAAATGCCTTCGGAGAAGGCAGATAATATAAAATGTGTGAAGTCAACAAGCATACGGCAACAGGGAATGGCTCCTGCTCTAAAAGGATTCAAGTTAAAGAAAACAACAACAAAGGCCATGCTTCTAAGTATTGTAGTATACCGTATTATCAATGAAGATTCCACTTCACCACTCCATCCAGCAAAACAGAAAATATGAGTATCAGCTATTTATTATCCCTTATCTCATAAAAAAAAAGCAGATTCATGTTTTAGGATGAGCCCACCCAACGAAAAGAAAGGCCTACTCCAAGCAGGAATCAATGCATGCTGCTTATTTCGTTCACATCAAAACAGAAAAGCACCACCAGTCCATCCGTGTCAAGACAACTGATTTCACTGTTTCTCTTAGCAAGCACTTGTGTCCATTTTTCTAGAAATTATCTACTTTAGCTTCCTATTGAAGTGCTATAACTCATTTAAAAATAACTTTCCTGAATTCACATCTCCTTGTTCAAGTTTGTACTACTTATTAACATAATTAAAAATTTCATAATCTTCAAAAAATAGAACTACAGTTGACCCTTGAACAACACAGGTTTGAACTATGCGAGTCCACTTACACGTGGATTTTTTCCAATAAATACCTGTGATGTTTTGGGAGTCCGCGGATGGGGAGAGTCGACTGTAATTCATTTTGCATCAAAAGAAAATAACTATGAGACCCAAAGCAAGATAAAAATCTTATCTGACCATTTACCAAACCCTTGCCAAGTCCAATTCTCTTCACCTAAGTGTGGTCTTAATCTGAGGAAGTGAATTAAGACCATCCTGATAATATCTTTTATTGTAGAAGAGACAACTAATGAAGAACTTGTTTTGGGGGCACTTAGGTTCTACACTTAAGTCTGGCTTTCTAGCAAGAACAGCATGGGCTCATCATTCATCCACTTGAACCTCTAAATCTGGCAACTGGTGAGCCAACCACCCCAAGGACAGAGAGAAAAGTATATATCCCCAATCTTCTTGTTGCTTCTGTCATAATGCTCATATTCCTGACCCAGTCCTCTATCCAGTTCCTGATTCTTGTTCAACTGTTCCAACTACAGTTCACTGTGTCTACTGGCTCCTTGATCTCTCTAATGCCTTTCTTTTTTTAAATCCTCACCTGAGGATATGTTTATTGATTTTAGAGAAAGAGGAAGGGGGAGAAAGAATGAGTGAGAAAGAAACACTGATGTGAGAGAGAAGCATTGATCGGTCGCCTCCCATATGTGCCCCAACCAGGGGTTGAACACACATCCTAAGTCTGTGCCCTGACAGGGAATTGAACCCACAAACTTTTGGTGTGTGGGATGACACTCCAACTAAGCCACCTGGTCAGGGTTCTGATGTCTTAACATACCTACTTTTTTTCTGATATTGGCAGAACTAGAGCTTTCTCCCTGGACCAGTGAATTTTTTCCCCCTTTTCAACTTCAACTCCTACTATGGTCCCAGGAAAGCCACAGTAAATTCTACACCCACAGTTACAGTTCTGCGTAAGGAGGAAGAATATCCAAGAGAGCCTACTCTCACCCCTGAGCAGATGGGGCCTGCACCAAAAAGGAAACAGAGGGATTGAAAACTATAGCATAACATCCATCTTTTTTTGCATGATCCAAACCTTATTTCTATGTTCCTGACACATATCTTTATATCTAGACTGAGAGTTCTGCTTTGCTAAACCAAGTGTATTTCCACCTTGCCAGACCAAGTATCACCCTTTAGTCTGTAAAGGATTCAGACTCCAACCTGACCAAAAGGAAGTCCTCATTGCTCATCTGTGGTAACTTATTCTTGTTTGGAGGGAAGTAACATAGAGAGACCTTTCAATACCTAGAATGAGTTGAGTTTTAGAACAGACTAACTCTACCTTTTGTGTTATATATGTTCCTTTTCAAACCCAGCATTTTGATGGATGGAGTGATACAGAAAAAAAATTCACTGGTGTTATGGTTTTCAAAGTATGGGAAGCCTCATGCTCTTCTTCAATGGGTGAGTGTAGAAGAATAGAATCCAAAGAGTAAGAACTCTGAATTTCCGCTTCCAGTACAAATAGAGCACCTAAACTTGCTTTTGTCCTTTTTTTAATATATATTGGCTTTTTGCATAAAAATTTATTTAAAGAACAAAATAATTTAAGCAATTTGAAAACCATTGCTTTGGCCTTATATCCTCATTTTATAGACAGGTTAATCTGCGGGTACAGTCAGGGGAAGACCTGAGATCTGATATCCTGATTGTAAGGCAAGTTTTCTCTCCCAATCAAAACCACCACAGTCCAAAAGTCAGTCTGTCCAGTCAACTATTTACAACACAGAATGTATTTTCCCACAGGTAAAATACTGTATTATACATAAGAGTCTGGCTCTACTGCTGCCCTTTAAAGCTCCATTATTCCAAAACCAGAGCTCAGATTACACCTCCAGTACAAAAAATTTCTGCTAGGCTTCAGACGGAAATACATTCCCCTCAACAACTTCAGGGATGCTGGGGTAAGGGTGAGGCTCCCCTACCCAGAACCCCATCAGAAGTTCTGGAGCTGGTGGCCGGGAAGAAGTTCAGGCAGCACCACTAAAAAAGAGCTCTGTGCTCTATTAACTATCTTCATTTTATAAAGTAAGCTGATTTTGGGGGGCAAATAATGCTAAATAGCATTTTTAATTCTAAAAAAATGTAAAAGATTCAGACATTTGCAATTAATGATTATTTCTCTACTCATATTGATATTGGTCAGATCCCTATTGCTAGGAGGTTGCCAAAAGGTTAACAAATTGACAATTCCTTTAATAAAAAACAAGAAACTTATGACTACCTAAAATTTTTGTAGGTATAATTTTAATAGGATTTATTTGCCACAAACATAAAAGGCTAAAATCTTTAATATAAAGAACTTACACAAATAAATAAGACACATGAAATAACTCTAACATAAAGGCAGGGTCAAATACCAGGATACAAAGAAGCTATTAAAGTCTGTAGAACTCTATCTGCTGATGAGAAAAAATAAATTATGCTCATGCTACAAAATTAGTATATATGACACTGTTCCATTTCTATTTTTCAAAAGTTGTGTCTATATATGGGTCAAAAGGATCTAGAAGAACAGAATGATAGTTTCAGATGGAAGAAAATTTGGGTGTTTTAAAATATTTTTCCAACTTGTCTTTATAAAAAGTCCACAGTAATGTATTTGTTTTTGTAAAAATTTTATTCAAAATTTCATTTAAAAAAAAGTCAAATGCTACAGAGAAAAAAACAGCAATCAACCAGAACAAGGACTGTCCAAACACTGTGTGTCCATTCTTCCTTCTGTTAGTGTGCCACCTGATTTGTGTTCTGTCAACCAGAAGGCCAGTGACGGATAACAGCTGTAGTCCAATCCAATATTCTCTCTGCACTCCGGGGGCCCCACTGATTTTCATTCTTATATGGAATGCCCACAAGGACACTGCCTTTATATTGTCCTTTCAGTTCATGAGCTAACAATGTAAATGCATTACATTTTTCTTTCTGTTTACCATTCGATTACTACCACTGTGATGGTAGTAACCAAATCCTGTAATCTGCTGACACTATCGCTCCCCGCATCCATTCCAAGCAGCCCTCTCCCCCTTCTTGTTCAGGTTAGACTTTACAGTCCCCATCTCAACAGTATTTGATAAGACTCCTGGACTGTATGTCATTAGTTGTTGTCTTTATAACAACTGTATCAAACTTCTCCACACTCTTCAAAGTGCCATATCACCACACTCCCCTCTGCTCACAACAGTAGATTGCATGTCATTCTTTACAGGAAAAAAAAAAATGATGCTATCATGTGGAAATCCCCTAAATTCTCCAATACTGTATCTACAAACCTTCCTAATGCACATCCACCGTGTTCATTTTCTTTACCTTCCCTCATGTTCTCCTATCTAAGGCTCATTCTAACTTCTATATTTTAAATCCTATGTCCTTCCAACTTTCTCAGGAGCCTGATAAGCTTTTATCTTCACTAATGTTCTCTCCTTTGTGCATTCAAAACACTACCTATTTGAATCACCTTCCCCTGCTCCAAAGATTTTATTTATTTATTTTCTGAGGGAGGGGAAGGGAGGGAGAAAGAGGGGGAGAAACACTGATGAGAGAAAGAAACATTGAATGGTTGTCTCTTGCACACTCCAAACTGGGGACTTGGCTGGGAATCCAACTGGCAACCCTTTGGTTTGCAGGCCAGCGCTCAACCCACTGAGCACATTAACCAGGGCAAAATCACCTTTTTAATATTGAGCCTTTTATTCACTCACACTCACACACACACACACACACACATACCCCTTTCACTCTCCACAGTAATTTGAAAACACTGAACACTGACATCTTTTACAGAGATAGAAGAAATATGGGGAAAATCATTTTATTTTTAACTTTTTAATGTACTGAGTACATATGACATATAACATTGTGTAAATTTAAGATGTTAATCTGATATATTTATATATTGTAGAAAAAAATGCTATTTGAAACACAAAATTGATGTCACCCCGTTAAAGCTCACTTCTTGCAATAGAAAGGGCACAAGGGGAGTTCACACATATTCACAAATACCTGTCCTTCCTGTAGTACTGGTGATTTTGGGGTAGCTTCTAAAAAAGTCTCAAATCTACATTCAAATTTGTAATTTCCTTATAATAAATGACTATAAAATAACAACTGATATCATATCTAACATTTAAAGTCAACACAAGCTTTAGAGATTAGACATATGTTGGAATTTTTACTGGTTGTAAACCACCCTACCTTCAACACTATAATATAGGATTCACCGAATAACTTTTTATTCACTATGAAAGAAAGGTCTGTAGTAAACCATCGTAACTCCTCATACCTGGTGTGTAAGTAAAACGTTGAGACTGGCTTTTTTTCCTCTTGCCATTGCAAAGATAAAAGTGCACCTGCACTGCAGCTGTAACTGCTGGGTTATGATATGGAGGAACTTCAAGGACAATGTGAGCCTAAGGAGCATGGAAAGCAAGATTGTGTTACACTCAGAACTAAAAATGAAATGCACCTGCTAAACTCAGCACTACATGAACCTTAGATCTACCCAGGCCCTTCCATCATAGATCATTATGCAGAACAACTGATTATGTCTGGAGATATATTCTATGGAAACTTCAGACTATGGATACTTTAAAGAGATAAGCTCTTTAAAGTTAACCATTAAAAGGAAAATTGCTTTTTATTCACTCAACTGGGTTTCTTGCTGTATCAGAAATAAAGTCTTACATACTTTGAAGTGAAATATTTTGTTCAAATGAATATTACAGGTTACTATTCAGGGGTGTCAAAACTCATTTTCACCAGGGGCCACATCAGCCTCATGGTTGCCTTCAAAGGGCAGAATGTAGAGCTCCTTGCCCCTAGTTAAAATTAGTCCTAAAATTACATTCAGCCCTTTGAAGGCAACCTATGAAGCTGATGTGGCCCTGGTGAAAATGAGTGAGACACCCCCACTATACATCTTAACTGGAAGTCTATTCTGGTTTTTAATCAAGTTTCTTATTTCCCAAGTTATGTTATAGTTCAGATTTCTTACCTTAAATTTTATATTCAAAATGTTCTAAATTGTCAATACACAAAATTTGTATCCATATAAAAATAATTTTACACAAGTAGTGTGAAAACCTTTAGCTCCAAACCGAATGCAGTCCTTAACATTACTTCCCCAAAGTCTCTGAACAGGACTGTGGGAAGTGGTATTCTCTATTCCAGAGAAGATTCTGTCTCCATGCCAACCAGGAAGAAACCACAAGTTTGTGTTGAATCCTGAATGGCCTGATGCTGAGGAGCTGGAAATAGGGAGGGCTTGTCCTCCTCCTATTTCTGCCTACTATATATGGTCTTTACTGAATTTGTTTGATTTCTTCACTGAATTCAGAGAAATAAATTAATGATAACTTCACTAAGAAACTTCTAATAATCTTTCATTTCTAATTTTGCCTATCCTATACACAAAAAGGTGAAAGACACCAATTATCTTTCATAAACTTTAATTTTAATATCAGAAAGTATATCTAAATTTCTAAATATTTTAAGTTATTTTCCTATTACTTAATAGATAAAAGACTCCTCATCTATACCATAAGCAGCACTAATTTTCTCATTAAGCTTCTTAAATATTTCTAAAGAAATAAGATAAATTTCTTACCCCTTGACATTTTTCCTTGATTATTTTCCCTTCTACCTCCCACTGAGGTCGTCCATCTGTTGAAAGAAACAATTTACAGTTAAAAGGAATTCAAGTCACAAAGCATATAAACAAAATCTAATGTTATTTAGTATCACAAATTTATTGGCAAAGGGCATCTGTTTCTCACTGCTTCCATAAAGATCTTGGGATGCCTGCCTCATTGGGTTAGCAGGCCTCATTGAGTTTATTCTACTAAGTGATATTTGAAAATCCTAGAGAGCATCTCCACCAAGAGGTGGCCAACTTCTGTTAGGATGCCTTAAGTAATGGAAAATTTACTCTCTTACCAAGTAACCCATTTCCTCTTTGGACAATAATTGCTGCTGGAAAGCTCTCTATGATAGATCAAATCTGTCTCCTTAAAATATCTAACATTTGTCAAGTACTACTCCTCGCAGCTACCACCCAGAGCTGTTTAAAAGCAGCTACGTTTGCCTGCGTCTCGTCTCCTGCTGGCTACATCTCCAATTCCTCATCTATCCTTTATACAATAGTTCAGCCTTCCTGATCACTCTTCTTTGAATATTCCTCCAGTGTGACCATCTCCCTCCAAATGCCCCAGGCTCAGGACTGAACAGCCCAGGTAAGACATGACCCAGCACTGTAGACAGTAACTAAAGCTCTTATTAACCTCATGCAGAGGTGCTGTGTCTCTGTTAATAAGAGTTTTCTGAGGCAGCTGCACCATGTTCTCTCTTACACTTATTGTATTATTGAGTGTCCCTCAGTCTGCCACATTTCCTACAGCCAAGCTCAAGCTCCCACATTGTGCACTTATGCAGCTGCCCACCCAAACCCTTGTTACGTTAATTTCTCCCTACTAGATTTCATTTTCTTAGATCGATCGTGTGTCAAGATCTTTTTGGATGCTGATGGTCTTCTAAAATGGGCTTCTAGGCTTTCCAGATTTCTGTCACCTGAAGATCTGTCCGGCATATTTCCTGGCTCTTCATCCCAAGTGAATTGTTTACCTGGGGAGAGCCCCACCTGCTACTAAAGCTCTCCTTCCAGTCTGATAAACTTCTGTTCTGAAGTATTCTTTTTACATTATGTGCATTCACCCAGGGACTAACATACACAAGTATCTCCACGGCCAGCATGACTTCACCTGGTCTATGAAGATATTAGGAGAGACTCAATCAAATATGCCTTCCAGATTGTGACTATCATTTTCTGTCCAGAAACTAGGTAATAGCTATCCTTGTGCACAAGAGGCACTATAAAAAAATGCCTACTTAGCATTATAGCGCTAGTTCAGCAATCATTTGCTGGGTCCCCTGTGCCAGGCACGTTGGGCTATTGAAATAATAAAGATAGGATATCCTGCCTTCAGTCTGTGGATAAAAGGCAAATACAAACAGTTCATTATAATGAAATGTGGTGGTCACACTCTTTTTATTTTAACTAATAAAAATGCATTCCAGAGGTACTAAGAACCTTGGGATAAAGGTATGAGACAAGAAAGGTTTCCTAAGGAGCTCTTGAACTAAGGCTTAAATATAAGGTGGAATTTAGATGATGCAGGGGGGAGGCGTAGTCCAGGCTGAAGAGGTAATATGAGCAAAAGCAAGATGGCGAGAAACCACATGATACAAGGAACCATAAGCAGCTGTGTTGCTGGAGTATAAATTATGAGGCAGGGAGCAGTAAGAAACAAGGGTGGAAAAGACAGGCAACGGACTGTGCCCTGAATGCCATATTAAGGAGCCTAAAAAACGAAGAGATCGCTGAAGGTGCTTTCAGAATGGGGGTTACATGTTCACAACTGCAATCTCATCCAAAGCCAGTAAACTACCACCATGTAACATTCAATTTAAATCAAAAGCTGCTAAAAACAAAGCTCTGTGTTTAATATAACGAATTCCACAATGAAGCTGCTTTATAGATACATTATTATATTCAGACACAAGTGAATTTTTACAATGCAAAGGGATAGCTTTGAGACAGTATCTCTTCCTCCTACTTCTTGCTTTGCTTCAAATATGACCTTTGCAAAAAGACATTCATTGACCACCTGATATAAAGATTTCACTGTTTTATTACTATCACTTTACACTCTTAATTTACAGCACTTTTATCTGGAATTATCTTGTTCACTTATCTGTTTATATGTTTATTGTCTGTGCACCCACTTGAAGGTAGGCTCTATCAAAGAAGGCAGCCTGAAGGTTATACTTACTATTACATCCCTAATGTCTAGTGTTTTTCATGTAGCAGTTGCTTTATATATAATTGATAAATTAATAAATTGTGAAACAAAACTGGTAAGATGTGCAGGTATTGGTCAGAGTTGAAGGGGTTGGAAGGAAGTAAATTTTAAGGGAGAAGACGACAGTTGGAAACATGTTTACCAGCCTGAGAAGAAGGCGGCCCTGACATTAACGAAGTTGGGCAACCCAGTGAGAGAAACTGGTTTGTGAAGTCTGACAAGTTTTCATATTTTAAGTATTGGTAGGATGTAAGTAGCAATTTTTTTTATAAGTAGCAATTTTAAGTGGGCACTTTTAAACACAGGTTTGAAGTTTGTTTAGGAGAAAGAATGTGACTATAGACAGAGATCTAGTAGCTGATGAAATCGCCAGAATGAAGGAATACAATGAAAAGGAAGTTGAATATAGGACCTTGGGAAACATCTATATTCAAGGGCCAGAAAAAATGACAAAAAGAGATGAGTGGGAATAAAGATGTGCTGAGAAGCAGATAAATACAATTACACAAAAGCCAAGAAAGAAAAAGGGTATCAAGAAGAAGAGTAGGGGGAGGGGTGGGGGTTAGGCTGGGGTCGGGGAGGGGGGAAGGCAGAGAACTGTACTTGAACAACAATACAATTTTTTAAAAAAGAATAGAAGAAAAAAATAACAGATAAAATAAAAATTTTTTAAAAAGAAGAAGAAGAGTAGATAGCTGACTGTCAAATTTTTAGAAGGTTAAAATTCCAATAATAGTGAAAGACAGATTGAAAAGTAAGTAATGAAGGCAATGAAGGTAGATGACAGATTACTTTTTCAAGGGGCTGGATAATAAATGAGAGAAATGAAACTACCGCTTATGAGGATGACAGAGTCAAGGGAAAGGATGAGAAGACTTGAACGTATTTAAACTTCAAGAAAAAGTATTCAGTGGAAAAAGAGATACTGCAATTATAGGAGACAAGCTATTGGGCAATATATAGTCTCAAATACTTAAGGTTTAATAAGATGAAAGGATGAAAAATGATTGAGTATTTAAATTAACAAAACAAGCCCCCCCAAAGGTGAAAACAAGGAAAAATGCAGAAATTAGATAAACAAAACAATAACACAATTAAAAGGATCAATAAAGCCAAATACTCTGGAAAAACTAATGAAAAAAACAGAGATGACACAAACAGCAGCAGAAAAAAAATTTTAAAAGCATATGATCCCGCATGCAGGGAGTATTACAGGCAAATCAATGCCAATAAATTTGAAAACTTAGGTGAAATAAGTAAAATAATGGTGTGAAATAATGGAAAAAATGTAAGTTGGTCTCTGCCTCTAGTTCCTAGCATACGGTTCTTAAAACCTGGTACAAGGGGGGGACCCAAAAAGACCCAGAATTATTCCCTGAAGGACAGGCCCCTTGTAATACAGGCTTCCCCTGCTAGGTGAGTGTTCTAGGAACCCATCTGTAACAGTGTACCGTCTGGCAACATTATGAGAGGCTGCATTCAGCTTCAATGAACTTTTCTGAAGACTCTTTCAATGTGTTTGTCCATTTTATGATAGGTGATTTAACAGCACACCTGTCCACACCACCCAGAGTATTCGGCAGTTTTTGACCAAAAATGGCATGACCCCTGTGTCTCACCTGCCCTATTCATCTGATCTTACCCCAAGGCAATCCCCCCAATGAAAAAAGTCTTCAAAGAAATATGTTTTGTTGATGTGGAAGAGGTGAAACAAAACAAAACAAAAAACACTCCAGAAGCATTAAAAGGCATCATAATCGACAAGTTCAAAAACTGTTTTGAGCCCTAGCTAGTGTTTTGAGTGCCAGCCTGTGAAACAAAAGGTCAATGGTCTGATTCCCAAGCAGGGCACATGCTAGGGTTACCGGCCAGGTGTCCAGTAGGGGGCACATGAGAGGCAACCAGACATTGCTGTTTCTCTCCCTTTCTCCCTTCTCCTCTCTAAAAATAAATAAAATCTTTTAAAAAATTTATTTTAAAAAAACTGTTTTGAGCAGTGAAAAAACATCTGGATAAGTGTTTTGCATCAAATGGAGAGTACTTTGAAGGTGACTGAAGTTTAAACATATAAGAATAAATACACAATTTTTTATAAATGAATTGTTTTTTGAGGGGTCCTCCCTCAACATTTCCTGATAAGAGCACTAGGAGCATCTTTTTTCCTCTAATATTTGGTTCCTGACATAGAGGTCCTAAATCCCTTGGAATTTCCTAGATCAAATATGAGTGTCTTTTGTTTAAAGGCGGGGAGGGACTCTTGGTGAGCTCTTGGATGAGGGATGGTTACTAGAAAGACCAAAGCCATAATTAGAAGCCTGGAACTTTCAGGCCCACACCTCCTTCTCCAGAGAGGAAAGAGAGGTTGGAGATGGAATAATCAATCAATCATGCCTACGTGGTGAAGCTGCCACAAAAATTCCAATACTATGGGGTTCAGGGAGCTTCTGTGTTGCTGAACACATGTAGGCGCTAGAAGAGTGGTATGCCTATAAAGGGTACAGAAACTCCGTGTCTCTCCCCACACACCTTGCTCTATGTATCTCTTCCACCTGGACGTTTATCTGTATCCTTTATGGTATCCTTTATCATATAATAAACTGATAAACTTAAGTAAGTTTCCCTGAGTTCTGTGACATGTTCTACCAATGATCAAATCCAGGAAGGTGGCCATGGGAACCTCTGATTTGTAAGTAAGTCAGACAGAGGTTGTGGGTAACCTCAGACCAACCGCTTTCAATTGGCATCTGATGTGAGGGACAGCCCTACGGGACTAAGCCTCTAACCTGTGGGATCTACATTAACTCCAGTTAGTTTCCGAATTGAATCGAACTGTGGACACCCAGTTGGTATTGCCTGATACATGGGAAGCCCGCATATCATAATATTACCGCACTCAAGCGTTATGAGGGTGGTAATATTATGACAGTAAAGGAGAAACAGAGAAAGAATGTGTTTTTCTATTTACCTGGAAAATAAAATTTGCCAAAACTAACTCAAGAAGAAATAGGCTTAGGTGGTCCAATAAGCATGAATAGAATTATATCAGAAACTAATAGCTCCCCACAAAAACAGCTCCCAGCCCAGATTTCAGAGGTGAGCTCTGCCACACGTTCAAAAGAGGGTGAGATTACATGACAACACTTTTGAAAAGTGGAAAAAGATGGGGCACTTCCCCAACTTGCTTTGATATACAAAATACAAGGTAGGCAAAAGTAGGTTTACAGTTGTGAGTACGCAGTTTATTCTTGTATTATTAATGATTGTATTATTTTCCATATGAACAACGGCAAACCTACTTTTTGCCCCACCCTGTATATAAAGAATCCCATAATAAAAATGGACTGAATAAAAAAGGGGCAAAGACATGAACAGATACTACACAAATAAATGGCCCATAACAACCTCAATACAATTAACAGGAAAATTTAAACTCAAAGTTCAAAATACCATTTTACCCCTATTGAATTAATAAAACTTAAGAACTGTAACATTCTTGCCTAGTTCACCAGGTGATAAGAAGTAGAATGCTCGCCTTGGCCATTGTGCTCAACTGGCTGGAGTATCATCCAGGAAACCAAGAGGTCACAGGTTCTAGTCCCAGCCAGAGCACATGCAGGACTGCAGGTTTGGTCCCTGGGTGGAGCACATTAAGAGAGGATACCAATTGATGTTTCTCTCCCTCCCATCCCCTCTCTATAAAATCAATGAGCATGTCCTTGGGTGAGGATTTTAAAAAAAGTTACACCCTACAATAAAATCTTCATAGAAATCTTTTTTTTTTTTTAAGTAAAATGTTCATAACAGAATTGTTAGCTACTGTTTGGCAGTGCCAAAAACCAGACACAGCTCAAATATCCAGTGACAGTAGGGATAATAAATTGTGGCACATTCATACAGTGAAACTTAGATACAGTGAAAGATAATTTAGTTATATTAAAACATTAATGTTGACCACTGGGGGAAAAAACTCTTTCAGAAGAATACATGCAGTACTACACAAAGTCCAAAAATGGGAAAATACATAAAATAAAACTGTAAAGAAAAACAAAAATTGATTCAGGGGAAGAATCCATTTGGGAAGGGACAAGAATGTGACTCCAAAGGTAAAAATGTCCTATTTTTTATATTATTCTTATGAGAATGGTATTTCACTTCACATTTTTTAAACACTTAAAAAAATATGAGAAAAGGAATAGAAAATGTTTTAAATATGCTCAAGAAGTCTGAAATAAAACACCCTGATAGACATAGGATTCTTCTACTTTTCTAAAAATTAAGATATAATTCATATAATTATGTATAAAATACATAAAATTCAATTAAAAAAATCCTCGCTTAAGGATAACTTTTCATTGCTTTTAGAGAGAGAGGAGGGGGAGAGAGAAACATCGATGCCAGAGAGAAGCAGTATAGGTGCTTCCTGTAGGCACCCAGACCAGGATCGTATGCAGCCAAAACGGGGATCAAACCCACAACCCAGGTATGTGCCCTAACCGGGAATCGAACCCACAATTATGGGATGTTTTAGTTATGGGACGATGCTCAAACGGGGCCACACCAGCCAGGGCAAAATTCACTCTTCTAAAGTATATGATTCAGAGATTTTTATATTCACAGAACTCTATCTAATTCCAGAAACTCCATGCCTATTAGTAGTCACTTCCCACTGACAACTCCCACCAAACTCTTACAACCACTAATCTACTTTTTGCTGATTCTGGACATTCTGTGCTGGCTTCTTTCACTTAGCACAATGTTGTCAAGATTCATCCATGATGTAGCATGGACCAAAACTTTCTTCTTTTTTATAGCTGAAGAATATTCCATCATTATATGATTATATCCATTTATCAGCTGATGAACACTTAGGTTGTTTCCATGTTTTGGCTATTATGAATAATCCTGCTATAAGCACTTGTGTCCAAGTTTATGTGTGACATGTTTTCAATTCTCTTGAGTATATATATGAAGTGTGTCCAGAAAAAGTCCAGCCATTGTTAATATAGCGAGAACAGTTTGCAAGACATCAATGTAACCTAGCAGCCAAGAAGAGTGGACTGGAATGCGCATGTATGAATAATGATGATTTCACTGTACTAGTCAGTGAGGTGATAGATGCTGTTGAGTGAGCATGTGCACTGTGTGGCTGTCACATTCAAAATGACTGAGCAAGTAGAGCAACAAATCTGCATCCAATTTTACGTTAAGCTTGAACATTCCTCCTCAGAAACTATTTGGATGACTCAGAAGGCCACAGCTATGGCAACTAGTGATTGGCAGCTTCATCACGATAACATGCCTGCTCATGCATCACATCTCATGCAGTCATTTGGAGAAACATCAAATCACCCAGGTGACTCAGCCCTACTACAACCCATATTTGGTATCCTGTGACTTATGGTTTTTCCCAAAACTAAAATCACCCTTGAAAGGGAAGAGATTTCAGACCATTGATGAGATTCAGGAAAATATGCCAGGGTAGTTGATAGTGATTAGGAGAACTGTGTGAAGTCCCAAGGTGACTACTTTGAAGGGGACTAAGACAACACTGTCCTATGTACAATGTTTCTTGTATCTTCTTCAATAAAAGTCTCTATTTTTTGCCCTGACTGGTGTGGCTCAGTGGATTGAGTGCCAGCCTGCAAACCAAAGGGTTGCAGGTTCTATTCCCAGTCAAGGCACATGCCTAGGTTGCAGGCCAGGTCCCCCAGTAGGAGGTATGAGAGTGGCAACCACACATTGATGTTTCTCTCTCTCTCTTTCTCCTTCCCTTCTCCTCTCTCTAAAAATAAATGAAAAACCTAAAAAGAAAAAGTCTCCCTTTTTCCTATTACATGGCTAGATACCTTCTGGACAGACTTCGTATAACTAGGAGTAAAATTACTGGGAGATCCTTCTACTTTGGAGACATCTTTTTTTTTTTTAAATCCTTACCCGAGAATATGTTTATTGATTTTAAAGAGAGAGGAAGGGAGTGAGGGAAAGAAAGACACAAACATGAATTGGTTGCCTCCCATATGCACCCTGACCAGTGTTCGAACCTGCAACTTTATGGTGTTCAGACAACACTCCAAGAAAGTCACACCATCCAGGGTGAGACATCCTTAATGAAAATTAACACTTATATGAAAATTTAATAAATGTTTGATTTGCAACAAAATCTGCATAAATGATACCTGTAGCTTTAGGAAAACTTTATGTTTAATGTCAGTGAAACATCTGAATAATTCAAGGTCAACCAATTCAAATCTTGTATTATTTACCTTGGCCTTTTTCAAGAAAAATGATTTTCGATTCTGGAAGAAAATTAGATCCAGTCACAATCATTTCATGACCACCATTTACAGAACAACTGTTGATACTGTACTTTTCAATATGAGGAAGTTCTTGAGCAGACCGCTGGGCTGTTTTATTTTTAAAAGTTGAGAAGAAACAAAGTATTAGTTTATAACTTTCCATATATAAATGACAAATTCAGGCTATATAATGAAAATAAAGAGAAGCAAATTCTGGGCTTTTACAATTCAATACTAAAATATCCACCAAAACAACTACATTATTTAGAAAATAAAATAGAATCATTAGATTTATGTTATTTCTTAATTATTTTCTTAAGACTACAACTGTAAAAAAACCAATAAGAAAAACTAATTAATGCTTGCAAATTTATATTTTCAACACATTCATTTTATCCAACTTTTCTCTTTTTAGCTTAAGTCTTTAATACATTTCTGTTAAAATCAATAAATCTAATATAATTATAAAAGACAAATTAAATCCAAAGACATGTAATTATGTTTCCTACAATTAAAAGACAAGTTTCTAAAGGACAAACACCAAGTAGTCCTTTCATCAAGAAAACATCTGTATCATCATTGAGACATCAGCGTTCCATTTTGGATGATTTTCTAAGTAACTAAGTAACTGAAGCATATATGAAGTATACATTTCAGTAGTGAATTTTAAAAAATGGATGTAAATGCTTCTATAGTACACTAACACTTCATTTCCAGGGTATGTGAACAAGTTTTTCTTAATGCCATAGAGTCATTATTTAAATTAACTTTATAAACAGTGATCTTGGTACTCCTTTGTATGATACTGACTGATTCCAAGTAGCTACACTTTCTAGAGACTGTATTTCTGGCTCTTTTCTCTTCAAAACAAAGGAAAAAATATGGATTACACTCTGTTCTTCACATTTGGAAAACAGGTTTACTTTTAGTCCTAGTACTTGTGTGGAAAACTGGTGGCTTTGAGGGTCAGCTGTGTTTTGTTTGGCTGGAACAACATTTTAAAGAAATTTAACCTGAATGGCTTTAGGAAGGACACACTCACAGTTCACTATGGCTCTTCTCTTTCGAAACTATTGAATACCAAGCCACAAAAGGTATGTGGATTGGGACACCAGCCCCATTCAAAGAGAATGGTAAAACAGATTCTTTCATAAGGGATAGGTCTGGGATTAATGATCAACTATCACTTGGGAAGTACCAGCAACAACCTAGATCTCAGAAAATACTTATATCCCTACTTAAGTTCCAAATGACTCACTGAGAAGGAACATGGAAACAAGCACTGACTAGCCTATGGAATAGACTAAATCAGATTTTAGACATGTATGGCAGAAGTTGGCCATGATAGGTACATTCAAAGTAACAGTAAAAATGTTTTCAACAAATGGCACAGTTATAGCAAAAAATTATGTATGTGTTAAAAATGGTATTTTTGAAGAATATTTAGCAATATGAGAAAATGCTCATTATAAGTGAAAATACCAAAACAAGTTATAAAACTTGTTGGGTAAAAAAACCCAAAACTATATTGGGTAAAGCCCTGACCAGTGTGGCTCAGCTGGTTGGGCGTCGTACCACAAAGCAAAAGGTTGCCAGTTTGATTCCCAGTCAGGGCATATGCCCGGATGGTGGGTTTGGTCCCCAGTCAGGGCACATTTGAAAGGCAACTGATAGATGCTTCTCTCTCACATCGATGTTTCTCTCACGTTCTTTCTCCCTCCCTTCCCCTCGCTCTAAAAATAAATAAATAAAAAAAAACCCTCTATCAGCTAAGCCCAACTAAAAAATACCATATATATATATAGACCAAAAAAAAAGGGGAAAAAAAAGAGAAAGAAAAGAACCCCCCCCAAACAGTTAATAGTAACTATCTTGAGCAAGTGATATTTCAAAAGATTTTAATGCTACTCTTTGTACCATTCTGCATTTTCTATATTCTCAACAATAATTACGTATTAATTTAATAACTAAAAGAAAAAAAATCACATTAAATTTTGCTCTGGCTGGTGTTGCTCAGTGGACTGAGTGCCAGCCTAGAAACCGAAGTGTTGCTGGTTCAATTCCCAGTCAGGCACATGCCTGGGTTACAGGCCAGGTCCCCAGTTGGGGGTGTGCAAGAGGCAACCAATCGGATGTATCTCTCACACATCAATATTTCTCTCCCTCCCTTCCCTTCTCTCTAAAAGTAAGTAAGTAAAATCTTTAAAAAATCACTTTAATAAACTAAAAGAAAAAATAGAAAATCATTTCAAAGACATTTCATCTTGAAAACTCAAAATTCTCTATAACTTTATTTAAATTATTTTGCTAAACACATGTGTTTGTATGGGCATAGAATACTCTGGCAGGATAATAAAAACACTGGCAATGATTGTTGCTTTGAAGAGGGAAAACTAGTTGACTTAGAAATTTGATTCTCACTCTATACTCTTCCATTCTTTCTGAATTTTGTATCATGTATCTGTCTTACCTATTAAAAATTATTACAGCCATGGCTGGTGTTGCTCAATGGAATGAATGATGGCCTGAAAACCGAAAAGTGGCCAGTTCAATTCCCAGTCAGGGCACATGCCTGGGTTGCAGGCCAGGTCCCCCAATGGGTGAATGCGAGAGGCATGCACCCAATGTATCTCTTGCATATCAATGTATCTCTGGCATATCAATGGTTCCCTCCCTCTCTTTCTCCCTCCTTTCCCCTTTCTCTGAAGATAAATGAATAAATTCTTTAATTATTTATGTTTAGAGAGGGAAAAGGAGGGAGAAAGACAGAGAGAAACATCAATGTGTGGTTGCCTCTTGCATGCCCCCAACTGGGGATCCGGCCCGCAACCCAGGCATGTGCCCTGACTAGGAATCAAACCAGGGACTCTTTGGTTCACAGGCCAGTGCTCAATCCACTGAGCCACACCAACCAGGGCAATAAAATATTTTTTAAAAATTAATACAAAAATTACTTCTACAGTGATGTCTTTTTACCATGGATTTGTTCAGTGATTCCCACAGTCAATAGGGAATTGATAAAGTATTACTCCAATTCAGCAAACAGCAAATGGAGGCACAGAAAGGAAATTAAGTAGGTGTAATCCTGAATTAAGAATGCATGTGGTTAACAGAAATAAAATGGTATAATGCAACTAAAAGAGTACTAAGAACCTGTGCTCTAAACACAGCTCTGTCACCTATAAGCAAATAACCACAGATGAGTACTTGAGATACTTGTGCCTATTTTTTCCTACACAAAATTCAGACATGAAATTAAAACATTTCTAAGGGTATTCCAGAAAGACCTAAACAATAGTCTCAGTCTTTCAGTCCTACCAGCTAACCTACCAGAGGTCCACAGTTCTCCAGGGCTTGAGTAGTTAGTTATCATGTTCTAGGGCCTTTTTCATTTCTTTCCTTGTAAACAGGGGGAAAAGGATTTACTTTCTCAATCTGGTGTTGTAATTAAATTTATGGTAAAAAAAAAAAAAAAATCCCACAAAAAACCAAAATCCTGTGGGGTCCTTATTTAGCTGAGGTGTCAGCTCAGAGACAGGCATGTTCCTATATAAAGGCTGACATTTTAATGAAGTAACGATAGCCAAGTAACACTTGAATCATAACTTCATGATTTGGTCCTCAAGTATAATCAAGCCCATCTGCCTCATTTACAGATAAGAAAACTGTGGTCAGGAGAATCTGTCTATAGTCACACTCAAATTATAATAAGAAACCATTTTCTAACTTCAAGATCATAACTCCTCCTACCTAACCATGTAGCTTATTTCCATATAAGAAAATCACACCAGCTATCCAGATTCTGTGCCTCAATTTACAGTTTAGATCCAAACATCACATTACAAACAAGACAGGAAATGACCTATTGTAAATGAAATTTTAAAACATCATCACAAGCTCACTTACAGCACTCAACAGGTATAGAAGCGGTCTGCAGAGAAAGGACTTTTCCATTGGGCTGTGGGATGTGCACGCGAAACACAAGTCGTACTCTAGTATTCTTTCTGCCAATATCAGTTTCTCCTTTTCGAAGTTCTATATCTGAATTGCGGAGTTTCAAAATACCGGCACAGTCAATACTAGGGAGAAAAAAATATAAAACATTTTACTTGCTTACTGATAATTAGTGGTTCTAAACAACTCAGCTAAATAGCCACTGTTAATTTAGCAGGGAAGAACTATCACTACCTAAAATCAAAAATTAAAAATGTTTGAAAGAAGTGAAGGGATTAAGCAAAAAATTAAAAAAAAAAAAAAACCCTCAAAGATTCAGACAACAATCTCTGGTGATTACGAGAGGGAAAGGGGCGTGGGGGAAGGTAGAAGAAGGTAAAGGGGAGATATATGGAAATTTTTTAGAAATATATTTTTGTGTGACAAAAGTGTAATAGATTGTCCGTAAAGAGGGTCGTTAACAATTCCTTCCCATTCCTGTACATGCATGCTGCTTTTCCCAGAGTTCCTATGTCCCCTCTCCTTGAGAGATGGCTTTAAAGAATGTGACCATGATGCTGTGTAAGTTATAAGCCTAGCACTTAAGAAGCCTCATAACGTCCTCTTGGAGCCCTGAGCCACCACAACGAAGTCCAAATAGCACGCAGGAAAGAAAGGCCAAGACATCTTGGATGTCCCCAACCCAACTGAGCTACCAGCTGGATTCAGGTGCATGTGATCCTATCCATCACCACATGAACGAGCTGGTTGAGTCCAGCCAACCCAAAGAATCATTAAAAAAACGAAGTTATTAGGCCAGAAAAGATTCATATGTAGGACCCCAAGTATCATTAATAGCATAGATTTTTATAGTTATATGCTTATTAATAAAACAGTTGATCGGGCTATGATTCTTGCATTTCTAACAATATTACATATTTCTAAAGTTTCTAAACTGTAAGTTTTATATTTTCCCAACTATATTACATATTTCTAAAGAATGCACATACAAAGTTACAGTTTTGGCATTTAAGGTCCAACATTTCAATACCTTCAAAATGTATTACTAAATATGGTTGCTTCACACATACCACGTTAGGAAACAACAGTACCTACAACGTATCTTTCTTATCCACATACTGGAAGAATTTAGCAAACTAATAACTAATGATCAAACATTTCAGTTAAAGTTTACTCTCTCTTATGGCATTCATTGTTATTCATCCCTTTACTGTATCTACCAATAGTTCCGACTCTGATGTTCACTGCCCAAAGGCTCCGCAAGTAGCTTTGAAGGACAATGTACATTACAGAATTAGGTTATCAAGATAAGAACCAGTAAAGTACAAGAAAAAAATCCCAAAAAGGATGAATATTTTCATCTTTAGAAAGACACAGAAAAAATGTCTAAAAAAGAAAATATTTTTGAAAACAAAATAAATATTTAACTAATATCAAACAACTGTACTTCAGCTCAAAACAGTATTGATCAAACTGTATCAGCCAGTGATTATTCATGTTAACATGCCAACATGGGTCTCTGGGGAGAACCCCAGGGGTCATATATTTTATTGAGTTTTGAGAGAAGATATTTTAGCAGAAAGCTAAGCTTTTAACAGAAGATTTGGGGATCAAGATGATGTAGGTAGATATGCTTTGCTACCTCGCAAAACCAAAAGAAGGATAACAACAAATTTAAAAACAAACAAAAAAACAACTAGAACTGCCAGGAAATCGAACTACAGAAGTCTGATAACCAAGGAGTTAAAGAACAAACATTCATCCAGGCCAGTAGGAAGGGCAGGGGCAGGCAGCCAGGGTAGAGAGGACATGCAGCAAGGAAGCAGATCAACGGAAGAGAAGGCAGCTGGTGGACCAGGAGGTTCCACATTCACATGCAGATAAACCAGTAGAACAACTGGGGAATGAGACAGACCATGCAATCCAGGGTTCCAGCATGGGGAAATAAGTCTCAAAACCTCTGGCTGTAAAATGCTGTGAGGGTTGTAGCTGCAGGAAAAACTCCCAGCCTCACAGGAGAGTTCCCTGGAGAGACCCACAGGGCCCTAGAAGGTACACAAAAGCCTATCCACCCAGGAATCAACACTAGAAGGGCCCAATTTGCTTGTGGATAGCAGGGGAAGTGACTGAAAGCTGGGTGAGAGCTGCATAAGTAGCACTGTTCCCTCTCTGACCCACATAGCACCACAACGCAGTCACGTGGGGCTCGCTCTGCCCCTTACAATGTAACAGGCACCCTGAGACAAAAAAAAAAAAATATGCCCCAAATGAAAGAACAGATCAAAACTCCAGAAAAAGAACCAAGAAATGAGGAGATAGCCAACTTAATCAGATGCTGAGTTCAAAACACTGGTAATCAGGATGTTCACAGAAATGATTGAGTGTTGACACAAAATAACAGGAAAAAGTGAAGGCTAAGCAAAGTGAAATAAAAAACACACAGGGAACCAACAGTGAAGGGAACAAAACGAGGACTCAAATTAATGATGTGGAACAGAAGGAAGAAATAAACATTCAATAGCCAGGGCAGGGGGTGGGGGGGTGGGGGCAGGGACAGTGGGAAGAGGGGATTACAGGAACTACTATAAAGGACACATGGACAAAACCAAGGGGGAGGGTGGAGGTGGGAGAGGGAGGTGGGTTCACCTGGGGTGGGGTGGAGGGATGGGGAGAAAAGGCATACAACTGTAACTGAATAACAATAAAATTTAAAAAAATAAAAATAAAAAAAATAAATAAACATTCAACAGGAACAGAATGAAGAAACAAGAATTCAAAACAGTGAGGAGAGGCTTAGGAACTTCCAGGACAACTTTAAATGTTCCAACATCTAAATCATAGGGGTGCCAAAAGGAGAAGAGGAAGAGCAAGAAATGGAAAACTTATTTGAAAACGTAATGAAGGAGAACTTTCCCTATCTGGCAAATAGAATTGACTTCTAGGAAGTCCAGGAAGCTCAGAGAGTCCCAAAAAAATTGGACCCAAGGAAGCACAAACCAAGACACATCATAATTACATTACCCAAGATTAAAGAGAAGGAGGGAATCTTAAAACCAGCAAGAGAAAAGGAGACAGTTACCTACAAAGGGGTTCCCATAAGACTACCAGCTGATTGCTCAAAAGAAACCTTACAGTCAAGAAGGGGCTGGAAAGAAGTATTCAAAGTCATGAAAGGCAAGGATCTACGTCCAAGATTACTGTATCCAGCAAAACTATCATTTAGAATGGAAGGGCAGATAAAGTGCTTCCCAGATAAGATCAAGTTAAAAGAGTTCATAATCACCAAGTCCTTATTATATGAAATGTTAAAGGAACTTATCTAAGAAAAAGATCAAAACCGTGAACAATAAAATGACCACAAACTCACAACTATCAACAACTGAACCTATAAAACAAAAACAAACTAAGCAAACAACTAGAACAGGAAGAGAATCACAGAAATGGAGATCAAATGGAGATCTCCTGGAGATCACATTATCAGTCAGGAGGGGGAGGGAAGAGACTGGGGGAAAAGGTACAGGGAATAAGAAGCATAAATGGTAGGAATGAAATAGACAAGGGGAAGTTAAGAATAGTATGGGAAATGGAGAAGCCAAAGAACTTATATGTACAACCCACGGACATGAACGAAGGGGTGGGGGGAATGCTAGTGAGAGGGGCAGTGCACAGCAGAGGAGGATTAAGGTTAGAAAAAAAAGGGACAACTGTAACAGTATAATCAATCAAATATACTTAAAAAAAGAAGATATGGAATAAGAGAATCAGAAATGACAATCTTAAAATTCTGCTTAACAAATGCAAAACATACATAGTTGAGTCAGAGTGGTGAACACACAATACCATGGACAGAGACGACATGTTGTACAATTGTGCACCTAAAACCTGAAGAATTCTGTTAACCAATGTCACCCCAATAAATTCAACATAAAGGAAAAAATGCCAAACAAAAGACAAAAACCCACCAACAAAAAAACTACATATATTGGAATGAAAATAACTACTAAAATCTGTTTACAACTAAAACTATATTTTAGATCAGACTGTAACACTGCCACATCCATATTAATCTAGTTTTAAACCAGGAAGAGAATATTTGAGCAGGTAATACGAAAAAAATAAAACAAAACAGGAAGGAGTTATGAGTAGGGTGAGGCAATGAATACTGGCATCCTATACTTAAAGTACCTTGTAGGGTGATGAGCTCTATGGTTTATGGGTTAGTGCACTGGTTTTATTTATTTATTTATTTATTTATTTATTTTTTACTTTTAATCCTCACCCAAGGATATGTTTATAGATGTGTGAGAGAGAGAGGGACACAGTGAGAGAGAGGGTGGGGGGTAGGGAGGGAGGTGGGGGAGAGAGAGATATCTATCAGATGTCTCTCGCACACCCCCAACTGGGGACCTGGTCTGTAGCCCAGGCACGTGCCCTGACTGGAAATCAAAGAAGCAACCCTTCTGTTTGCAGAACAACGCTCAACCCACTGAGCCACAGCAGCAGGGCAGAATCTGCAACCTTGCTGGTGTGTCGGACAACACAGCAGCGAGAGAGATTAGGATCAAAATAAGCAAACCTGAAGGAAAGTAGACAAAACAAGGGGAATACCTACAACTTTTTCCACTTACCGCTTTTAGAGAACAGTAGAGCCATTTAATATACACCTATAACTCACTTGTGCATAAATTATTTTGAACAATGAATGGTCTTATCTATCATTCACAAAATTTTATCTACCACTACATAAAACTACATTACATTCAATTACTGTAGCTTATGGTATTTAGTTCTTGGATATAGCAGGCTCATTTAGCATTAGCTGCTCTGTTATCTAACATACGTGGAAAGGGTTTCAGGTTTGATAACTTTCTAGATGCTCCTTACTGAACCCTTTCTTGGAAAAACACAATGTTGCTGTAAGCCTTGGTTTCCACAGAACTCGTTTCCCATCTAACAGTACAGAGTGGATAAAACAGTCTGAGAAGTTTCAGGTATGTGTCTGGCAGGGTGGGGTGAGGGGGCTAGCTGCTTGTTATTAATAACAACTGTATTTCTGCAACTTTTTTCTTTATGGTGTGATCAAATCAGGCAGTATATGCCAGTTCTGTTGGAAAAGGGACTTAAATCATGACTACCACGTCTATTCCATGTGCTAATAGACAGAAAAAAAAGGAGGCAGATATGTTCAAATCCCCCTCTTCTGATTTTTTTCACACAATTTGGTGTGTGAGGCTTTCCCAATTTCTTGTGAATCTGTATTAGAAACTCATGCACTCTATTTTCTTTAATTTATTATACACTACTTTTAGAAAGGATAAAGCTTTTTACAATATAATTACAAATAAGGCCAATAAAAAAACAAATAGAAAAAAATTTAAATATAAGGAACAGGAAATAAATATATCCTAAATCCAGGGTTATATGAATTACTATAACTGACTTAACTATGAACTTCCTGGAAGTCAAAGCAAAAAATAAATGTTATAAAGTTTTTTATAGGTTTCTCCTTGTCTGGTAAAGCAAAATCTACCATGTTATCAGAAAATACTAACTTTTTTCCTTTAACTTGAAAAGATTCTGTGTGTGTGTGTGTGTGTAATAATGACCAACCTAAGAAAGAGTGTTTTTTTCAGATTATGAAGAAGTATTCATATGGCTATTTCTTATATTGTCCTTCAAGCAAAGTAAAGAAGCATAATATGCTTCTTGTGATTTTCTATTTAACTTGATTCAAGTCTAGTACTTTAGATATCCAGAGGGATAAATGGAAACATGGCCTGAGAGGTCTAACATGGCCTAACTGTATATTCACATGCTTTAATGCTAAATGCAAAAAGTAAGATTCTAGAGTAAAAGAGAAGCTGACTTGTATTCTCATTCAGAGGTTGGCCTCCTCACCTTACTTGAAAATGGGTTAAATAGGACATTTGGAGGAAGAGCCAATGTTTTCCTTAAGAGTTTTGCTCAAGTGCCTGAATAAGCATTGGTTGAGACTCCGAAGTTCTTTCTAAATCACAGGACACGGAAATTTTAAGAGTACAGACTATCAACTAGCTGTCTGTGTTTGCCATGAAAAAACTGTTGTAGCCCCTGTGTATGACTTACTGGGCTGGGTTCTCAGGTACTGTCCACTTGAACAAAGCAGGCAAAATAAGATTTTATTGAATTTCATATTAACTTGTCTTTTCTGGTAATAACTAGAGAAGAGGTAAGTGATTTCTTGAGGTAATTCTTATTTTATTAGAATTATGATACAAATTGCTAAGTCCTCAGTGGTATATTCAGTTTACCTAAAACCATTGCTGTGAATGGGATATAAATAGTTGTTTGGTAAAGTGATTTTGTCTAAATTGTTTCTTGAAAAAAAACTTGGTCAAAGACCATTAAAGTTTTTTTTGTTTTAGTTCATTGCAGACAAATTGATGACTTTTGTAAAATATAATTAAAATGTTATGGCAGTGTCAAATTGCTGCGTAAGTTTAAAAAAAAAGTTACTTAAATATAATTTTTTTAAAAAGAGCTAGAGACTGATTGATATCTGACTGTTTTTGCAACAGCTAGGGATGGATGTTACTACCATTTTAAGGTCTACACTGTAGTTTGAAATAACTTCTGTAACAAACTTCACTGTAAGTTTCACGTACCTGTAAATGACAGATTAACAGTTGCCTACTGAATATCCTTTCTTCCATTTTTCCTTAATAATAGGCTCCTATACTGTTAGAGGTGGCAATGTATTCAGGTAAAAAAATTACCCCGGTCTTCCTTACACACAAGGATGATCAATGAGATGTGTTAGGTAGGTTTCTGGGACAAGCTCTTTAAAGAGGCCTGACACAGATCGAAGTTCTCCTTTAACCATCATTCTATTGCTTCCTCCTTATTCCTTCTGGGATTGGGATTGTGATGACTAGAGCACCAGCAGCCATTTTAAATCATGAGGCAATCTTGAGAATAGAAACCATATACTAAAAGTTGCAGGGAAGAAAAAAGAGAAGGACCTTAGAAACTCAATGACTTATGAAGCCACTGTGCTAGCCCTAAAATGCTTATGTGTGTATTTTTATCATGGGATGCAAAACTAAACCTCTAACTGTTTAAGTCACTGCATTTCAGGTTTCTTTAACAGGCAACTATATATAATCATAACTAATATTTGTGAGCAAAACTCTACAGCATACTCATTTGGAAGTTGGCCACCTAGAGGAGGTCAAAGTTTTCCTTAAAAGAAACATAACAATCATAATTATACTGCAATTGTTTATTCACTGTTTACCCTATTAGACTATGAGCTACTTGAAAAAAATCCAAATGGTTTTTTCTGTGTCACCTAGCATAATGTTTGACTAGTACTACATGGGTTCATAAACTTTTGAATTGAATTTTCTTTCTGGAAAATATACTATGATTATGTAAATAATGTTATTCAGTTAATTTAGAACAAATATTTTATTTGTGGACTATAAAAAGAAATGTATGTTTTTTCCAAAAGTTGTTTTAGGGGAAAAAAACTATCCATTTGTGGGTATGTTTCAAAATACCTGGCTGACATATTGTTTTCAGGAAGAAGTGGAATTTCCAGAACCTTTGTGCTGGCAATTATTATCTCTTGGCTTGCAGTAGCAACTGTCTTCCCAGTGATTCGATGCACCTGGTAAAATGCATGAGGTCGTAAATATCGATCATCTGCTGTTCCAATAAACATCTGTAGATTTATCGGCTTTTCACTGTATCCCAGCAGCTAATCAGGAAGAAAAAACACAGAAAACAAATTCATTATCCATGCATTTTACAATAACCTTACAACAGTAAATCTTTAGATCTGTATCACATATTAATGTGTAAAATGTTATTTCAAAAAAGTAAGTTAAAAAAAGTAAGTGGGCACATTCTCCTTCCCAGGAGCATGCCCACATCTTTCTTCCTTCTCAGGTACGAATCTCCTTAAATGCTAAGGGTTCCCACAAGACTTGCAACCAGGCAGGCAAAGGGCAGCAGCAGCTTATCCTGGACTAACCCACTGAATTTGCCCTCAAGGACCCCTTTTCTCTGACCTTCCAGTGAGCCAAAGCAGGCCTGCCTAGGTTCTCTTCTGTTGCTTCTTCTATCCTAAGCCCCTCATCTCACTGTCTGCAGCTTTAATAAACATACTCTCAAAATCAAAAAATAAAATAAGACAATAGGTAGTGAATGACCTTCTAAATTTTAGAAATAGTTTAAGAATTATAAAATTCTGAAATACTGTATTACAAGGGATGAGGAGTTTTTTGTTATTTTTTACTCTCTAGGTTCATCCATGCTGTCACGAAGGGTAAGATTTCCTTCTTCATTACAGCCAAGTAGTATTTCATTGTGTAAATGTACCACAGCTTTTTTATCCACCCACCTACTGACTGTCACTTGGGCTGCTTCCAAATCTTGGCTATTATATATAATGCTGCAATGAACAGGGGTGCACATATTCTTTTGAATTAGTGTTTTCAGTTTCTTCAGATATATTCCCAGCAGTAGAATCACTGAGTTATAAGGCAGTTCCATTTTTAATTTGTTGAAGTAACTCCATATTGCTTCCCATTGTGGCTGCACCCATATGCATTTCCATCAACAATGCACAACGGTTCCGTTTTCTCTGTATCCTCTCCAACACTTGTTGTTTGTTGATTTATTGATGATAGTCATTGTGACAGGTATGAGGTGGTCTCTCATTGTGGCTTTAATTTGCATTTCTCTGATAATTAGTGACACAGAGCATGTTTTCCTATGTCTATTGGCCATCTGTAAGTCCTCTTTGGAGAAGGTTCTTTTCTCATTTTTTAATTGGATTTTTGGGGGGTGTACAGTTGTATAAATTCTTTAGCAATTTTGGATATTAACCCTTTATCAGATGCATCACTGACCATGACAAATATCTAGATCAACAAAAATTTTTCAAAGTCTTTTTTAAGTACTGTGAAGAACACAGTACTTAAATGCTGATGCTATAATCTAGGAGACCCTGACCATCCAGACCAGACCTAAAAACTTAGGTATGTGGGAAGGTCCTCTAACAGGCTATTAAAATCACAGACACTTTTAGTAGAAAGAGTCTAAAAAAGCCTATTCCATGTTACCAACTTAGAATTTCAATTGACTTAGTAAGCTGGGCTACTTGACTTTTTTTGGTACCCTTCACTGTTGCTAAGGTCAAGATGACTCTACAAGATTGATAATAGGGATGACCAGAAGGTACTAGAGATAAAAATAGTGACCACAAAAAAAGGAGACAATTGAAAAAAAAAAAAAAGAGCCCTGGCTGGTGTAGCTCAGTGGACTGAGTGTGGGCCTGCAAACCAAAGGGTCACCAGTTCGATTCCTAGTCAGGGCACATGCCTGGGTTGCAGGCCAGGTCCCCAGTAAGGGGTCACGTGAGAGGCAACCACACACTGGTGTTTCTCTCCCTCTCTTTCTCCCTCCCTTCCCCTCTGTCTATAAAAATAAATAAAATCTTAAAAAAAAAAAAAAAAAAAAAAGAGCCTGAAGAAGTACAGAACTTAGAACGTAGAACATAGAACTTAGGGAGTCTCCCAGGTCCAATCTGATAGCTAAGTAACACCTCTTTAAACCACCATTATGTAGATAACTGCAAACTGAAACAAATATAAAGAATAACTTAAAAGCATGGAGAGCGACCAAAGGAAGCAGATACTAGAAGCAAACTGGCACAAGTAAGGAAAGAATAACAATAGGTGTGTTTCCTGTTTTTAAGGCTTTGAATGAGAGAAAGCCACAGTCTATAACTTACATAGTGGCTGAAACTCCTGGGACTTTGTAAAAAAACGGTCTACATCTTCTAGAAAGTAAAACAGAAACCCCAGAAAGGAGACAACCAGAGATGGGAGCTCCAATTATAGATATAAACTCTGACCAATCCTTTAGCTTACCTTGTAAACCATCATTTATGAACAAGACAGATCCCAAGCAGCCTAACTAAGGCGAAAATAACTAAAATGAGATTATGAGCTGCCACCAACCACAGGTTAGGTTTTGCAGGTTGACTCCAACCAAGTAAAGTACTTGCTTAAACAAACAAACAAAAAGTCAACATTCTTTGGGAGTATACGTGAGTGTGTATGTATATGATCTGTTTTGATGTTGTTGAGTTGTAGGGGTTCTTTATACATACTGAACATTAATCCCTCGTTGACAGGTGATTTGGAAATATTATCCCCCAGTCTATAGGCTGTCTTTTCACTTTCTTGGTAGACCTCTGAGGCACAAAAGTTTTAAATTTTGATGGAGTCTAATATGTCTATTTTCTCTTTTGTTACCCATGCTTTTGGTGTCATACTTACCAAATCCAACGTCAAGAAAATTTTCTTCAATGTTTTCTTCTAAGAGTTTTATAGTGTTAGCTCTTTGAGCCATTTTGAGTTAAGTTTTGTATAAATATGTGAGGTAAAGGTCCATGACATTATTTTGCATGTGGATATCCAATTTTCCCAGCACCATTTTTTTAAAAGACTGTCCTTGACCTACTGACTGGTCTTGGTACCCTGACAAAAATGAATCGACCATATATTATACATGAGGGCTTATTTCTAGGCTTTTATCCTATTCCACTGGTCTGTCTGTATGACAGTACCATACTGTTTTAAATACTGTAGCTTTGTAGTAAGTTACAAGTCAGGATCAGTGAGTCCTCCAACTTAATTCTTTTTCAGGATTGTTTTGGCTATTCCAGGCCCTCTGCAATTCCATATGAACGTGAGGATATGTTTTTCCATTCTGCAAAAAAGGGCGTCAGAATTTTGGTAGGTATTGCATTGAATCTATAGGTTACTTTGAAGATTATTGATATTTTAACATTAGTAAGCCTTCATATATTTGAACATGGAATGTCTATTTTTATTTATATTTAGATTACATTTTTATTTATTTCCACTTATTTTTATTTCAGCAATATTTATAGTTTTCAGCATACAAGTCTCACACCTCCTTGGTTAAATTTATTTCTAATTATTTAATTATTTTAAATGTCATTGCTTTGTTTTTAAAAAGATCTTATTTATTCATTTTCATTGAGGGGGAAAGGGAGGGAGAGAGAGAGAGAGAGAGAAACACCAGTGTGCAAGAGAAACATCGATAGGTTGCCTCCTGCATGTCCCCAATTAGGGCCCTGGCCCACAACCCAGGCATGAGCTCTGACAGAGAATCAAATCTGAGATCTTCCAGTTCACAGGCTGACACTCAATCCACTGAGTCACAACAGCCAGGGTGAAATTGCTTTCTTAATTTCTTCAGATTGTTCATCACTGGTATCTAGAAAAGCAACTGGTAAGTGTGTGTGGATCTTCAAAACCCTAAAATTCTGCTGAATTCGTTTAGCTCTAGTTGCTTTCTTCTGGGTTATTTGGAATTTTCTATGTATAAAAACATGTCATCTGTGAATACAGGCAGTTTTACCTCTTCCTTTCCAATCTGGATGTCTTTTATTTCTTTTTATTGCCTAATAGCTCTGGCTAGAATTCCTAGCACAAAAGCTGAATAGCAGTGGTGAAGCTGGGCAACCTCATCTTGTTCTTGAACTTAAGGGTAAGCTTTCAGTCTTTTAACGTAAGTATGATGTTAGCTGTGAGCTTTTCATAAATAACCTTGATCATGTTAGGGAATTTCCCTTTCCCTTAATTTGTTGGGGGTTTTTTGTTTTTGATTTTTTAATGAAAGACTATTAAATTTTAAAAGCCTTTCCTGTGTCAACTGAGAGAATCATGTCACTTTTATTCTTTCATTCCATTAATAAGATGTATTATATCATTTGATTTTCATAAGTTGAATCACCTTTTTCATTGCTGGGGTAAATCTCACTTGGTCATTTATATAATCCTTTTGTAACGTGCTGTTGGATTGGATTTGGTTTGCTAGTTTTTGTTGAGAATTTTTCTGTTTATATTGATTAGGGATATTGGTCTATAGTTTTCTCTTCTTGTGTCTTTGTCCTTATCATTCATTATCCTTTCAATTTAAAACAAATTTCCATGTCTATGTTAAAATTCCTCCATTTCTTCACATATGTAGTCCACCTTTTCTACCAGATGACTTAGCACTTTATCATGATTACATTAAATTATCTTTCTGGTAACTCCAACATAGTTACAGTCAGATCTAGGCCATTCCTGCGTCTGCTTCTAGTAATTATTTTCTTTTTATTGTGGGTGACACTTTCTTTTGTGTGGCTATATTGTTTAACATATACATGACATTTTATGTAAAAGAACTCCAAAGACTGAAGTAGAAAACATTCTCCTCCAGAAGAGGCACGCTACTTCCTCAGGTCACAGTCTTTACTGAGGCAGCTTTACTGCAGCGTTAGTCTGATTCCTCTGTTTTGACGTGGTGGTTTCCTCGCTCTTAGTGGAGATCTTAGAAGCTTCGTAGAGAGTTCTCCCCACTCCTATTCTTGGCCACAATAGTATCTAGGAAAAAGATTTTTCTCAGTGGCTGTTTTAATACATTGAAACAGCAAGGGAACTATGGAATAATACGGGTTGCATAAATCCATTTTTCAGTAAGCACAGCAGAGGAGGTATCCAGCTCTTCAAGGCAGTACTGATGGAGTTCCTGGCGCCCAACCCCAAGCACCGTCAGTACAAGCTGTGGTCACGAATCACCGTACCAGTGATGATCTCACTACACCAGTACTAGGTAGGGTGGCTAGACAGAGTTCCACACCACGCAGCTTCCAAGCCTGAGATTTATGAACTCCCTAATAACCTTTAAAAAAAATTTCTCTTCCCCCGCCAAAAAATTTTTCTCTTCTGTTTATAAAGTTTTCTTTTCTCTTATGGTTTATAAAGTATCCTGACATGTGATATCAAATACAGAGTGCCTACTACAGTGTCTGGCATGTAGTTAGTAATAAATAAATGTTAGCTATTAGTCTGCATTCATGATTCTAAGCATGGAATCAATAAGGGTAAGTGTGTATAAGGAGTTTAATTCTATGTGGTTCTTCAGGTGAATGCTTTATTCCTTCCCTGCTGGCCCAACCCTGGCTTTATAGTGGATTTTGTAACCAAGCAACATCATAATTTATTAATGCATCCTCCTCTACCCAGGAAAGGACATGAAGACTTTTGCCTATTATCAGATAATATGATTTACCCAACATGGTTTTCAGTCCTGTAACATTTATAGAGAAGCAATTAAAGCCTGGATCATTGCAACAGCCTTATAACGGCTCTCCCTGTTTTCACTTTTGCTTCCCTACAGCCTATTCTCTGTCCATGAGTCAGAACAAACTCAAAATATTAACCAAAAAAATTCCAATACCTTGTTCAGAACTGTATAATGGCTTCTTTCCACACTCAGAATTAAATTCAAATGCTCTGTAATGATTTACAAGGCCTATGTGATGTTCACAAGGCCCTGGCTAACTTGTTCCTTACCTTCTCCTACCCTATTGCTTCTACACTCTGCTCTGGCCACCCTGGCCTTATTGCATGATCCATCCAAGCTCATTCCTAACCTCAGGGCCTTCACACTTAATATTTTATTCCTCTGGAATATTCTTCCCTTTGTTCTTCATATTACCTTACTCCTTCAGCTCTGTACTCAAAGGTCAGCTGCTCAGAGACCTCCACCCTGTCTAAAATACCGTATCTCTGTCCTCTTATCCTGTTTTACTATTTAGTGCTGATCACTAGAAAAAGTGTATTATACATTATCTGTCTTCCTCAGTACCATGTAAGTTCCAAAAAGGCAAAAACATTCTCTTGGTCACCAATCTACCCCTTCCCTCTTTTTATTGAGGATCTACTATGGAAATACCCACATTGAATGTTATTGCTTCAGCCAGAATTATACAGGTGGCTCATAATAGAGAACAAAGTGGTATGTATTAAACTTTAAGAAGTTAGTGAAGTCCTGGCTGGTGTTGCTCAGTGGATTGAGTGCTGGCCTGCAAACCAAAGGGTCGCCAGTTCGGTTCCTGGTTGGGGCATGTGCCTGGGTTGCAGGCCAGGTCCCTGGTGGGGGGCACATGAGAGGCAACCACATACTGATGTTTTTCTCCCTTTCTCCATCCCTTCCTCTCTATATATAAATAAATAAAATCTTCAAAAAAAAAAGAAGTTAGTTAAGACCCTAAAAAGGCAGACATTTTTTATAAGTAATATATGATATAGGAAAGTACATGATAAAAAGAAATTAAGATTCTAAGAAGGAGAAAAAGATACAATCATGGAAACCAAGTAAGAGACTGAAGCACTAAAATCATGCAAACTAGAAGTTTAAACTAAGGTGGAAATAAGAACATAAACAGAAAATAGGAATGGAAAGGGATGAATGCAATAAATCTTTCCTATGAGATCCTAATGAGATCTTCATAACTGACTACACATAAAATAATAAAAAGATGAAAACAGAGAAATTAGAAGTCCTGAGCTTCAATATCCAGAAAAATGGTGGTATCACTAGCAAATTAAAAAAAAAAAAAAGGAAAGGTCACTGATTTACAATAGGCTTGGAGGGAGAAAGGGTAATGTTTTCCATGTTGGTCATGCTATATTCAAGTTAACACTGAGACATCCAGGTGAAAATGTGAGGCCATATAATATGTACATTCTTTCAGCCCAGTCACAGTGTTACTGTATAACAAACATGATGCTTTGCTATCTAATTAGATAAAATAATGTACAGTCTATTGTGTCTTAAAAGAATGACATTTGAAATCTACTTTCCTCTTCTTGTTTTGACATGATGAGTATGCACTGTAAAAGTTCCAGTACAATGAACAAACAAGTGTTGGAGAAGATGTGGAGAAAAGGGAATCCTCGTGCACTGTCGGTAGGAATGCAGATTGGTGCACCCACTGGGAAAGCAGCATGGAGTTACCTCAACAAATTAAAATGGAACTGCCTTATGACCCAGTGATTCTACTTCTAGGAATGTACCTGAAGAAATCCAAAACACTAATTTGAAAGAATATATGCATCCCTATGGTCACTGCAGCATTATTTACAATAGCCAAGATTTGGAAGCAGCCCAAGTGTTCATCACTGGATGAGTGGATTAAAAAGCTGTGATACAGTTACATAATAGAATACTACTTGGACTTTAAAACAAAAAAAAGGAAATCTTACCCTTTGCAATAGCATGGATGGACCTGGGAAGCATTACGCTAAGTGAAATAAGCCAGTCAGAGAAAGACACGTACCATATGATTTCACTCATATGTGGAATCTAATGAGTGAAATGAACTGCTGTGCAGCCCGGTTCCTAACAGGTCACGGACTGGTACCGGTCATTTTATCCAATCCCATTTTTAGAGAAGCATTATGTTGCACTCAATAAACAAATTACTGCTACTGTTAACACTACTCTCTAAAAACATTCATCTAGTATCAGTATACTTCTCTTCGGGCCACCCTCTGCTTTACAGAAGTAAGCGAGCCAAGTTCTGTTTATGTATTGTTTCCATAGCAAAAGTCTGCGCCTGCTTAATTTAACTAAAGCTGGAGGATTAAAGCCTGAAGGACACTATAGGACAGACTAGAGCAACTTCAGTAAGAAGTTCTATTATCAGTTCTGCTAAATTATTTGGTAGGGGAGGGGATCTGAATATATTTGAAACACAACAACACATTGTAGAGATACTAAAAATACAAAATTAAATCTCAATAATATAAATCTCTTTAAACTGAAAATGTGCACATAACAGTATCCTATAAAAAAATCATCATCTGGAATTGGATCTTGGTGTGTGATGAAACACAAAGTCTAGGGCTAAAAATAAATCACAATCCCCATTTTTAAAATTTCAGTAACTTTTGGGATAAGACTCCAATATTTATGACTTAATAAAACATCACTGTATAATAAAGAATATGTACAGTTTTATGCAATTTTTCCCATGTGCAGATTCAAGTAACCACCGTAGCCGTCAAGGTACAGTTTGTCCATCACCACAAAAGAATGCTCTTGTGCTACCCTTTATATTCTCAACCTTCAACCTGTCCCTGTTCCCTGGCAACTGCTCATCTAGCGTCCATCTATACAGCTTGGCCATTTTCAGAATATTTTTTTAAGAACCTGACAAACTATCTTCCAAAATGGCTATACCACTTTACATTCCCAACAGCAGTTTATGAGAGATCCACTTTCTTGGCATCCTTGTCAGTAATTAGTACTATCACTCCATTTTATGTTAACTGTTTTAGTAGGCATATAGTGATATCTCACTGTGGTTTTAATTTGCATTTTTTTAATTTTTAAAAAAAGATTTTTGTATTTATTTCTCAGAGAGAGGGGAAGTGAAGGAGAAAGAGAAGGAGAGACACATCAATCAGGTGCCTCCTGCACGCCACCAACTGGGGACCTGGCCCACAACCAAGGCACATGCCCTGACAGGGAATTGAACCAGCAACCTTTTGGTTTGCAGGCTGGCACCCAATCCAATGAGCCCTACCAGCTAGGGCTTGCATTTTTCTAATGGCTAATAATGTACACAATCTTTTCACATGCTTACTGATCATCTTTCTCCTCCCTGGTAAAATGTCTATTCATGTCTTTTGCCATTTTCTATCTTAATTGCTTTTTAATGTTCAGAGTTCTTTATTCTCTCTCTCTCTCTCTCTCTATATATATATATGTATATAATATATATATAAAATGTTGTTTTGAGAGCTCTTTATATATTCTAGATAACAAGATCTAGGGTAACAAGATCAGAGAATTATTTAGAATGTTAATTAAATGTTAACCATTGCTTGTTTCTGAATATTTTAGAATTTGGGTAATTTATTGCTTTATTCTTTCTACTTTTCTGTATTGGATTTTAAATGAGTATGTATTCTATTTATAAACATACTTACGGGTAATGAATTGCTTTATTCTTTCTACTTTCTGTATTATGTGGATTTCAAATGAGCATGTATTATATTTATAAACACCCATTGTTTTTAAATCAGAGAAACAACTGTTTGTTTGATCACTATAATCTTTTTTCCCCAGCTGGAGAGTCAATCCAGGAGAAATATCTTTTTTAAAAAAAGACTTTATTTATTTACATTTTAGAGAGAGGGGAACGGAGGAAGAGAGAGAGAGAAACATCAAAGTGCAAGAGATACACTAATCAGTTGCTTCTTGCATACCCCCAGTTGGGGGCCTGGCATGTGCCCTAACTACTAATTGAACCAGTGACCTTTTAGTTCACAGGCCATCACTCAATCCACTTAGCCACAGCAGCCAGGGCAAGAATATCTTTTAGCCTACCAAGAAAAACTCAGTGTGCAAGTGCTGCCTTATCAACAAGGACACAAAACCTCAATAGAGGCTTTCTGGCTTTTAATTTTCTCTCTTCAGGCTCAGTAGTACCTAACTGAATAGACTCCATCATTAACAGATGCATAGTTTCTGCAAAACATGTCCCCAAACTCTCATACCTTCACAACAGGGTGTCCACCAGTAGATGCTTTTACTGCTCCTCGGCTACCTTCAGTTTCATAATGGGCTCGATGATGAGTTTTAGGTTGCACCTCTATTTTCAGTTCACATTGTCCAAAATGAGTAGGTAAAGGCCAGTCTAGTGGAGGTAATGAAGATGTGCTATAAACAAAACACACAAAGATGCATTTCACCATACTATTATTGCCAAGCAGTGATTCAAATCACTTCTCTGCCAGCACCAACATTTCTTCCTGTGGTCTTGGAAACAAAATATTCCAAAATAAAAATGCACTTAATAAGTTATAACACTGTATATGGTGGGTACTCAAGAAGTAATTCTTTAACCTGAAGAATAAAACAAATTTTATCAACTTTTTTGGTTTTCTGTATTTTTTAAGAAAGGATAGATTCTAACATTTGTAAAACTACAACTGTTTCTCAACTGTGTGTGTATAATTACAAAAACAATCAAAATAATAATATTTTGATTTCTTAAAGCAAAAATGCACATCTCTGTGTGTGTACATCAGTATCTCTCCAAGGATCCAAAGGCCCCTGTGTCTCAGGATACTGTCTTCCTCCCTGGTATGAGGCTACAGAGGTCAGTCTATGGTACATGTTGCTCTCCCCACTCCCCCCTGTTGCTCTTTACCTTATCTCTCTGAAATATTGCTTATAGTTAGCAATATATTGCAATTTGAGGTAAAAATTTAATTTTAGTAATACTTAGCTTAAAAAACATTAAGCCTATCTCCGCAGCATCTCTAAATGTCAATTTCAGAGAAACATGTCAAATGATCAGTAAGATAATTTCAAGAGCTTAAAGGGCTACAGGTTCACTTAGATGTATCAACACTGAAAATATGAAATTAGAAAAGAAACAACTTATATATCTATAGGTCAAATATTAATGAACCCAAAGCTACAATGATTTGTATTAAACAGTATTATCTTCTCAGTGATTGAAGAAATAGGACTTTAGGTCTTTTCTACCTTCTAAAATGCTAGCATTCCAACTGTAGATTTTAAATTATTTCACTGATTCCTTCAATGTCCTCATCCTAGCTTTACTAGCCATTGCATAGCTCAATGGTATTAGTTTTTATTAATCTGAAACAACTCAACTTCATCCACTCTCAGCTACTTTCTGCACCTGTGCAGACTTAAGCTAAGCCCTAAAAAAGATTAAGATAATTTTCAGAAGCAGAGTGATGGGCTCAAAGGTATCTTCAACACCATAATTTTACATTATATTTTCTAAAAATGTGCAGCCATAAATAAACATTCATACCAGTGAAAAAGCTTTTTTTAAAAAGTAAACAACAACAAAAAAAGTAAACAGATGCAACTCTATGTAGTGATTTAATACATGGTAAAGTTGTCTTTTCTAATCAATTTTATCATTCTAATCAATTTTATACTACATCAATTCTATAAATGGTACTGTGATGACTGATAAGCCATTTGGGAAAGGAAGTCATTACACTGTTCTTCAGTCCTTAGTTGGACTCAAGATTCTATATAAATATGTGTGTATATGAATAAAAATTACAAATATACTACTATAAATATTTATAATATAAATACCATACATGTTACATACATACATTATTAAAATATATTTAAAACTTTATTAGAAAAGATGTGAAAATTAGATTTTCATTTATTTTTTATTATTTTAGAGTGGGGTAAGGCTTTAAATATAACACAAAACCCAAAAGCCATAAAACACAAATTTGAATACATAAAAATTAAAACTTCCTCTACACACTAAAAAATTTACAAACTTATAAAAAGACAAAAATTATATAAAAAAAAAACCTTGCCACAAATATGAAAAGGCAAATTTCATTTGTATCTTGAGCTCTTAAAAATATAAAAAGCCTATTCCCAACCAGTTATATTAGTAATTTAATTCACACTATAATCCATCTTTTACGGAAAGCTTTTTTAAGTAAGAAAATTCCTGCTGGCCCTGGCCAAGTACCTCAGTTGGTTAGAGTATTGTCCCAATACTCCAAGGTTGCGGGTTTGATCCCCGGTCAGGGCACATGCAAGAATCAACCAGTGAATACATAACTAAGTAGGACAACAAATCAGTATTTCTTTCTCTCTCTTCCTTCTTCTAAAAATCAGTAAGTACGAAAACAAAGAAAATTCCTTCTAGAAATTCTTAAATGTACTGTTATCTACAATTCATTACCTATACTTTTAAAAATTTTAACTTTATAACTTTAGCCTACCTAAAGATACTTTTAAGACTCAAAGGAAAATAAATGCAGACTTAAAGTTATTTGTCTGGAAGAAATTGAAAAAAAAAAAAAAAAAAGGAGAGAGAGAGAAGGAGGAAAAATGTTCAAACCATTTCATGTAGATGATGTAGTTTTACATGCTACCAATACCCGTAAGTATGAATGACAAGGCAGCCATTTCATCAACTCACCGAAATATAGGGGTGTGGCCAGGCTTGGGTTTGCTCCAGGTAAAGTGTGAAGGAACTGAAAGAAACTGGTCACCAGATGAGTCTTTCTTTAAAGGATACTGAGATCCAAGGCCATCATCTATTGAAGTCTCCCGAGATGGTGATAAACTCCCTTGATCATCTGAACAGAGCTCTAATTTTCCTGGTAGTACAGTAGCTTGATCTTCAGAAGTCTTCCTTGTTTTTAGAGGGATATCAGTCTCTACATAGTACTGAAATGGTGGAAGAAGTGCAGGACCAAGGCCTGATCCACCTTGGACAGAAGCATTGAGCCAGGTATCTTCTGTTACACTTCCCCTAGGGGAGTGGCCAGGAGAAGGAACAGGTGAGTGATGGGGTGAAAGGGACCCAGCATAACAAACCTCAGCACTAGAGTGCCGCCGTTTCCCACAAGGGGAGGTAGGCCTTGATGAGGGACCTGAGGCTGGTCTGGGACTCAGCCAATTCTCATCAGTGACACTAGATCTAGGAGAGTGGCAAGGAGACTGCCTGGGTGACAAGGAGTGTCCCAGTCCATACTGTTGATGCCAGGACTCTTCTCCAGGGCAGCCCCCTGGAGAGCCACCAGGAGAAGTCAGGGGGGATCCAAGAGTAAATCGGGCAGCAGCTTCATTCAATTCTGAATCCACATCATCATAAATATGTGAAAGAGATTCACAAGATGATGCATCTGAGAACCAGCTCCTAGAAGAGATGCTGCTGGCAGGACTAGGACTAAGGGAAGACTCCCGGTAAGATGGCTCAAGAGGAAGATAGAGATGATCTCTAGAAGGCCTTTCCAAATATTCCTTTTCTGGGTCATTTATATGTAGGTCATCTTCAGGAGCATCTATTTCTTGATGACAGTTAGGAGAGATGGATGTGATTTGAATACTTGGGCACTCAAAGGGTTTGGGACCACCTAATGGGCTATATTTAGATTCCGGAATCTCACAAGTTCCTTCATAGTTTTTGTGACCTTGGAGCTGAAACGATGGTGACAAAACAGAAGGATGAGACGGTAATCCATGATGTGGTAAGCAAAGTGGTGAGTTTAAAGTAGATGGAGGTGGATCTACATTAAAGATGTAAATGGATGCACAATCATCTGGCTCAAGATCTATGGGGGAAAGTAAAAAAAAAAAATCAATAAAACAAGAAATTAGAAAATTTAGATGTATAATTACTAGATGAGAAAGTATATAATAATAATAATAATCCTGAGAGAAAACAGTGGGACATAAAAGGTACATCATTAGCTCCATTAAAGAGTAGTATGTGTTTGGCCAAATGTTTCTGTAGATATACATAATTATTACATATACATGTAATTATGTATAACTTTTTCTTTTCACATTTTCTAAAATGAGAATCAGAAAACATTACCTGAAAAAAATAAATGCTTTTATAAAAGAAATAATCATATCCATTAATTCTAAAAATATTCATAATTATAGAATGATATAATCTGATCATACAAATTCAGTCTCATCTAGGGTCTATAGGTTGAAGCAAAGTAAAGGATAAAACCAAGTCTTTGAAAGGTTTTTAGTTTTAAGTATACCCGCTAAATTTATTTATTTATTTTTAGGCAGAGGGAAGGGAGAGAGAAAGAGAAGGAGAGAAACAATGTGTGGTTGCTTCTCTCGAGCCACCCATCAGAGGCCTGGCCCACAACCCAGGCCATGTGCCCTGACGGAATCGAACTGGCAACCCTTTGGTTCACAGGTCAGTGCTCAAACCACTGAGCTACACCAGCCAGGGCTACTCACTAAATTTATTAATGAAAAGGATTACTGAATCAACTCAAGGCTCCTAGATTCTTGTCTGCCTCTGCCATTTAACTGTGAGATCTTAGTCAAATCACTTAATCTCTCCAAGGCCTTAGTTTCCTTGCAGTAAAATTCAAAACTTTTTTTTTGTTAAGGGAATTACTATGATTAACAATAACTTTTTCTTCCACAGTCACACTATCAAGAATTCATACTCTGGTCATAGCAGACCAGGTAATGAAAGCCCCATGATGCCACTGGATCATTTACCTCAACTAGAAAATAATTCATCAAGACCTTAACTTATGATTGCTTGTTAAAGTAATCCTAGTAAGGACAGAACTTTTAAAATGCACCCCTTGCTGGAGTATTTACACCAAACAACTCCTGCCAAATTACCTACTGAAAGTGTCTGCAGCAATAAGGGCATTTTGCAACTTCACTTTTAGTGATTATTATCTATTTTCACAGAGGCAGAAATACTAAAAGCTCTAGTACAAGGTACTGGTTGAACACTTTCACATTTTCCTAAGAGGTCATCATTAGGAAACCAAAGACAAAACTGTTCATAGATGCAACAGAGATAAGCACAAACTTTTAGCCTCTTCTCAAAAGTAACTCAAGATCACATTGTTTCATTACATCAGTACCCCAGAAAGTAACCCACATCTTTAGACTCCTGGTGTTGCTGACATTAGCCAGCACACACCCTACAATTTAACTATTTCCCTAAATTCTAGAATCTGGAGCTTTTAAGGTGTTGTGTGGTTAATGAACAGATTCAGTAGAGAGTTTTTACATGTACTATAACAACAAAACAAAAAAAAAACCCCATCCCTGCATTTTAAACTCTGGCTCTGCCAGTCCATAGTTGTGTGAACTTGGACAAGTTATTTAACCTGCTTGAACCACAGAATTATGAGGCTCTTTTTATGTACTAACTGGCAGGAGTTGAATAGAGTATCACCTAAAACACATAGGACCAATTTTAAGACAAGCAACCTAACACAATGACTAAGAGAAGGAATTCAATACAAGTCAATTATCCTGTCTTTTCCTTTTTAAAATTTAAGAGGGGGCCCTGGCTGGTATGGCTCAATGGACTGAGCGACAGCCTGCACACCAAAAAGTTGCTGGTTCAGTTCCTGGTCAGGGCACATGCCTGGGTTGTAGGCCAGGTCCCCGGCTGGAGGCATGTGAAAGGCAACCGAATGATGTTTCTCCCTTTCTCCCTCCCTCCATCAATGTTCCTCGCCCTCTTTTTCCCTCCCTCCCTTCCTGTCTCTCTAAAAAATAAATAAATAAAATCTTAAAAAATAAAAAAGGAACATGAACATCCCAGAACCACACCCTTTGGCTCTCTTCTAAGTCATTACCATTCCACCAAGAATAACAATATACTGACTTCTAAGTCTAGATTTATTTTGCCCATATAACATACAACTTTGTCTTTCAACTTTTTAAAAACTTTTTATTGAATTTATGGGGGGGAAATTGATCAATAAAATTATTCAGGTATACAATTCTGTAATATATCATCTGTATACTGTATTGGGTGTTAACCACTGTCTTTCAATATTTTTATATTTAATTGAGCTTTATAAAGTTTCTAAACAATTTTCAACAACCCAAGTGTCCATCAAAAGATGAGTAGATTAAAAAGTTATGGTGCATACATGCAATGGAATATTACTCAGCCATAAAAAAGAATGAAATTTCACCATTTGAAACAACATGGATGGACCTGGGTGTATTATGCTTAGTGAAATAAGTCAGTCACAGACAGACAAATACCCTATGATTTCACTTATATGTGGAATCTAAAGAAAATAAATAAAATTGAAACGGACTCATTCACAGAGAAAGACTGATAGTTACCAGAGGGGAGGGGAGCTGGGGACTGGATAAAAAAGGTGAAGGAATTAAGAGGTACTAATTGGTGGTTACAAAATAGTCAAGGGGATATACAATATAGGGAATATAGTTAATAATATTGTAATAACTATGTATGGCTCAAGGTGGGTGCTGGAAATATCAGGGGAAACCCTCTATAAAGTATGACTGTCTAACCAGTGTGCTATACTCCTGAAACTAATACAAAATAATATTTAAAGTAAACTGTAATTGAAAAATAAAATTTAAAGAGTCAATTATAGTTTTTTCCTACATTTTATTTTATAAATAATGTAGCACTGACCATCTCTATATGAAGAATAGCTTTATGTCTTCCTTTGTTGTTGTTGTTCTTTGGGGATCATTTTACTTACGTCTTCTTTTGAATTAGCCTCCAAGGATAAATTCCCAAGGGTGGGGTGACTAAATCGTAGGGCACACACATTTTTGGTACCCCTACTATGTAGAGACATCTGTTTTAAAAGCCTTGTTTTAATTTGTAAAATTGGAAGGATATGAGTATCATCAGTTTTACTTCAGTTTCTCCCAAAAGGATGTTATTTTTTAATTTAGTGTAATTTAGGAGTAAAATGTCTCTGTACAAAACGTTTCTTTTTTAAAAAAAAATATTTAATTATTTTTAGAGAGAGGGCAAGGGAAGGAGAGAGAGAGAAACATCATTTGGCTGCCTCTCACACACCCCCAACCGGAGTCCTGACCCACAACCCAGGCATGCGCCTCGACTGGGAATCAAACTGGCGACCCCCTGGTTGAGGGCCTGTGCTGAATCCACTGAGCCACACCAGCCAGGGCAAAATATGATGTTTCTAGGCTGCAAAGAACAGGAATACCAACTCAAAGTAGCAGCTGAAAGGAGGGGAGGGTACTTACTATTATCCAATGCAAAGTCTGGCACAAATAATGCCCTTTTATTACAAAACCATAAGCATGTAATTCTGCAACATAATATCACACTCAAGCACACCATATGACATTTTAGGTGAAATGTTCAAATTGCTGTCCATCTCATGCAAGACATTCATGTACCCCACCAACCACACTTGAGCAGGCATTACTTCAGCTGGACCCTCCATAACAAGATGTCCAAAAGTAGGACAGCTCCAGAATTGGTTATTTTATAAGTTCAATAAGCTCATCAAGAAATCAGTTTCTTTCTATATCCCCATAATGCCATTTCTGGGGGTGCTAATTTTGTGCTGTTCACTTTTTAACCATATATGTGTATTTTGTCCTAAACCAGAAGCAATGCGATCATTCATTTAACAAGTATTTTTGAGCAGCCACTATATAGCTGTTATGCTCTAGACACTGAAAACACAAGAGAACACAAAACAAACCCCCATCCTCACAGAACTTACATTCTAGTAACGTATGTTGGGTGGTGATATATAATATTGGGTTGGCCAAAAAGTTCATTTAGTTTTTTTCCGTACAATGGCCCCAGTAGTGCTTACTTGTCTTTAACTTCATTCAAAACTATTTTGCTAGACTATATTGTGACAGCTGTCATATCAGTGTGCATTTAAAAAAAAAAACTTATCAAAATTGGTGAATTTTTGTGCAGCCATTTTAATACTGAAAATGGTAGAAAATATGCAACATTTTTGGCATATCATGTTTTTTATTTCAAGAAAGGTAAAAATACAACTGAAACAAAAAAAAGATTTGTGCAGTGTATGGAGAAGGTGCTGTGACTGATCAAACATGTCAAAAGTGGTTTGCAAAGTTTCTTGGTTCTACTGATATTTTGGCCAAATAATTCTTTGTGGTGGGACTGTCTTATGAATTGGAAGATGTTTAGCAGCACCCCTGGCCTCCACCCACTAGAAGCCAATAGCAGGAAAGAGCCAACATACTCAAAATATCCAAATCTATAAAGTTATTGGTGAAAATAAAAAAGGGGTCTTTATTTTATGGAAAAAACTAAATGGACTGTTTAGCCAACCCAACAAAAGGAAAAATAAAATAGGGTGAGGAGAATAGAGTGAGAAAATGAGAGAAAGTTAATTTAGATAGGGAGGTCTGGGAAGGGTTCTTTCTCCAATATTTGAGGAGATACCAAAAGGATATTTGGAACTGAACTATACAGAATCTAGGGAAAGAACACTGAAGGTAGAAGATACAGTGAGTGCAAAGGCCTGAAGATGGAGTATTTCTGGAGTATATGATAAAAAGCAAGAAAGCCAGTGGGGATAGAACTGAGGAGTTTGAATAATAAGGGATGGGGGGGAGGTGACAGTAATTAGTCAAGTATCACACAGACCAGTAGAATGGCTGGTTTGTATTAGGAGGTGAGAACCCACTGGAGGGTGCTAAACAAAGGAGTGTCATGATCTGATACTATTCATTGAAATGAAAGACAATTGCAATAATCCAGGTACAAAATAATGGGGCATGGGACCTGGGTGGTAATGGTTTGTAGAAGAAGAAAAGCAGTAAGAAGTGAGGGATTTTTTTTTTAATTATTATTAAGGTAGAGCTGACAACTCGCTGATAAACTGGATGTGAACAAGGGAGGAGTCAGGCTGACACCAAGGTTTGGGGCCTGAACTATTATTATAAGAACTGTATTTCTAGCTCTGGCCAGGTGGCTCAGTTGGTTGGAGTGTCACCCCATATGCCAAAGGTTGTAGGTTCAATTCCTGGTCAGATCACATGCCTAGGTTGCAGGTATGATCCCCACTCATGATGTGTATGGGAGGCAGCTGAGCTGATCAATCCCTCCCTCCCCCTCTCTCTCTCCCTCCCTCTCTTCCTCCCTGACACCCTTCTAAAGTCAATAAACCTATCCTGAGGTGAGGATTTAAAAAAAAACACCTATATTTCTAATTACTGAAATGAAGAAGAAAGTGAGAGAGATTTAGAAAATATGAAATAAAAAACTCTACTTTGGCCATGGCCGGTGTGGAGAATCCTCCCATAAACCAAAAGGTTGCAGGTTCAATCCCAGTCAGGGTACATACCTAGGTTGCCCTGTTGGATCTCCAGTTAGGGTGCATGCAGGAGGCAACCAATTGATCTCTCTCTCCTCCCACCCCTGTTCCTCTCTCTCTAAGAAAAGAAAAAAAAAAGTCCTCAGGTGAGAATTTTAAAAATTCCTCTCTCTCTAAAAAAAGGGCAAAAAAAAGTCCTCAGGTGATCATTTAAAAAATTCTACTTTGAACATATTAAATGTGAGATGCTAATAAGCTTCCCAAATGGAGATAAGTAGATATTTGTATAAATAAAGTCTCGGGTGGGCCATGTAAATTTGAGAGTCATTAATGGATAGAGAATATTTTAAGCCATGAGACCAGAAGAAATGACTAGGAACGGAGTGTAGATAAAGAAGAAGCAGGCAACTGAGGCCTACAGGATTCTGAACTTTAGCGATCAGGGAGACAAAATAAGATTGAGTAAGAAGGGACTGTCAGTGAAGTGGCAGAAGAACCAAAAGAGTGTGGTATCCCAGAAAACAAGTAAAGAAAGTGCTTATTTACCCAACAACTATTTATAACACAATTACTACTTTCTAGAAACTATTCTAGATGCCAGGTATATAAAGAATAAATAAGATATGCATGGTCCTCATGAAGCACACAGTCTCAGGGGAGAATGACAAAGACAAATTAAAAATTATTAAGTACTACTAAGTGGTAGAAAAGAAACTAAAAGAACCTATTTTACAGAGAGGGTGGCTTTATGAGAAG